>NC_092739.1:86282094-86918618 GCF_047496795.1 Chiloscyllium punctatum | reverse complement strand
TTAAACAAAATCTCTGAGATTTCCACCAGCAAATCCTCCCCACATTCCTTGAGTTTTCTACCAGCAAACTTTGCCAGTGAATCCTACATGAATAAATCAAAGCTTCAATCATGGAACATGTAATCAGAAGTCAACAATTCATTTGATCATGGTTGATTAATAACCCATTTCTTAACTGAAAAAAATTCAGTCTCAATTTTGAAATTTTCAGTTGATACAGAATCTACAATTTTTGTTAGTGAATGAGTTCCAGATTTCACCCCACCCATTACAGGAGTGAAAACGCTTTCTGAGTTCACCCCTAAAGAACCTTGATTTCTCTCTTTTGAATTGTGACACTGAAGAGTTCCCTTGGTACTCCAAAATTAGATAAGTAAATCATTTAAACTAATTCCATAAAAACACAACCCTTGCTCTTCTGGATCAGATGAAAACTCTGCAGCCCTTCCATGTCCAATCATGAATATGGTGAATAAATTACTCACGAGATGGAGTAACTCCAAATACACACTTATCCTGTGTGAATGTGTAGCGTAGCAAATCAGTGCAAAGAACAAGGCTGAAGCATTTGTGATTGCATTAAAAAGGTCATGAGCTGAAACCTGCTTCTCTCTCCACCTATGCTGCCGGCTGTGATGAGTTATTCAAGTTTTTATTTCAGGCATCCAGCTTCAAGAATATTTTGTTTGTGAAGCATTTGCCATCAGCTTCAGGCACAAGTACCAGTGCATGCTCAGTTAGTGATGACTGGTGGATTTCCCATGGCAACACCTCCACCAATTAGAGTCTACTTGATAGCCAATCAGGTACTACTCTTAAGATACATATGTAGCTTGTTCTTTATATCAATACATTGAGATTTTTATTGATTATTGCAAGACAAAATGTTTTGACAAAATGTGCTTATTTTCATCAGTAAAGTTCTGTACAACCAAATCAATAAAAATTTACTTGTATTTCTTGCAATTTAACTTTCTAAGACATTGACTGCACATAACATGATATTTTCTACACTAGGGAGACCAAACACGCACTTTGCTGAATATCTCCATTTTTAAGATATTAATCCAAATTTGCTGGGCTAACCAAAATGATGTTAATGAAATCACATGATATTACATGAAATGAGGAAAAAAGAACATATAAAGTCTGAACCTGTATGAACACATAAGGACTCCAGAAACAGTTAACAAATATATGCTGAGAACACCAATACCAGAGAAATGATTTAAGTGTTCAAACAGCTGTCTGACAGTTTAAACTCTCCATAAGACTAATAACTGAAATTTCAAATGATTTATCTCCCTCTCTCGCCCTACTTGCTGCCCAAAGATTGCTAGTCACGAGTCCACTGTCATGGTATTACAATGGTATAAGGAAAGACAGATTCCAAGAACAACCTTGGTCATTATGAGGACTGAATCTGTGCTGTTTGCATTACTAAAGCACAGTCTAACAAATTGAGTTAAATCTGCCTCTAAATGATCTAACAGACTTCTTAAATGTGTAAATGCCTAGATGCCTATGAGATTAAACATGACTTATCTGACAACCTAAATACTACAATGCATAACTTTTAAAAATTATTTATATTTATCCTCATTTTTCATTGCAATAAACTTTTAATAATTTAGAACAGATAGTGCAGATAACAACTTTGGACAGATTTTGTTCATGTGGCTTTGATTTACCATAGCATGCAATCTGTTTCTTTCATCCCCCTTAAACACCATTGCAGGATAATACTGCAACTTGCTTCCACACAAGTGAGATTCCTGTCCAAGCTATCACAAACTTATATTTTTATCTTAGGTCTGGGTTTGTACACTACCGCCTACCGTAAAATCTGGGCTATTGCATATTATTTAAAAGATGTTCCCTGTTTACCAAATTGATAACTAATTCTGATGTGTTACTCAGCATTATATCATTTGGTCTGTTACCAAGTTAGTTCTAAAACTTGGGGGATTTTAGCTATGAAAAAAGGTTGGATACACTGGGTTTGTTTTCAATGGAACGCAGGAGGTTGAGGTGACCTGGTAAAAGTTTATAACATTGTGAATGACATGGAGAGGGGAAAGTATGAGGCTTTTCCCCCAGGATGGAGAGGTCAATTATTAGGAGACACAAGTTCAAGGTGCAGTGGGGGATGGTTAGAAGAGCTATGCGTGACAAGTTTTTCACACAAGGGGTGGTGAGTGCCTGAAACATGCTGCCAGAGGTGGTGGTGACAGAAAGAGACACAACGGCAGCATTCAAGAAGCACCTGGACAAAAACATGAATAGGAAGAGAACAGAGGGATATGGATCCTGTAAGAGAAGATTGTTTAAGTATGGAAAGGCAAAATGTGGCAGCGCAAGCTTGGAGGGCTGGATGGCCTGTTCCTGTGCTGTGTTGTTCTTTGTAAAACATTGTTCTAGAAATTCCTGGAATTTCTAAATGGGTTAAATACAAAGGAATCCAGTGGCATCATGAATTGCTGCTAATCTGCACTTCTCATCCAGTGATTAAAATGTTCAAAGGATTCACCTCTACAGATATCCAAATCAAAAGTAGAGAAGTTGGGTTATAAAGAACCTTGATTAGACCACAATTATGATATCATATGATGAGATCACAGAAGCACTGGAAAAGTGCAAAAAAAATTTACAAGTCTGTCACTAGAATTGAGAAGACACAATTATCATGATAGAGTGAACAAACTGGGGTTCTTTTCTCTGGGAATAAAGATCTGTTCGAGGCTAATTAACACAAGGTGTACTGCAGAAACTCACTAAAGTTGTTTAGACTGCACCTTCCAAATCCAAAACTACTGCCATTTAGATAATTGGGAACACAGCCACCTGAGAATTCTCACAGTCATTTCACCATCCCCAGTTGGAACTATATCACTGTTCCTTGAATGTTTTAGAGCCAAAATGGAATTCCTTCCCCAATAGCATTGTGAGGCATGCTGACATCAAATGGACTGCAAGAAGGCAACTCGCTAATAGTTTCTCTGGGGAAACTAGGGATGGGAATAAAAACTGGCAAAATCCTTAAATAAACAAAAATGTTGTTGGATATAAAAGAAATAGAAATAAAAATAAAAATAAGTTCAGAAAAAACCTCCTGATATGGAGCAGTAAGAACGTGGAATGTGCTACATTCTGGAAGTTGAGGTGATTTGAATAGATGCATTTCAGAGTAAGCTAGATCAGGCAGAACAGAAAAAGGAATGGAAGGCTGTTATAAGAATAAGCTAAGGTGAGAGAAGGCTCACATAAGTCAGAAACACCATTATACATTTGTGGGACCATGGGCATGTTTCTGTGCTGTAGAGATCTGCATTATTCTATGTATTTATAGATAACCCAATTCAACACAAGTGTCAGAATATCTCAAGCAGCTCCTACACTGACTTACATACTATACTATTCCCTGATCATCCATACACAAATCCTTTTTGTATTGCAGTAGTTAAACAAGTGATCAGTATTGCTGCTACACGTCCTTTCACAATTTCCCTATTCTTTACAATGATCCTAAAACCTGGAATACTTAGCTCCCATCATGCTCAGCTTGTAGCCAAGAAGTGATAATGAACCTGCATCATGAGGTCTTATGCTGAATTCCTGTGTTTAATTCACCAGATGATATATATATGCATGCAATATTCTCATTTGGATAATTATCTAAACCAGGATTAGTTATTCAACTGATCCTTTTTGGACTTTAGTTTACAGCAACGTGCAATTTTTTTGGGATTGCATGGATGATTTAATTATGTAGTCCCTTTAAATTCTTCTGCATAGCTTACACATACATTAATTTAAAGGCCAACTTGCACATTGCCTAAATGGAAGGTTCTGGTTGCTACAAGATCATACAGCTTAGGGGAAGTCGTAAGTGTGGTTTTCAATCTACCCAGTGCACTAGTACATTCAGAAACAAACAAACTCAGATGATGATGTCAACATATATTTAGTGCATTTGAAAAGTATTTCAAAACAAACTGAACTGTAATGGGCTAGTAAAAAAAAAACCAACCTGAAGTATGGCACCAAGTTGATCATGGAAGAACTTGACAAACTCCTTGCTTTCATCATTCTGTTGTGTGAGAGCCAAGACCATGCGTCCAATAGTAGTTAGTAACTGTGGGGAGCACACATCATCCATATGTTCCTGAAAAGAACAAGTTAGCAGAACAAAGTTGTAATTGTATGTTTATTATTAGGAACATCATTGCCTTATTTATATTGATTATTTTTCCATTCTTTGGCTCAAGTCCAAGCTTCATGCATAGATCAGCGTCACTTTTGGGCGGCACAGTGGTTAGCACTGCTGCCTCACAGCGCCAGAGACCCGGGTTCAATTCCCGCCTCAGGCGACTGACTGTGTGGAGTTTGCACATTCTCCCCGTGTCTGCGTGGGTTTCCTCCAGGTGCTCTGGTTTCCTTCCACAGTCCAAAGACGTGCAGGTCAGGTAAACTGGCCATGCTAAATTGCCCGTAGTGTTAGGTAAGGGGTAAATGTAGGGGTATGGGTGGGTTGCGCTCTGGCGGGATGGTGTGCTCTTGTTGGGCCGAAGGGCCTGTTTCCACACTAAGTAATATAATCTAATCTAATCTTAACTCAAGGCAGAGTTTCTGTAGCTGTGTGAAAATGAAAACTTCTCAAACTTCAACTTTCCAAGGTTTTTTTCTCTGTCTGACACAAAAGCAGTTATGCTAATCAAAAGGCAGAAAGAAATAAAGAGCAATTCTAATCGCTCATCATAAGCCACCTTCATAATCCACTGCACTCCATGTGGTGGAGGTGCACCTAATGAACAATAAAGAAGGGAGATTCTATGACACTGAAGGAATGATGACCTAGTTCCTCAGCAGGATTGTGTTCACCTTGGAGGGGAACTTGCAGGTGGTGTTGTATTCATGTATCTTCTGCCTGTCCTTCTAAACACAAAGTTCATAAATTTGGAAGAGGTCAAAGGAGCTTGAGTGAGTTGAGGCAGTGTGACTTGTAGGCGATAGCAAAGCATCTTGGGAAGACGTTAGAATCTATTATAAAGAACGCAAACAAACAGCATTTGGAAATACAAAATGTGATCAAGCAGAGTTCACGAAGGGAATCATGCCTCACAAATTCATTACAATTCATGGAGGATGTATCAAGCAGGGGTCAATTAGTAGATATATTTGGACTTCCAGAAGGTATTTGGTCAGGTACGACACAGAATGTTACTTAATAACAGCCCACAGTGTTTAGGTAGGAAATGAGCTTGGACAGAAAACTGGCTACCTGATAGACAGAGTAAAAATGTGTAAGGGCAACATTTTCAGGATGGTGAACTGTAACTAGCAGAGTGCCACAAGGATCAGTGCTGGGGACACAATTATTTGCAATATATATTGGCATGGATTTTCTGATGGCTTGACAGTCATTATTCCAGCGTAGACGAAAGTTGTGCGTGGGGTCCCTGCAGTGTCCCTACTGCAGCAGTGAAATTGCCCAGGAAATTGCTCTATGCTTAGAACTTTTCAGTGAAATCAGAGAATTCAATGGGGTTCTGACAAAATTATTAAATTACTACTCAGGAAAAGTTAAATTATTAAATACATAAACTCCTGAGTAAATATTCAAATGACCTCATACATACCCAATAAACTCCCAACTACACCTCTGTGAGATGAATTGCGTAACCAGACCTCAACCCAACTCCCTCTTCCCAGGGGCTGCACCCGACTCCTCATCACCCCTGCTGCTGCATACAATCATCCCTTCACACACACTACATTGGCCTCGTGCTCCCGTTCACTGGACCCATTCCCCACTAAGCACCTAAACTCCGTCCCCATGCTTCACTCTCAACATCCACTACCCCCAAGACTTCCCCTTCTCCACACCTGGTGTGACTGTTCACTGCACTCACCACCTGTTCAATACTCAACCCCTGCCCCCTTCTTCACAGTGCAGATCGCGCCTCCATGTTCCCCTGCTCTGTAACCCTTCCCCCCGCCACTGTCAGACATGCTTTCCTTGTTCCCCTGCCACCAGACATGAACACCCTCAACACCTGACCACCCCCTGCCTGCAGACACTACACCCACTGTACTCGGTTCAGCAGGTAACAGGGAAGGCAATAGAATGTTGATCGTTATTTCATATGGATTGGAGTATAAGAATAGAGAGTCTTGCGACACTACACAGGCACTAGTCAAACCGCAGCTGGAATACTGTGAACTGTTTTGTCTCTTTATCTAAGGTCAGAAGAACTGGCATTGGTTGAGAGGGTTCCTAGGTTGATTCTGGGTATGGAAGGGTTTTCTCACGAAGGAGAGCTTGAGTAGATTGGACTTATAGCCACTGGAGTTTTGAAGAATGTTGCATTATTGAACCATGAAGATTCTTGGGGAGTTTCAGATTGTTGATGCCAAAAGTCATCTCCTGTTGTGGGAAAATCTGAGACCAGATGGCAGAATCTCAAGAGTCTGTCACCCATTGAAGACCGATGAGGAGGGAGTTCTTTCTCTCACAGGATGGTGAATTTGTAGAATTCTCTACCACAGAATAATGTTAAGGCTTGAGTGTTAAGCATATTCAGGGCTGAGATCTGACCATCCCATTCACTTAAATAAAAATAACCAATTGTCTATGAGGCCAAGTTTGGGTTTCAACTTGGCTAGTGGCACCATCAGCTGAGACCATAACAAAAACAAAATTGTAACCAGGGCACTGAAATCAGAAGATGGTGCATAGATCAGAGCAAGCAGAATAGCAGGCAAAGATCTGGCAGATCAACTTTAGCGTGGGAAAATGAACTTATCCACTTTAGCAGAAAGCATGCAAGGTAAGGTGTTTGTAACTGTACTCTAAATGAAAATAATAAAAATGGTTTATCCTGTTTGGACGCCATTTGTTCAACTTTTGCAATTAAGTGAATAAGAGGTGTCATCAGTATAATGTGCTAAAATAACAAGATGAATGCTTTCTCACAGGTTACCAAATCTGGAATCTACATGTTTACAATGTTAAGAAATGAAACAGAAATTACCAAGTTTCTAAATGATATTAAAAGTTGAGAAAAAAAACTTTAAAGAAGCAAATGCTTCATTAAAACACTGTTTTACTTGTAGCTCACCTTCAGAAACGGGATTACTTCTGCCATGATGGCCTTTATTTGCTTGTCCAGTTGTTGTGTGTCTACGCGAGGGCAAGTAACATTAGAAGCATCAGGAACACTATCTGCTGTACAGCTATTTCCAGCGTTATACCCATCTGAATTTATCACAGAAGGAAAAGTACAGATATTTAATTGTTCTACTTCGTCACATTAAAAATAAAGTGATCTAAAAAAGAAATTTTATTTTCAAATGACTGTGGACAATATCCAGGCTCGTAGCAAACAATAGCCATCTGCAACTCTGACATTCAAATGCATCATCACACCTCTCATTAGCAACACCTTGAGCATCACTGCTCAGAATTTTAATTGGACCAGGCATACAAGTACAGTGGCTACAGGAGCAGGTCAGAGACAGGAAATTCTGCAGTAATTTATCATTTGATTTTTAAAACCTATTCAACATAGACAAATCAGGATACAATGGAATACAGCGTGAAACAGGTTTATGCGCTGGAACAGGTTGATGTTAAGGAGGGTATACTGAATATTTGGAAAACATGAGGATAGATAAGTCCCCTGGGATAGGGACAGGATATACCCAAGGTTACTACAGGAGGCAAGGGAGGAGATTGCTGCACCTTTGGCAATGATCTTTGCACCTTCACTGTCCATTGGAGTAGTGCCAGATGATCGGTGGGCAGCGAATGTTATTTCCTTGTTCAACAAAGGGAATAGGGATAATCCTAGGAATTACAGACCGGTCAGTCAGTCTTACGTCTGTGGCCGGCAAATTATCAGAGAGGATTCTGACAGACAGGATTTATGATTACTTGGAAAACCATAGTTTGATTAGAGATAGTTAGCATGGCTTTGAGGGGGGCGGGTCATGCCTCACAAGCCTTGTTGAATGCTTGAGGATGTGACATAACACATTGATGAAGCTAGAGTAGTGGATGTGGTGTACGTTGATTTTAGTATGGTGTTTAATAAGGTAGGCTCATTCAGAAAGTAAGGTGGCATGGGATACAAGGGAATTTGGCTGTCTGGATACAGAACTAACTGGCCCACAGAAGACATATTGTGGTAGTAGATGGAAAGTATTCACTTAGAGCTTGGTGTCCTGTGTGTTCTGCAGGAATCTGTTCTGGGATCTTGACTCTACGATTTTTATAAATGTCTTGGATGAAGGAGAGGTGGATAGTGCGAAGGGCTGTTGCAGGTTGCAATGAGACATTGACAGAGTGCAGAACTGGGCTGGGGAATAAGTGGCAGGAGTTCAACCTGGAAAAGTGTGACATGATACATTTTGGAAGGTTGAATTTGAATGCAGAATACAAGGTTAAAGGGAGGATTCTTGGCAGTGTGGGGGAACAGGGATCCTGGGTCCATGTCCACAGATCCCTCAAAGTTTGCCACCCAAGTTGATAGGGTTGTTAAGAAAGCATCTGGTGTGTTGGCTTTTATTAGTGGGTAGGATTGAGGTTAAGGGCCGCGAGGTTATGCTGCAGCTTTATACAGCCCTGGTTAAACCATACTTGGAATATTGTGTTCAGTTCTGATCACCTCGTTATAGGAAGGATGTGGTAACTTTAGAGAGATGCAGAGGAGATTTACTAGGATGCTGCATGGACTGGATAGCATGTCTTATGATAAAAGGTTGAGGGAACGAAGAAGGGTGAGAGGCAACTTGATAGAGGTGTACAACATGATGACAGGCATAGATAGAATGAATAGTTAGAGACTTTTTCCCAGGGCAGAAATGACCATCACAAGGGGGCATAATTTTGAGGTGAATGGAGGAAGGTTAGAGGTTGTTTCTTTACACAGAGAGTGGCAGATGCATGGAATGCACTGCCAGCGGTGGTCGTAGAGTCAGATACATTAGGGAAATTTAAGTGACTTTTGGATAGACACATAGATGATAGTAAAATGAAGGCTACATAGGTTAGTTTGACCTTAGAGTAGGATAAAGGATCAGCACAACATCAAGGGCTGAAGGGCCTGTACTGTGCTATGTTCTATGTACTCTAGACTTCCCTGATGAGTGCAGCTCCAACAAGCACTCAACAAGCTTGATACCACCCAAGATAAACCCACTTGATAGGTACTCCATCCACCACCTTGAATATTAGTTCCCTCCTCTTGCACGAGAGCATAGGCAGCAGTGCATACAATCTACAAGATGCATTTCAGCAATAAGGGTTCCTTCAACAACACCTTCCAAAGATGGAACCTCTATTTTCTAGAAAAACAAGGGCAGGAGGCATGCAAATTTCACTCACCATCCTAATATGAAACATAGCGCCATTATCAGTGTATGAATGTCATAGAACTTGTGGAACAACGGAACAGAGAATGGATTGAGACTTCGCAAGTTCAAGGTGTTGAATCATAATTGCACTACATCAGGGAACAGGAAAATTACCTCGACCCTAGGCTCCAGGAGGCATTCTTGAGATTAGATCATTCAAAATTGGTTTGTGATCAGGAACAGGAGTATGTGACTGCAGGTGAGGCAGATATAAGGTTCCAGGAGGTTAAAAGAGAGGAACCTCAACTTCTGCAAGTGTCCAACATCTATGAGATTCTTGCAGGCTGTGTAGATGGCAGGGAAGGAAAGCAAACTGACTATGGGACCTTCGTACAGTCAGGAAGGCAATACTGCATGTCGTGTATCAGGGTTAAGGACATCTCCTCTTGGCTGAAAAACTTGTAGAGGGATGGGAGGGATCCAGTATTGTTGACCACGTTGGTACCAATGACATTTGTCGGATGAAAAAGGAGATTTTACTGCAAGACCTTGAACAATTAGGAGCTAAATTAGAAAGAATACTTCCAAGGTAATAATCTCCGGAATACAACCTGAGCCACAGCCAAACTGACGTGGGGTAAATAAAGTCAAGGAGTTAAATTTGTGGCTCAAAGATTGGTGTAGGTACAATGGCTTTCAGTTTGAGAGGCACCGGTACCAGTACTGGGTTGGAAGAAGTTAGCTTGATGGGATCAGCTTCACTTGAACCATACTGGAACCAATTCACTGGCATATCAAGGACTGCAGAGAGGGATTTAAACTAATTGGATGAGGAGAGGGAAAGTAATAAATGTGTGGATAAAGGTTTCAGCAACAAACAAACTGAAGACTTACACTGTTTCAGGGGTAAAAACAGATAGTCTTCAAGAATAGTATTGATATTTCTTCCAAAACTCAACTTAGGGGTCAAAGCTGGCATTAAGAAAGGTTTTGCTTTACTCAGAATTTATTGTCTCATTGGTATTGTGGATTCTAGAGTTAAATAAAGGAAGTCAGCCAAGATAGAGCTTCATGTCATTAGCACAATGAGTTTAATAATCTACAGCAATGAATCGATTCAGTTAAAAACATACCACAGCCTAATTATTTAACATTAGTATTCATTGTTGCTTACAGTGGATTTTTCTTTTCTGAGAAGTATCTTGCATTTGTCAAACATGGCAAAGTCACAAGAAATCATACAAAAAGTAGGTAAATCAATATTTTCCACAGGTTAATTTGTTCATTTTCAGAGTGAACAACTGTGACTCAATTCCCCACAGTCACTTCACAGATGACCATAGGAAGGTAGAATTTGCAAGTACGTGGTGACAAGACGAAGTGACAACTTCTGACAAAAGGAGGTTGACACTGCAGGTAAAACTGTAGTTGATATTCCATGTTATGATGACCAGGGTTACTTCTATTCTGTCACTTTGCTCTTTAAATATCTGATCCTCCTGTTCTTCAGAGTATCCAATGACCTCTGAATTTTTTATCCAGTTACTTAAGACAGACTTTGCCAATTTGAATCGGAATTTGAGTCAGATCAGTGCACTGATTTGATTTTTCAACCTTGCTTGCTATTGCTTAGACAGGGTTTAACAAATAAAAACACAAGAAGTATGAGCAAGTGACCAAACTGTCCCTCAGGTCTACCCCATAGAGCCCCAGATCATGACTGATCTACTGCTCAACACCACATCCCAATTTTGAGATATCAACATCTCTCTCTGCTGTAAATATACTCAACAATTGAGCATCCACAATTATCTAGAGTGGACAATTTTAAGGATTCACAACCTTCTGAACAGAAGTTTCTCATTATCTCAAACAACGAATTATCCTCTTATCCTAAAACTATGTCTGCGTGTTACAAATTCTCCAGGCAATTATACTTTTCGATGAGATCAGCTCTCATTCTTTTAAATTCAAGCATATAAAAGGTTCAATTTACCAACCTCACAGGACAATTCTGATCGCATGAACACCTAAAATGGAAGTAAACAGGGATCAAAACTGCACACAGTAAACCAGACATGGTTTCGCTAGTGCCCTGTAACAGCTGTAGCAGGACTTGCTTGTTCCTGTATGCTAGGTTCCTTACAATAAAGCAACAAGCATTTGCTTTTCTACTTACTACCAAAGTGAATAACCTCACTGCTGCACATTATACTCGCTCTGCCACCTTGAAGCTCATACATTTGACTGTCTATATTTCTCTGCAGTGTTTGTGCCTCCCTGTCAGTTTACATTCGCTGCTAGTTTTGTATTGGATGAAAACTCTCAGACTCTTTGTCCAAGTTGTTAATAAAGATTACAAGTAGCTTAGGCCCCAATATGGATCAGTGTAGCACTCCTCTAATATCAGCTTGCTGACTTGAAAATGCCCTCTAATTTTTGCTCTCTACTTCCTGTCCATTAACTAATTCTCTATTCACGCCGTATTACCCCATATTCTATGCATCTTAAAACATTTTGGAAATCCAAGTACATCATTACTGACTCCTCCTCAGCTACTACTTACATCCCTGAAGGAAAATTCTAATAAATTGAAATGACACAAAACTTAAGTGTATTATGAACTGTGAGATTGGAAGAACAAAGACAGCCAATATAAAAGGAAGTGTAAAATTGTTAAGGGGGTGCAAGGGCACAGCAAGTTGAGAAAGCTGTTAATAAAACATACAGAACACTGTGCCTTACAAATAGGAGCATGAACTCCAAAAATTAGAATGTTTGATAAGTGGTATAAATCACTAGTTTGGACTCAATTATGTCCAATTCTAGGGACTACATGTTTGAAAGGACATGAAGGCATGAAATATGCAGGAAAGATTGATGGAGATGAAGCTCTGGAGCTGAGGAACTTCAGTTACATGGACGGATTGTAGAAGCGAGGGGTGTAATTATTGGTTAAAATAGTGGCAATCTTTGGCAGAGCTGGTCAAAATCACGACAGATTAACAGAGAAGACAGGGAAAAACTATGCCTGTTAGTGGAAGGATCAAGAACCAGAAGAGACAGATTCAAGATCATAACAGGACACAGAAATCATTCTTTTTCTCTTGCATTGATAATTATCCATGTATTTGTGATTAGAAATTAAACAAATGAGGGTAATAATGTTCCAATACCTTCAGCCATCAATCAAGAACTGTTCTGAACATGAGTCATGAAGAATTAACTGTATTTCTCTTCCCAGATGCTGCTGGACTTCTGGAGTACCATCAGCATTCTCAATGTTTGAAACTATCTCATCGACTGCCTTTCAAAAACCTTACAACTGAGTGATTGGAAAATATGTTACTAGCTACCCAACTATTATGCACGAAGCACACATTCACATCATTTCACATTAAACAGTTATTATAAATTACCTTCAACACATTCAATGGCACTGGTACAGAGATCAATCTGATTATTTTCAAATTTCATGTGTTCATACTCTCTCATCCTAGACAAGGCCTTGTCTAAGTGAATGACAGTATTACCTGTATTCATAAAAAACACATGTTGTAGAAAGACAGATTTTCTGCAGACATTTGAAACAGTGACAGGAGACCAAATTACAAAGCAACAATTCTAATCTGAACATTATAGAGATGCGTATGTTGAAGTTATAAGAACAGCTTTCCTAACTGTTGACAATAGAAACGAAAAACGACCATTACCCACGGTATTAGGAAATTGCACCTTAACTACCAAATTCAGAATTTATATTAAAATGTCATTTAACAAGCATTTTTAAAAAAATTATATTATATTATAACACAATCCAATGTCGCATGAAGTAATCTGATAAATTCAGGAAATTTAAATCTTATTTCATTACATTCATGAAAAGATTATTGTTCAATTGAAAATTTGTTTGAACAATAATATATATGGAACCTTACCTAGATCATCATTAGCAAAGGGTTCTAAATTGGAAGTAGAAGACAACATGCTGGCATTTTTTAAGGATTCTATATATTCTGTATCATCATGCTGCTGAAGATCTATCTTGGCTTGATGGTCAGTAGCTTTTCCACAGACGTCCTATAAATGCATTACGGGAAAATATGACTCAACTGCAGGTATTGTGCAATAATTGCCACCTGTAACATTTGAGGAGCACAGTGATTCTTCCGACAGACTAGTCAACACTTATCCTTCAGATAATTTCACTGAAACAGATTAGCTGACTCTTTATTATGCCATTTCAGAGAACTTCTTATGCACAATTCGGCCAGATTCATCTTCATAAAGCAAACATATTTCAAAAGCAATCAATAGGCTGCAAAATACTAATATACTTAGGTCATGGAGGGGACATTATGAATGCAAGCCTGTTCATTTTCTTCCCTGTCCCAACTATCCCTTTGCACTCTTAATCAGATCAGTTCTTAAATTTTTATTTACACTTCAATGGATTCTCTTCTCACTTCTCCCCATGTGCCTTGCTACTCTCCAAGCCATGAAGTGCAATTTTCAAATGAAACCCAAATCATACCAAAAATAAAGCAACTCTTTTTCGTATTACAAAATCTCTCACTCTTCCCTTCACTGATTAATCAGATAGGCACTTCAACCTAATACTTCACACTTTCCAGCTCCCTTTGCATTCATTTGCCGCTTTAATTGTGCCTCAGGTTCCCACATGTTCTTCTGCAGATTTGTCCTTTGCCATATTCTTTTCACGTCATCGGTTCCTTAATTGCGGGTCTTTGGTTTTTTCACTTGTTGAAATTTCACTTTTACTCCTTTTAATTGTACATTCTTGACCTCCTTTCAGCTTTTCAGCAATGTTTGAATCCTCAAGTAGTCTGTTGCATCATAGCTCCGGAAAGCCCAACTCAAAAGTCAAAAATAACATTGTGTATATCTATGTCCATGGCAAATTATCCTTCCTCATCCTTCTGGCCATATATGTTCTATGATAAAGGTGCATACTGTACATATATTATGAGGAGTACTTTGTCAGAGTTGAGTGTTGAGATTACAAATGACTGAGATTTTCAGCTGAAGATGAGCTGAGACAGAGTTGGAAAATAGCAATGTTACAAAGATTGAAGTAGGTCATTTTGATGATATATTGATGTGTGGTAGGGAGCTGCAATATTGTGAAACTGGTTGAAATTTTATGTTGCCGATAATGTTAAGATCCTATATACATTCGCATAGTTTTGGTTTCTTTTCTCTTGCAATAAACTTGCTTTTTTTTGGTTCATGAACATTAACAGGCATATGCCTGGGATCTGACTTGTGCAGTATTTACCACCAGCTAGAATCATGAGAGCTCTCTTTAACATGACTATCACAAAAACACACTCGAGGGTGTGATGCTGGAAAAGCACAGCAGGTCAGGAAGCATCAGAGGAGCAGGAGAATCGACATTTCGGGCATAAGCCCTTCATCAGGGATTAGACTTGTGGGTCAGTGGGCTCTGCTATTTGGAGGGGGCTGTGAGGCTGGGAGGGAAGGTAGCAGAGAATGCAATAGGTAGATGAAGGTGGGAGGCGTTAGATCAGAGAGGCAGGTGGAGTGGATAGATGGGAAAGACGAAGGACAGGCCAAGGGGCGGTGCCGACAATGTACAGGTCAGGGAGGGCAGTGCCGACAATGGACAGATCAGGAGGGCAGTGCCGACGATAGACAGATTTATGCCCAAAACGTCGATTCTCCTGTTTCTCGGATGCTGCCTGACCTGCTGTGCTTTTCCAGAACCACACTCTCGACTCTGATCTCCAGCATCTGCAGTCCTCACTTTCTCCTAGACTGAAGTCACACTCCAATGTTTTTCCTCTATTTTCCAGCTGAATATTCCTGCTCTCAAATGGTTCCAGTCTTGCCTGCCTAGTTTATAGACAAAGGATAACTTACAATGGCTTCTGTTTTTACTTTCACAACATTATTTTGGATCCTATTGTACTTCTCATCTGTATACAGCCTCAAATGACAACCAAGAATACATCAGATTTTACACGTATGCTGAAAATATCCAACTCTAACTCACTGCCACTTCCCTTGAACCTTGTGTCCCTGAATGCTCACACTACTTTTGCAACTACTAGTGTTGGATGCGTACCAAAATATTAGGCAAATTCTAATTCTTAGCCACTCATTTCACCTCTCTTGATTGTCATCGCCCAAGGTAGAACGAGAGAAATCAGAACATTGCAACTTCTGACCACGTCCACAGATTATTAAAATCACCTATTTTGAACTTTAACTTTGCTAGTCTCCAAACCTGTCTCAGCTTATCTGCAGTTGAAAATCTTAACCAAATGTAACCTCAAGACTCAACTATCACAAAGTACTTCTGACAAGTGGGGCTGACCTTCCACATTACAGAAAATTTCAGAAATAATCCAAAACTCTGCTGCCCATTAACTCAGTTACATTAAATCTCATTCACTAATTCATTATCAATTATTTGATTTTAAAAATCTTCATCTCAGTTTCCAAATCCCTCCTTGGATTTCACCCTCCCATCTTTTAAGCCTCCTCCATCCCAACAACGTTTTGACATCTGTGTTGCTCCAACTTGCACATGCCATCTCTAAAAGCTCCACCATCTAAGCTCTTGACTATTCTTTATGAACCTTTCCATCTCTAACACACTTTTCTTTTTGAAGGCGTTTCCTAGAATTTACAGCTGTCCAAATATCTCTTTCTCTTAAGGCTAAACCAATCAAAAAGGTATGGGAGAAAGTGGGAACAGGACATTGAACTGAATGATCATATTAAATGGCAGAGCAAGGTTAAAGAGCCAAATGGCTTACTTCTGCTCCTATCTTCTCTTCCTACGTAGTACATCAAATCAGGTGTCACATTTCCCTTCATAACACTTCCATGAAGTATTTTGAACCACTTTACTAAATGGAAGGTGTTGGATATTGCAAGTAGTTAATTCTTATCACTTTCCCTTTCTTCATACCTTGTCTACTTATTTTAAAAGAGATGTTTTTCTTACCTCAAGTTTCTTCAAATTTTTTTCTGCTGTCAAGCAGCTGTTGTACACTTATCCTAGGAAGTAGTCAGCTAAGAACACTACTCAAGAATAAATAATCATAATGGTTGAGCCAAAATCGTGACATCTGACTTTGTTTTAAATAGGTTTTTGTTCTGTTAAAATACTCCTAAAATACAAGTTTTTTTCAAGCTATCTAGAATCTAAAACTAATTTAAGCAACTAGGCAAGATTTCTGCAATATTTCCCTCAATCTACCGTCTGTGCAACAGCTCTATGAATGAGTTCCCCATTGTCCTTTCTTCCTATGACCCTGCACATTGTTGACTTTGAAAGCAGCAATCAACTTCCTTTTGATTGGAATGCACTGCCCAAAAGTGCACAGAGCCTAATCAATTGTCCCCCCTCTCAAAAAAAATTATGTCTTATATATCTCAAGTACACAGAACAGAAACAGGGCAGATCCACTTGAACCTCTTACCCATGTTTCCTTACATAAATCTATCAGCGTAACCTTATATTCCCTTCTTTCTCATACATTTGCCCAGCTTTCTCTTAAATGTATCTATTTGAACTGATTCACTGACCTTCTGTCGTAGCAGATTCAACTCACTTTATACCCCTGACCTAAAGATGCTTTCTGTCATACATTTACCAGAAATCTGATGTCGATAGCCATATACGTAACCCTTCACCACAGTTAAGGTAAATGCAAAATAATCAATGAGTTTTCAGATACAGCTGATTGTGTGGCAAATGAAGTGGCAAGTATACTTTTTGTTTGTCACCAGCTGTGCATGTCACGATCCAGGATCAGTAACACATTCCTGGAGTTATCAAAATAACTCACATTGCAGATGGACTCATACAATATCCGCAATTAAAACATAAAATTCTTGAAAAAAATGACATAACAATACCAAGAGTAAAAACACAACATATTCAGATTATGATTTCTTCACCACAACATAGGATTGAAAAACCTTAGAATGTTTACTTAGTATCGCATAAAAGTACTCACCTCATCATCACTTGTAGCTAGGCTTTCACTTGGAGTCAGTTCTGAATTACATGTCATCCATACCGCTGAATTCTGTGATAAAGTGTGCTTCCCTTCTTTATAGCTCTTATCTGAAAGATGTCTTGTAACTATATCCTGGATGAGAAAACAACTTCATTTGCTAGTTTTGAGAAGATTTGTAGCTCAGGTTGAGGTTCTGGATGTAGGTTTGCTCGCTGAGCTGGAAGGTTCATTTCCAGACGTTTTGTCACCCTACTAGGTAACATCTTCAGTGGACCTCCAGGCGAAGCACTGCTGATGATTCCTGCTTTCTATTTATATGTTTGGGTTTCTTTGGGTGGGTGGTCATTTCCTGTGTGATGTCATTTCCTGTTCTTTTTCTCGAGGGGTGGTAAATCAGGTCCAGGTCCATGTGTTTGTTGAGAGAGTTCTGGGTGGAATACCATGCTTCTAGGAATTCTCGTGCGTGTCTCAGTTTGGATCGTCCTAGTATGGATGTGTTGTCCCTCTCTCACGACATGACCCTCTCTCATTAGTATCCTTACATACAGATCAGGAAGGAAACCACTGACTGGGACAACACATCCATCCTAGGACAAGCCAAACAGAGACACGCACAAGAGTTCCTGGAAGCATGGCATTCCAACTAGAACTCTATCAACAAACACATAGAGTTAGACCCCATTTACCACCCCCTGAGAAAAAGAACCGGAAATGACATGACCAACCCAAACATATAAACAGAAAGCAGGATTCATCAGCAGTGCTTTGCCCGGAGGTCCGCTGAAGATGTTACCTTGTAGGGTGACGAAACGTCTGGAAATGAACCTTCAAGCTCAGTGAACCAACCTACATCCACAACTTGATTTTTGACAAAGAGATAAAGTAACACATTTTTGATATATTTAAACTATTTAAATACCAGTACCTGTAAAGCATAAAGGGCTCGCTGTCGAAGGTAGTCTGTGTTAAGCAACTGAAGCTCATGGAAAAGTTCAATCAGAAAATGGGGTCGCGATTCATTCTGAGATATTAAAGTTGCCACTTCAGAATAGATATTATCACGCAGAGCTTCAAAGAGGGAGAAGTCACTGCCTGTTTCTGTAACAGAGAAAGAAGAATTTAAATAACTTAGCAGCAGTATTTCCACTTAGAGGCTTGAAGCCTACAGGATTCAATACTGAGTGCAACAAATTTAGGGCCTGAATACCTTCATCTGTGCCCTATACTCATTCCAACAATCTTGACCCTGTCCTGACATGGACTACTTTCATCACAGCGAACTCATTTTCACCTACTAAGGGTCACCATTATCAACTTATCTTTCTCCTTGGCTCACCCATTATCCATTCCTTGTCTAAGAACTGTCATTCTCTCCCTCTCCACCTCTGCATTCACTTGCTACACCCCCCAAAGCCCATCTGTCATCAGCACGTTTCACCTTTACTATAATTCTAAACAAGGGTTACTGGACCTGAAACAACATTAACGCTCCTTTTACTCCACAGGTTTTGGCTGAAAGGGTGGGGGAGTTGCATTACAGCTATACTGAGAGAGAAAGCAACAAAGGACTTGTGCAACAAAGCAATATGGGTATAGGAAAAGTGAAATCACAGTGCTGGGGATATAATACAGGCCTCCCAAAAGCCAGCAGGAGATAGAGGAGAGAATATGCAGACTTTGGAAAGATGTAAAAGTACCAGGGCTGTTGTGATGGATGACTTTATCTTCCCCTATATTGACTGCGACACACTTCATGCTCAGGGCTTTGATGGAGCAGAATTTGTACGGACCATTCAGGAGGGCTTCTTGATACAATATGTAAATAGTCCAACCAGGGAAGGGGTTATACTGAACCTGGTTTTGCAAAATGAGCCCAGCCAGCTGAGTAAAGTTTCAGTGTAGGAGCATTTTGGGAACAGTGACCATAAAATCATGAGTTTTAAGAGGCTCATGGATAGGGATAACAGCAGTCCTCAGGTGAAAGTGTTAAATTGGGTGAAAGTGTTAAATTGGGGGAAAGCAAACTATAATAATATTAGGCAGGAATCGGAGAATGTTGCTTGAGGGTAAGTCCACATCGGACATGTGGGAGTATTTCAAATGGGAATTGTTCAGAGTTCAGGAGCAGCACATTCCTGCTAAAATGGAGTATAGGTATGGCAAGTTACGTGAATCTTGGATGATCAGGGATGTTATGACTTTGGTCAAAAAGAAAAGGGAAGCATATTTAAGGTTGAGGAGGATGGGAACTGATGAAGCCCTTGAAGTGTATAAGGAAAGTAGGAAAGAAATCAAAACAACAAATCAAAAAGGGGTCATGAAAAGTCATTAGCAAACAGGATTAAGGAGAATCCCAAGGCTTTTCTTACATGCATAAAAAGCAAGAGGGCAGCTATGGTAAGGGTTGGCCCATGCAAGGACAAAGGAGGGAATCTGTGTGTGGAGCCAGGCGAGGTAGCTGAGGTCCTAAACAAATACTTTGAGCCAGCATTCACCAAAGAGAAGGAATTGGTGAAGAATGATCCCAGGGAAGGGAGCGTCAAATTTCTAAGCCAAATTGCTATTAAAAAGGAAGAGGTGTTGTGAGGCTTAGAAAGTATTAAGGTATATAAGTTCCCAGATCCTGATAGGATCTAGCACAAAATATTGAGGGAGGCAAGAGAACAAGTTGCTAGAGCATTGACAGACATCTCTGTATCCTCTCTGGCCACAGGTGAGGTCCCAGAGGACTGGAGAATAACCAATGTTGCCTCATTGCTCAAGAAGGGTAGCAGGGACAATGCTGGAAATTACAGGCCTGTGGGCCTCATGTCAATAGCAGGGAAATTATTGGAAAAGGTTCTCAGGGAAACTATCTGTACACATTTAGGAGCAAATTGACTTATTACTGATAAACAGCAGAGTTTTGTGCAGGGAAGGCCATGCTTCACTAACTTAATTAAGTTTTTTGAGGAGATGATGATGATTGATAAAGTAAAAGCGGCTGATGTGGTCCACATGGACTTCATTTGACAAGGTCCCTCATGGCAGAGTGGTACAAAAGATGAAGTCACATAGTATCAGAGGTGAGCTGGCAAGATGGATACAGAACTGCTTAATCATAGAAGACGGAGGGGAGCAGTGGAAGGATGCTTTTCGGAATGGAGGCTTGTGACAAGATTGTTCCACACAGATCAGTCTAGGACCTCTGCTGATCTACATAAGGTCTACATAAATGAGTTGGAAGAAAATGTAGCTGGATCTAATTAGTAAGTTTGCAGATTATACAAAGACAGGTGGAGTTGTAGATAGTGAGGAGGATTGTCAGAGGATACAGCAGGATATAGATCGTTGGGGGCATAAGCAGAAAAATGCCTGGTGGAGTTTAATCTGAACATATGTGAGGTGATACATTTTGGAAGGTCAAGTACAGGTCGAAATTATGCAGTGAATGGCAGAACCCGAAGGAGTATGGTTATGCAGAGGGATCTGGGTGTACAGGTTCAGAGATCACTGAAAGTGACAGTGCAGGTAGGTAAGGTTGTAAAAACGGCCTATGGCATACTTGCCTTAATTGGAAGGGGCACTGAGTATAAGGATAGACAAGTTATGCTGCAGTTTTATATAGTTTTAGGATATTGCAGACAGTTCTGGTCACACTATCAGAAGGGTGTGGATGCTTTGGAGAGGGTACAGAAAAGGTTTCTCAGGGAGGTTGCCTGGGATGGGGGATTTTAGCTAGGAAGAAAGATTGGATAGACTGGAATTTTTTTTCATTGGAATGCAGGAGCGGTTGAGGGGTGACCTGATAGAAGTTTATAAAATTATGAATGACATGGATAAAGTGGAAAGTATGAGGCTTTTTCCCAAGCTGCCAAAGGTGATGGTGGAAGCAGACTTAAAAGCAGCAATCCAAAGATGTACAGATCAGGTGAACTGGCATGCTAAATTGCCCATAGCGTCAGGTGTATTAGTCAGAGGGAAATGGGTCTGGGTGGGTTACTCTTCAGTGGGTCGGTGTGGACTTGTTAGGCTGAAAGGCCCGGTTCCATTCTGTAGGGAATCTAATCCAATCTAAAAACACCTGGATGAATACATGAATATGAAGGGAATACAGGAACACAGTTCCCCTCAGAGAGGACAGCTTCAGCATGGAAGGACAAAATGTGTTGCGCAGGCTTGGAGGGCCAGAGTCCGTGCTTGTGCTTTACTGTTCTTGATGACATTCCTGATGAAAGGTTTATTCCCGTAACATCAATTCTCCTGCTCCTTAGATACTGCCTGACCAGTTGTGCTTTTCTGCAGCACACTTTTCAACTCTAATCTCCAGCATCTGCAGTCCTCACTTTCTCCTGTATTGTTCTTTGTTCAGATGCTGCCAAAGCTGCTGAGTTTTGTCAGCAATTTCTACTTTTGTTTCATATCACCAGCATCCAGTTTATTTTTAAAAAATATTTAAAAGCTGATCATGAAATACTGATCATAATTTTCCAGACTAATTAACTGTTCATTCAAATTTAGAAATATTAAAGGTGAGCAATATTTTTCATCTTTAATTAGATTTCATATTTCAATAGCTCTGACCAATGAATTACTTCAGATTAAAACAAAGTTTATGCTCCATTTTACCCTTCCAAATGCATGATCTCCAATACCCAGATAAACAACTAAAGAGGCCCAGGAACATAATCTCCTCCAAGTTGCACCATTCTTACACGGATATAAACTTACAACAACATGCCCTTTAAGTATATCAGCTGTATGGCCACACAATAATTCAATATTTCCACATAGGTCACATACAGATGAACGCATTTAAATTACCACACAATAGCTAACTCCAATTCTGGCCTTTTAAGCAGCATTTTAATTGCTCTACTAGCAGTCATTAGCAGCTACCTAAATTCTCCAAATCTCTGCTTTTCTTTAAGGTACTTCTTATAATTCAACTCTTTAATGAAGTGCTTGTGCCAGTGCTCCAATGGTTTGGTATCAAATTTTATTTGATCACGCTGTTTGTAAAATGTTATGAAACATATATTATCAATTCAAGCTTTTACTTATTGATGGGATGAGAGCATTGCCGGTTACGGCAGCATGCACTGACAATGTCTAAATGCCCTTCAGAAAGTTGCAGTGTGTTACCTGCTTGAACACCTTGTAATCCTTTGTGTTTGGATACACTCAAAATGCTGTTAAGGAGTTCCAGGATTTTGAAACAGTGACATTGAAATATTAGCAATATAGTTCAGAGTCAGGATGATGTGTGGCTTGGAGGTAACTTGAATAGTGTTCTTTGCTCCAGTACTTTGAAGTTACAGAGAATGCGTATTTAGCCAAATATCAAATGTGGCTACTATATAACAGTTCCTTAAATTTCATTGAGTCAAAAATCCAAGAATGTCCCACTTGACAACACTGGGATGATCTTCATGACATGGCAGCTCAGCAATTTCCAAAGATAATTGGGCAAAGGCTGCACAGGCTGGCTTTGTTGACTTTTTATGACTTCAAGAATAAATATTACAGTCAACTTTTCATTTTAAGGTTAACTTTGTTTGTTCGTTTAAACATCTTGAGCAAAATTAGTACACCATTTTAATCAGACTGAGTTTTGAAAATTATTTAGAATTGAATTGCAGAAAAAAAACTAGTTTTATTCAACTGGATGTTACTTCATTAAATAGTCTAACTAGAAAGTGCTAAGGAAAAACAAAAAAATAACAGCACAGCCCAGAAGCAACAATTTCTGTCAGTTCTTTGCTTAAAAGTAATATCGGTACTTTACCTGGTGCTTCACTGCATGCGTTTCTGTTAGATTCCAACAAAGCTTCCTTAGCATATTCTGTAGGAAAGGGGGACAGAAACAGGTAGTAGTTCATACTGAACACTGTATACCGCACTACAATTCGTATTGTAGGAAAAAGATTTCATGTGCAAAGTTAAACAAGTTTAAAAAGTGCAAGCGTAAAATTAAATGAAGGTCTTTTGAAAAAATAATACTTCAGAAACAAAATCACTTCTGAGCTTAATAATGGCTTTTAGAGATATTCATAATATGTTGAGAAACATTCACTGGGAAGTGAACACTTATGTCAGCATAACACAGAAAAAATAGAACAGCTTAAGAAAAATAATTGAACAGTCTTCTTTAACACAATGCACAGATTAAATCTAATTTTGAATATATAACAATTTAGTAAAGTTTAAATTTGTCAAAATAACAAAACTTGAAATAACTGATGACATTAACAGGAACAAGCAATAAGCTACAAATTCCATGTTGGAATGCACAATTAAATTCAGAGTTTGCACATTCTCCCCGTGTCTGCGTGGGTTTCCTCCGGGTGCTCCAGTTTCCTCCCACATCCAAAAATGTGCAGGTTAGGTGAATTAGCTATGCTAAATTGCCCGTAGGGTTAGGTGAAGAATGGGTCTGGGTGGGTTGCTCTTCGGAGGGTCAGTGTGGACTTGCTGGGCCGAAGGGCCTGTTTCCACGCTGTAAGTATTCTAAGTCTAAATACTTCTCTTTAACAAAATATAGTATCTTTATTGGGATTGTTTAGTCAACCTAAGCCATGAACATGCAATAACTAAATTACAAATAAGACATGACAGTCTTAACCTATGACATCAGGCAGTGAATAACTCACAACACCTTCCAAAGATCAAATTCTTGAAATGGAGAACGCTTACAAGATTGAATACACCCTGTTTATTTAGTAAATTTTATTTGATTTTCACTTTCTGATAAAATATGAACTAATATCAATGATCATATTAACATACCAGAAGAGAGGTCGCTTGAATTTTTTCGTTTG
Organism: Chiloscyllium punctatum; assembly: GCF_047496795.1. Lineage (NCBI taxonomy): Eukaryota > Metazoa > Chordata > Chondrichthyes > Orectolobiformes > Hemiscylliidae > Chiloscyllium > Chiloscyllium punctatum. The sequence continues at coordinate 86,894,443 of NC_092739.1, read as the reverse complement.
GATTTTTCCTCTAATTCATCTTTGGTTGTGCTGCAAGTTCGAGGTTTCAAAAATTCTTCTGTTTGTGTGGAGTGGCAGACTTTTCCTTGACAACCTTCACTAGCACTAGCATTACTTGCAGATTCAAAACCTACAAAAAAGTGCTTGAACTTAGTAGCAAATGTAGAAAAGGTCAATCACATGCATAAGTATTTTCTAACGTTTTGTACTACGATATTTAAGTAGAATTAGGGATAATTAAACAACCATTTTAAAATTTATATGGAAAAGTTTGAATTATCTGAGATGGAGTTTAATTTAGATAAATGTGTGGTGCTGCATTTTGTAAAAGCAAATCAGAGAATACTCTTAACGTTAAGGTCCTGGGGAGTGTTACTGAATAAAGAGAACTTGGAATGCAGGTTCACAGCTCCTTGAAAGTAGAGTCCCAGGTAGAGAGGATAGAGAAGGCGGTGTTCGGTATGCTTCCCTTTATTGGTCAGAGCATTGAGTATAGGAGTTGGGAGGTTATGATGCGGCTGTACAGGACATTGGTTAGGCCACTTTTGGAATATTGTGTCCAATTCTGGTCTCCTTCCTATTGGAAGGATCTGTGAAACTTGTAAGGGTTCAAAGAAGATTTACAAGGATGTTGCCAGGGTTAGAGGCTTTGAGCTATGGGGAGAGGCTAAATAGGCTGGGACTGTTTTCCCTGTAACATCAGAGGCTGTGGGGTGACCTTACAGAGGTTTATAAAATCATGAGGGGAATGGATAGGATAAGTAGACAAGGTCTTTTCCCTGGGGTGGGGATATCCAGAATTAGAAGGCATAGGTTTAGGGTGAGAGGAGAAAGATAGAAAAGGGACCAAAAGGGCAACCTTTTCACACAGAAGTTGGTGCATGTATGGAATGAGCTGCCAGAAGAAGTGGTGGAGGCTGGTTCAATTTAAATGCTGGTTCAGCATTTAAAAGGCATCTGGATGGTCATACGAATAGGAAGGGTTTAGAGGGATATGGGCCAAGTGCTGGCAAATAGGACTAGATTAGATTAGGATATCTGGTCAGCATGGACGAGCTGGACCGAAGGATCTGTTTCCATGCTGCACATCTCTATGACTATGACTCTAAATCTTTTCTAGTTGATGTTACTGGACTATCAGGTTCCTACAATAACATCTTTTAAGTATGGCAGGAATTTTGACTGCAAAACATTTAATATTGCTATCAATATCATTTATCATAATAAAAACATTCAATTAAACTGATGTTCAAAAACTGTACGACATATTGCAAAATATTAGTGCAAAATTAGTTGGTGCAGTGGCAGCCTGATGCCAGTTTTTGCCATTACATGTTTTTCATCACGTTACAATGATGAGAACAATTGCTATGTATTATAGTATAGCAATTTTCATTTCAGAGTCAGATAGAATACCACGTAAACTTTGTACAGAAGGATGAACTAAATCCACACTTCAGAGAAGAGGGTTTGGAATCTATGATAAAAGATATTAGCAGCTACTTTTATGTCAGTTGTGTGTGGAAAGAGTGGCATTGGTTCTCAATGCTTTTGTCTTGTGCAGCTGATGTCAACCAAAAGTAAATTTGCAAACTTGCGGACATCCATTGCTGGAAAGGCACAGTAAAAGATTGTACACCTGGCCCCAATAAATCCATAAAGAAAGCTTTGGGAGTGAAAATAAAGTGCTGGGAATACCCAGCAGATCTGGCAGTATCTCTGCAAAGAGGAACAGAACTTACATTTCAAATCAAAGATGAGTTTTTTTTTAAACCAGAAGTGACCTTTGGGATTGCCACTGATTGAGCAAAAAACAGCAGATCAAATGCAGAAGCAAAGTCTTTGAAAGTAATTTCATTCCTAAATTATGGGATCACCAAATTCATCCAATTAGTGCTCACATAAATTTAAACTTCACATTAGGAAGTAAAACAAATATAAATCAATCAATTTGTTAATATTAGACCAGCTTTCTCCCTGCAGCAAATAATTAACACTTGCAAACAAGATGCTTCTACAGTGGCATGTTACTTTCAACTATAGAAAAGTTGAAACTCCATTGTAAGTTGTTTAAAATTTATCCGAATAGTAGGGGTTTGACCGACCTTATGTTGGTCTAAAATTCTATCACTGTATTAAGGGCAGGGCAGTTTTAGAAATTGAAAAGCAGTAATCAGGTACACACAAACTAGTCTGTTCTGAAAAAGTGAAAATGTACAAGCATTGATAAAAGAAACTTAGTTTAAACCAAGCTCCACAGAAAGGAGAAGACAAACACGGTCATCCATCTTAGGTCTGTTGTTCTAATATAGTAGAAGTTCCAACTTTCCAAAAGTAATTTTCTTATTAATTTGTGATTTATTTTTCAAATGAAATCATACACTATCATTGAATCTGCAACTGACAAACTGTTATCATTAATAATTAAGGTACTCATCAAATGGGCAGTAGCTCAAGTCATACCTGCAGCAATTTCTTGCTGGTTTTTCTGGTGCAAGTAAGTCTTTTTACATTTTCCCTTTGGAGTTTTATCCTTGGAAGCAAGGCTAGCCTGTGCACAGGCTTTCCTAGATTTAAACGTTTTTGTTACAGTAGTAGGATCAACTGGATCTGGCATACTACTAAAACTTTCGAGGGATGATTCTTCAAAATTCTTCCTTTTTTTGTATTGAACTTGCTGCTTTGGTTTGTTCATTTTCATCTGTGTAAGAGATGTATGTGGTTGCATTTGTCTTGGCGATTCCCCAAATTCATCTCTTGTATCATGCAACCATATTAATTCACTTTGCTCTGCCTCATCTTTAGCCTGTTTGTGGATCCTTTATATAAAAAAGATAGCTGTATCAGTATACCTTGCACATGCATTTATGTATATAATATAGTTATTCATTGGGTGTAGGTGTTGCTAGCTCGGCCAACCTTCACAAATTGTAATAATTTGAGAAGGTTAACATGATGAAACATTGTAAAAACAATGACTGCAGATGCTGAAAACCAAATACTGGATTAGTGGTGCTGGAAGAGCACAGCAGTTCAGGCAGCATCCAACGAGCAGCGAAATCAACGTTTCGGGCAAAAACCCTTCATCAGGAATAAAGGCAGTGAGCCTGAAGCATGGAGAGATAAGCTAGAGCTTCAGGCTCACTGCCTTTATTCCTGATGAAGGGCTTTTGCCCGAAACGTTGATTTCGCTGCTCGTTGGATGCTGCCTGAACTGCTGTGCTCTTCCAGCACCACTAATCCATGATGAAACATTATACTGGTTTAAAACAACGAGGTAAAAACAACACCAAGACAAGTTTCACAACTGAGGTAGAACAAAGTGCAAACACAGTCAAGGAATTTTGAAACATCGACTGGAATTTTATTCCATGTTGAGCTTTTTAATATATATGAACTATTAAAACCAAAACAAAACGCACAAATACTAAAAATCAGAAAGAAAACCAAAAATTGCTGGGAAAAAACTCAGTAGATCTGGCAGCATCTATGGAGAGAAATCAGAGTTCACATTTTGGGTCCAGTGACCCTTCTTTAGAATTGAAGATGGGTCACTGAACCGAAAACATTAACTCTAACTATAAAAACCACATCTTTTAAAACAGTGGGTTTACTAATATTCAATAAGGTTATTTGCGATAAAAGTAAACAACTAGCCAACTGCTGAATCAACATCCACCAATCAAACCTCAGCTCCCACCAAATAAATTATGGCTTCTTTAAGTGTGTAGTAACACAAAAACAGATTTATAGGATGTGTGGTATTTCTTGTTCAAATCACACATAATCCAGGAATGTACTGAAGCAGAATCACTTCTGGAGAGATGACGGTCCTCCAGAAGAATCATGCTTTGTTGCCACGATGAACCTCACACAGGCATCATTTGCCATAGTCAAATTTGGATGTTGACAATAAACAATCAAAACTTACTCATTCCAAATAATAACTTGGAACAAAAGCATTCCATTATTAATAGAAAATGAGTTCAAACCATACCAGAACCGTCTAAGAATTTAAATTCAATTCAAAATATACCTGGAAATAAACTGCTGCTTTAAACTAAATGAGCACAATGAATACAACTGTCAAACACCCAAATAATTCAGAAACGTCCACAAGGGAACAAAACTGAACATCCTTCCCTTGGAGTGGCTGATGTACAGTTCCATTTCAACGCTGATTTGTTTAAACCTTACATGTCCACAGTTGTCACATCTGCACTGAGACAGGACATACTGGAGGGCTCAACCATAGAGGCAATATGGTTAAAGTACTATGGATGCAATCACTCTGATAGGATTATACTACAAGACCGCTCAGCAGTCACCAAGACACTGAGGAACAAATATGTAGGCATATTATGGACAAATGCAATAAGTACAGGGTTGCCTTAGTAGGTGATTTTAACTTCCCCAATATTGACTGGGAGCCCTTAGGAGCAAGAGGCTGAGACAGGGCAGAATTTGTTAAGTGGATCCAAGAGGGTTTCTTGAAACAATATGTGCATTGTCCAACTAGAGGAGGAGCCATACTGGACTTTGTCTTGGTTAATGAGCCTGACCAGGTGACTGACTTTCAGTGGGAGAGCATTTTGGAAACAGTTATCACAACTCCTTAAGTTTTAAAATAGCTATGAATGAGGATAAGTCAGGATCTTTCAGGGAGATACTAAATTGGGGGAGGGCAAATTACATTAATATTAGGGAATGTTAATTGGGAGGGACTGTTATCAGGCAAGTCCCCATTTGATATGTGGGTTTTGTTAAAGATCTGTTGATGAGAGTTCAGGACTGGCATGTTCCAGTACGGAGGAAGGACAAGGATGATAAGCTAAGGGACCCTTGGATAACAGGTGAGACTGTGAATTTAACCAAAAAGGGAAAAAGAACCATATGTAAAGCTTAGGAAGCTAAAGTCAGACAGGGTCTGTGAGGAATATAAAAAAAAGCAGAAAAGAACTTAAGCAGGGAATTAGGAGAGCAAGAAGGAGCTATGAATTATACCAACATAAAAACCAAGAGGATAATTAGGGAGAAGGTCAGACCAATCGAGGACAAAGGAGGGAACTTGTGCTTGGAGTGAGAGGTTGTGTGCAAGATCTTAAATGAGTATTTTGCACTGGTATTTACTTAGGAGAAGGATATGGAGGTTAGTGAGATTAGTGTGGATCATGGTAATATTAAATCAAGAAAGAAGTGATGTTGGGTCTTTTGAAGAGCATTAACTTTATTAAGCCCCAGGGCCTGATAGTACCTAGCCCAGGTCACAGAGAGGCAACAGGAAATTGCTGGGGCCTTGATCAAGATCTTTGTATCCTCATTAGCTAGTGGAGATGTCCTGGAGGACTGGCAAATAGCTAATGCTGTTCCTCTGCTCAAATAGTGAAATAGGGATAATCCAGGAAACTATAGACTGCGGAGTCTCACATGGTGTTGGGGAAGCTACTGGAGAGAATTCTTAAGGATTGGACTTACGTGCAATTGGAAAAGCATGGCCTAATTAGGGACAGTCAGAATGGCTTTGGGTGGGGCGGAGAAGGTCAGGATATTCTAGCTTGATTGAATTTTTTTTGAGGTGGTGCCGAAGATGATGGAAGAGGGTACAGCAGTGGATATTGTCGACGATAAAGTCCCTCATGGTAGGCTGAACCAGAAGATTAAGATGCATGGGATCCATGGTGACTTGGTCACTTGAATTCAGAATTGGCTTGGCCATAAAAGGTAGAGGGTACTAGTGAAAGGGTGTTTTTCTGACTGGAGGTCTGTGACTCGTGATGTTCCACAGGAATCTGTACTGGGATCTCTACTGTTTGTGATATATGTATGTATTGATATATATTGATCTCCCAGCCAATCATCCCAGCTGGGTTTGTCATACAGGCCTGGGATTTACAATTCAGCAACCTGTCTGACCCTAGCAAGAACTGAGACTTAGCCATAAGCTCTCGTATTCTAAGGCAGAACTCTGAAAGGCACAGGATCCTGTGCTATGTTACATCATAAATACACACACACTACATATATATTATATATGAGTGACTTGGATGAAACTGTGGGTTACTAAGTTTGCAGGTGATACAGAGATCAGGGACTTATGGATAGTGTAGAAGGTTGTAGATCAGTTGCAGATATGGGCAGAGAAATGGCAAATGGAGTTTAATCCATGTAAGTTGAAATGCTGCACTTGGGGAGATCACATGTTAAGGAAAAATATATAATCAATGGCAGGACACTGAACAGCATTGCATATAGCGTGCTTGTCTTTATTGGTTGGGGAACTAAGCACTAAAGTCAGGATACCATGGTGCAGCTGTATAAGATTTTGGTTCAGCCACAATGAGAATTGCATTCAATTTTGGTTGCCATATTATGGCAAGGATGTGAAGGTTTTGGAGAGGATGCACAAGATGTTTATCAGGAAGCTGTTGGGATTAGAGGTTATGAGCTATAAGAAAAGGTCAGTACAACTTGGGTTGGTTTTCTGGAGCATTAGAGGCTGAGGGGAGACGAGAGAAATCTATAAAATTATGAGATGCAGAGTTAGAGTTGACTGTCAGAATCTTTCTCCCCCCAGAGTTGAAATGTCTAATACTAGAGGACATGCATTTAAGATGAGAAGGGGAAAGTCAAAAGAGAGGTGAGGGCCAAGTTTTCTTTACACCAAGAGTGGTAGGGTCTGGAATGCCCTGCCAGAGTAGTGGTAGAGGTAGATATGATAGGAGAGTTTAAGATACTTTTAGATAAGCACATGAATATGCAAGGAATGGAGGGATATGGACTAAGGGCTAGCAGAAAGGATTAGATTGACATCATGTTCGGCACAACATCATGGGCTGAAGAGCCCATTCCTGTGCTACAATGTTCTATGAAGGCCAATGTGCTCGTGGGCAATATACGAATGACAACTGGATCTCACCTGGACTCTGCCAGACTATCCAGATATTATTGCTATTGGGAACATCAAGAAGGTATCAAAAAGGCATTAAGTCCATGAGCAAAGATAATTACTCTATTGAAAATAGAGGTAGGGGAGGTAATCAAAAACTGCAAACAATGGGCTGACTGGCAGATGGAGTTTAATTTAGATAAATGTGAGGTGCTGCATTTTGGAAAGGCAACTCTCAGCAGGATGTATACACTTAATGAACAAAGAGACCTTGGAGTGCAGGTTCATTGCGCCTTGAAAGTAAAGTCTCAGGTAGATAGGCTAGTGAAGAAGGCGTTCAGTATGTTTGCTTTTAATGGTCATAGCACTGAGTATAGAAGTTGGGAGGTCATGTTGCAGCTATATAGGACATTGGTTAGGCCACGTTTGGAATATTGCAGGCAATTCTTGTCTCCCTCCAATTGGAAGGATGTTGTGAAACTTGAAAGGGCTCAGAAAAGATTTACAAAGATGTTGCCAGAGTTGGAGGATTTGAAAAACAGGAAGAGGCTGAACAGGCTGAGGTGCTTTTCCCTGGAGTGTAGGAGCTGAGGGGTGACATGAGAGAGGTTTATAAAATCATGAGGGGCATGGATAGAGAAATAGACAAGGTCTTTTCCTTGGAGTGGGGGAGTCCAGAAATAGAGGGCATAGGTTTAGGTGAGAGGGGAAAAATTTAAAAGTGACCTAAAGGGGAACTTTTTGACCCAGAGGGTGATGCATGTATGGAATGAGCTGCAAAAGGAAGTGGTGGAAGCTGGTACAATTACAGAATTTAAAAGGCATCTGGATAGGTACTTGAAGAGGAAGGGTTTGGAAGACTATGGGTCAAGTGCTGGCAAATGGGACTGGATTAGATTCAGATTACAACAGGATCTTGATCAGATGGGCCAATGGGCTAAGATGTGGCAGATGGAGTTTAATTCAGATAAATGCGAGGTGCTGCATTTTGAGAAAGCAAACCTTAGCAGGACTTATACACTTCATGGTAAGGTCCTAGGGAGTGTTGCTGAACAAAAAGACCTTGGAGTGCAGTTCATAGCTCCTTGAAAGTGGAGTCGCAGGTAGATAGGATAGTGAAGGCGGCATTTGGTATGCTTTCTTTTATGGTCAGAGTATTGAGTACAGAAGTTGGGACGTCATGTTCAGCTGTACAGGACACTGGTTAGGCCACTATTGGAATATTGCATGCAATTCTGGTCTCCTTCCCATCAAAAGGATGGTGTGAAACTTGAAAGGGTTCACAAAAGATTTACAAGGATGTTGCCAGGGTTGGAGGATTTGAGCTATGAGGAGAGGTTGAACAGACTGGGGTTGTCTTCCCTGAAGCGTCGGAGGCTGAGGGGTGGCCTTTCTAAGAGGTTTACAAAATTATGAGGGGCATGGATAGGATAAATAGACAAAATCTTTCCTGGGGTGGGGGAGTTCAGAACTACAGAACAGAGGTTTAGGGTGAGAGGGGAAAGATATAAAAGGGACCTAAGGGGCAACTTTTTCACGCAGAGGGTGGTCCGTGTATGGAATAAGCTGCTGGAGGAAGCGGTGGAGGTTGGTACAATTGCAATATTTAATAGGTATCTGGATGGGTATATGAATAGGAAGGGTTTGGAGGGATATGGGCCAGGTGCTGGCAGGTGGGACTATATTGGGTTGGGATATCTGGTTGGCATGGACGAGTTGGACTGAAGGGTCTGTTTCTGTGCTGTACATCTCTATGACTTTAATTGGAGAGATGGGTGGAACATTCCCTCAAGTTATAATCTATGGAGAACACTCATCAGGGAAATTGAGTAATGTAAAAAGCCACAATCTTTCCACGAGTCACAAAACTTCAAGTACAGCCTCTATATTTCATTGTTCTTACATTCTGCACCCTTCTCTGGCTGTGTCTTCTTTGTGTCTTGTTGGTTTCACTCTCAGCAAAGTGCTTCTTTTTTTTCTTTTTCATAGCTAAAATTTTCATCGAGTTCACAGAACCTTTACCAGCATGATCACTGCCTTAGTCTATTGCTCTAGACACCTGAACAACCCATTTAACTTGCTCCTCTTCTCCCTTTGTCTACAGTATTAAAAAAAAACACAGCATTTTGCAGTTCCTTCCAGTTCCGAAGAGTCAAACTAGACTGGAAACATTAACTCAGTTTCTCTGTACTGATGCTGCCTGATCTGCTGGGTTTCTCCAGTACAGTGTAATTACTTTGTATATTCAGCCTTCTTTAGGAACTCATGTTGACTAGTTTGGTAATTTAATCAAAACATTGGCAACTATTGCTCACAGGGAGGAAATGTAACTATCCAATGTCACAAGCTTTCTTAATATCCCCTGACAGTGACCTTAAATAAACATTCTGTTTCAGCATTTTAGCAAGTACATGGCCAATTGTCTTGGCTTTCTTTGGAAAGTTCCAATGAAGCACCATAGATCATGTGATGACATTGAAGAAGTGTAAATACAAGTTTGATGCTACATACTAATGGACAGTTAGAAGGTTTGACATGATTGACTGAAGATTTTCTCTCAAGGCTCATGGTTTTGGTGACCTTTTAATTCATATGCCACCATATGAATCTTCATCGGGTTAGATCATTAATTATTTTAAAAATGATTCAGGAGGAATTTGACCCGACCTTCCCATCTGTGTTCATTTTTCAGGTCGATGTTTGAGCAATCAAAATTATAGGTCCCAGACCCTTGAAAAATACCAGAAGATTAAAGTAATGTCTTGCTGTTCACAATTTTTACAGCAAACATAGGTACACAGCAAGAATCTCAAGTTTTCTCAAAATATACTTTAATAATAAATTGTTAATATGCTGATTTAAAATTCCTAGTTTGAAACTGATCATCTCAGAAATAAGGGAAACAAAACCACTGTACGAAGTGAAAGCAGTAAGACCTACGCAAAGTTTAAGTTTGGTACATACCACTTGTTCTCTCTGTATTTTGGAGAATTACTTTCAAATGGCTTTGGGAAGGCCAAATACTCTGTTTTTCCAGAAATGCTGTGCTCACTTACAACTGGTTGTTGTTCATTGCTCTGGACGCTGACATTTTGGGACAGATCACTAAACCCAGGAGGAAATACTGAGTTAAGGTTAAAACCTGTATTGGAGAAAATATAAACTGATTATCAATAACTGAACTGTGTTGCATTTGAATAAATAGTAGAATTACAAGAGCTGTTAATCGCTAGGCAAGTTCCAAGATTCAACTCATCATTTAGATTATAAATAAACTGACAACTACAATGCAAAGTGTTAGATTTTTGAAGTGAACTGAACTTGATAAAACGCCTTCACGGATGTAACTGCCACAGTGGTATAACAATCCAAACATGATACAACTGTATCGTCACAATTTGGTTACGACAGCTGGGAGAGCAGAAGGTCAAGAAACAACGTGTTCACTCCACACCAGAAAATGCTGCTTCACTGAAGAGATTGTAAAATGGACTGTTAACAACACAAGATAATGCTAATTATGAAAGACTGAATAATAGAAACAAATGTTTGAATTATGCATAAAATGAAAATATTGGCATCTTAACACTGGACTTCAAAGGCCAAAATATCTCAAACAGTCAACAATGTTTTGAACTATTGCACAAACAAATACATAAGCCACTGGTAAAATAGGAGAAAGCTAGGAATCATATAATGAACTTAAATGGTGCACTTTTTACTTTGCATTTTCTTCTAAGCAGAAGGTGAAACTACAGCCTCTAATCATAGCATTAGGCATTCAGTGACACAATGAAGGGCACAAAACTTGAATCAGATTCCCCCGCAACACTACACTGAGTAACTAAACTTATAACTGACGAAATGCACTCAGCATCCTTGAGACAATTTTAGGTGATCAGGTTGCTAATCATCTTGGCAGAAAGCAAGTGGTTAACAGCTTGCAAACTTAGCCTTCACAAGCTAAAGTACTGGAAACCCTTTTTCTTTCTAGTTTATTGAGTGTAATTTTCAACAGCACCAGAACAGAATTTGTAACAACCTCTAAATATGCAAGGGAAGGCATATAACAGCTAAAGAAAATAGCTGCAATATTAAAAGAACTAAGCTGATGCACATCAAAATAGATGCAACAATGAAAAGTTTCATTGTTATTCAAAGCAAATAAACTGACTTTTATGTTACCTATTTGATCCATTTGTTCACACTAATGCATTAAGAATAGAAACACCCAAAGTCCCAGTTTCAATTCCACCCTCAGGCAAGTGTTTGTGTGAAGTTTGCACATTCTCCTCGTGTCTGCATGCGTTTCCACTGGGTACTTTGGTTTCCTCCCACATTCCAAAGGTGTGCAGGTTAAGTGGATTGACCATGTTAAACTGGCCCACAGTGTCCAGGGATGTGTAGGCTAGGCGGATTAGCCATGGGAAACGGAGTGTTACAGGGATCGGATAGGCCTGTGAGTCTGGGTGGGATGTTCTTTGGAGTGTCGCTGGGGATTTGAGTGGCCAAATGGCCTGCTTCCACACTGTGGAGATGCTCTGATTTAAAGGACCTTTTACATTGCAACCTGGGTTGAGAAAAGTGGCCTGCAACTAACATAGGCTTATTTGTGGGTTTTGAAACCCCAGCCGTTTCAGTAAGTCTTCCTATATTATGCATGGGGTTAAATCTTCAGAAGTTGACAACACAAACTGTGTTACTGAAAATGCTGGACTGCCAGGGAATCTGCTACTGCAGCAACTTATTTATAAGTCCCAGTTGCAGGAAAACCTGCAACATAGGGAATCATGTTTATTGGTCCAACCTTCTAAAATCCTTGAGCTTCCCAACATCACCACTTGCACAGACTCACAGGTTAACTTAACTGTTGGCGGCACATCAAGTAGCTTGAGATTGTATACCACTTATACCCACAATCACCAAGTTACAGTTTCATAAAGAAAACTAAGAGGAAAGATAAATTAACATTTTTTATTCCCTCAAAATAGCCTTTTAAAACTCTATTTAAATATCACTCATTTTAGTCCAAAGTCCCCACACAATTGTCCAAACCGTCAATTTTTCTTTAAAGAACTGCTGGTGTTGCATAATATTAATATCCCAAAATGTTTGCTTCCTATATTCAAAGCACAAACAACAAAGAAAATTAAACCACAGGAACAGGCCCTTCAGCCCTTCAAGCCTGCACTGATCCAGATCCTAGATCTAAACGTGTTGCCTATTTTCTAAGGATCTGTATTCCTCTGCTCCCTGCCCATATATGTATCTGTCTACATACATCTTAAATGACGCTATCATGCCTGCCTCTACAACCTCTGTTGGCAACATGTTCCAGCCACCCACCACCCTCTGCGTAAAGACCTTTCCTTGCATATCTCCCTTAAACCTTTTCTCTCTTGCCTTGAACTCGTGACTCCTAGTAATTGAGTTCCCCACTCCAGGAAAAAGCTTCTTGCTATCCACCCTGTCTAGACCACTCATGATTTTCTAGACCTCAATCAGGTCCACCAACCATTTTTCTGCCCAACTCTCTAACCTATCTATACTCTGCTGCATTCTCCGACAATCCTGTTCACTATCTGCTACTCCAACAACAATCTTAGCACCATCTGCAAACTTGCTAATCAGACCACTATACCTTCCTCCAGTTCATTTATATATATATCATAAATAACAGTGGCCCCAACATGGATCCCTATGGAACACCAATAGTCACAGTTCTCCATTTTGAGAAACTCCCTTCCACTACTATTCTCCGTCTCCTGCTGCTCAGCCAATTCTTTATCCATTTAGCCAGTACACCCTGGATTCCACGCGACTTCACTTTCTCTATCAGTCTACCATGGGGAACCTTATCAAATGCCTTACTGAAGCCCATGTATATGACATCTACAGTCCTTCCCTCATCAATCAACTTTGTCACTTCCTCAAAGTATTCTATTAAGTTAAGACATGAACATCCCTGCACAAAACCAGGCTGCCTATCACTGACAAGCCCATTTTCTTCGAATGTAAGTAGATCCTAGCCCTCAGTATCTTCTCCAGCAACTTCCCTACCACTGATGTCAGGCTCACTGGTCTACAATTACCTGGATTATCCTTGCTACCCTTCTTTAACAAGGGGACAACATTAGCAATTGTCCAGTTCTCCAGAACCTAAGCCATGTTCAAGTATGCTGCAAAGATATGTGTTAAGGCCCTAGTTATTTCCTCTCTCGCTTCCCTCAGGAAACTGAGATGGATTTCATCTGCACCTGAGAACTTGTCCACCTTAATGCCTTTTAGAATACCTAACACTTCCTCCCTCCTTATGCCGACTTGACCTAGAATAATCAAACATCTATCCCTAAACATCAAAATCCATCATGTCCCTCTCCTAAGTGAATACCGACACAATGTACTCATTAGGAATCTCACCCATTTTCTCTGACTCCGCACATAACTTTCTTCCTTTGTCCTCGAGTGGGCCTACCTTTTCTCTAGTTACCCTCTTGCTCCTTATATCTGAATAAAAGACTTTGGAATTTTTCCTTAACCCCATTTACGAAAGATATTTCATGAACCCTTTTCGTCCTCTTGATTCCTCATTTCAAGTTTGTCCTACTTACCAGATACTCTTCCAAAGCTTTGGCCGTTTTCAGTTGCTTAGACTGTAATGTTTTCTTTTCTCTCTTAGCTAGTCACACAATTTCACCATGTCATCCATGGTTCCCTCACCTTTTCTATCCCTCACTTTCACAGGGATATGTCTGTCCTGCACTCTAATCAACCTCTCTTTAAAAGCCTCCCACATATCAAATGCTGATTTACTCTCAAACAACTGCTCACAATCCACATTCCCCAGATCCTGCCTAATTTTGCTATAGATGGCCTTCCCCCAATTTAGCACTCTTCCTTTGTCTTTGTCCATGAGTATACTAAAACTTATAGAATTGTGATCACTATTCCAAAAGTAATCCCCTTTGAAACTTCAACCACCTGGCCAAGCTCATTCCCAAACAAGAGCTATGTATTTGTACCTCTATTTCACGTTCGCTGTTGGGAGGTCTGTAGTACAGCCCCAACATTGGTACTGCACCACTGCTATTCTACAGCTCTGCCCATATTGCCTCACTGCTCGAGTTCTCCATAGTGCCTTCCTTCAGCACAGCTGTGACATCCTCTCTCACCAGTAATGCAACATCTCCACCACTTTTACCTCCATCTCTATCCTGCCAGAAGCATTTATATCCTGGGATATTTAGTTGCCAATCATGTCCTTCCCTCAACCAAGTTTTTGTAATCGCAATAACATCATACTCCCAGGTACTAATCCAAGCTCTAACTTCAGCTGCCTTACATACTACACTTTTCACATTAAAACAAATGTACCTCAGATCACCTGTCCTTTTGCATTCATCATCTGCTCCCTGCCTACTCATAGAGTCATAGAGATGTACATCATGGAAACAGACCCTTTGGTCCAACCTGTCCACACCAACCAGATATCCCAATTCAATCTAGTCCCACCTGCCAGCACCTGGCCCATATCCCTCCAAACCCTTCCTATTCATATACCCATCCAAATGCCTCTTAAATGTTGCAATTGTACAGCCTCCACCACATCCTCTGGCAGCTCATTCCATACACGTACCACCCTCTGCGTGAAAAAGTTGCCCCTTAGGTCCCTTTTATATCTTTCCCCCCTCACCCTAAACCTATGCCCTCTAGTTCTGGATTCCCTGACCCTATTTATCCTATCCATGCCCCTCATAATTTTGTAAACCTCTATAAGGTCACCCCTCAGGCTCCGACACTCCAGGGAACACAGCTCCAGCCTGTTCAGCCTCTTCCTATAGCTCAAATCTTCCAATCCTGGCAACATTCTTGTAAATCTTTTCTGAACCCTTTCAAGTTTCAAAACATCTTTCCAATAGGAAGGAGACCAGAATTGCATGCAATATTCCAACAGTGGCTTAACCAATGACCTCCCAACTCCTGTACTCAATACTCTGACCAGTAAAGGAAAGCATACCAAACACCGCCTTCACTATCCTATCTACCTGCGACTCCACTTTCAAGGAGCTATGAATCTGCACTCCAAGGTCTCCTTGTTCAGCAACACTCCCTAGGACCTTACCATTAAGAATATATGTCCTGCTAAGATTTGCTTTCCCAAAATGCAGCACCTCACATTTATCTGAATTAAACTCCATCTGCCACTTCTCAGCCCATTGGCCCATCTGGTCCAGATCCTGTTGTAATCTGAGGTAACCCTCTTCGCTGTCCACTACACCTCCAATTTTAGTGTCATCTGCAAACTTACTAACTGTACCTCTTATGCTCGCATCAAAATCATTTATGTAAATGACAAAAAGGAGAGGACACGCAGATGACAAGCAACGTGAATTCAACTGGGACAACACTTCTATTATAGGGCAAGCCAAACAGAGAACAGCCAGGGAATTCCTAGAGGCATGGCATTCATCCGCAGATTCTATCAACAAACACATCGACCTGGACTCAATATATCGGCCACTGCAGCAGACAGCTGGAACTGACAACCGGAAGCGGCAGAGACAAGCCACTATAAATGCCAGAGGAAACATCACAGAAGCACTTCACAGGAGGCTCCCAAGCACTGACAGGGGATGAAACGTTTGCAACACAAATTCCCAGCTCGGCGAACAGAACCACAACAATGGCTAGTTCTCCCTTTACTCCATGAGAACTAACCTTGCTAACCAGTCTCCCATGGGGAACCTTGTCAAACGCCTTACTGAAGTCCATATAGATCACATCTACTGCTCTGTCCTCATCAATCTTCTTTGTTACTTCTTCAAAAAACTCAATCAAGTTTGTGAGGCATGATTTCCCACGCACAAAGCCATGTTGACTATCCCTAATCAGTCCTTGCCTTTCCAAATTCATGTACATCCTGTCCCTCAGGATTCCCTCCAACAACTTGCCCACCACTGAGGTCAGGCTCACAGGTCTGTAGTTCCCTGGCTTGTCTTTACCGCCCTTCTTAAACAGTGGCACCATGTTTGCCAACCTCCACTCTTCCGGCACCTCACCTGTGACTATTGATGATACAAATATCTTAGCAAGAGGCCCAGCAATCACTTTTCTAGCTTCCCACAGAGTTCTCAGGTACACCTGATCAGGTGCTGGGGATGTATCCACCTTTAGGCGTTTGAAGCCATCCAACACTTCCTACTCTGTAATCTGGACATTTTGCAAGGTGTCACCATCTACTTCCCTACAGTTTATATCTTCTATATCCTTTGCCACAGTAAATACTGATGCAAAATATTCATTTAGTACTTCCCCCCATTTTCTGTGGCTCCACACAAAGGCCGCCTTGCTGATCTTTGAGGGGCCCTCTTCTCTCCCTAGTTACCTTTTTCTCCTTAATATATTTGTAAAAACCCTTTGGATTCTCCTTAATTCTAATTGCCAACGCTATCTCATGTCCCCTTTTTGCCCTCCTGATTTCCCTCTTAGGTATACTCCTACTTCCTTTATACTCTTCTAAGGATTCATTTGATCTATCCTGTCTATACCTGACATATGCTTCCTTCTTTTTCTTAACCAAACCCTCAATTTCTTTAGTCATCCAGCATTCCCTATACCTACCAGCCTTCCCTTTCACCCTGACAGGAATATAATTTCTCTGGATTCTCGTTATCTCATTTCTGAAGGCTTCCCATTTTCCAGCCGTCCCTTTACCTGCGAACATCTGCCTCCAATCAGCTTTTGAAAGCTCTTGCCTAATACTGTCAAAATTGACTTTTCTCCAATTTAGAACTTCAACTTTTAGATCTGGTCTATCCTTTTCCATCACTATTTTAAACGAATAGAATTATTATCGCTGGCCCCAAAGTGCTCCCCCACTGACACCTCAGTCACCTGCCCTGCCTTATTTCCCAAGAGTAGGTCAAGTTTTGCACCTTATCTAGTAGGTACATCCACATACTGAATCAGAAAATTGTCTTGTACTCTTCCCCTTTGTCACACTAACTTCATTAACTAGGTCCTTAACAGGCTTAGTTACTACCTCCTTACTGTCCACTAACCTCCTCATTTGGTTCCCATCCCCCACCACATTAGTGTAAACCCTCCTCAACAACATTAGTGAAAGTACCCCCTGGGACACTGGTTCCAGTCCTGCCCATATGCAGACTGTCCAATTTGTAATAGTCAATGCAGAAATGCTTGGCTTCTGTTTAGATTAAACTTACCTCAGCTTGAAGTAAATTCTGTGTTTAAAAACAAATCTTACTTGTATTAACAAGTCACTTATAAAATGGTTGTTCACTCTCTCTTAGTTGCATCATAAAATCTGGAATTTAGAGAAAACAAAGACAACTATTCATACACGTAGCAGTACTTACCATGAACAAAAGGAGGACAATTTGGAAATCGAGACATACTTAATGGATTTAAAGGTGGTGAAGGAAAGCTATATGGAGGGAAGACAAAACTATTGGGAGATGGAGGTGGCACACCACTGTCTCGTTGGTTTTCTGGCTTCTTCTCTTGATGTTGTTGATGGAGAAGGTCATTCAGCATTTGTTTTAGCCTAACAAAATATAGGAAAAAGCAGTGTTTACTAATAAAACTTCAGGTAGATTACATTGACAAAGAAATGATTAAAATGTAAACTCATTGTTTACGACAATAAAGTAAAATAAAAGATAAAAACATACAAAAACTACTCAAAGTCTGGCAGTAATAACTTTTAAATTGGCTTTGGCAGAGAGCTCATAGGGTTATCTTGGTTGGCATAACACTCTAGAAAGATATGGATTAAATAAGAACAATTTTCCCAATGGTCAGCTTTAATGAAGCTGGCATGTTTCCTCAGGTTTATCTAGCGATTGTTAAATGGTTCTCCCAAGAACCAACAACATTAAAAAAAAACTAAATCCACTGCCTCAGAGCACCAGGGTCCCAGGTTCAACTCTAGCCTCGGGTGACTGCGTGGAGTTTGCACATTCGCCCCGTGTTTGTGTGGGTTTCCTCCGGCTGCTCTGGTTTCTTCCCACAGTCCAAAGATGTGCAGGTCAGGTGGATTGGCCACGCTAAATTGCCCATAGTGTTAGGTGCAATAGTGAGAGAGAAATGGGTCTGGGTGGGTTACTCTTCGGAGGATCGGTGTGAACTTGTTGGGCTGAAGGGCCTGTTTCCACACTGTAGGGAATCTAATCTAGTCTAATCAAAAGTCACAAACCAAAAACAGGCTCTTGCTCACACACAAAGAGGGTGCCTTTTAATTTTGTGTTTGCAAACTTTGCATTCCAATGCTGCTGTCAAGCAGGGACTCATGTGATAGATTGGAGCAGGATGCATCTTGGGGGACACTTAGTTTGCTCTCAGCGCTCATTCACTGTGTACCAATTTGAATACGGACAGCATCTCTGTTCTGCTTTGCCTTTTAGCAAAAACAGAAATTGCTGCAGAAACTTAGACCAGACTGGACTTGAAATATTAACTTGGTCTTCTCAGGCTTTTTGAGCTTCTTCGGCAGACAAGGAGGAGGCTGGAAGAAAACAGCAAACCAGGCAGCATCAGGAGGTGGAGAGGTCAACGTTTCACAGGGTGTAACCCCTCTTCAGGACTGGGGGTGGGTGTAAGGGGAGCTGCAGATATAAGTGTGGCAGGTAGTGAAGTGGGAATAGGTGAAGACAGGTGGACAGTACGATCTGGTTGGTCAATGCAAGGATTGAATCCAGGAGGTGTCCGGGTGGAGTGGAAAGAAGTCGGGGGATGGGAACGGACGTTATCTGAAATTGGAGAACTCAATGTTGAGTCGTCCGAGCTGTAGGCTGCTTCGGTGGTAGATGAGATGTTGCTCCTTCAATTTGCAGTTTGGTCCTTTGTGACAATGGAAGAGGCCGAGGATGATCATGTAGGAAAGGGAGTGGGAAGAGGAATTAAAAATGGACAGTGACTGGGAGCTCCAGTAGGCCCCCACAGTCCGGCTGAGATGCTCGGCAAACTGTACTCTAAGTTTACGTTTGGTCTCCCCATTGTCGAGAAGACCACAATCAGGAGCACCTGATGCAGTAAACTAGGTTGGAAGAGAGGCAGGTGAACCTTTGTATCACTCAGAAGGACTCTTTGGGGGCCTGGATGGAGGTGAGGGAGTGGTGTACTGGCTGATTTGCATCTTTTCCGGTTGCAGGGGGAGGTACCTGCAGGTTCAGGGGGTGAGTGGAACAGTCCTTGCAGAAGACAGAGAACGGTGGAGGTAAGATGTTCTTGGTGGCGGGACCTAGTTGAAGTTGGCAGAAGTGTTTAAGGATGATGCATTGGACAGGGAGACTGGCGGAGTGGTAGATAAGGACAAGAGGAACTCCGTCGTTATTGCATTTGGAGAATGGGGGTTTAGAGCAATGGAATGGGGAATGGAAGTGGTGCATTGGAGGGCTGTCTGGATGACGGGTGAGGGGGGAGCGAGCACATTGATCAAAATAGGTGGACATATAGAATGCTTGGGAGTGGAATGTCCCCTCTTCCAAGTGGATGCGACGGAGATGGAGCAAGTGGGAGAACGGGATGGATTCTTGCAAGATGATGGTGGGGGGGAAGGAAGTGTAGTTCAAACAGTTGAGAGAGTCTGTAGGTTTACAGTAAACATATGTCTGGAGACTGTTGCCAGAGACAGAAATGGAAAGGTCAAGAAAAGGGAGAGACGTGTCTAACTTGGACCAAGTAAATTTGAGGGCGGGGTGCAAGTTGTGGGCAAAGTTGATGAACTGCTCCAATTCAGCCTGAGTGCAAGACATTGCACCGATGCAGACATCAATGTAACAGTGTAAGATTTGGAGCGCAGTGTCTGTATAGGTACTGAAGACGGAATGTTCGACATAGATGACAAAGAGGCCAATCCAATTGCCCATAGCCACCCCATGGTTTAGAGAAAATGGGAGGAGTTAAAGGAAAAATTATTAAGGGTGAGGGCCAATTCGGCGAGGTGAAGGAGGACTGGATCAGTCTATTGGAGAGGAAAAAGCTGAGGGCCGAAAGGCCATCCTTGTGGGTTATGGACGTGCATAAGGACTGTACGTCCATAGTGAAGATAAAGTACTGGGGGCCAGGGAACTGAAAGTTACTGAAGAAATGGAGGGCGTATTTGGTGTCACAGATGTAGGTGGGAACTGCCTGAATCAAGAGGGAGAGGATAGAGTCAAGATACGACAAAATGAGTTCGGTGAGACAGGAGCATGCCAAGATGATAGATCAGCCAGGGTAGTTGGGCTTGTGCATCTTGGGAAGCAGGTAGAACTGGGCAGTGCAGGGCAGGGGGACTATGAGACTGGAGGCAGTGGAGGGGACATCACCGGAGGCAATGAGGGCACGGACATTGTGAGTGATTTTGGCATGATGGGTCAGATTGGGATCGTGGAAAAGGGGGAAGTAGGGCAAGGTATCGGAGGGGTTCTTCAGCAATTTCTGTTTTTGTTTCAGATCTCCAACATTCTCAGATCTTTGTTTTATTTTATTTCCTTTTTGGTACCTTGCTACCATTTCCAGAACTTAAAGCTCAATGCACTTCTGTCTTGCCTTATCTTTTAACACAGACACAAAGCCATAGTGTCATAGTGACCAGCAATGATCAGTCAAGATGGTAGGTAACTTACCTCCACACTATGCAAGAATGTAGTTAGAGAACATTTGCATGATTATAATTATTCATTCCTATGTGGTGCAAAATTAGAAAGGAAAAAGATGGTTCAACCATGTCTGAAAAAATAAATTTAGTATAATCTTGGATCCAATTATAAGACATACAAAATTGCTAGAAAAACCAGCAAACTTGAGGCCTGGGGATCAGGTTAGGATTCACAAAGAAGACAAAACATTTGACAAGATGGCCAAAATAGAGTAAGCATGTAAAATTGCAGGGATCTAAAAGGGAAATTGTGTTTAACAAATCTACTGGAGTATTTTAAGGATGCAACTTGTGGAGTAGTAATGGGAGAACCACTGGATGTGGAATGGAGCTTATGGCCAAAACTGAAAGATATAAGCTTTGCTTTTCTTGTTATTCATTGGGGAAAAATTTCTACTCATTAATTATTGAATATTAAAAAGAATTTTAAGTTTAGAAATGAGGGAAGTGTCAAGAGATATGATGGTACAGCAGAGGTAGGTCTTGGCAGAACGTATATGTGTCGTCTGATAATGGTACTGAGAGATAGCAAATAGATAAGAAATAGGAGGACAAAGATCTGATGACCCCGAGGAACTGTCCAGGATCAATCAATTCTCTGGTTAAGACTAAATAGTTAAGGTTTAAACCAATTGAATGCAACCCTGCCAGCTGTGGACTGCTCTCACATGGTGATTCCATTCCTCCCGATCTAACTTTCTCCGCAGAACCACTTCAATGACTTCTCTTCCTACTCTAGGATGTTTGTTGCCCCACTAGAATCTATCCTTGATTGCTTCCTATTTTTAATCTATGTACTGCTGCTCGGTGACATCATTTAGGAGCACTGCATTAATTTTCATATGTATGGCAAAGATATTTAGCTCTCTGTCACTATCATGTCTCGACTGCTTCATTGGTACTAAATCCAACTGCTGACCAATATCTAGTACTGGAAGAGCACAAATGACCTCCAATTAAATACTGTGAAGACTACAGTTGTTATATTCAGTCTCCATCCCATTCGCTGAAAAGTCAGTGATTGAGCAAATCTGTGAATGAACCTGGTGTGACATTTAATACCAAGATTCTGGCTCTACATTTGCACTAAGACTACCTATTTCCAGCTTGGTACGTTGCTAAACTTTGTCAGTCTCTGCTCATCATGTCTTTAGATTTTCTAAATTTGACAGTCCAGATTTGAACACTTATGCAATTCAGGCCATTCACAACTTTGCTGCTTGTTTCATAACTTCCATAAAGTCCTGTTAAGTCCTTTTGTTACAGAACTAAAGATGTGTGAAACATCATGACTTCAAAATTCTCATTCTTATCTTCAAATCCTTCCATGACTTACCACACTGAACCCCAGGAGCCTCTAAGATGCCCATGTTCCTCTAATTCTGCCTTTTAGTAATTTTAGATTTTAATAATTTCATTACTGATGGCAAGGTCTTCCGTTGTCTTGTATGCAAGATCTAGGATAACTTCGCTACAACTCTTCTGCCTCACTTTCATCCTCTTATACATTCCTTCAAATCTACCTCTTTGACAAAGGTTTTGGTCACTGAAGATGGCTTGATGTCAGTTCATTATACTCCCAGAAAATTTATTTTATTAAAGGCAGTATATACATCTAAGCATTTGTTGGTGTAGTGCCCTTGTCTTATTTTTGAAATTCTTACGAAGGTTTAACCTTTACTAAGTGTCCTGGGCCACTTTGAAGGTAATTAAGACGCAACCATGTAAATATCATATGGAGTCACTTGCAGGCCAGAACAAGCAAACATACTTCCATGAATGGCAATGGTGATTCTGTGATTTGTTTTAATAATTATTCAGAGCTCATGTGCCAGTTCTCAAATTACCAAGACCCATACATTGACCTGATAATGCTACGACCATGCCACTGTACCAATAAAATAACCCAAAACTGACAAGCCATTCACAAAATTCTTTAGGTCAGCTGAACTACAATTTATCACAGTGTTTTGTTTAAACATTTTCACGTCTAAGGTAAACATTCACTATCCCTTTTCAGGAAGCATTGGCTTCAATATGCAATACTTGTAAATAACAATTTTGAATGTCTACATACCGTTGCACGTGGTTCTGTTGCCATGCCAACTGCGTGTAACATTGGTTTAATTGGTGCATAATGATATGCACCTGTGGTGATCCAACATTACTGGGCATGACACTGTAAGGACCTGTGAGGAATGTTTGCAGGAGACATGAAAGTGCCTGTGTGGAAGTAAAAAGTTCTTTTAATCGGTACACCAAATAATACATATTTAAACTGCAACAAAGTATACTTCCGAAAGAAAAATAGGTTTCTGCAATCTAGGCACGTTTATGCGACATCTCAAGTTCTATTTGGAGTGCATCTATTTCAAAAAGACATACAACACAAAATCTTCAAAGCAAATGATCAGACAAAAAAAATTATAGCATGAAAGAAAACAACTGATAAGAGCATCAGAAATTTCGAAGTATTTTGCCTATTTGCCTACAATGCCTGTTAGCTAAAAAATACATTTGTCCGAGATTGCCTCATTAAAGCAGGCATTTATCTGAAATGAACTGCAATCTGTTGTTACACATCAATACATAATATACAACATAACACATCCTAAACAAAATTAATAAGCTTTAGACCAGTTCATTCTTCCAGTAATTGAAGCCTTTGCAAACTGTATTTAGAAGAGCAGAATACTGATTTTTCCAACTAGGCAGCAGAGTAAGAAGATTAAAACTCAGTCTCCCACTCAACAAGCATCAAGCTCGCAACACACAAGTGGAGCACTTGTTTTATTTTAACAAGGCAAAAATAAATTAAATCCTTGACATGGTCTTTTGAAAGAGCCGAGCATTTTGAATTTTAATTTCACCCTATTTGACTGCTTGAGATAATATGATTGTCAGTATAACTTTTAAGTGCACTGTGATGCATTGGGTTGTTTGTCCTTTCATCAATTCTTTACTTTCTTTTTTTTCTCCAAAACATTGGATGCCCACAGTTACACTCTCAATTGTGCTACTATTCTAAGTTCCCAGCATCCCTACTTCATCCTCATCTTAGAGTAAGGCTCTCTAACTATTTTCAAGGCAGCAACACTCTTCATTTGCACTTCATGTTAAGAATACAGGGTTTCTTCCCTGTTCCATAACATGCTCTGCTGATATCAGAGTAGCATCATTGTTTTTGTTATCAGCATATTTACATCCCATGAAACCAGACCTCTCTCCAAATACACGCTGATACTTTTATTGTATCAATTTGAGAGCCATCAACAAAATCCTTTCACCTTCAGAATAACTTTAGAATATTTCAGTCTTCCAACGTTTGGAACAATCTAAGTTGATCCTTTTGTCTCTGAAATGGATCTTCTGGTCTTCTTTCAGATTTAAGTATTAATTTTAATTAGATTTTTCTCTGGCTCAATTCCATGTAGCCAAGCATTTAGTGCTCCAACAACTTTCTACTTGAATACATTTCTCTGAATTTTACTATTTTAATGTGATGATTTTGAATTGAAGACCTTAAATTGCTAACTTTAACTATAATAACCTGAGTGCAATCCTTCCTTTGGAATGTCTTTTATACTCCATGTCGTATTTCAAAATAAATCATCATAGTTTTTCCTCATAATTTTAGTGTGTCACCTGATGGATTGACGGTCACAGTTCACTGTCCTTTCTATCACAGAGCATAAAATGATATGCATTATATCAACTGTGGCTCAACTATTGCCTTATTGAATGTACCATACTCTTTTTGTCTTGCACACCTCAGGCCTCTTTATAAAGCCTCTTGATTGGTTTACTTTTGCAAGAACTTTATAGTCCAAGCTTGGACTGTTTATACCCAAATTCATTGTTTTTTTCTTTGAGTATGTACCACTTAATTGTCTTCCTCTCAAAATATATTACTTCACACTTCCCCACAATAAATGCTTGCTTTCAACTATGTGTTTAAACTGCATTCTCCAGAGAAGTCCATTATCGTTTGCTGATGGACACACTTTATACTTTTAAGTATTGTCAGAAAATTCCCACTAAATTCCTCTTTCCAAATGTGAACTACCATGGACCATATTTTCTTCCCAATAACAGACATTTCAGGTTTGAATAACTGTCAAAGTACTTCTAATCTGCTTGTCTCTCACAATGAAAAGATACAAACTGTTCAAATGATAATCTGTACAAAATAACAGGAAACCAAATATGAAAGCTGCAAACTCTTTTCAGGCAATGGGGGAGACAAAAGGAAAAATTCCAAAAATACTTCCCACCTGCTGGTCCTGCATCAGGGTTTGGCACATATTTGTGCTGAATTCTAACTGCCTGGTGAGTTGGTTTACTTGCTCTTGCCAGTGCTCTCTCTCCTCCACATAGGAAAGATCAGCTGCCCAGCGCAGGTTTTCCTGACGACGCATACCAACATTATGTTGTTTGTTTTTGTGGAACGAACGATAGTTCCCATCAGAGGAACATGTTCGCTTATCTTTCCACCTGTGGAAGTGACAGAAGGGAAATTATATTTAACAAGAAGCTTAGTATTATTTGAAGGTCAGTCAACAATCAATACAGTCAACAATTTAAATGAGACAGTTCATCGAAACAAATTTACTTGAATACAAGTTATTTATTAATGTAAATCAGTGCCAACAGGTGTTACAACTGAGACAGACACAGCACCAGTCCCATGACTCCACATATCACAACAAAAATACAAATATTTTACTGAAATTTTGGAAAGGTCAATCATAAACAAACTTAGACCTGGAACAGGTATTACAGCCTCAGAAGGAATAAACACAACTGTAAACAGCAAATGAGTAGAAAAAACCTAATCACTTATGAAAAAAAATTGAAAAATGCACATGTACTGTTTACTTGTCACCTTATTCTAAAGAGAAGTCTCATAATTATGACTCTTGAATATAGCTTGTCTCAAAAATTTCTTGAAAGCCAATATGGCAATCCTACAGCCAACCTTTTTACAACTTCCTTACTTGGTATTTATAGCAAGAAATTAAGTAGCAGAAGCTATATTCGAAAACATTAAAGTAACTATAATGCAGAAAATTAATATCTCAAATAGAATTCTAATTCAGAGAACAGGTTAAAGCTACAAACTCTGGCTTTTTGACAATTGTCAAGACGTTATACCTATGATCTGAGGACAGAAGGCAGCAATTATCATTTGTAAATCCTTCACACACAATATGCAAGCAGTGAGAACGGGAGTCTCTTGGTCAAGCAAGCTTGATGTGATGTGGTGCCCTGAAGCTACAGCCTCGAGTGACAGGCTTGTGGCCTATCATGGGAAAAACTAGATATGGAATGGAATATAAGCTTGTGCTTTCTCTCCTCCATATGCTACTAACTGTGAGAAAAGGTGGTGGTGCTTTCATGAATGTGGAATTGACAAGTCTATCTTTGCTGAGAGCACATTTTAGGTTATGTTGCCTATGGTTGGGTAAACTGTTCACAACTACATATATTCTTTGAATAGTTCTGAACTACAGCCCACCTTTTCTTGCTCTCTCTGGAATTGCGTGTTCCTTGGCTTCTTTCTTGATTGGGATACACTGTATATGTTTCATGAGAGCTTGTTTCAACTTCTGAGTTGGCAATGGCATCAGATCGTTCATCATTCTCTTCTTCATCACCAGCATCATTGTTATTCTCTTCCTCTTCATCCTCCTCCTCCTCCTCCTCCTCATCATCATCATCTAATGCACCCTGGGTAGAACCACCCCAAGTGGCCATTGTCCTGGGAAAAATGGAGAATTTTAATATTAATTTATATTACTATTCCAATCCATTTGGACACTCCTGTAGATAAATAAGGGCCTCGCAAACACAAAGAAGGCTTCAAAATAAAATTTCTCATTTTGCATAAAAATTTACCCTACCTATTCTGTTCTAAGGTATCAACAGCAAAATTCCCTAAGGCTTACTTTTTCTCACGACTCCAAAACCACTAAGAATGGATAAATGCCTAGGTTGTCCATCAGTGGGAATGAGCTCCAAAACAAACACTGAAGGATGAACAAAAATAAAATTATTTTTTCTCTTCTAGTCATAAGAGCTGCAAATAAAATTGTATTATTTGGCTGTAACCCAGTTCTTGGTAAACTTGAGTTCACGGCAAAGGAATCTATTCTAAGTGTATTAAAACAATCATTACAGATCAACATTGATCATCACTGTTGGCAATAGTTGAAGTTGGAAATGTCAATTTGCCTCGAATCAATTCTAATTAATATTATAGCCACACACTGGTGCATCATTTACATTCCTAGTTCATAGGAGTGCCAAATAACTTTTCAGTATAATAATGATCTATGTTTAGTGGTGGCACTATCACCTCCAAGTTTCAAAATAAATTAGTTCAGACAAATAGCATGCAGGAATTAAATACAAGGTTTATGTTAGCACTTGATCTGGATGAGATGTCTCCCTGTTAAGTGACAGTCCAAAGAAAACGTTGGAAATTCTTGTTGTGTTCTGGCCAACATCTATAATTCAGAAACAGATTTGCTTGTAATTTAACAAACAGTTGTTTGTGCAATATTGCTGTGTAAAACTAGCTGTTACATTTGTCAACAGTGACTGAAAAAGAAATTGATGTGACATGCTTTGGACTGTCAAGAGGATATGAAAGAAATATATAAATTGAAGAAACTTTCTTTGAATTAATAGGTGGTCAATTTTCTTTCCTTTATTCACTTGTGGGATATAGGTGCTGCTGGCTGAATCAGCATTTATTGCCCATCCCCAACTGCCCCTGAGGAACTTCAGTAAATTGTTTGCAGTACATCTTATAGATAGTAGCAGCAGTATGCACTGAGTACCGGTGGTGGTGGTGGTGGATGTGGTGCCAAACAAGTGGGCTGATTTGAGAGCAATGGTGTCCAGCTTCTTCACTGCTGCTGGAACTGCACTCATCAAGGCAAGTGAAGGGTGTAGACCATCAAATTCCTCACTTGAACTTTATCGATGGTGGACAGGCTTCAAGGAGTCAGGAGCTCCAGTATTCCTGATCTCTGATCTGCTCTCGTAGCCACTGTATTTTTATTCCTATGATGTGGAAGTGCCGGTGTTGGACTGGATGGACAAATTTAAAAATTTCACAACACCACATTATAATTAAACAGGTTTATTTGGAAGTACAAGCATTCAGAGTTCTGCTTTTGTTCAAAAGCACACAATCTGTAGGCAGTCTGTCCATGTGACATTTTACCAATTCTTACTTTGGAAACAGAACCAGTCTGACTCAAGGTTGGGATACAGATTCTAACTTCACATCTTTAATGCACTGTCTGAGCTGAGATGTCACTTTTTAAATAAAACCTTAAGTTATCTCAGGAATGTGACTTGAAAGAAGTTCAGGCATTTACATATTAATGAATTGAAACCTGCAACCCATTCTAAAAGATGAAAGACTTAACAGCAATTTAGGTTTGTTCAACACATCGCATCATTTGTATGAGACTTTGATCTTATACTATTAATTCTGTGTCATAGTCACTGAAATGTACAGCATGGAAACAGACCCTTCGGTCCAACCCGTCCATGCCGACCAGATATCCCAACCCAATCTAGTCCCACCTGCCTGCACTCGGCCCATATCCCTCCAAACCCTTCCTGTTCATATACCTATCTAAATGCCTCTTAAATGTTCCAATTGTACCAACCTCCACCACATCCTCTGGCAGCTCATTCCATACACGTACCACCCTCTGCTTGAAAAAGTTGCCCCTTAGGTCTCTTATATATCTTTCCCCTCTCACCCTAAACCTATGCCCTCTAGTCCTGGACTCCCCGACCCCAGGGAAAAGACTTTGACTATTTATCCTATCCATGCCCCTCATAATTTTGTAAACCTCTATAAGGTCACCCCTCAGCCTTCGACGTTCCAGGGAAAACAGCCCCAGCCTGTTCAGCCTCTCCCTGTAGCTCAGATCCTCCAACCCTGGCAAAATCCTTGTGTCCTTTTCTACCCCAATAGCTGTCTGATGAAGGAGTAGTGCTCCAAAAGCTTGTACTTCCAAATAAACTTGTTGGACTATAACCTGGTGTTGTGTGATTTTTAACTTTATATTTCTAGTCCAGGGTGTTATTAACTGTCATTTTTGAGGGAAGTATTGACCAGGTTTTGCTATATTTGGACATGACTGCTTCAGAACCCAAGGGGTTGCAAATAGTGCTGAACATTGTGCAGTTATCAGTAAACGTCCCTATTTCTGACCTTAGGATGAGGGGAAGATAATTGAGTCTACGGCAGACCTCCAATAACCACAATCATCTTCCTATGTGCCAGCAGACAGATTTCACCTGATTCCCAATTACTCCAGGTTTGCTCTTTAATGCCACCTGATCAAATGCAACTTACATGTCAAGGGCAGTCACACCCACCTCACATCTGGAATCCCACTCTTCTTCCTTGTTTAAACCAAGGTTGGAATGAGATCAGGAGCCAAGTGGCCCAACAGAATCTAAACTGGGTGTCAGTGAGCAGGTTGCTTTTGAAGACACCTTCCATGACTTTCATGACAATCAAAAGTAGACTGATGTGGCGGCAATTGGCTAGGCTGAATTTCTCCTGCTTTGTGTCAGCATGAAAGAGAGAACCAATTCAATATCCTGGCTGAGCTTTAGTTGACATGGAGTGCTTATTGTGGAGAACACACATCAAAAAATGGAAAATAGCCCAATTAGTGTCTGTGACAATTTGATGAGGTAAGAAGAGGTGGTAAAACAATTAATACAATTAGCTTACAAAAATCAATCCATTGATCCATTTCAAATAAGAAAAAAACAAAATTATTTTGAACTTTTAACACACTGTAGGCCATTTGATTAACCACAGCTGAGTAATTATTGGATGTTGACAACTATCAAGTTCCAATTAACCTGTCTATTCCAGGTCAAGTGCAGATAGTACAAAGCTTAATTGAGCAAATTTTGCTTATATACACTATTCTAACCTTTCAGTTCTGCTGAGCTGCTGAGTATCCTGTGTCTCTGTCCCTTCACTTTTAACCGATGCAGCAACAATGGAGTTGTTTTCAGTCAGTGTTTTTTGCCGCTGATGCTCTGCCATCAATGCTTCAAGTTGTTTTCTTCTTTGACGCAATTCTTCACGGAGAATTTGATGTCTGCGCATCTCAGACCACAGCTAATTATCATTGAAAATCACTTAATCAAGCAACGTAATACTCATTGTTAAAATCGAATTGCATCAATTTATAGGAGCAGCACTTGTTTAGAAGACAGTAGTGAGGGACTGCCTTGAACCACTGCTGTCCATGTTCGAAACTGAGTGACTTATTAGGCCAATTTATAGGGTAGTTGTTAAAGAGCTGGAGTCACTGAGATAAAGGGGGAGATTTCTTTCCCTGAAAGACATGAGTGCACCAGATGGATTGCAATCACAATTCAGAATTTGCATCATGAACATTTTAGAGAGTAATTTCTGTTAAATAAGTTAGTTGGAATTCCTTGGGCTGTCATGGTGGGAATTGAAGTAATGTCTCTGAATTCATAATCCCAAAGTATTAACACCATACTATCAATATTAAAATGCACTCCAGTCAGTTGAGACCCATAGTCATATTGAACTCAAAACAGTAACTCTGTTCTCTGTCCACAGATGCCATCAGATCTGCCAAGTTTCTCCAGCATTTTTTACCTTTAGTCAGTATTAATAAACTGGCTTTCCATCCAAACAATATCAAATTAGAGTTACAAATCACTTTCAATTGCCTTCTTCCAATCCAGTGCCCTACTACGCAATTAACTTTCCATAGCCAAGGAACTCCATGTCAGCAACCAATAACTACTTTAAAAATGATCTGGGTCCCTTTCAAAAGGACTATCAGTCACTTCTGCAAGTGTCAACCTGACCACTCCAGTGTTACAAGCGATTACCTTATCTTAGACTTCTCATCATCTCCAACTTGACTAACATTGATGTGCTGTTTGATACCACATGTGAACCAGTAGTCTCTTTATACACAAGTGGAAAAATAAGAATCCATGAAGTTTAGCATTTCCATGAAAAGCATTACAGTGTGCAACCTGTTGATCCTGTTCCACATCTAGCGGTGTTCTAAAGTGCACAATTTGTCCATGAATATTACATACTGCTGTCATCACAAACAAGTGTTAGTGACTTGTACACCTATTACACTAGAAGCAAAATCCCCACAAACACCTTCATTACATCTGTGGTCAACGCCACCAGACTTATTATTTCTCCTCAGAAGTGATTGTACATAAACCATGGCAGCAATGTGCATTTATATTCTATCTTTAATGTAGTGAAGTGCCTTGAGGCACTTGACGGGAGCATCATAATATAAGCAATATATACCGAAACACATATGGAGCTAACTTGGTTGAGTGAAGTGAGTCTTATCGATGAGCACAGAGACAGCATAAAGGATAATAGGGGCAAACGTGGATGGAGAGAGATAAGTCCAGGGCTAAGACCAGGGGAAATCTTCCACAATGCCCCACTGTATTCCACATGACAATCCTCACTAAAGCTTTGAATCCCTGCCACTTCATGCAAACAAATTAAAGGTTTTATTCTTATTTTTCACATTCAATGGTTTAATTCCCTGCTTACCTCTGTCATCTTCTCCAATCAACTGGCTAGAACACATTCTTGTATTGTAGCATTGGTGTACAGTGTGTCCCCTACCATCCTCACTCAGTTTTGGCACAATAACAACCATGACACAATAACAACAAACAAGAATTTGTTTCCTAAATACTGCTGACTGATGCCCTCTCACTCAACAACTCGAAAAGTTCTTCAAAAACCAATCTTTCATGACTATTTGAATTCTCAGGGAGGAGAAAGTGAGGACTGCAGATCCTGGAGAATGTGTTGCTGGAAAAGCACAGCAGGTCAGACCACATCAGAGGAGCAGAAGAATCAACTTTGCAGGCACAAACCCTTTATCAGGAATGAGGTTTCTGGGTCAGAGCTGAGAGATAAATGGGAGGGGGATGGGCTTGGGGGAAGGTAGCTGGGAAAGTAATAGGTGGATGAAGGTGAGGGAGAAGGCAATAGATCAGAGAGGGGAGTGACGGACAGGTCAGGAAGGCGGTGTCGAGTTGGAGGTTTGGAACTGGGATGATGTGGTGGAGGGAAAATGAGGAAGTTGTTGAAATCCACATCTATCCTGTGTGGTTGAGGGTTCCCAAGGTGGAATATGAGGCGTTCTTCCTTCAGGCATCGGGTAGTAATAGTTTGGCGGTGGAGGCAGCCCAGGGCCTGCATGTCCTCGACATAGTGGGAGGGGGAGTTGAAATGTTCAGCCATGGGGCGGTGGGGTTGATGGGTGTGGGTGTCCCAGAGATGTTGCACAAGAAGGCATCCTGTCTCCCCGATGTAAAGGAGACCACACCGGGTGCAACGGTGTGCTCACCATTTCTCACCTGCTTCCAACTCTGCAGCTGTAATGTTCTATAAAGGTCGTGATATGTTTTCTAACTAAAGGGAATAACTAAGCACATTTATGGTAAATAATTCCTTGTCGAACAAATGTTGCACAAATAAAGTAACTGCATAAAGAAATATAATATATTAACAGTTGTTCTTTACCTCACTATCAGGGGGTGGAGCCGCAACTGGGTCAGGTAGAGCTTTTGCTGTTGCAGTCTGACCACTGATCGCTGGGGTAGATGTAACAATGGGAACTTTTATTTTTGACAAGTTTCCTGCACAAGATGTTGACAACTGCAAGTGAACAAAGTTTATATGTAATACACAGCACTAATCAGTAAAATCCCTCACAATGTATTAACTTTCATTTGAAATATGTGAACATTTACTTTCTATGCAAGTTTTGAATAAAACATGAAATTAAAAAAAATTCATCTATTACTTGTCAAGTCATTAACTAGAGTTTAATTTATCGATCTCTACTTTCATATCACTTCAAGAACAAAGTAAAGAAGTTAAAAGCACAAGTAATTTTAAGAGAAATATGAACATATTTCTGCAATGCATCATATCTGATAAAAGTAGAGATTTGTGCCTGTTCCAAATTTTACTTAAAGAAATCAAACTTAAAACCACCTGCAGATCAGGGCATGATTTCTGCAGATGCCTAATCTTCTCTTGAATTTCCATCAATCTTTTTCTTTCTTCTTGTAATTGCTTCAACTCTTGCTGTTGTTGCTGAAGTTTTGCCTCATAAAACTTCTCTCTATTACAGGATTAGAAGAAATTAGAAAAAAACTCAATCAATATCACCTTTAATAGTTACTAGAAGTAAAACCATGATCATATATCCCAAAGCTAAATTCAGAAATTGCCCCAAATAAAACAAAATGCCGCAAGATCAAATGTAGTTCTAAACAAAGAGATCGACAGCAAGCACAAGTTGAGACAATTATTTTGGTAAAACATTGATGTTATTATTCATAATGACATCTTTCTTGACATTTTTAAAAAAGACTGATGGGAAATTACATCTACTCATGTTAACAGATTATTTTACTTCAATATTATGGGAAAATTCAAAGACGGGCAAATAAGACAAGAAAACTAAAAATGAGAGTGCACATTTGGCAGTAACAAATCCTCCAATGTGATTTCTCAGAGACGCAGAACATACATATAAACATTCAAAATAGGAGTAGACCATTCAGCTCATGGCAAATCTGTTCACGTTCATGTTCGGATCTACCCTCTGATGAGTTTCAATTCCCTGGCCTAACAAGAATTTAATCACCTCTGTCTTAAAAGTATTTAATGATCCCACCTCCACCATCTGAGTCAGAGTTACAAAGTCAAAAAATCCCCAGAGAAAAGAAAACTGTCTTCACATATCTATCCTGAAATGATAATCGCTAATTCTCAAACAGTGCCTTGAATTCGGTATTAATCTATTAGAGGTCCATCTTGTCAAGATCATTCAGGATTTACACACCACTTCTGATTCTAAACATCAAGGAAACAAGCCCAGCTTGGCTAACATATTCTCAGAAGAGAACCTGTACATTCCAGGTATCAACCTAATAAACCTCCTCTGAACGGCCCCCAATACATTGACATATTTCCTTAAATAAAGAGACCTAAACTGCACACTAATTCCCTGCATAACTGAAGCTCACCATCCTTACTTGGATATTCAATCCCTTTTGTTATAAAGCATAGCATTCCATTAGCCTTCTTGATTACATGCTGCACCTGCCAGTAACATTTTAGGACTCGTGCACCAGAACACACAAATCCCACTGCACCTCAGAACTGTGCAGTCATTCTCCACTGAGATAATAGTCTGTCATTCCATTTTCCCCACCAAAGTGAATAACTTAATATTTTCCAAAACGCTATTCCATCTGCCCATTTATGTCCACTATTAGGACTAGTAGAATTTGACAGGTAGAAATTAACATTTCATTATTCATTTAGTTTTCGATACTTTTCACAAAATATATTCATTGATAAATTTCATATTATTCTGCTAAACTAGAACAGATATACGTTTTAGTACTTTTAATATGATGTGACTCTTTTAACCTTATTTGACAAAGAAACATACCAAGGAAACAGAAAGAATAAAACACACTATCACGAAATCACAGAAATTACAACACAGGAGACAACCATTTGGCCCATAGTGCCTGCACTGTCTCTTCCAATGACCATCATTACAGAGTGTCAATCTCCTGCTTTTTCCCCACATCCTTGCACATTTCTTGATTTAAGTAATTGTCCAATGCCCTATTGAATGCCTCAATGCAACCTACCTCTTCTACGTAGAACATTCCATACCTTCACTACTCACCAAGTGAAAAAAAAGTTCCATATCATCCTTGCTTCTGTTGCAAATCACTTGAAAATATGTGCTCTCTTTCTTGTTCCTTTTACAAACAGGAAGAATTTCTCCTTACCAATTGTATTCAGCCTGCTCTTGATTTTGAAAGTGAAATCTCCCCTCAGCCTTCTTCAATCTATCCTCATTACTGTTCTCATCTCTGGAATCATTCTTGTAAATCCTTTCTGCACTCCCTTCAATGCATAAACATTCTTCCAATAATCTGGATTAGTGGTGCTGGAAGAGCACAGCAGTTCAAACAGCATCCAACGAGCAGCGAAATCGACGTTTCGGGCAAAAGCCCTTCATCAGGAATAAAGGCAAGTGAGCCTGAAGCATGGAGAGATAAGCTAGAGGAGGGTGGGGGTGGGGAGAGAGTAGCATAGAGTACAATGGGTGAGGGGGGGAGGAGATGAAGGTGATAGGTCAGGGAGGGGAGGGTGGAGTGGATAGGTGGAAAAGGAGCTAGGCAGGTCAGACAAGTCCGGACAAGTCAAGGGGACAGTGGCTGAGCTGGAAGTTTGAAACTAGGATGAGGTGGGGGAAGGGGAAATGAGGAAGCTGTTGAAGTCCACATTGATGCCCTGGGGTTGAAGTGTTCCGAGGCGGAAGATGAAGCGTTCTTCCTCCAGGCGTCTGGTGGTGAGGGAGCGGCGGTGAAGGAGGCCCAGGACCTCCATGTCCTCAGCAGAGTGGGAGGGGGGAGTTGAAATGTTGGGCCACGGGGCGGTTTGGTTGATTGGTGCGGGTGTCTCGGAGATGTTCCCTAAAGCGCTCTGCTAGGAGGCACCCAGTCTCCCCAATGTAGAGGAGACCACATCGGGAGCAACGGATACAATAAATGATATTAGTGGATGTGCAGGTAAAACTTTGATGGATGTGGAAGGCTCCTTTAGGGCCTTGGATAGAGGTGAGGGAGGAGGTGTGGGCGCAGGTTTTACAGTTCCTGCGGTGGCAGGGGAAAGTGCCAGAATGGGAGGGTGGGTCGTAGGGGGGCGTGGACCTGACCAGGTAGTCACGGAGGGAACGGTCTTTGCGGAAGGCGGAAAGAGGTGGGGAGGGAAATATATCCCTGGTGGTGGGGTCTTTTTGGAGGTGGCGGAAATGTCGGCGGATGATTTGGTTTATGCAAAGGTTTGTAGGGTGGAAGGTGAGCACCAGGGGCGTTCTGTCCTTGTTACGGTTGGAGGGGTGGGGTCTGAGGGCGGAGGTGCGGGATGTGGACGAGATGCGTTGGAGGGCATCTTTAACCATTTGGGAAAGGAAATTGCAGTCTCTAAAGAAGGAGGCCATCTGGTGTGTTCTATGGTGGAACTGGTCCTCCTGGGAGCAGATACGGCGGATGCAGAGAAATTGGGAATAATGGATGGCATTTTTGCAAGAGATAGGGTGGGAAGAGGTGTAATCCAGGTAGCTGTGGGAGTCAGTGGGTTTGTAAAAAATGTCAGTGTTAAGTCGGTCATCACTAATGGAGATGGAGAGGTCCAGGAAGGGGAGGGAGGTGACGGTAACCAACTCATCCCACACGGACTCCGGACGACCTTTAAACCAGCAGAGTCCGGACCCGAACGTGACCAACAATACATCTCTGACACCTCCCTCCCCTTCCTGGACCTTATCAAAAAAAAAGTTGGTGTTAAAGAATTAAAAAATACAACGGCAGTGTTCTGCAGTGACTTTGTTTTAATTCATAGTGTATTAAAAGAGAAGCTATTTTAGATTTGGCTAAATGTAATTTCGGTTTGAATTAATTTCAATATCAGTGGGCGCGTCTAAATTTGTAATTGTAGAATTCTTCTGAATTTTACTACTCAAAACTCAATGTTATCTTACTCTTGATACACTACACGTATTATTTAATTATTATCTATTCTTGCACTGTTTTGTTATCTTCTGTATTGGTTATACAGAACTTAGAAATTAGCGATTTTTTTTCACTATATCCTTTCCCTTAAAAACAACTCATTCAATGCACCACAGATAGAAAAACATCACCGAGCAGTTGGTCTCTAACATAGACATTCACTTAAGAAATTTGGTTCAATGAGGACTTGGACCAATTAAGCCATAACAGACAATAACCTCATCGTCTCAATCATAAGAACCTGACAGCATATAGCTCCCTGCCTTAAGCAGATGGTCAAAGACAACATCATAATGTATCTAATATTAATAGGAAATCATAAGTAACAATAATAGACGACAACAAAGAGGATGTACCCATGGATAATTTACACCTGAAGGAACTAGTCAGGAGACACTGGAAGATGACATCAGTTAATGTCCATTACCCTGATAAGGTATTTAAAGATTGATTATGCATCCCTTACAACAATTGGTAATGAACCCACCTCACTGAGGTCACAGTGTCATGACCTAACTGATCATATTCTGGGTCACAGAAATGGTTCAGAGGGACCATTTTCAATGATTGAGGGAATTGAGCCAACAAACATTTTCCTGCTCATCTCAGAAATTTCAAGAATCTGTACTACATTAATTTTAATGCTTTTACCTTTTACGGATCAGGATCATTGATTAGTAGAACAGTTAAAATCCAGGAAACTACTGAATTCATGAATTCAATGTGCTAACATTGCTCTCTGCAAGAGCAACTCTAAGTCCCAACTTTCCATGCCTTCTCTGTTGCACTGCAAAATTTCTCTTGGAATCTTACTCAACTCCTTTTTAAAAACTCCAATTGTAGCTGTTGCCACAACACTTTTAGGGTGCATATTCTTGATCCACATCAATCTTATTCCTTTATCAAGATTCAGTGTACTCAAATTCTTCAGCTTTATGTTAATTGGAACAGTTTTACTTGGTCTAGTCCCTCATTTTTAAAAAAGATCATTCCTCTAAATCTCCTTTCAACCTTCCCTTCGCTAAGGAGAAAGAAGGAATTTCTTCTCAAACTATTAATCGTTGCAAGTCACCTCTCCAGAGAGGAGCTATGTTAAAGTCATTGAATTATTCAAGACAGAGTTAGCACATTTTTGATCTACAGAGGAGGCAATGATTTTACGGTAAGCAGGAAAGAGAAGTTAGGGTCACAATCATATCTGCCATAATTTTAATGAATATTAGCAGGCTTAAGAGATCAATAGGCAACTCCTGCTCTTATTTCTTACATAATTGTATCAGCAATCTTTTAGTCACTATACCTATTGTGCTAAATTGGCTCATTGGTAGCAACCTTGCTTTTTCGAGTTAGATGATTAATTTTTCAGAGTTTGAGTTCAACATTTTGTCTGCTTATTCAGTGTAAATGGGGCATTCAATTTTAATCTGGTAGCTCAAATTAACTTTGAAGATCTCATATTACTAGATGAGTAAAATGTGTTTTTGAATGTCCGGGTGATGTCTCCTTTTGTTAGTACAATCAAATTACAAATTGCACAAAGTAACATTGAGACATCACCAGGACATTCAAAAATACATTTTACTCATCTAGTAATATGAGATCTTCAAAGTTAATTTGAGCTACCAGATTAAAATTGAATGCCCCATTTACACCGAATAAACTGAAAAAATGTTGAACTCAAACTCTCAAAAATTAATCTAACTCAAAAAGAAAGGTTGCTACCAATGAGCCAGTTTAGCACAATAGATACAGTGACAGTGACTATAAGATTTGCCATTACTTTGAGTAGAAAGTCTGTTCTACTTTGAATGAAAAAAACGTACCTTTTTTCTTCATCCAGTGACACTTCCTTTGAACTTCTTGATGCATTTGTTCTAGTATTGTTTGGTTGCTGTCTGTGCTGATCCTCTTCAATTAATGAGAAGTCAGGTAAGTTAGAAATATCAATAATATCAGTTGCATCTGGGACTTCCTGCAATGAGAATGATTGGATATATCATGCTCTGGACACATCTACTCCAAACCATTTCAAGAAGCAACTGTGGCAATTAAAGCGAAAACAATGTGTTCATCCCCAGATAAGACTTCTGGCAATACAGATGTTGAATTCTTAATTAGTACTGATCGAACTGGTCAGCTCTGAAAGGACATCACACCTAGACTGGGTTGGTGGCAGGCGGTGAGGAAACGAACAGGAGCGGAAAACATAACTTGATCTCATCTTTACCAATCTGCCAGCTGCAGATGCATCTGTCCATGACATTATCAGTAAGAGTTACCATTGCACACAGTTTTTGTGGAGATGAAGTCCCACCTTCACATTGAGAATAATCTCCATCATGTTGTGTGGCACTATCACAATGCCAAATGTGACAGACTTCAAACAGACAGCAACTCAAGACTGGGCATCCATGAGGCGCTGTGGGCTATCAACAGCAGAGTTATATTCCAGCACAATCCGTAGTCTCATGGCCTGGCATATCCCCCACTCAACCATGACCATCATGCCTGGTTCAATGGAGAGTGCAGGAGGCATGCCAAGAGCAGCACCAGGCATACATGTAGATGAGGTGTCAACCTGGTGAAGCTCCCAAACAGGACTACTTGCATGCCAAACAGCATAAGCAGCAAGTGACAGATAGAGCTAAGCAATCCTACAACCAACGGATCAGATCCAAGCTCTGCGGTCCTGTCACACCCAGTCGTCAATGATGGTGCACAATTAAAACAACTCACTGGACAAGATGCTCCACAAATATTCCCTTCCTCAATGATGGCAGTAAAAGATAAGGCTGAAGCCTTCACAGCAACTTTCAGCCAGAAGAGCCAAGTGGATGATCCATTTCAGCCTCCTCCAGTGGTCCCCAGCACTACAAATACCAGTCTTTAGCTAATTCAATTCACTCCATGTGATATCAAGAAATGGTTAAAGGCACGGCTACAAAGGCTACAGGACCTGCCAACATTTTGGCAATCGCACTGAAGACCTGTGCTCCAGAACATGTCGCTCCTCTGGCCAAGCTGTTCCAGTAGTTACAACAGTGGCATCTAACCAACAATGTGGAAAATCGCCCAGGTATGTCCAGTACACAGAAAGCAGAACAATTCCAACCCAGCCTATTACCGCCCCAATCAGTCTACTCTCAGTCATCAGTAAAATGATGCCCAGTTGGGTTCTGCCAGGGGCACTCAGCTCCTAACCTCATTACAGCCGTTGGCTCAAACATGGACAAAAGAGCTGAATTCCAGAGATGAGGTGAGAGTGACAGCCCTTGACATCAAGGCTGCATTCAACTGAGTATGGCATAAAGGAGTCCTAGCAAAACTGGAATCAATGGGTATCAAACTCTGTACTGGTGAGTGTTATGCTTGGCACAAACGAAGATGGCTATGGTTGTTGGAGATCAGTCATCTCACAGGATGTTTGTCATGGCAGTGTTTTAGGCTCAACCATCTTTAGCTTCTTCACCAATGACTGTCGTTGTATCATAAAATCAGAAGTGGGGACGTTCACTGATGATTGCACAATGTTCAGCACCGTTCACCGAATCAGTCAGCGTTCAAATGCAACAAGATCTGGACAATATCTAGACTTTGGCTGACAAGTAGTACGTAAATTCGCAACACACAAGTGCCAGACTATGACCATCACCAATAAGAGACAAACTAACTACTACCACTTGACATTCAATGGTGTTACCATCATTGCAGTCCCCAATATCAACATCCTAGGAATTATCATTGATCAGAAAGTCAACTGGACTCACCACATAAACACAATGGCTACAAGAGCAGGTCAGAAACTAGGAACATTGCAGGGAGTAACTCATCTCCCGACTCCCAAAGCTTGACCACTATCGACAAGTCACATGTCATGAGTATGATGGAATACTCCAAATTGCCTGGATGAGTGCAGCCCAACAAGTCAAGAAGCTTGAAACCATCCAAGACAAAGCAGCCTGCTTGACTGGCACTGTACCCACAAGCATCTGCTCCCTCTACCACCGATAATCAATAGCAGCAGTGTGTACCATCTACAAGATGCACTGCAGAAATCAACTAAACATCCTCAGACAGCACCTTTCAAACCCACAACCATTTCCATCTAGAAGGACAAGGGTATATGGGAACGTCACCATCTTCTAGTTCCCCTCCAAGCCACTCACCATCCTGACTTAGAAATATATCAGCGTTCCTTTCCTGTTGCTGGGTCAAAATCATCAAATTCTCTCCCGAATGGCATTGTCGGTCAACTCACAGCAGATGAATTGCAATGATTCAAGAAGGCAACTCACCACCATCTTCTCACGGGCAACTAGTGACAGGCTATAAATGCAGATTCACCCAGTGACACCGACATCGCACAAAATGAGTACAGAAAAAATTATTACTCCATGTGCTGGGAATGCGCACATCGCTTTACCCATGAATTCTGTTTCAACTAGATGATACATTTAATTACTACTATGACGTGATTACAAAATAAATTTGGGGTAGGTGGGACCTCAACAAGCACGATGGTCTGCACCTGACCAGAGGGGCACCAATATCCTGGGGGGGATATTTGCTAACGCTCTTCAGGAAGGTTTAAACTAATTCAGCAGGGGAATGGGAACCTAAATTGTAGTTCCAATGTCTAGGAGGTTTAAAGTACTAAGGTAAGAAATTAGGTTTCACTGACAAGCAGGAAGGTGATTTGAAGTGTTGACTTCAATGCCAGGAGCATTGGAATAAGGTGGGCGAACTTGCAGCATGTGTTGGTACCTGAGACTTCAATGTTGTGGCCATTTCTAAGGCATGGATAGAGCAGGACCAGGAATGGTCGTTGCAGGTTCCAGGATTTAGATGTTTCGGTAAGAACAGAGGAGATGGTAAAAGAGGGGGAGATGTGGCATTGTTAGTCAAGGACAGTAATACGGTGTTAGAAAGGACATTTGAGGACTCATCTACTGAGGTAGTATGGGCTAAGGTTAGAAACAGCAAAGGAGAGGTCATCTTATTGGGAGCTTTCTGTAGGTCTCCAAATAGTTCCAGAGATGAAGAGGAAAGGATAGTAATGATAATTCTGGATAGGGGCAAGAGTAACAGGGTAGTTGTTATGGGGGACTTTAACTTTCCAAATATTTACAGAAATACTGTAGTTCATGTATTGTCGATGGGTCAGCTTTTGTCCAATGTGTGCAGGATGGTTTCCTGACACAGTGTATAGACAGGTCAACAAAGGGAGAGGCCACATTGGATTTGGTACTGGGTAATGAACCTGGCCAGGTGTTCGATTTGGAGGTAGGTGAACACTTTGATGACAGTGACTACGATTCAGTTATGTTTACTTTAGAGTTGGAAGGGATAGGTATATACCACAAAGCAAGAGTTATTGCTGGGGGAAAGGCAATGATGATGCAATTAGGCAAGATTTAGGATGCATAGGATGGGGAAGGAAACCACAGGGGATGGGCACAATTGAAATGTGGAGCATATTCAAGGAACAGCTACTGCGTGTCCTTGATAAGCATGCACCTGTCAAGTAGGAAGGAAATGGTCAAGCAAGGGAGCCATGGTTTACTAAGGAGTTGAATCTCTTGTCAAGGGGAAGGAGGCAGCTTATTTTAGGATGAGACGTGAAGGCACAGTTAGGGCACTTCAGAGTTACATGTTAGCCAGGAATGACCTAAAGAGAGAGCTAAGAAAAGACTGAGGAGGACATGAAACGTTGTAAGCAGATAGGATCAAGGAAAATCCTAAAGCTTTCTCTCGGTATATCCGGAATAAAAACAATGACTAGAGAAAGATTCGGGCCAATCAAGGATAGTAGTGGGAAGTTGTGTGTGGAGCCCAAGGAGATCGGGGAAGCACGAAATGAATATTTTTCTTCAGTATTCACACTGGAAAAAGACAATGTTGTCAAAATACAGAGATACAGGCTACTAGCCTAGGTGGGGTTGAGGTTCACAAGGAAGCGGCATTAGCAATTCTGGAAACTGTGAAAATAGATAAATCCCCTCAGCCAGATGGGACCTATCCTAGGATTCTCTGGGAAGCCAGGGAGAAGAATGCAGAGCCTTTGGCTTTGATCTTTATGTCGTCATTGTCGACAGGAATAGTGCCATAAGACTGGAGGATAGCAAACGCTGCCCCGTTGTTCAAGAAGGGGAGTAGAGACAACCCTGGTAATTAAAGACCAGTGAGCCTTATTTCGGTTGTGGGTAAAGTGCTCGAAAAGGTTCTAAGAGATAGGATTTATAATCATCTAGAGAGGAATAGGTTGATATGGGGTAGTCAACACAGATTAGTGAAGGATAGGCCGTGACTCACAAACTTTGAGTTCTTTGAGATGACCAAACAGATGGATGAGGGTGAAACAGTTGATGTGGTGTATACGAATTTCAGTTTGATAAGGTTCCCCACGGTAGGCTATTGCACAAAATACGGAGGCATGGGATTGAGGGTGATTTAGTGGGTTTGGATCAGAAATTGGCTAGCTGAATGAAGACAGAGAGTGATGGTCGATGGGAAATGTTCATCCTGGAGTTCAGTTCCTAGTGGCTTACTGCAAGGATCTGATTCAGGGCCATTGGTCATTTGTATAAATGACCAAGCACGGTGGCTCAGTAGTTAGCACTGCTGCCTTACAGCGCCAGGGACCAGGGTTCAATTCCAGCCTCTGGCGACTGCCTGTGTGGAGTTTGCACATTCTCCCCATGCCTGCGTGGGTTTCCTCCCACAATCCAAAGATGTGCAGGTCAGGTGAATTGGCCATGCTAGTGTTAGGTGTGTTAGTCAAGGGTAAATGTAGGGGAATGGGTCTGGGTGGGTTACTCTTCAGAAGGCTGGTGTGGACTTGTTGGGCTGAAGGGCCTGTTTCCATACTGTAGGGAATCTAATCTAATCTAGATGAGCATGTAGAAGGATGGGTTAGTAAACTTGCAGGTGACAGTAAGGTCAGTGGAGCTGTGAACAGTGCTGAAGGATGTTGCAAGTTACAGAGGGACATACATAAGCTGCACAGCTGGACTGAGAGATGGCAAATGAAGTTTAATGCGGAAAAGTGTGAGGACATTCACTTTGGAAGAGCAACAGGAATAAAGAATACTGGGCTACTGGTAAGATTATCAGCAGTGCAGATGAGCAGAGAGATCTCGGTGTCCATGTACATAGATGCCTGAAAGTTGCCATCCAGGTTGACAGGATTGTTAAGAAGGCATACAGTGTGTTAGCTTGTATTGGTAGAGGGATTGAGTTTTGGAGCCATGAGGTCATGTTGCAGCTGTACAAAACTCTGGTGCGGCTGTACTTGAGTATTGCGTATTGTTCTGGTCACTGCATTATGGGAAGGATGTGGAAGCTCTGGAAACTGTTCAGAGGAGATTTACTAGGATGTTGACTGGTATAAAGGGAAGGTCTTATGAGAAAAGGCTGAGGGACTTGGGGCTGTTTTTGTTAAGAGAGAACAGGGTTGAGAGGTGACTTAATTGAGACATACAAGATAATCAGAGGGTTAGACAGGGTGGACAGTGAGAGCCCTTTTCCTTGGATGGAGATGGCTAGCATGAGCTTTAAATTGAAGGGTGATAGATATAGGAGAGATGTCAGAGGTAGTTTTTTTTACTCAGAGAGTAGTAGGGGCGTGGAACGCACAGCCTGCAACAGCAGTAGACTCGCCAACTTTAAGGGCATTTAAATGGTCATTGGATAAACATATGGATGGAAGTGGAATAGTGTAGGATAGATAGGCTTCAGATTGATTCCACAGGTCGGCACAACATTGAGGGCTGAAGGGCCTGTACTACGCAATAATGTTCTATGTTCTAAAAGTGATGCCACTTTGTAGTTTAATTGTCAAAGCAAATTGTCAGGGCCCTCTTGTGGTGCAGTGCTAGTGTCCCTACCCAGGAGCAGGAGTCCAGATTCAAGTCCCACCTGCTCCACAGGTGTGTAGTAACATATCTGATCAGGTTGATTAGAAAATTGAATCAAAGTAAATTGTCTGGGCACAATAAAAGACAGCTTCAGATTTGAAGCCACAGCTGTGTCCTAATTTGGCTAAATTTAAATTGCCTTAAAAAGAAACAGTCACTTTCTAAATGTGCAACACACTGATACATCACTTTGGGATTAAGTTATGTCCATAGTTTTGTGTGTACTTTTACAATTTGTTGTATGTCCTGAGCGTACCTTTTAATCTTGAAACAGAGGAGGCATATAACAGGAAACATCTTGAACTGTACATAATCTCATGATGCGGGGCAGGCTATTGAAGATCAAAGTAAAGAAGAATTTCTTCACTCAGAGTTGTACATCTTCAGAATTTTTTACTCCAATGAGTGTTGGAAGCTTAATCATGACA
The DNA here is from genome assembly GCF_047496795.1 of Chiloscyllium punctatum. Taxonomy (NCBI): domain Eukaryota; kingdom Metazoa; phylum Chordata; class Chondrichthyes; order Orectolobiformes; family Hemiscylliidae; genus Chiloscyllium; species Chiloscyllium punctatum. The sequence continues at coordinate 86,849,851 of NC_092739.1, read as the reverse complement.
ATGTTCAAAACAAATTCAAACAAATTAATTGGCAACATACTTCAGCACTGTTCACAACTCCACCGATGTGGAAATAGTGTGGGAATATGCTGTTGTGGAGATGCTTAACCACTTTCCAGAATGGTGAGGCAGACTCCAAGGGCTGAGTGGCCTACACCTGTTCTAACTGTGAAGACAAAAATACACAACACTGGCACATTTTTGGTATTCAACACCATATGTACATCTGGAAAGCAAAATCTCAAGTTCTTACTTGTACCATTGCGACAAGTTCCTGCAATTGTCTGAGTTTTTGTTTGGCAGCATTTAATCTGTTAATTTTCTGTTGTATTTCAAAATTCTGGTCAGTTTCTTCTACAAAACTACTTCTTCGACTCGATATGGTGCCCTCACTTGCACACTCCCCCTGGATCTCTTGTTCCTGCACTGTAACACCATTCCTATCTTCACCCTTTTCATCATTGTAACGGGCACCTGTATAGTAAATAGCAAAAATAAAATCTGCTTTGCGCCAATAAGTTTTTGAACATGAAAGATTTAAAATGCATCCAATTTGGACGGATGAAACAAAACCACACATTGAAGATAAACAAAAGGGGTTCAGATATGTTGTTATTCTCAGTTTGAAGTAATCAGAATGCTTTTATTTACAAGGCACAATTCATTAGAACTGAGGAAGGGTCACTCGACCTGAAACGTTAACTCTGATTGCTCTCAACAGCCGCTGCCAGATCTGTGAAGCTTTACCAGCAATTTAAGCTTTAGATTCTGATTTACAGTATTCACAGTCCTTGCAGTTTTTACTTTTTATTCAGTGTCTAGCTGGTGTCTCTCAGGGCTATTGAGAGTGAGCACACAGTGGAACTGACTAGGTTGCTCTGGGCAGAGCTGGCATGGACTCAACAAGTCCAATGGTAATCTTTATGGACCATTAACAGCTCTGATTTTACTGCCCGCACAGCTATGAAGGAATTGTGGATCAAATGGAGCAAAGCACACATATTGGCATTCAGACCAGACAACAACTGTCTCTGTTTTCATGATCTGATAGAGATGCAATTCAGCAACAAGACTGATAAGTAGAAAGGCACCAGCTAGACTCATGGCTCATAATGTGGTCCCTGATGGCTCATACTATGATTTTCGACAACAGTAAGTGCAAAGCATCATCTTAGATTAGATTAGGTTCCCTACAGTGTGGAAACAGGCCCTTCGGCCTAACAAGTCCGCACCGACCCTCTTAAGAGTAACCCACCCAGTCCCATTCCACTCTGACTAGTGCCCCTAACACTATGGGCAATTTAGCATGGCCAATTCACCTGACCTGCACATCTTAGGACTGTGGGAGGAAACTGGAGCACCTGGAGGAAACCCACACAGACAAAGGGAGAATGTGCAAACTCCACACAGACAGTCACCCAAGGCTGGAATCGAACCTGGGACCCTGGTGCTGAAAGGCAGCAGTGCTAACCACTGAGCCACTAATGGAACAAATGTGCGAAAACCAGCTTCAAAGCTGCAAGTATCAGTAGCTTTGTATCACGATCTAGATGCAATGAGACCAAGACCAGCCTAATGCCATGAGTCATTTTAGAGCTAGATAACCCAACCATCTCTCAAGACTATCTGAGATGGCGATTTGTGGTATGAGAGTATGAAACTTAAAAGATATTTCTATGCACCAAGGAAACCAATGGATTGATTATGAGCAGGTTGATTGTGTGCACTTCAAAACTTACAATATTAAGATTCAAAATCTGCTAACCATATTACTTTTTTAAAAAACTGACACAATTTGGAGTTAGAAAAGCAAGATCATTTCTTTGTACGCAGACTTCTTCACACAGGGATTGATTGTACAGTACATAGGGACATGGAATTCTTCCAAGAGATGTTTGATCTTACACTCAGCGTAGCTCGCACGAGGTTCATCTGAAGGAAGTGGCATCTTTGAAGTTTGTAGATTTGTTGGCCTATTGTTGATTTCACATTCTGTGTTCAGAAGTCTCCCATTGCAGCAACTGGTTCTATTTTGTGCCACAATCCTGGAAGAGCCACTAATATCTGTCCAGTTACTCCTTTGTGGGTTTCTACAGGAATTACATAGTTGTTGTTAAAATATAGGTATAAACAATGCCTTAAATAGCTATTTTTATAATGACATGTTTATTCAGATATATCACCAAGCTCAAACCCACTTTAATCAAAACCACAACAAAAGTAAAAATTACAGAAAGAAAGTATTACATATTTCATATCCCAAATAATAATGCCTGTCACCTGTCAAAAGGGGTTGGGAGACATTAAAAGGAAATTGTGTACAATTGTTCAGACCACATATATGAATAAGCATTAATGCTTTACAACAGGTACAGCTCCTCAAACTATTAAAACTCCTTTTTGTTGCAAATTTCCAATGATATTTATGTTAGTCATAAGGTTTTTTTGCATACATCTGACACTTTTACATTTATTTAGAATGTGCAATCTTTCCAAGTGGTCTTCCACCTTTGGATCATTTTATTGAGCAAGATGACAACCTCGTGGTATTATCATTAGACTATTAATCAAAGACACAGGCAACATCCTGGGGACGCAGGTTCGAATCCTGCCATGGCACATGGTGAAATTTGAATTTTTTTTTAAAAATCTGGAATTGAGAGTCTAATGATGACCATGAATCCACTGTCGATTGTTGGAAAAACCCATCTGGTTCACTAATGTCCTTTAGACATGGTAGTGCAGGTACGAAAACTGCCATTCTTACCTGCACTGGCCTACATGTGATTCAGCAATATGGTTGACTCTTAGACTGCCTTATGGCCAATTATGGATGGGCAATAACTGCTAGACTAGCCAGTGACACCCTCATTCCATGAATGAATAAAAGAAATAATAGATATGAGTGGGATATCAACCATGTTAGTCTCTGCATTTCATTCACTTGATCCAGTCTCATCTGAGCTTACAACACTAAATCTGCAACACAAAGGAGTCAAGGTTGTTCACTGATAGAAAACCTTTCATATTGTTAAAACTTAATGCTCATTCTCTTAACTGCTCCTGCTTGACTCTGAGCCATGGCTCCATTAAGCCTTCATTTCCTGCATCATTGCTGACTTCAACTTGTCTTGAGATCTTCCCACCACTGCCTTCAACCTCATTAACTATTTCCATCCATTCTTGTCCCAACTCATCAATTTACTTCTATATTTATTTTTTAAACTCTGTCATACAGTCTTCATGCAGTTACATCTGATAAAAAGTGTAACAGATTCTAGTTTTCTGGCCTCATTTTCAACATAACATAAAACTCCTCTATTTCTCACTTGACAACACAAGAACAAGTTAGCCAACTTAGCTGCTGAACTTGCTCCACCATTCTTTGTGATAATGGTTAACTATAAACCAATACCACAATCCCACCATTGCCTCATATCCCATAAGACCTTTAGGTTACAAAAATCTACCATCACATGTTTCGATTAACAAGTGAAGTCGCAAGTTCAAAATTTCTACCATTCTTAGCATGAAAAGACTGTTTCCCAAGTCACTGTTGAAAGCTGTGTCTCCAATTATTTTAACTATGCACCCAAGTTTTAAACTTCCCAAGTGTTGAAAATAATTTCACACAAATAACCCTCTTTGGTCCCATTCATGTCTTGAAATCTTCACCCAAATAACTCTTTTACCTTCTAAAAATTACAGGGAATACAACCCAAGTATCACATGCATAATTTCTCCTCTCAGCTCAATGCTTGGGAGTCTATGAGGTCATTCTTTGCAGTTTTCCCTCCGAACCAAAATATCCTTCCTAAGATGTGGTGACTAGTGGTGTTCACAATACTGCAATTCTGATTTGATCAAAGGTTCAGATAGCTTAAGCAAAATTTCTTTAATTTAATCGTCTACATAAAACATCAGCATTTCATTGGCCTATTTGATTACTTATCCAAAAGTAATTAGGGATAGTCACAAATGCAAGCATTCAAGAGACAGTTATATCCCTTATATCAACTAAAAAACAATTATCCTAATACAGTTTGTTTAGCCATTTAAAAAAAATCAATGTACACAGTTATCTTCTTCTCTATGACGAACTCTAGCAAAAAACGATTAAACAAACTGGCCTGAAATAAACTGATTTTGATTTGTGATTGTTCGGAAATAATGGCGTGATCTATGTGCAATTATTCAATCTAAAGCAATTGTTCCAAAGTTCTGTTGATTCAGGAAATTGTTGGCTTCTGCAATTTTTCAAACAACTTCTTTTAAAACTCTGGAGTAGAAACTAGCTGACCTCAAGAATTTATCACACTTCAGTGCCAGTATCTTTCCTGTGACTGTTATCTTGCAAACATAATTTTTTGGAATCCTATTCCCAATTCAATAAATATTTTCCCGAGATGTCGAGCATTCTTCTTTCTCTAATGCAGATCAGCAAGGCTGTCATCACCTCAGTTTGATTAATGTCAACAGTTCTGACATTCTGCATCTGATGGAATACTAAAATTTAGGTTGTTGTTGTTTACATGCAATTTTGTTTTCATACAATAAATTTTCTTACTACAAATTTGTTTTCATACTCCAGCCTGAAAACTCTCCAATTCTTCCACAAATAATGGCTCAACCAACCCCCATACATTTTCACTGATATTTACTGAGCTGAACTTGTTTGCAGATTGAACATTTCTTTCAACTCAATATATAAAGTACAGCAGAAATAGTATGAATTTCATGAAACATGGATCATTTTGCTCATATGCTACTCAACCTCCCACTTTCAGCCATTATAGTAATACATGTGCCAAGGCTGTTTTGTGCTATTATCCTGAACAACAGATTTGAAGTAAGTTTCCTTCACATTTTCAACTCTGTGTGGTCTATCTCACTCTTCCCCAAAAGACTTATTTCTATCTCTAGAGACTGGTTTTTAAACCTAGCAACACCTACAATTTCTTCAATGAAAATACTTCTTGACATGCTTCTGCTCCCAAGAACTCCATTCCCTTAAATGAATTTCTCCACCTCTTGCAGAATGATGCAGAAGTTAATAACTAGTTCTAGTTCTTCGCTTTGAAAAATCATGAACCTCAGATTCAATAAGTGTCTTGAAATAATTCACACGGACATAGCCTCAAAAAACATTCATAATTAGAATTTCTTTTTTATTTATGCTTTGTGCTCAAAGCAGCAACAGTACTGGCAAACTGCACAAGGCTATTTCCAGCAGAAGTGTTGGACAACACTTCCAGGTGAGATACAGCCGAACACAAAGCAAAGCTGTTTTAACCGCTCCAAAAATGTAAGGTAACCTCAAACGATGACTGTTGCTTTGAACAGATGACAGTTTCCACAGCCATTCTTGAACCACTCAGATCATTATAAGGTTAGTGCTAATCAGAAACATTTTTTCAAACCATGCAACAATAGTGACTTTCATTGCATCACCCTGTACTGGATGCAAAGCTAGGTCACAAAGTTGAACGACTGCTCATCTAAAACATGATATCAATAAACCTTCTTACTTTTCAAGTTTTTAAAGCTTACTGGTTATACAAATAACATGATTAAAAATACTAACTTGTACAAATTAAAACACAACGCAAACAATGAGTCATACCAGCACCACTCAGCTCTCAGGTCAATACAACTAGTGTCTAAACACAGACAAAAGAGCTCAACTCCAGGTGTAAGGTAAGAGACCATCTTTGTCAGCACTTGAACATGGCTTCAAGAAGCCCATCAAAACTGAAATCAATGGGACAATTTGTCAATCGTTAATCAATGGGTTGGAATTATGCAGAGCAGAGAGGAAGATAGTCATGATTGTTGGACATGTGTCATCCCAATCCCAGAATATCCACAATCAGGACTATCTTCCTCCCTGTTAATCTTCAGAGTAGATATTTTATCAACTTGTTCAGATATGTTATGATACATGTCCAGGGCAGTTGGGACTTGAACCTGGACCTTCTCTCATAAAGGTAGGGGCTCTTAGCGTTGCACCATAAGAACCTTCACAGGCCTCAGACAGTGTTCTAGTGCCAACCATCTTCAACTGTTTCATGAATTACCTCTCTTCAACTAAGTCAGAAGTGGGGATACCTGCTGCTGTTCATAAAGTACAGTACCATCCGTAAGTTCTCAGATACGGAAGCAGTACCTACCTGTATGCAGCAATACCTGGTCAATATTCAGACTTAGACTGATAATTTACATGCGACACAAATGCTGGGAATGACCATCTACAGCAAGAGAGAATACAACCTTCTCCTTGACATGCAATGGACCAGCACTGATCCTCCCTCCCTTTTACTGTCAATATCCTGTAGTTTACCACTGACCAAAAACTGAATTGCACCAGTCACATAAAAAATGCGGTGACAAGAATGGGTCAGAGGTGAGGAAATATAAGGCAAGAACTCAACTCATGACACACCTTCTTTGACTGGCCAAGATGGACTGCCACCTATAGCGCATGAATCAATAATGTGATGAAACAGTTTGCACAGAAATATTGATAGGCTAAGTAAGTTGGTAAAGAATTGGGAAATAGAGTATCATGTCAAAGTGTGAAGATATTTAATTTGGAAAGGAGAACTAAAGAGCACAGTACTATTTAAAATGGAAAAAACTGCAGTAAGCTGCAACAGAGGGACCTGTACATGAAACTCAAAGCTCGCACATAGGTGCAATAGGTAATCAGGAAGGCTAATGAAAATGTGGCCCTTATTTCCAATGGCATAAGAGTAGGAAGTCAGGAGGAAGGGAAAGGGGAATACAACACAAAGTATGGTAGCAACTAAAAAGGAAAGCAGCCAGTTAGCACATGTGCAGGAGGATTTAACTACATGGCAGACTATGAAAGAAGTAAAAAAGGAAGGATACCTCAGGAGATACTATTATTGGAGACATTGGAATTCATAAAGAAGGCATAAGGGCACTTTACCTGAACACTCTTGGCATTCATAACAAGATGGATGAGTTAATGGCACAAATCATCATAAATGAACATGATTGCACAGCCATTGTAGAGACACGACTGCAGGATGGTCACGACTGGGAGTTTAATATGCAGGGGTACCAAACTAGTCAGAAAGACAGACCGGGAGGTAAGGGGGTTGTGGTATAGCTCTGATATTTAAGGACAACATAAGGGTGCTGGAGAGAGATGATATGGGTTCTATGAAGAATAAAGTCAAATCCATTTGGGTGGAAATTAGAAATTCTCAGAAGAAAAAGTCACTGAAACTTGTAGTCTACAGGCCACCAACTAATATCACCACATTGGGGCATGCAATAAACAAAGAAATAACTAATGCCCAAAAAAAACAGTAGGGCAATTCTCTTAAGGGATTTTAATCTACATATCAATTGGTCGAACCAGCTCGGTCAGGGTAGCCTTGAGGAGGAGTTCAGTCAAAGAATCCTCGATAGTTTTCTTGAACTAGCATGTAATGGAGCCGACGAAACAGCAGGCTATCCTAGATTTGGTCCTGTATAATGAGACAGAAATAATTAATGATGTCAGAGTTCAGGATCCTCTTGGAAGGAGCGATCACAGTATGGTTGAATTTAGAATTTAGATGGAAAGTGTGAAAATAAAATCCAATACCAGGATCCTGTGCTTAAACAAGGGAGACTACAACAGGATGAGGGAAGAGTTGGCTAAGACTGGAAGCAAAGGCTCAATGGTGGGACAGTTGACAAACAGTGGATGACTTTCAAAGCAACTTTTTCAAAGTTATCAGCAAAAGTATATCCTAGTGAAAAGGAAAGAGTGTAGGAAAAGGGATAATCTGCCATGAGTGTCTAAGGAAATAAGGGAGGCTATAAAATTGAAAGTGAAGACATACAAAGTGGCCAGCATCAGCAGGAAACTAGAAGGTTGGGAAAGATGTAAAAGTAAACAGAAAGCCGCAAAAAGTGCTACAAAGAAAAGAAAGATAGATTTTGAGAAAAGATTAGCTCAGAATATAAAGATAGGTAGCAACGGTTTCCATAAATATATAAAACAAAAAAAAGTGGCTGAAGTAAACATTGGTCCTTCAGAGGATGAGAAGGGTAATTTAGTAACAGTATATGCGGAAATGGCTGAGGCACTGAATAGGTATTTTGTGTTGGTCTTCACGGTGCCTGTAATTGGACATAGAGACAAAGGTAGGTGAGGATCTGGAAATAATTATTTGGAATTTTATGAAATTATAAACACAGTGGACAACAGGGGCCCAGTAGGTGGTGTATCTAGATTTCCAAAAGGCATTCAACAAGGTACCATACAAAAGGTTGCTGCATAAGATAAGGATGCAAGACATTACGGGAAATGTATTAGCATGGATAGAGGATTTGTTAACCAATTGGAAGGAAATAGCAGGAATAAATGAGTGCTATTCTGGTTGACAATCAGTGACTGGTGGTGTGCCTCAGGAATCAGTGTTGGGACTGCAATTATTCACAATTTACATAGATGATTTGGAGTTGGGGACCACGTGTAGTCTGTCAAAATTTGTGGAGGACACTAAGATGAGTGGGAGAGCAAAGTGTGCAGAAGACTGTGAAACTTTGTGCAGGGATAAAGATAGCTTCAGTGAGTGGGCAAAGTTCTGGCAGATGGAGTACAATGTTAATAAATGTGAAGTCATCCATTTCGATCGGATAACAATAAAAAGGACTATTACCCGAATGGCAAGAAATTGCAGGACGCTGCTATGCAGAGGGAGCTGTGTATCTTTCTTCATGTGTCACTGAAGGTTGGTCTTCAGTTGCAACGGGTAATCAAGAAGGCAAATGGAATTTTGTCCTTCCTTGCTAAAGGGATAGAGTTGAAAAGTAGAGAGGTTATGTTGCAACTGTATAGGGTGCTGAAGAGGCCACAGTGGAGTACTATTAGCAGTTTTAGTATCCTTGAGAAAGAATGTACTGGCACGAGAAGGGCACTATGAGGACAGAGTAGACTGGGATTATATTATTGGAATTTAGAAGAGTGAGGGGGGAGTCTTACAGGTACCTATAAAATTATGAACAGAATAGATAAGATAGAAGCAGAGAGGATTTTTCCACTGGCGGATGAAACTAGGACAAGAGGGCATGGCCTCAAAATTAGGGGTAGTAGATTTAGGACTGAATTGAGAAGGAACATCTTCACTCAGAGGGTTGTAAATCTATGGAATTCCCTGCCCAATGAAGTGGTTGAGGCTTCCTCAGTAAATGCTTTTAAAGCCAAGATAGATAATTTTTTGAACAGTGAAGGAATTAATGATTGTGGTGAGAGGGAAGGTAAGTGGAGTTCAGGCCACAAAAAGATCATCCATGATCTTACTGAATGGTAGAGCAGGCTCAAGTACCTGATGGCCTACTCCTGCTCCTAGCTCTTATGTTCTTATTATTGCAATTGTAAAAGGTGCTGGTGAGACCATATCTCAAGTACTGACAGTAGTTTTGATCCATTTATTTAAGTATACATCTTTAATTGGAGGCAGTTCAGAGAAGATACATTACGACGATCCTTGATATGGAGGGATTGTCTTATGAGCAAAGGCTAAACACTTTGGGACTTTATTCACTGGAATTTAGAGAATGAGAGGTGATCTCATTGAAACATATAGGATTCTTCAGGAACTTGACAGGATAAACACTGAGAGGAGGTTTCCCCTCATAGGAGATTCTCGGACCAGAGGGCATAATCTCAGAATTAAGGGGCGCCAATTTAAAACTGAGATGAGAAGGATTTTTGTCTGTCAGGGAGTGGAGTGTCTTTGGAACTCAATGCCACAGAGAGCTGTGGGACAGCTTGCATATATTTATGGCCGAGATAGAAAGATTTTTGACCTGTAGTGGAATCGAGGGTTATGGGGATGTAAAGTGGATGTGGGGAATGTTGGTTCAGCTAAGACCCTACTAAATGGCAAAGCAGGCTGGAGAAGTCAAAAGACCTTATCGTGTTCGTATTTGTTTTGGTCTCAGTGTCCATAAAACTCAATAAACTTGACAACACAGGGAAAAGCAGCCCTTCTGACTGACAACTCATCCACCACACTGAACATTTAATCCCTCCACTACTAGTACACAGTGGCTGCAGAGCGTACCATCCAGAAGATGCATTGCAGTAACTCACCAATACTACTTACACCTATAAGGACACGAGCAATAATGCATCAGACAGCAACAGCAGCAAGCTGCCCTCCAAGCCACATACATTCTGACATGGAACCATAATTATGGCTGGGTCATATCCCTGGAACTGCTGTACCAGCAGCATACCTACTGTTTTGAGTATATTTGCTCATGGGATGTGGACTCCACTGACTACGACTGCATTCATTGCCCACCTCTAGGAGAAAGTGATGGCAGGCTACCTTCTTGAACTCTTAATGAGAAAGTGAGGACTGCAGATGCTGGAGGTCAGGGTCGAAAAGTATGGTCCTGGGAAAGCACCACAGGCCAGGCAGCATCTAAGAAGCAAGACGATCAACGGTTCTGGCGTAAGCCCTTCATCAACATTCCTGATGAAGGGTTTATGTCCGAAAAGTCGATCCTCCTGCTCCAAGGATGCTGCCTGACCTGCTGTACATTTCCAAAGCTATTCTTTTCAACTTCTTGAACTGTTTGCAGACCTTGAGGCGCAGAGACAACAGCAGTTCAAGGAGGCAGTTCACAAACACCACAGAAAATAGGAAAACTCAAGGGCAATTTGGGATGAGGAATAAAAGCAGGCCTCCAACAATTTTCATATCCATATTAAATCATGAACAAATAATACTTATCACATCATAATCTTCTAAACTACTGATAAGTCCACACGTTGAGTTCTTCTGTTCTTCATCACTTCAGCAAAATAACAAAAAATATTTTTCCCACTGCTTACTTATTCTCACCTGATGTTTGTGACTGTTTCTGGATTCCCCTGGTCAGAGTAATACAATGATTCTTCCTCAGTCTCATTATCATCTTCGTTTGTATGCTCATTGACCGCATCAGTCATCATGTCAGAAGTCTGCTGATAATAATCAATCAATTCACGTAATTCATTTAGCCTCTTGTGAACTTCCTTGAGTTTTCTAAGGAAAGGAGTTTCAAACAGTTCATCATGGCGATTTGATTTAAAACAGTTTTAGAACAAAAAGAGTAGAGCTTGGAATGATAAACCCAAGCTACCAAAGAGAAATAGATAAAATAATGACATTATCAACCGACTTATTCTTCTAAAAGCTGTAACTTCATGGCTGAATTGGAAGTTGAGCAATATGAGAGACTGCTGTTAAAATATGACCCTGTTCCAAATTCAGGTACCAATGAAACTCATGAGTTGGTATATTGCAGAGTCTTCCAGTAAATCATGGAATCCTCACCTCAAAATCAGTTAATCCTTTAACAACAGAAGGGGAGAAACTTAAATATGTTAAGTGTAGTTAATTCCAAATAATAAAATTGATCATACACTTAATTTAATATAGTGAACAGTACTGTATCAACACAGAATTCTGAAAAATAATGCAGAGTTCCCACAGTGTAAACTTTATCATTGTTCTAAATGTCAAATAAATTAATTCCAAAATATACTTTTAGGATATGCTCTCAATGAGTAAACCATAAATTTCAACAATGAAATCCACTGCAATGCTATAAAATAGAAAATAACATAACTTTTCACATTTAATTAACATTAATTTCAACTGTAACTTTTTGCTTGAGTCTGCTCACTTAAAATTCTGTAACAACAGCAATTTGTATACATTCTATTATTTGAACAACGTCAAGTTTTCACTTGGTACCACAATTTAAGTTATTGGAAAAAAATACAATAAAATGTGAAATTGCTCAATCTGATAAATTTTATTTGGACACAACTTTTGATGCAAATATATTTTCTTCTTATTTTCTCTCACCTCTCCTGAAGGCATTGATACCATTCCATAGAAAGAGTTATGGAAACCACTGACCTCCATTATACTACATTTGGCATGTCAACAGATTATTCAGCCTGGGACCACATGAGTGAGCGTTTTGTTCATTCTATGTACATAGTTCAGCACTGGATAGTGTTTACATTGGAAAGCCAGAATAACCTTTCTTCCACTAAGCAGGGGCAGAGAGGCCAACTGTACCACCATCTACACCAAAGATTAGATCAGTGAACTTGGAGTCATATTATGTTGTTTGGCCCAGCTACTTGGAGGATAAATTCTAAGCAGTCAAGAACTACAAAGATCTTCTAATGTAACTTACAGGAGATGCATTGAATGGTATATACTTCCAATAAAAGACATTAGCTAAGAGTTCCTTTCACAATAATAAAAAAAATTATTATATTGTTAGTCATAATTTTTGAATATTATTATTTGCTCAGATTTCTTTCCATAAAAACCATTAAAGGTTGCTTTCACACATCTCAAAACAACATTTAATATTTTAGCTCACGGTATAGCATAATGCCCAAGTGTTACCAAGCAGGTTTTCCATTTGTGCTCTAATCTGAGCTTTAGATAAGATGGGGAACTAACCAGATGCAATATTGCTGTTCTAAAGAAGGGAATTGCTCTTTTGTCTTTTGCATTTTCCAGTCAATGGCACTGCAGTGCAGGCAAAAGTGTGGGAGCACATTGAATAAACTTCAACTCAACAAACCTAACTGGCAGTTTGCAAGGAAGTAGACAATAAACCAAAATTTTGTTATATAGTACATGCAAAATCAGTGTCACACCTTGCAATGAAAAGTTTTTGCTAAGTATTTGAGTGAAAGCTTAAACCTTTACTTTTTTTTATATAAAAAAGGAGTTAAATTCTATTTCAGCAAAAAAATTAAATTACTGAAACTATCTGTCACTTGTTCCAGACTGTAAGTCAGCAACATCTAAAGTAGCGTCAGTCAGGACATTGGAGTATAGAGGTTGACAAGTCACATTGCAGTTGTACAAGATTTTAGTTAGCTCACATTTGGTGTATTGTGAGCTGTTCTGGTCGCCACTGGTTTATCAGGATGTGACTTGGAATGAAATGCATTAGCTCTGAGGAGAGGTTGGACAAACTAGGATTATGTTCACTTGTGTTGGATGCTAAAGGCAATCTGCTGGAGGTAAGTAAAATATGAGGGGCATGGATAGGGCAGATAGTGGGAGTCTTTTTCCCAGGTGAAAATATCAAATATTAGGGTGCACAGTTGAAGGTGAGAAGGAAGAAAGTTTACAGAGGGATGTGCAAGGCAAGTTGCTTTTACACAAAGAGTCGTAGGTGCCTGAGAGGTGGTAGAAGCAGATCAAAAGAGGCATTTAGACAAACACATAAATAGACAGAGAATAGAAGGATAAGGACCAAGTGCAAGCAGATGGGATTAGTTTAGAACGGTTTCATGGTCTGCATGCAAACTGTTCCGGTGCGAACTGTTGACGTTTATATTATGTCATAATGATTTTACTCCATTCCCTGACAGCTGGACAAACTGACATGCTGCCAGAAAGCTGCAGCCAAGAACAGTTGGTGAATGTCAACTTGGAAAACACTAGCTGGTAGATCGGAGATTAGCATGATGCTCTTCATTACCAAAAGGCAATGCAATTAAAAATAAAACATAGATGCCACATCCACCTGTTTCTTCCATGAAAATTTTGCTAGGTTTACCAATCCCTGGGAAACCCATTGTAAAATTTAAAAGTTACCAAAATACATATGACAATCACCAATTACCTGTTGGCAGTGGCTCTTTGCAAACCCATAAACATGACACAATTAAAAATGCCAGCAGATGCATTTGTGGCACATCAGGTTTCCCAATCTTAATTAACTAACTTCATCCCAAACAATAGGGATTCAAAGTCCATCCTCTCACATAGTTTTAAAAAAGCAAAATTGAGGAAAAGGGAATATATATGCATTAGGACTTATGTTCTTAATTGCAAACTTTAATGACAACTCTCAAGAAATAAATGAAACCCTGAGCACTTGTATGGATCGCATGCTGTAACCATAGATATAGGATTATGCTGAAGTATAGATTGATTTTAAAATCTGGTTTTGAATCATACTTTAACTTCTTCCTAGGATTAGAATTATCTTGTGCATCATTCTCATGCTGTGACTCCAAAATGCATGCTGAGGAGGCCAAGCTATTGGGTTCCCTGTTGATGGCAGCGCCAGCTTCTGCTGGTGCAGAAAGACAACTTCTTTGATCACTCTTGTGAGATGAGCAAGGTACAGCAGGAACACTGGAGGAAACTAGAAAGCAAGACCAAAATTTAGTTTTTAATTACCTTCAACATAGCTGTCATTACATTAACCAACTAACTTTACCATAAAAAGGTACAGTAATATGATCTTACTGACTTAAACATCAGTGATAAAATTTATATATTTCATAAATGCTGAGCTCCTTGAACTGTCACAAAGAAATAAGCATTTAATCAAAACCTGAAAGTTTGACATTGAAAACATAAGACAAATGGAGTGATGCACTAATTAGGAACACAGGAACAGGAGTTAGCCATTCAGCCCATCTCAAATATTCAGTCATTCAATACAATCATGGCTGATCATCCACTTCAATGCCTTCATTACACACCAGCTCCTTTATGTCACTGACATATTTCTAAATACCGATCTCTACTTTAAACAGTCAGTATTTGAGCTTTCACAGCTCTCTGGTGTGCAACATTTCCAAGATTCACAACCCTTTGAACAGGAGAACAAACTCCTCAACTCAGACCAAAGCGACTTCACACTTAAATTAAAAATTTGCCCCTGGATCATCTGCTTGACACATGGTGTTTGTTCTCTGGTTCAAAACAACACTAGATTATTTTTAACAAGCTAATAATTCATTTTTCTGTCAATTGATATGATTTTACACAAAGCACAAACATTTGCACGGGTCTCTCTTAAAAATACAGGGATACAGCTAATTGGATAGTTCTTTTGAGAAACTGTCCAAGGCAGATTTGGCCAAATGTCATCTTGTCTACTCAAACAGATGTAATCTCACGCTCAAATTGACAGAAAGTACATAATATTAAAGAGATCAAAATGTGGTTCAAGGACTGGTGTGGAAGAAATGGGTTCCAGTACTGAGTAAGTGGGGACTATACTGTTGAGACCATGTACATTTGAATGGTGCTAAAACCAATATTTTGTGAACTAATTAACTCAGGAGAGAGCATGCAGAGGTCGCAGAAACTGGTGGAGTGAGTGCACACTCCTCACTGGCGCTCTCTCTCTCTCTCTCTCCTGTCCTGTCCTGATCTGATCTACATCCTGATCTCTGCACCCTTCCACACTCCATTGATCCGCTTGGCCCCCCCCCCTGCCGTTACCATCCCAATCTCTTAACGCAACCTGCATCCTTATCTCCTATCCTCTCCCAAACCTCTGAAGACCCACCAAAAGCTGCACAACAGCAGTCTATATGAATGATAGGAAGGAACAGAGAATAAAGAACCACAGAATGCCTCATTAATCAAAAGCTAGATACTTGAAAGACAACAAAAAGACAAAAACTAAATTTCTGAATGTGTCTATTATTCATAAATCAAGCAATTTGATTGCACACATTGAAGTAAATATGATCTGATAAACATTCTAGACAAGTGGCTACAGCATAAGGACTGGGTCCTGAATATTGAGGGATACATGACATTCAAGCAGAATAAAAAGCTAGGTGAAGGGGGAGGGCGAGCCCCATTAATAAAGGATTGCTTCCGTCTTCACAATGAAGACAAATAACATCTCAAAAATATTGAGAAGGAGAAACGGAAGGAAATGAGTATTAGTAGGGAAACAGTGTTGGGAAAATTGATGGGATTAAAGGCTGATAAATCCCTAGGGCACAAGAATTTACATCTCAGAGTACTTAAGGAAGTAGTCCGAGAATTAATGAATTTAAGTAGTGTTGATAAGGTATGAGAAGGAGTTGGTGAGTCCAAAACTAGGGATCACAGTTTTAAAATAAGGGGTCATGCTTCTCAGACAGAGAATTGGAAATGTTTTTCTTGTGAAGGTTGTGCAACTTTGGAACACTTGGCCTCAGAAGGCAGTGGAAGTGGTGTCACTGAATATTTTCACAATTAAATGGTTTACTCACACCAGCCAACTAATGCTAAATCCCAGCTGCACGTGGTCACTTCCTAAAATAAAGCGAATTTTTAAAATTAATAAAAATGTCTTTTAAGAGAGTGGTTTTCTCTTCATCGGTCTAATTTTTTTCACTTTTAAGGGCTTGGTCAGTGTTTGTCATCCTTAATTTCAATTTATTTCAGATTTCACTGCTACTATGTGCACTTCTTAGTGTCAGCAAACACAGCCTTTCAAGACAGAGGGAAAGATTTTTGTAATGTAATGGGACCGAACTTTATTGGGGTAGACAGGAATGTGGAATTCGAACAAAAATAGATCAGTTATGAGCTTATTATATGGCAGAGCAGGATATAATATAATCATATTCTATGAACCATGGATGTTGAAGGAAAGCAAAATGTTAGATTTGAAACAAGAGAATGTTTTCAGCCAGTAGGCTTCAAGAAGTAGTCATAAGCAGGTGTGTGAAGACAGGGCTGCACAATCAAAGATCATGATCAAACAAGCGGAGACTGCACTAGGGTGGGATTCAAACAGATTATAAATAGGGAGGATTTAAGGAATCTGGAAATTGAAAATCAAATTAAATCAACGTGCACACTGGCATTAGATGAATGGGACTTGGAATTGATGTGACATGGACTGTAGTTTCAACATAATCATTACCACATTTATGTCAAACAATCTGATACTTCAGAGCTGGAATGAAGTAATCATAGATTGATTTTACAGTGGTGAAAGAAGACATTCTGCCAATCAAGTCCTTGCCAACTCTCTGCAAGGGCAATTAAACTAGTCCCACTATCCCACCCTTTCCCAGAGCCCTGCAACTTTTTAAAATTACAGGCACTTAGCCAATTCTCTTTTTAAAGTCACGATGGAATCTGCCTCGACCATGCTCTCAAACAAAGCATTCCAAATCCATACTACTCGCAGCAAAACAAGCTCTTCTTATGACATCATTGCTTCTTAAATTAACTTAAATTTATCTCCTCTGATTCCTGGCCCTAATGCCAATGGAATAGTTTCTCTCTAATCATTCTGAATGGATCCATTATGATTTGGAACACCAATCAAATCTTCTCTCAAACATGAGAAAAAGGACCCTTTTTCCATCTACCCACATAACTAACGATTCTTATCTGTGAAACCATTCTACTTAATCTTCTCTGCAGCCATATCCTCTCTGAAGAGTGGTACCCAAAACCAGACACAAAACTCCCGCCAAAGTTCTACCAACGTTCACTGTAACTTCCTTGGTTTGTTAGTCTATGCCTCGTATTTATTAAGCCAGAAATGCCATAAGCTGGTCCCAATATTTAAATATATAACTCAGGATATAAAAACATTTTAATGACATTTAGCATCATAGATCATCTGACTTGCATTTGCAATCACATTGTCCAAATGGTAATCTTGGCACTTACTGGAACTATTGTTAACATGCTGGTCTCTGAGTATATGCAATTCATCAAGTAGTTTATCCATTCTCTCCTTCTTGCCTTGCAAAACTTTCAGTTTATTAACCAGCTGGACTTTTTGTTCTGACAAGTGGTCTGACGTTGAGGAACCTCTGCTCCTGGAAACCTCTTGTGTCAGTGACAGACTTTCTGCTTGTCTCCTGTTGTCAGGGACTGACTGTAGTTGCAAAACAACGTTTATTGACTAGAGCATGAATAATTTCAACAGAAGCAAATTGCAAAGGTGTTGTAAAACTTATTAAGAACATTACATCAGTTTAAAATAAAAGTTATATCTGCCTCTCGCTTTCTGCAGCTTTCATCAGCTGATCTCACCTTCACATCACCAGGCCTTTCACCTCTTCGCTCCATCAATCTTTTTCCACATGAGCCCCCCATTCTTTTGTTCAACTTCTCCATCTTGTTCTGCCTTTCTGCAGCTATCTCACCTGTCCATCATCCTTTACCACCACACCTGTTTTCCAGTCATTCCCCAGCTACTAAATCCCTTCTCCAGTTTCCCAGAATAAACGAAAGATGGTAGCATAAAGTTGTGTACACCTTTGAAAAAAATATCTCAGCCTTCTGGCAATGATAATTTATCATTATGAGATTCCATACCTGGGAGTTCTGGAGCTGGTTGTGGAATCGCTGGATCAAATCATTCAGTTCTTCATTGAGCTCGGATGTTAAGCTTAGTCCCGAGACACTACCAGTTGTCTCAGTTACAACTATTAGGTAACAAAACAAAAATCAACAGTATTTTGCATCCAAAGTATATTTAAGGGTTTTGTTTCACAATACAACTTTGTATTAGTGCTATTTTAAATAACTTTTCAGCGCAGAACACTAATTACTCTACAGCATGAAATTTAGTCAACCTGCACTTCATTCAATTTCTTGATCAAGACCTGTGAAAAGGGGACTATATATCACAAAAGTATCGTATTATTCCTCTACTCACGTGCAGCCACTAGACAATATCTGGCCTAACAAGGAAATTCAAATTGTTATAAGAAATTACGTCCTAGTCTCAGCTGAAGTTGCTACAAGCTTCAAAATCTCAGGCTTTTGAACTGAAGATTAGATTGACCAACATATTAGGAATTATAAATGAAACAACTGTTTTTGAAGGGAATTGTTTACAAGTAGTTCCTTTTAAGTTACCCTTTGGGAAAATTCAAAACATATCATGATATAGTTTAATACAATCATTTGGAAGTTATCTCAGCAAGTTTCTGGATAACAGGGTAAGCTGCTATAACTATCAGGAATTATAAGACTCTTGGGTTCTCTTCAAGTTTTAGTGAAGTACAACATAAATGACAGGTCAACTACCCTTTCCTTACTTTAGTCTAAATTACATACTGACTTTTTAACCAATTGCCAAATTTAGCCAGTATATGACGCTTTATATGCAATGTTTCCACACAGGTATGTAGGATGATAAGTAGGGGTAGCCCCAGGTGGCAATTGGACCAGGTAAGTTTGTTGTGGTCTGTTCGCCGAGCTGGGAATTTGTCTTGCAAACGTTTCGTCCCTTGTCTAGGTGACATCCTCAGTGCTTTGGGAACCTCCTGTGAAGCGCTTCTGTGCTGTTTCCTCCGGCATTTATAGTGGCCTGTCTCTGCCGCTTCCGGTTGTCAGTTCAAGCTGTCCGCTGTAGTGGCCGGTATATTGGGTCCAGGTCGATGTGTTTGTTAATAGAGTCTGTGGATGAGTGCCATGCCTCGAGGAATTCCCTGGCTGTTCTCTGTTTGGCTTGCCCTCTCATGGTAGTGTTGTCCCAGTCGAATTCATGTTGCTTGTCGTCTGTGTGTGTGGCTACTAAGGATAGCTGGTCGTGTCGTTTCGTGGTTAGTTGGTGTTCATGAATACGGATCGTTAACTGTCTTCCTGTTTGTCCGATGTAGTGTTTTGTGCAGTCCTTGCATGGGATTTTGTACACTACATTAGTTTTGCTCATGTTGGGTATCGGGTCCTTCGTTCTGGTGAGTTGTTGTCTGAGCGTGGCTGTTGGTATGTGTGCTGTTATGAGTCCTAGTGGTCGCAGTAGTCTGGCTGTCAGTTCAGAAATGCTCCTGATGTATGGTAGTGTGGCTAGTCCTTTGAGTTGCGGCATGTCCTCATTCCGTTGTCTCTCCCTTAAGCATCTGTTGATGAAATTGCGAGGGTATCCATTTTTGGCGAATACCTTGTATAGGTGTTCCCCTTCCTCTTTTTGTAGTTTTGGTGTGCTGCAGTGTGTTGTGGCCCTTTTGAATAGTGTCTTGACGCAACTTCGTTTGTGTGTGTTGGGGTGGTTGCTTTCATAGTTTAGGACTTGGTCTGTGTGTGTGGCTTTCCTGTAAACCTTTGTGGTGAATTCTCCGTTCGGTGTTCTCTGTACCATCACGTCTAGGAATGGGAGTTGGTTGTCCTTTTCTTCCTCTCTCGTGAATCGGATTCCTGTGAGTGTGGCGTTGATGATCTGGTGTGTGTTCTCTATTTCTGGGTTTTTAATTATTACAAAGGTGTCATCCACGTATCTGACCCAGAGTTTGGGTTGGATTTGTGGTAAGACTGTTTGTTCTAACCTTTGCATTACTGCTTCTGCTATGAGTCCAGAGATCGGTGAGCCCATGAGTGTTCCGTTGATTTGTTCATATATTTGGTTGTTGAACGTGAAGTGTGTTGTGAGGCACAAGTCCAGTAGTTTAAGTATGCCGTCTTTGTTGATAGGTTCAACGTCCTGTTGTCTGTTATGTCTGTCCAGCAGGTTGGCTATTGTTTCTTTGGCTAGGTTTTTGTCGATGGAGGTGAACAGTGCCGTTACATCGAAGGAGACCATAGTTTCTTCCTTGTCTTTGTGTATATTTCTGATGATGTCCAAGAATTCCTGTGTTGATTGTAAAGATTGTCTGGATCCGCTGATCAGGTGTTTCAGTTTCTGCTGTAGTTCTTTAGCCAGTTTGTGTGATGGTGTCCCTGGTAGTGATACTATGGGTCTGAGTGGGATGTCTGGTTTGTGCACTTTGGGTAGTCCATAGAATCTGGGGGTGTTGTTGCTTTCAGGTTTCATTCTTTGTAGGTCAGACCTGGTTATCTGTCTGTTTTTTTTGTAGATTCCTCAGTGTATTGTTTATCCTATTGGTGAGCTGTGGGGTGGGGTCAAACTCCCTCTTTTGGTAGGTGTTGGTATCTGCAAGTAGTTGTTGTGCTTTTTGCATGTACTCTGCTTTGTCCAGGATGACCGTCATTCTGCCTTTGTCTGCTGGTAGTATAATTATGTTCTTATCATTTCTTAGTGATTTTAGTGCTTCCCTCTCCTTGGTGTTGAGGTTATGTGTTTGTTTTTTTCTTGTTATCAGCGGTATGATACTTTGTCTCACAGTTTGTTGTGTCTCTTCTGTCAGTCCATTGTTCCTGAGTGTGCATTCTAGTGCTGCTAGGAAGTCTGCTGTCTTGGTGTCCCTGTGATTGTAGTTGAATCCCTTGGCCAGTATTGTTCTTTCCCTGTCAGTGAGCTGTCTGTGGGAGAGGTTTTTAACCCAGGTGTGTGTTGTGGTGTCCTCTTCTTTGTGTGTTAGTTTGGCCATTTTTTCTTTTAGTGCCGTTTTTTTGCGGTGTGTGGTCCTGTTCTGTCCTCTGGTGACGGCCTGTTCTATTGTCTGGGTCCATTCCTGATTGGTGGTTTTTGAAATTAACAATTTCACCAGAACTACAAAAAGAGGAAGAGGAACACCTATACAAGGTATTCGCCAAAAACGTATACCCTCGCAATTTCATCAACAGATGCCTAAGGGAGAGACAACGGAACAAGGACATGCCGCAACCCAAAGGACTAGCCACACTACCATACATCAGGAGCATTTCTGAACTGACAGCCAGACTACTGCGACAACTAGGACTCATAACAGCACACAAACCAACAGCCACGCTCAGACAACAACTCACCAGAACGAAGGACCCGATACCCAACATGAGCAAAACTAATGTAGTGTACAAAGTCCCATGCAAGGACTACACAAAACACTACATCGGACAAACAGGAAGACAGTTAACGATCCGTATACATGAACACCAACTAGCCACGAAACGACACGACCAGCTATCCTTAGTAGCCACACACACAGACGACAAGCAACATGAATTCGACTGGGACAACACTACCATGATAGGGCAAGCCAAACAGAGAACAGCCAGGGAATTCCTAGAGGCATGGCACTCATCCACAGACTCTAACAAACACATCGACCTGGACCCAATATACCGGCCACTACAGCGGACAGCTCGAACTGACAACCAGAAGTGGCAGAGACAGGCCACTATAAATGCCGGAGGAAACAGCACAGAAGCGCTTCACAGGAGGCTCCCAAAGCACTGAGGATGTCACCTAGATAGGGGACGAAACGTTTCCAAGACAAATTCCCAGCTCGGCGAACAGAACCACAACAACAGTACCACATCTGTCAAAGGTCAGCAAACATTAGTACATTTTTCATGTTATGGTTCTGGTGGCAGGTCAGGCAAGGGATATTAGGACCTGAGTAAGGGGTCCCAGGGAGGCAGTTTGGGTTCAGAGGAGGGGACGGAAGGACAGGTCCAGTGGAGGGTGGGTTAGGAAGGAAACCAAAGACTTGAGGAACAGTGAGTCTAGAGTGGCTAAATAGCATTACAAGGGAAACAGGGGTGTGAGGTCAGGGTTTGGGAAGTGTAAGTGGACTGGGGGTGGTACAGCTTAGCAATGTGAGTATGAAGTTTGAGGTCATTTGATTAGATATTTGGGAGTTAGAAAATTACATCATCTATGTACTTAATAGTTTAATCTTTCTGGAATAACTTCTGATTTAATTTCATCGGAACCCTCATGAATCTTGAAGTTAAATAGATACTTTTGGAGGGTTCCTATGGTAGAGAAATTGTCCAGGGGAAACTTCAATTTCTTGGCAATTCGTTTCAAGTCTGCTACAATGGATTTCAGCAAGGTCTCCACGTGCAACTTCCATCTACACTGGAATAACATCATCCAAAAATGCGATTGTTTTTTCTTCTAAATTCTAGGACACTTAGGTCTAGCTAGTGCATTGCCCCATCCAAATCTTCTCTGCTCAGTGAACCTAATTCTCATTCCATCAATTTCAGTTGCCTGATTTCAACCAAGTTTGACTAATGCATTGAACATAACCAATCATTTTAGTTCTAAGCAACAGAACCATAAAATCTGATGAATAAACAGTAGCCAAATATCCTAACATCATATGTAAAGAGACGCTGTACTCTACTTGCTTCATCAATTGAATATAGAACTAGCACCACAAAAAGTACTTTCTGCTATTAAGTATATAATAATCAGGGCTGAAGCAAGTATGAAATTAAACCAACAAGTCCTCTTTCCTCTCTCAAAGTCAGTTCTAAATTTGCCACATTTGAGGAAAAGCTTTACTTTCCTAATTCTTTCTTTATATCCGAACAATGCTTCCTTTACTAAGTCCACATCATCCAGCAAAATTCAATACATCAGGCCAATGAGGGACAACCTGAATCAGGAAAGGACAAGACTGAAATCAGTGATACACTGTCTTACTTCCTCAGAAGTTACTGCAATATGATCATCACAAATATGTTAAATATGCCACAACAAATCAAATGTGCATGCTATTGTACAGAAATGTGTGGTATACCAGATTCATCCATTCCAACTATAGTCTGTTCTGTTTTATGCTGCAGTGCCAGAAGTGCTGCCTGTCTTCCTTGAAGCGTCTTTAACTGTTCTTGTTGTTCTAACATTCTTTTCAAAAGTTCATGTTGCTTTTTCAAATTTTCCAATTCTTCCTTTGCATTCCGATGCTGATCATCTTCCTGAAGATGACATGAAAATCTGCAATTACTTTAAAAAGTAGGTTAATCTATAAGACACGCGAAACATTCATTAGCCCTTATGGCATAAAAGGTATTTGGATCTGAGCATAAGAGGTATAGTTAGTAAGTTTGCAGATAATGCCAAAATTGGAGGTGCAGTGGACAGTGAAGAAGGTTACCTCAGATCACAACAGGAGCTTGATCAGATGGGCCAATGGGCTGAGAAGTGGCAAATGGAGTTTAATTTAAATAAATGCAAGGTGCTGCATTTTGGGAAAACAAATCTCAGCAGAACTTAGGACCTTACCATTAAGTGTATAAGGAGTGTTGCTGAACAAAGGGACCTTGGAGTGCAAGTTCATAGCTCCTTGAAAGTAGAGTCGCAGGTAGATAGGATAGTGAAAAGGGCGTTTGGTATGCTTTCCTTTATTGGTCAGAGTATGGAGTACAGGAGTTGGGAGGTCATGTTGCAGTGGTTAGGCCACTTTTGGAACATGGCGTGCAATTCTGGTCTCCTTCCTATTGGAAGGATTTTGTGAAACTTGCAAGGTTTCAGAAAAGATTTGCCAAGGTTGGAGGAATTGAGCTACAGGAAGAGGTTGAATAGGCTGGGGTTGTTTTCCCTGGAGCGTCAGAGGCTGGCCTTATTGAGGTTTATAAAATCATGAGAGGAATGGATAGGATAAATAGACAAAGACTCTTGCCTGGAGTGGGGGAGTCCAGAACTATACAGCATAGGGTTAGGGTGAGAGGGAAAAGACATAAAAGAGATCTAAGGGGCAACTTTTTCACAGTGGTACCTGTATGGTATGAGCTCCCAGAGGAAGTGGTGGAAGCTAGTACAATTGCAACATTTAAAAGGCATCTGGAAGGGTATATGAATAGGAAGGGTTTGGAGGGATTATGGGCCGGGTGCTGGCAGATGGGACTAGATTGGGTTGGGATACCTGGTCAGCACGGACATGTTGGACCGAAGGGTCTGTTTCCATGCTGTACATCTCTATGCCTCTACTCTTGCTTATTGACACACAACTCACTTTTTTCTGTTCATTCATAGGATGTGGACATTACTGGGTAGGCTCATACTTAATTGTCCTCAAGGTAGTGAGATGCATTCTTGAACTGCTGCAGTCCATATTGTATAGGTACACCTGAAGTGCTATTAGGAAGGGCATACCATGATTTTGACCCACAGGGAGAGATGGAATGGTGATATAATTTCAGGTGATGATATTCTCATGTTCTGCTGCCCCTGTCCTTCCAGCTAGGAAGAGGTTGAGTTTGGAAGATGTTGTCAAAAAAGTCTTTGACAGTTGTTGCTATGCATCGTGTGTATCTCATACAATGCTGTCACTGTGACTTGGTGGCAGAGAGAATGAATGCTAAACATGTTGTCACTGAAGGAAGTTTTGAAAAGTCACTGGCTTGACAAGGTTCTTGTTTCATCTGGTTCAGTTGAAGGAACGTTTACAAAGAACAAGCTAAGATGGAGGACGGCATGCGGTGAACAAGCAGAGTTGGAGAAGACTCGCTACGAACAAGTCATCCATCTAATCTTTCCCATTTTTGAAAGGAAACGCTCTTCATCAGTTCAGGGTTAAACCTATTTTTTTGAAAGAGTAACTGAAAGAACATCCCAAGATTCTTTCCTGAGCAAGCTGTGTCTACAAGACTTCAGTCACTTGACCACATATACAAAAACATCAAATTATATAGCGGGCCAAGTGTCTTTGAAACGCTCTTCCTCAAAAGATGGTTGAAGCAGAATCTTTGAATATTTTTTAGCCTGGGTAGATGCATTTTCACTAAGCTTTGGGAGAAAGGTTATCAGGATTGCAGCTATGTGGCGATCAGCCATGATTGTCTGGAAAGGTGGAACAGGTTTGCAGGGTTATGTGGAAAACTGTTGTGCCTGATTCTTAGGTCAGTACACAAAATGATATGTGGACTTCAAAAGGTTAAGCTACAAGAAGCCATAAGACAACTCTCATAGTATTAGCTGGGATGGAAACCTTTAATAATGCCATTAGGCGACAATTGCTGAGCAAAACCCTGCTCACTGATGCTCTGTTCGAGTTCCACCAGGGCCACACAGCTCCTGATCTCACCACAGCCTCGGTTTAAAACATGGACAAAAGAGTTGAATTCCAGAGAGAGGAGACAGTGACTGCCCTTAACATCAATGCTACATTTAACTGCTTTATGTAATCATGGAGCCCGAGCAAAACTGGAGTCAATGGGAATCAGAGGGAAAACTTTCCATGGAGATGAGAATTCATACTTGGTACAAAGTAAGATGGTTGTTGTTGTTGGAAGTCAGTCATCTCAGCTCCAGTAGATTATTGCAGAAATTCATCAAGGTAGTGTCCTAACCCAACCATCTTCATGTGCTTCATCAACAACCTTCCCTCCATCATTAGGTGATGAGTGGGGTTGTTCGCTGATGACTGCGAATCATAATTCCTCAAATATTGAAGCAGTTCATACTCAAATGGAACAAGACCAGGGAATAGCAAAGGCTTGGACTGACAAGTGGCACGCATCGTATCTGCCATCTAATTGCTAGGCAATGACTATCTCCACTAAGACAGAGAATTACACTGAATCCCCCACTATCAACTGCTGATTGGGGCACCACTGACCAGAAACTGAACAGGACTAACCATATAAATAATGCAGCAACTGGGATTCTCTTGTGGCACAGTGGTAGTGTCATTACCCCTGGACTGGGAGGCCTGGTTTCAAGTCCTATCTGTTCCAGAGGGGTGTAATGACATCTCTGAACATTTGATTTTTGAAAAATAGGTTAAGAGCAGGGCATAAGCTAAGTATCCTACAATAAGTAACTCACCTACTAACTCCCCAGAACATGTCCACCAACTACAAGGCACAAGTCAGATGGTTGATAAAATACTCCCACTTACCTGGATGAATGCCAGTCCAGCAACACTCAGAGACCTGATACCCCACCAGGAGAAAGCAATTCACAGATTGCTGTCACATGCACAAACATTCACTGTTCGAATGCTTGGCATTCACCAGTGACACTCAAAGCATCAGAATGTATTACCTACGAAATGATTTGCTGAAATTCACCAAGACTCCTTACACAGCACCTCTCGAACTAACAATTACTACCATCAAGAAGGACAAGGGCAACAGATAAATGTAAACACTATCACCTGTAAGTTCCTGTCCAAGCCACTCACCATCCTATTTGGGAATATGTCACCATTCCTGTTGTATCAATGTCTTGGAACTCCCTCCAGAACAGCATTGTAGGTGCACCTACACCAAACACAACGCCGCAGTGCAAGAAGGCAGCTCAACACCACCTTCTCAAGGGCAACTAATGCTGGCTGAACTAGCAATGCTCACACCCAACAGACTAATTTAAAAAACTCAAGAAGCCTCATGCCACCTGAGACAAAGCAGCCCTCTTGATTTGTACTGCGATGACTCATTTAGGAAAGTGTTCTGATGCTCAAGTTCCACTATTCCCAGGGTCATCACAAAAGTTAAAGATTTAATCCAAGTAGATGAAGACCCTAATTTATTTGCCTGATAAACTCAAATTAACAGAACGCACTGCCTAGATTTCTGTATCCAACAAGATCTACCATTACATTATGAATAACGAAATACTAACGTGTAAACAACCATGAAATGTCAACATATAATTCTACTAGATGAAACACTGACCCACTTTTGCAGAACACAACACATAGGAGTAGCCCAAAAAGCTGAGGGTTGTGATATGATTCAAATGTAAAATATTGATGAGAACAGTTTTTCCTCATCTAACCTATTAATTTGTGCTAATGAGCAGTCCAGGACAAGGGGCATGGTCCACAGATTAGTACAAGACTTTTCAGGAGAGCAATTTGGAAACACTTGCTCATAGCAAGTGTGGGAGCAGTTTGATACTTTCTTTCTCAAATGGCAATCAACAGAAGATCATTTGTTAATTTTAAAATGGAGGTTCATAAACTTTAGAAAATAAGTGTGGGTGAATTATGCATTGTTACATGGTGTAACTAATAAATTAGGAATGTATGCACACTAATCCTACAACCAGTTCCTCAGATCAAACTTTACCACATTCTACCTTTCCTCGTCCTGACGCAAATTGTGGTGAACTATTCCAGAATTAATCGTTAGTAAAAATGGCACCATTGCGGTTATGTTACTGAACTAATAATCTCTACCTAATGCTTAACAAGATAATCAAACAACTGTGAATTTTGAAACTCAGAAATTGCTGGAACAACTCAGCAGCTATGGCAGCAGCTGTGCAGAGAAAGCAAAGTTAATGTTTCAGGTCCCGTAACCTAAGTTACGACCTAATTCTTAATTGGCATCCCAACTATCACCTTAAACATTCACTCCTGCCCTATTGAGGGCAACATAATTGCCGTCTTGTCATATCTGGTTCACTGATGTCCTTTTGCCAGAGAAATCTCCTGTTTGGCCAATACGTGGTTCCAACTCCAGAGCAATACAGTTGATTCCTCTAAGGGAATATGCTCGAAATGTCGACTCTCCTGCTCCTCAGATGCTGCCTGACTGGCTGTGCTTTTCCAGCACCACACTTTTTGACTGAGATTTGAAATAACCTAGTAAGTCTAAGTTAAGGACAATTAGGAGATGGATAATAAACACTGACCTTGCCAGTGACACACAAATTCTATTAAAACACTTCAAAATAGAATAGAATCATAGAATCCCTACACAGCGCAGATATAAGCCATTTGGCCCACTGAGTCCGCACGGACACACTGAAGAGCTAACCACTGAACCACAATGCCACTCTGGTGGGCTCTATGAAATATGAGTGGCTCCATAAATTCTCAATAATGGCAGAGCCAAAAAGGAATGTAAAATACAAAGCACTTGTAGCCATCATTCAGAGACGTGCCAAGTAGACAACTTATCTCAGCAACCATGCAAGGTCCCTTAGATCAAATTAGCCAGTTTTCTTCTAATGTTAATCATTCAATATGTAGCTCCTACCTTATTAAATCCTTTCTACTAGATGAAACACTGACCCTCTTTTGCAGAACACTACACATAGGAGTAGCCCAAAAAGCTGAGGGTTGTGATATGATTCAAATGTAAAATATTGATGAGAATATTGATTAAATCCTCTTGTTTCAGTGAAATCACTTTCATTTGCCTGAGGTCCAGGAAGTATTGGCACAATCTAATCACTTCTTATCTCAAGAACCCATCTTGTGAACATTACCTCTAACTCTTCTAGTCCACAAACATCGTTCTTAAATCATGAAGACCAAAACTAAGTACCGAACTTCAGGAATGATCTCACCTTAAGCTCTGTAAAACCAATATTTGCTTTTTCAGGAACTCCAATAACCTTGCAATAAAAACCACAATGTCATTTGCCTTTCTAATTGCTTATCGTACATGCATTCTCTCTTTGCATACTTATCACTTTGTTGAGAATTGCAACATTTAAGAATAACTGTTTAAAAAACCTTTGTGGAATATTTAAACCTGTCAGTGTATTGCCCATTGTCATTTTTCTTTTGGTAAGCCACCAGAATTTGTGAAAAGGGAGTTTAAACAAAATATAAATTTTTGCCCTCAAGAATACTAGAATGGACTGTCAGTTCTCAAAAATGAGAAAGTAGCTGCACTATGTAAATTACACAAGAATTAGGAGTACAAGTAGGGAACAGAGCTGCATAGACTGTCATTCAATATACTATGGCTCATTTATACCAAAAACTTTGCCCTTTCCATCCCCAAATGCCTTGATCAATCTCATGTCCAAAACTTAACTGACGATCTGAATACAGGTCGTTCTGCTATAACGCACATTTTGTTAATACAAATTTGCAGTAACATGATTGACGAATTGGTGATACTGCTTCTAAAGCGCGAACGTTTAAAGCGTGTGCTGGCTATAATGTGATTACATCGCCAATACTTTAAGCTCTTAATTTCGAAAGGGTGGTTTTTCTATAATACAGGGTTACACAAGAATGCAACCATCACGTTACAGAAGAACGTTATAGAATTTTGACAGTATTAGGCAAGAACTTTCGAAAACTGATTGGGGGCAGGTGTTCGCAGGTAAAAGGACTGTTGGAAAATGGGAAACCTTCAGAAATGAGATAACGAGAAACCAGAGAAAGTATATTCCTGTTAGGGTGAAAGGAAAGGCTAGTAGGTATAGGGAATGCTGGATGACAAAAGAAATTGAGGGTTTGGTTAAGAAAAAGAAGGAAGCATGTGTAAGGTATAGACAGAATAGATCGAGTGAATCCTTAGAAGTGTATAAAGGAAGTAGGAGTATACTTATAAAGGGAAATCAGGAGGGCAAAAAAGGGAGACATGAGATAGCTTTGGCAAATAAAATTAAGGAGAATCCAAAGAGTTTTTACAAATACATAAAGGACAAAAGGGTAACTAGGGACAGAATAGGGCCCCTCAAGGATCAGCAAGGCGGCCTTTATGTGGAGCCGAAAAAAATGGGGGAGATACTAAACGAATATTTTGCATCATTATTTACTGTGGAAAAGGATATGAAAGATATAGACTGTAAGGAAATAGATGGTGACATCTTGCAAAATGTCCATATTACAGAGGAGGAAGTACTGGATGTCTTGAAACTGGTAAAGGTGGATAAATCCCCAGGGCCTGATCAGGTGTACCCTAGAACTCTGTGGGAGGCTAAAGAAGTGATTGCTGGGGCTCTTTCTGAGATACTTGTATCATCGACAATCACAGGTGAGGTGCCGGAAGACTGGAGGTTGGCTAATGTGGTGCCAATGTTTAAGAAGGATGTTAAGGACAAGCCAGGGAACGATAGCCCAGTGAGCCTGGCATCGATGGTGGGCACGTTTTTTTTAAATATTAGATTACTTACAATGTGGAAACAGGCCCTTCGGTCCAACAAGTCCACACCGACCTGCTGAAGCGCAACCCACCCAGAGCTACTCCCCCTATATTTACCCCTGCCCTGAACACTACGGGCAATTTAGCATGGCCAATTCACCTAACCTGCACATTTTTGGACTGTGGGAGGAAACCGGAGCACCCAGAGGAAACTCACGCAGACACAGGGAGCATGTGCAAACTCCACACAGTCAGTCGCCTGAGGCGGGAATTGAACCTGGGTCTCTGGCGCTGTGAGGTAGCAGTGCTAACCACTGTGCCACCGTGCAGCCCATAAAGTTGTTGGAGGGAATCCTAAGGGACAGGATGTACATGTATTTGGAAAGGCAAAGGACTGATTAGGGATAGTCAACATGGCTTTATGCGTGGGAAATCACGTCTCACAAACTTGATTGAGTTTTTTAAGGAAGTAACAAAGAGGATTGATGACGACAGAGTGGTAGATGTGATCTATGTGGACTTCAGTAAGGTGTTCGACAAAATTCCCCACGGGAGACTGATTAGCAAGTTTAGATCTCACGGAATACAGGGAGAACTGAGCCAGTTCTGTATTCAAATGGCTAAAGGTAGAAGACAGAGGGTGGTGGTGGAAGGTTGTTTTCCAGACTGGAGGCCTGTGACCTGTGGAGTGCCACAAGGATCAATGTTGGATCCTCTACTTTTTGTCACTTACATAAATGATTTGGATGCGAGCATAAAAAGGTACAGTTAGCAAGTTTGCAGATGACACCAAAATTGGAGGTGTAGTGAACAGCGAAGAGGGTTACCTCAGATTACAACAGGATCTTGACCAGATGGGCTAATGGGCTGAGGAGTGGCAGATGGAGTTTAATTCAGATAAATGCAAGGTGCTGCATTTTGGGGAAGCAAATCTTAGCACGACACATACACTTAATGGTAAGGTCCGAGGAAGCATTACTGAACAGCTTCTCAGTTCAAGCTGGAAAAAATGCAAATCGTCATTTTATACTACAGGAGTTGAGTACTGCAGAAAAAGGGCATATTCTCCAGTGGCAAAACCTTTTTCAATGGGAACTCCCCGCTGAATCAGTGTAATCATTCATTTTTCCCTTCTAATGAGTATTCTTGCGTCTCTACTGATCAGTGCAATTCGGAAAACTTAGGCAAAATGTGCCCTTTTTCTGCAGTACTCAACTTCTGTAGTATAAAATGACAATTTGCATTTTTTTTCCAGCTTGAATTGAGAAGCTTCTTCATTGTTCAGTTCTCATTGTCAAATATGTATTATAATCACTGCAGAGAGCCTTTCCACTATCTCAAAAAAATACCCAAAATACCCATTTTAGGTGGCACAGTGGCTCAGTGGTTAGCGCTGCTGCCTCACAACACCAGGACCCAGGTTCAGTTCCAGCCTCAGGTGACTGTCTGTCTGGAGTTTGCACATTCTCCCCGTGTCTGTGTGGGTTTCCTCCAGGTGTTCTGGTTTTCCCCCACAGCCCAAAGATGTGCAGCTTAGATGAATCGGCCATGCTAAATTGCCCATAGAATTCAGGGATGTGCAAGTTAGATGCATTAGTGAAGGGTAAATACAGAGCAATAGGGCAAGGGGAACGGGTCAGGGTGGGTTACTGTTCGGAGGGTCAGTGTGGACTTGTTGGGCCAGATGGCCTGTTTCCACACTGTAGGGATTCTTTGACCTAATAATTGATTTCTTGATATTAGGATTCCACGTGCACAGCACCTGGCATAACGCTCATGTTATTTGGAGGTGAAATAATTTAACAATCGACCAGATGTCAAAATATTCAGTTAAAGGTTCCATATCGTATAATAGTGTAATAGATCCATACAAAAGCATTTTGGATCATATCTGTCTGTTCATGGATAGCATTTCAGTAGGCCTTTGGTTACCAAACAAGCAACGTAAATTTTCCCTTTCAAGAAATATTTGTTCCCATAACACTATATAGTGAGCGACTGTTTCTCCCTTGTTGGACAGACTGGTTTTAGGTTAAAGGATCAGTCATTTTGGATGGAGATAAGAACAATTTTATTTGCTCACATGTTTATGAGTCATTGAAATTGTTTGTTCCAGATTTTGGAGGCTACTTAGTTGAGTATACAGGTAGTTCTTCTGTAACGTGATGGTTGCATTCTTGTGTAATCCCATAATATAGAAAAAAACACCCTTTAGAAATTAAGATCTTAAAGTGTTGGCGATGTAATCGCGTTACACCTAACGCATGCTTTAAAAGTTTGTGCTTTAGAAGCAGCTTACCAATTAGTTTGTTGTAAACAACCAAAGCAATATGCTTTTGAATGCATTCTGCCAGTCTTTGAGACATACGACCAACCCAGATGAAATCATAGGGGCACTGAATTCAAAAAGAGGCTTATTCTTCTTTGCAATCGGCTCAATATCTTTTTGGCTTGACAATGGTTTCCTGTTCCACGCGACCACCACTCTTGAAGCTGCCGTATGATACCAGCATGAAACTGTTTCACCTGTTGTTCAAATCTTTATGATACCTTAATTTGAGGTAGACTGGGGACTTTTGAGGACCAAAACAGGCTGCTTCAGAATCATTCATTAACTTGCACAATATACACAGAGAAATTCTCTGATCAGGGCATTCTCTCATTACGTCACAGGATTGAATCATAGAATCCCTCAAGTACAGAAACAGGCTATTTGGTCCAACAGGTCAACACCAACCCTCTGAAGAGTAACCTACCTAGACCTATTCCTCTACCCTATTATTCTATATTTATCCCTGACTAATGCTCCTAACCTACACATCCCTGAACACCATAGATAATTTAGTATGGCCAATTCACCTAAGCTGCACATCTTTGGACTGTGGGAGGGGAAACGAGAGCAAGAGGAGGAATCCCACGCAGACATGAAGAGAATGTGCAAATTCCTCACAGAGGGTCATCGGAGGTAGGAATCGAACCCGGGTCTCTCGTGCTGTGAGGCAGCAGTGCGAACCACTGAGCCACTCTGATGAACCCTAATGCAATATCACGCCTGCACTGTGAACAGATAGCTAGGAATTCATTCACAAACCTTGAAACGTCATAAATCTGAGCAGCTCAGCAAGCAATTTTATTTAATCGCCATTGGCTTAATTTTATATAAAAGGTTCCACCTTCTTGACAAGCCAATTTTAAAATTCATACGGGAAAATAAATTAAGAGTCATCATGTTTCAACAACAAGATTTTCATACATAATCTAATTCCCAGTTTTGTGGTGTAAACAGCCAGGCCAAAACAGCATGTTCCACAGCAACACATTTCACATGGGTTTAAATATACCCTTACATTTGAAACCCAAGAAAATAATTAAACAATAATTAACGTTTGCATCAGCTCATCCACCACCACCGACCCACCAGCCTGCTTTTTAACTTCAAATTTGAAAAATTAAATTTATCAATGTGTAATTGCGCACGGAAGTACATTGACTTATTCAACGTTGTGCCAAACAAAACATCATGAGTTTGAGCAGCCCACGGTTTTCCAAGTTGCAACCCTACTTATAGATAGGGTTTCTTAAAATCAAAGTCATGAAGTACATTGTCAAATTTAAACTTAATACTTCAACATACTCCTTGCTTGTTTATGACCTCATTTTTATCATTCTCACCTTCCCTCAACTTTTCTCAACCTACTTGGTCTCAAAGGTAGCTCAATTTGAGAGGCTCATTTCAGAATTACAAAATAAAACCTGTAATACACTTCTACTTACCTATTTTTCATGTTAGAAGTGTCGTGACACTAACAGCTCAAACTTGATAGATTAAAGATTCTACCAAGATTCAGCATGCGGAGGCCCAGAAATGTAAACATTAAACAGGATACTTCTTTTTATTTTCCCCACAAAGGATCACAAACCAACATCAAGCTTTCAAACTGTGTTAATTCAGCCATCTAAATTAGCCTACGATGAGGCCACTAATCAAGATTAACAATTGGTATCAAACTTATGCACAATTCTTCAGATGTTAAGAGTTTTGACCATGGACAACTTTCAATGTGTTGGTTCTCCTATTCCTTGGGGTAATAAAAATTTCCATATGGCAGCACAAAGTCAATCTCCTACACGTAGGGACAGGCTTTCAGAAGTTCCTTTCTATTTTACTGACACCAAACAGGAAGCCATGTATCTAGCATGATAGGTTACATCTTAATAAGTTTTGTAAAATATAGTATCAACTTTTAAAAAGAAAAATTTTCTTTTGTTACTTGATCAACAATCATTGATGTAAATGGATTAGTTGCCTGAATAGGGAAGCTACAGATTGAAACTAATATCCTAATTGGACATAAATTTAGAGAAACCTTGTTGGGAGGAAGGTGTGGCAGGGAGAAAAGGGTGAAAAGTACTACTTTTAAGTTGACATACTCAAGTATAATCTTTTGTTTCAATGAATTGGTCAATTGATTAGACTTGAAATATTTGATTACAAGTCTTAATAAACATTTTTTTGCATTTCAGACAGAATATATAAATTAAGGTTCCATGATTGTCTTCACAAAATTAAGGCTCCATGATTGTCTTCACAGTACTAGGTAACTTTCAATTAGTGTTTCAAATAGTGTTTCAACCTCAAAATTAAAATAATTCTAACTAATTCAGATATAACTCTTACATGCATTTGAACAACTGCCAATAAGAAAAAAAACACCCAAATAATGAAATCAACTTAAAATTATAAAAGGATCAGCAGAACAAAAAAAAACTTTAGACTTGAAAGTTAATAGATTACATGTTTCAAGGACTATGCAATGAAATGGTACCTTGGAGGAAATTCCATGCTCCTTGCCATTAATCCCACTATGCCAGACTCTCCTGTCTTTCAGACCAAGCCTGTCAGTTTCCCCTTTTGGAGTTGAAGTAACTGAAGAGCCCTGTGCTTGGGAGGCTGCATTTCCTAGCTTGTCCTCAATGCAGGGCCGAACACTCAGACTACGAGATGCCTCCTTTATTAAACAGTTTAGTTAAGACATTTATGATTAAAACGCTCATGAAACCCAAGATAAGCAACTTTTAAACAAAATCTGCTCTCACTTTAATACACTTTGTTTAATAAAAGCAGTGTGTGAGGATAAAATTCAGTACAATCTATCTCCAAAATATACTATCCACAGTAGACTGCAAATATGTTCTAAAGTCCATCTTATAAAATCAACTGCACTTAACTTAGTATTTGCAAACATGACTTCCACCTTACCGTTGCATCTGATGCCTCAGACTGAACATCTAGATTTAGAGATGTACTATCAGCAACAGAACCAGATCCCACTGCAGAGTCCGTTGTGCCAACTTCATCCTCCTCATTCTCTCTAGCCTGAAACAAGTTTTAGAAAAAAAACCATGTCAGCTGAACATCATAAATAAAAGAAGTGGTTTTCGTAATCCATACTAAATGTGCACTATAACATCCAAAGACTCATGCAGCATGGAAACAGATCCTTTGGTCCAACAAGTCCTTGCTAACCATGTTTCCCAAACTAAACTGGTTCTACCTGCTTGCGTTTGGGCACACTATATCCTCCTGCAATCCTTAAAAATTACAACACAGAAAGTGGCCTTTTGTGATCATGTCTGCCCGGGTTCTTTGTTGGAACAATCCAAAATATAATACTATCATCCCACCCTCACTATAATTGGCAACCAAGTGTTCTATTAAAAATTCAGTACCAATACATCTACTTAAGCTAGGTTCTTCACTGAATTCGACACTATAATATTTTTAGCCATCATAATTAATGGTATGGTGATACTTATTTTTCCACTAGAAATGTGCAAATGATGTGACTTTCTTGAAATATCATAATTAAGGGGACACATTACAAACAGAAGGGACAATCATTTAATTGAGTCCATTGACAAGGACAAATCATGAGAGATTGAATCTCCCATCTCCTCTGGTTCCACGCATAGACGACCGCGCTGATCTTTAAGCAGCCTTATTCTATCCCTAGCTGCTCTTTTGCCCTTCATGTACTTGCACAATCTCTTGCAATTATCCTTCACCTTACCTGATGTAATAACTGCACAGAGGCTGGTATCCCATCACCAAGTCACCCTTTATTGACTTGTGCACAGTACACTGGCTGTGGCCAGCCAGCTCTGAGTCTATGCCTTGAGTTGAGGAGATTCCAAATCCCCTGTTTATATTGGTCAGCCAGGACTTCGTGATTGTCAAGAGAAGAGGGATTCAATCCCCTTCTTATGTCTGAGTTCCACCCATAGGAAAGACACTATTAAACTGGAGAGAGCACAAAAAAAATTTATAAGGATGTTACCCGGACTGGAGAGTCTGAATAGGCTGGGACATTTTTCCCTGGAGCAGAGGTGGTTGAGGGTTGAACTTATGGAGGTTTATAAAATCATGAGGGACATAGATAAGGTGAATAGCATAGGTCTTTTACATAGGGTAGGGGAGTTCAAAAAGTGAGGGCATAATTTTAAGGCGAGAGGAGAAAAATTTAAAAAGGGGCCCGAGGGGCAATTTTTTACACACAGTCGGTAGTTTGTATATGGAATGAACTGCCAGACAAAGTGGTTGATGCAAGTGCAATTACAATATTTTTTAAAAATTTGGATAGGTACGTGAATAGGAAAGGTTGAGGGGGACCAAACACAGGCAAATGGGAATTAGTTTGGGAAACCTGGTCAGCATGGATGAGTTAGACTGAAGGATCTGTTTTTGTTCTGTCTGATTACGAATCCCCAAAAGTGCAATAAGTTAAAGCAGTTCATGCACAACCCCACTTCATTCCAAACACCCAGTCATGAACTTACATGATGCCAAGACTGCACAACAAACAGTAATCTTAAATGGGATTACCAAATCAAATGCTTAAGAAAGCAAATAGTAGGTTTCGCACCATTTAACAAATAACAAAATAGGTAAATAGTTCAAAATTCCATGAACTGAATCTACATAATGATTTACGGACTTTAACCAAAAATTCATGATGCATTCGACCTTTAATTTCTATTCTGCAAATTTTGCAAGATCCAGCTATTATTTGCAGAACTAAATTGTTGACAATTCTGTAATCCATTTATTGTTTTTAAATTGATTTTATTTCAGCCATTGCCAATAGCCAGGTCATGAATTATAATCAACTGTTTTATCTGCATCATTAAAAGTGAAACTAACACCACAATGATTTTTCGATAAACAATTTATTTGTCTCCAGGAATGAGATCAACTGAAAAGGTTCAAATATTTTGCATCAAGGAATCATGTACACATTAGAGCACAAAGTAGCAAATTCACTGTAGTGTCTTCTCACTACCTATGACGAAACTCTAATGCTTTCAGACTGCGTCAATGTTGTTAAAGCACCATGAATTAAGCAATTGCAAACATTTTATAAAAAACTGCAAAAAGGAGACAAAAAGTCTAATCTTTTTATCTTGCACACATCATGAATAAGATGCAAGAAAGAGACTTGAAAACTGGAGACTGCCAACCTCTGCTGCAATTCTAGTGTATCATGAAGACTCAGCAGAATCTTCATGCCTGTTTCAAGAACAATTACTTTTAGCTAATTCTTCTTCATGTATTTTCATGCCAATGTTGGCCCAACGAATGAGCACCCTCTTCTCACACCATACTGCTTAACATCCCTTTTTTCAAGACTGTTTCGTGCAACCTCATCCCTGATGGGCCCAAGTCGAAAATCTTTGACTACTTGCTTCCTTTTAGCAATTTTAAGCTCTGTATTGTGAAGCAATCACTTAGAAAAGATCTAATCAACTTAGTGTTGAAAACTTTACATTTATGAAAATGTTCAATCTTTACACTTTCATAGATTTCAATGACTGATGATATATTCAAACTTTATCTAATCTACTCAAAAAAAATATAAAATATCCAGCATGGAAGTTTCAGAAGTTGGGGATGGAGAGGAGGTGATAAAGAAAAAGAGATAAAAAGACAAAATTACAGTAAGGTGCTAGGCAATCACAGAAGTACTCCAGTCAGTTGCAGTAATAATTTGTAGATTTCAAACTCAAGTCACATATTCAAATTTGTGATCAAATCGCATACTTCGGTTTGTGTGGATAAAATGTCCAACCAGCAGTAATGGGGAGTAGAAAAGATTTTCAAGAAGGATTGTTTACTCATCGAAAAACAATTTGTTACAAACCAGGAAAATCACATACTAATCCTTCATGAAGATGAAAGATGAAGATTTTACGACGTAGGTGTTAGCAATGTTTCATGAACAAATTTACACACACA
The DNA here is from genome assembly GCF_047496795.1 of Chiloscyllium punctatum. NCBI lineage: Eukaryota > Metazoa > Chordata > Chondrichthyes > Orectolobiformes > Hemiscylliidae > Chiloscyllium > Chiloscyllium punctatum. Next base: position 86,811,334 of record NC_092739.1, on the reverse strand, counting down.
CACACACACACACACACACACACACGTAGGCCATTTGGCCCAAGTCTGCTCGACCATTCAATTAGATCAAGGCCAATCTAACAATCCTCAACTCCACTTTCCAGCCTCAGACTCCAATCCTGGATTTCATGATTGAATTAGGAATCTGCTTATCTTAGCTTTGAATATATTTAACGACCCAACCTTGATAGCTTTTTGCAGAAAAAAGTTCAACAGATTCACAACCCTCAGAGAAGAACTTCTTCCACATTCTGTCTGAAATAGTTGATCCCTTATTCTGAGATTATGTCCTCTGGTTCTAGGCTCTCCCTCAAGAGGTGGCAATTACACAAGACTACCACATCAAGCCCTGATAAGAGTCTTATGTGTTCCAATAAAGATGAGGCTTCTTTATGATCAATATTCTACAACATGTTGCACTTGTATCGAAGGATGGTAATTTCCTCCAGAATAATTTCATAAACATACATTGTAACATAGGCCACGATTTCTGAAAACATTCCAGTAACATTCATTCCATGTTACTAATGAACATCAAACTTGGCTCCAATGTTCGCCATTTGCTAACAACCGGCTGAGACCATCTCTTTACGCATCCAATGTCAGTCATTTGGTTGGCTGAAATTACACTCAGAACCAAAAAGCATAAATCAACTTCAAGAGAGAAAAGAGAACTGGTTGGAGCAGTAGAAAAAGAGTACAAACCCCATGCACTACATTTTATGGGATATGAAATCAAATTCCGTATGATTATGCAAATAAGCCAGAAATACATTCATTTTATGACAAAAAACTGCCAAAGTTCTAAAACATACCAGCATTTTCTGTAAAAATTTCATGTAGGATTTTTCTTGTTCTTTCAAATGGTCTATCAGCTGAGACAAGCGTTCAACATTAGCAGATCTTTCATTTTTTTCCATAAGGTCATCTCGCATAGAATGAGCTTTGCTGATATAATCCCGAATCTGGATGAGCCTGCTCACAACCTATTAAGCAGAATAAATATATGCAGTCTGTTTAAAAAAGTACAATTTCTAATTGATTCTCTGTAAACTGAAAGAAACAAAAATGGCCCTTAGTAGAGTGATATGCTATTGTTGAATGCGAGAGTTTAGGGAGAGCTTACATGATACTGAGGATTATACTGCAATAAATGCCACTGGTTGCGAATCCTATCAGATCGAATAGATCAGTTATAGAGACAGTTAGAGGCAATGAGGAAATTACAAGAACAAGGGGGTGTGATGGATGGCGGTTATAGGAAGGGAGAAAATTTGCAGGTACAGTCACATAGATGGGTTAATTCCAGGAAAGGTAGGCGGGTACGGCAGGAGTCTTGTGTGGCTATCCCCATTTCAAACAAGTATGATGTTTTGGGAAATGTAAGGGGTTATTGATTCTCAGGGGAATATAGCACGAACAGCCAAGCTTCTGGCATCAAGACAGGCTCTAATGCGATGAGAGATACGCCAGGTTCCAAGAGATCAATTGTGTTAGGGGACTGTCTAGGCAGAGGCAAATACAGACATTTCTGTGGTCAGGAGCAGAAATCAGAATGGTGTGGTGCCTCCCTGGTGTCAGGATCAAGGATGTCTCACAGAAGGGCAGAATGTTCTCAGAGAGGAGACGGCTCAGCAGGAGGTCATTGTATACATTGGAACTAATGAAAATGGGAAGAAGAAAGGATGAGATTCTGAGAGGAGAATAAAGAGAATTAGGCAGGAATGTAAAATGGAGGTCCTCGAGAGTAGTAATACCTGGATTACTCCCGGTGCTGCGAGCTAGTGAGGGTAGGAATAGGAGGATATAGCAGATGTATGCAAGGCTGAGAAGCTGGTGTATGGGAGAAGGATTCACCATTTTTGGATCATTGAAATCTCTTCTGGGGTAGAAGTGACCTGAACAAGAAGGATGGATTGCATCTGAATTGGAAGGGGACTAACATACTGGCAGGGAAATTTACTAGAACTGCTCGGGAGGATTTAAACTATTAAGGTGGGGGCGTGAGCCCCAGGGAGACAGTGAGGGAAGACATCAATCCGAGACTGGTACAGTTGAGAAAAGAAGTGAGTCAAACAGTCAGGGCAGGCAGGGACAAAACAGAGAACAAGGTAGGACTGATAAATTAAACTGCATCTACTTCAATGCAAGAGGCCTAACAAGGAAGGCAGATGAGCTCAGGGCATGGGAAGGAACATGGGACTGGGATATCATAGCAAATACTGAAATATGGCTGAGGGATGGACAGGATTGGCAGCTTAATATTCCAGGATATAAATGCTACAGGAAGGACAAAAAGGGAGGCAAGACAGGAGGAGGACTGGCATTTTTCATAAGGAATAGCATGACAGACGAATTGCAGGAGGATATTTCTAGAAATACATCCAGGGAAGTTATTCAGGTGGAACTGAGAAATAAGAAAGAGATGTCACCTTATTGGGATTATATTATAGACCCCCTAATAGTCAGCGGGAAATTGAGAAACAAATTTGTAAAGAGATCTCAGTTATCTGTAAGAAGGGGATTTCAACTTTCCAAACATTGACTGGGACGACCAGAATGGTAAGAGTTTAGATGAAGATGAATTTGTTAAGTGTGGACAAGAAACGTTTCTGATTCAGTATGTGGATGTACCTACAAGAGAAAGTGCAAAACTTGATCTGCACTTGGGAAATAAGGGCAGGTGACTGAGGTGTCATTGGGGGAGTACTTTGGGGCCAGCGACCATAAGTCGATTTGTTTTAAAATAGTGAGGGAAAAGGATAGACTAGATCTAGTTCAAAAGTGGAGAAAGGCCAATTTTGACAGTATTAAGCAAGAACTTTCAAAAGCTGATGGGGGGTGGGGTGCAGACATTTGCAGGTAAAGGGATGGCTGAAAAAAGGGAAGCTTTCAGAAATGAGATAACCAGGTCCAGTGACAGTATATTCCTGTTAGGGTGAAAGGAAAGGCTGGTAGGTGTAGAGAATTCTGGATGAATGACAAAAGAAATTGAGGGTTTAGTTAAGAAAAAAAAAGGAAGCATATGTCAGGTATAGACAGGGTAGATCAAGTGAATCCTTACAAGAGTACAAAGGCAGTAGGAGTAGACTTAAGTAGGAAACCAGGAAGGCAAAAACAGGACATGAGATAGCTTCGGCAAATAGAATTAAGGAGAATCCAAACTTGTAAAGGGGTTTTTACAAATACATTAAGGACAAAAGGGTAACTAGGGAGAGAATAGGACCCCTCAAAGATCAGCAAGGCGGCCTTTGTGTGGAGCCGCAGGAGATGTGGGAATATTAAATGAGTATTTTGCATTAATGGTTCTTGTGGAAAAGGACATGGAAGATATAGACTGTAGCGAAATAGATGGTGACATCTTGCAAAATGTCCAAATTACAGAGGAGGAAGTGTTGGATGTGTTGAAACACATAAAAGTGGATAAATCCCCAGATCCTGATCAGGTGTACTTCAGAACTCTGTGGGAAGCTAGGGAAGTGATTGCTGAGATATTTATATCATCGATAGTCACAGGTGAGGTGCCAGAAGAGTGGAGGTTGGCTAATGTGGTGCCCCTATTTAAGAAAGGTGGTAAGGTCAAGCCAGGGAACTATAGCCTAGTGAGTCCGACGTCGATGGTGGGCAAGTTGTTGGAGGGAATCCTGAGGGACAGGATGTACATGCATTTGGAAAGGCAAGGACTGATTAGGGATAGTCAACATGGCTTTGTGTGTGGGAAATCATGTCTCACAAACATTTATTGATGTAGTAACAAAGAGAATTGATGAGGGCAGAGCAATGAATGTGATCTATATGGACTTCAGTAAGGCGTTTGACAAGGTTCCCCATGGGAGACTGGTCAGCAAAGTTAGATCTCATGGAATACAGGGAGAACTAGCCATGTGGATACAGAATTGGCTCGAAGGTAGACGACAGGGGGTGGTGGTGGAGGATTGTTTTTCAGACTGGAGACCTGTGAACAATGGCGTGCCACAAAGATCGGTGCTGGGTCCACAACTTTCCATCATTTATATAAACGATTTTGATGTGAGTATAACAGGTATATTTAGTAAGTTTGCAGATGATACCAAAATTAGAGGTGCAGTGAACAGCGAAGAAGGTTATCTCAGATTGTAACGGAATCTTGATCAGATGGCCCAATGGGCTAAGGAGTGGCAGATGGAGTTTAATTCAGATAAATGCAAGGTGCTGCATTTTGGGGAAGCAAATCTTAGCATGACACATACACTTTATGGTAAGGTTCAAGGGAGCGTTTAAAGAGACCTTGAAAGTAGAGTAGCAGATAGGTAGTACAGTGAACAAGGTGTTTGGTGTGCTTTCGTTTCTTGGTCAGAGTATTGAGTACAGGAGTTGGGAGGTCATGTTGTGGCTGTACAGAACATTGATTAGGCCGCTTTTGGAATATTGCGTGCAATTCTGGTCTCCTTCTTATCAGAAAAATGTTGTGAAACTTGACAGGGTTCAGAAAAGATTTACAAGAATGTTGCCAGGGTTGGAGGATTTGAGCTTTCGGGAGAGGCCGAACAGGCTGGGGCTGTTTTCCCTGGAGCATCGGAGGCTGATGGCTGACCTTATAGAGGTTTACAGAATCATGAGGGGCATGGATAGGATAAATAGACAAGGTCTTTTCCCTGAAGTGGGAGAGTCCAGAACTAGAGGGCAGAAGTTTAGGTAGAGAGGGGAAAGATATAAAAGAGACCTAAGGGGTTAAATTTTTCATGCAAAGGGAGGTATGTGTATGGAATGAGCTGCCAGAGGAAGTGGTTTAGGCTAGTACAATTGCAACATTTAAAAGGGCATCTGGCTGGGTATATAAATAGGAAGGGTTTCGAGGGATTTGGGCCGGTGCTTGCAGGTGGGACTAGATTGGGTTGGGATATCTGGTCGGCATGGATGAATTGGACCAAAGGGTCTGCTTCCATTCTGTACATCTCTCTGACTCTCTGATTTGATTTATTATTTTCACTGTTTCCTGTTGCATGTGACACGTTATTTTGCATGCTAACCAGACAAATCATACTTTACATAAATACATCAGGGTGATCGACAATGCAGCATATAGCATTACAGCTACAGAGAAGGTGCAGAGAAAGATCAACTACAATATATGAGAGGTCCATTCACATGTCTGATAAAAGCAGGGAAGTGGCTGTTCTTGAGTCTGTTGTATCTTCTGCCTGATGAAAGAGGATAGAAGAAAGTTTAACCGGGATGGGAGGGGTCTTTGATTATGCTGGCTGCTTTCCCAAGATAGTGGGAAGCACAGACTGAGTAAATGGGAGGAAGGCTAGTTTTCCTGCTAGTCTGAGCAGCACTCCCAACTCTCTGATTTCTTGCAGTCTTGGGCACAATTGCCATACCAAACTGTGATGCATCCAAATAGGATGCTTTCTACACCTATAAAAATTGATAAGAGTCATTAAGGACATGCTGAAATTCCTTAGCCTTCTGAGGCTGTAGATATTAATGAGCTTTCTTGATTGTAGCGTCAACATGGCCATTGGTGAAATTTACTCCTACGAGCTTGAAGCTCTCTACCACCTCCACCTCAGTACCATTGCCCTCTACTCTGCTTTCCTAAGTCCATGACCAGCTCCTTCAATTTACTGACATTAAGGGAGAGATTGTTGTCTTTAGACCATGCCACTCAGCTGCCTATCTCCTTCCTATACTCTGTTTCTGTGTTTTTTGAGGTCTGATCCTCTACAGCAGTATCATCAGCAAATGTGTAAATGGAGTTTGAGCTGAATTTGGCCACACAATCGTGAGTGCATAAAAAGTGTAGCAAGGGACTGAGTGCACAGCTTTGTGGGGCATCAGTATTGAGGATAATTGTGTAGGAGGTGCAGTTGCCTTTCCTATGTGATTGCAGTCTGTGGATCAGCAAGTCAAAGGATCCAGTTGCAGGGGGAGAGGGAGCAGAGTTCTTTGTCTCGTACTTTGGAGATGAATTTGGTTGGAATTATGGTGTTGAAGGCAGAACTAAAGTCAACAAGTAAGAGTCTGAGTTGTAAGGTAAGGGAACTGTGGTTTACAACAGAAAGTGCATTTCTTGTTATGCGTTGATGAGGCAAGATGGTTCAGATGAGGCGATGGAGAGTTACAGATCAGCTAGGAAGGATTATAAAGAGAGAGTTAAGAAGAGCAAAGAGAGGACACGCACAGTCTTTAGCAAGTAGAATAAAGGAGAACCCTAAAGCTTTCTATAGGTATGTGAGGAATAAAAGGATGATTCGGGTAGGAATAGGGCCCGCCAAAGACAGAAGCAGGAAATTGAGTGAGGACCCTGCGGAGATCGGAGAGGTGCAAAACGAACATTTCTCATCATTTTCACTCAGGAAAAGGAGAATATTGTAGAGGAGAAGAATGAGGTACGAGATATTAAGACTAGGAAGGATCAATGTTAGTTACGAACAGGTGTTATCAATTCTAGAAGGAGTGAAAGCAAACAAATCCCCTCGGCCGGATGGGATTTATCAGAGGATTCTCTGGGAAGCTAGGGAGGAGACAGCAGAGCCTTTGGCTTTGATATTTGAGTCGTCATTGTCTACAGGCTTGGAGGATTACAAATGTTGTGCCCTTGTTCAAGAAGGGAAGGAGAGATGACCCAGTGAGCCTTAATTTTGTTGTAGGAAAGGTTTTTGGAAAGGACTATAAGCGATTAGATTTATAATCATCTAACAAGCAACAATTTGATTGGAGATAATCAACATGGTTTCGTCAAGGGCAGGTCGTGTCTCACAAACCTCATTGAGTTTTTTGAGAAGGTGACCAGGCACGTAGATGAGGGTAGGACAGTTGACATGATATACAGTATAAGGTTTCACATGGTAGGCTGTTGGAGAAAATTCAGGGGCATGGAATTGAGGGTGATTTAGCAGTTTGGATTAGAAACTGGCTTTCTGAAAGAAGGCAGCAAGTGGTGGTTGATGGAAAATATTCAGCCTGGAGTCCAGTTACTAGTGGTGTGGCACAAGGATCTGTTTTGGGACCACTGCTGTTTGTCTTTTTAACAAATGACTTAGATGCAGGCATAGATGGATGGATTAGTACATTTGCAGATGACACTAAAGTCGGTGGAGTAGTGGACAGTGTGGAAAAACGTTACAGGTTGCAGGGGGACGTGGATAAACTGCAGAATTGGGCTGAGAGGTGATAAATGGAGTTCAATGCAGCTAAATGTGAGGTGATGCACAGGAAGGTAGAGTACTGGGTCAATGGAAAGGTTCTTGGTAGTGTGGATGCGCAGAGGGATCTTGGAGTCCATGTACATAGATCCCTGAAAGTTGCCACCCAGGTGGATAGTGCTGTTACGAAGGCATATGATGTGTTAGGTTTCATCCGTAGAGGGATTGAGTTCCGGAGCCACAATACCATGCTGCAACTATACAAAACACTGTTGTGGCCAATCTTGGAACGTTGTGTACAGTTCTGGTTCGAGAAGGATGTGGAAGCATTGGAAAAGGTGCAGAGGAGATTTACCAGGATGTTGCCTGGTCTGGAGAGAAGGTCTTATGATGAAAGGCTGAGAGACTTGAACCTGTTCTCATTGGCAAGAAGAAGGCTAAGAGGGGATTTGGTAGAGTCATACAAGGTGATCAGAGGATTAGATAAGGTAGATAGTGAAAGTCTTTTTCCTAGGACGATGACATCAGTGTGCACGAGGGGGCATAACTACAAATTGAGGGGTGATAGATTTAAGACAGATGTCAGATGCAGGTTCTATATGCAGAGAGTGGTAAGGGTGTGAAATGCACTACCTGCTAATGTAGTCAACTCAGCCACATTTGGGAGGTTTAAACAATCCTTAGATAAGCACATGGATGATTTTGGGAGTGTAGGGGGACGAGCTGAGAATAGTTCACAGGTCGGTGCAACATCGAGGGCCACAGGGCCTGTTCTGCGCTGTATTATTCTATGTTCTATCAATGTCTTTGATATCCAAATGTTTCAGGCACGAATGTAAGGCCAGGGAGATGACACAGTAGGTGAACTGCAGTGGATCAAGGCAAATTGGAAGGTTGGGGTACACTATTTTACCATACATTTGGTGCATCGTAAGAACACTGTTAAGATGCATTACCAAGGTAAAGAACTATCTTAGTTGCTTAGTCAACTGCCTGTCAGGATGAGTGGCAGATGTTAATTAGCTTAATTTATAATTTTCAAAAAAAGTGTTTCCTCAGTGCTATATTCAAGTGGCTAGACTTTTACTCAAGCCATAACCTTCTCACTCAGGTCAAAGTGCTGAGGCTTGTCCAGCACCTGCAAGCGAGTTCATATTGCGCAACCTTCATTCAAAGGTTCACAGCTGACTGAATTCCTTGTTGCAAAGTTACTTTAAATGAGCAAAGAGATCAGGTAAAGTAAATTAAATCATATTTTTGGATGAATACGAATTGAGTAATTCTTAGAGTAAAAGCTCTGGCATTGTGAAGACAAAAATCAATTGAGACCAAGTGTAATTTTTGAAATAATCATGTCAACCGTTGAGGCAAGACAACATCACTCTAGAACCATTCAATGTGAACAAGTAGGATGCAACAGAAATGTAGGACACAACTTAGAAAGCAACTTAACATGTAGAAAGATATTAGCAGATTAACACTTCACCAAGTCTGAAACAATTCATTATTCGCTATATTAAATAAAGCACCAAACTATTAAACAAGCTAATCCTTCATAATGGGAATGGAATAATGCAAGATTACCTTTTCCAAACATAAAACAGTACAACACATGAATTTGTTGTTAGTCCCACTGACCATGATGTCATTCTAAACTAATCCCATCTGCCTGCTCATAATCCATATCCCACAGTGCCTGTTTATTCATGTGTCTGTCGAAATGCCTCTTAAACTTTGTTAATAAATCTGCTTCTACCACTTCCCCTGGCAGCTCATATCAGGCACCTACCACCCGCTGTATAAAACATTTTCCTCACACATCTCCTATAAACATTTTCCCTTCTCACATTAAACTCATGTCCCCTACTATTTGACATTTCTATCTTTTTGCCTCATTATGAACAGCAATACCTTTAAGTGACCCGAATGAAGAAAACTAGTAACTTTCAGTTCAAATATTTAATTACTTGGATCCATTTCTTTCATCCTCCAAATCAGCAAGAGTCATTCGTTTACTTTAACCCATCAAAACATATCTGGAAGTTTCGATATCTCACCTGACTACTCTTTATTTCAGATTCTCCTTGATCATCTCCAAGTGAGATCTGATCGCTGGGCAACGAATCTTTGCTTATGGATGCGAACAAGTCCATCCTTGACGTAGACAGCTTAGTTTCACTTCTTTGTGGATTGATATCAAGTTCCTTGCTTTTGTTGCTGTTAATTTGTTGCTGGAGAAAGTTGAAAGGCTTTCTATTTTCAATAGGTGGACGCTGGTTGTTTGCAGCTGTGGCTCTGCCATGAGAATCACTCCCAATACTCCGCTAACCAAAAATATCACAATATTTAGTGCAAAATACATTAATTCCAGTATGCAAATCTTTTCATTCAGACTAATAACAAGCCCTTATTCTTATGAAGAAGTATATTAATTTTGCTTCCAGTTTCAATTATTCAACTTTCAGGCTTCTATTTTTAAACCGGCAAGTTGCATTCCTGTCAAACAAATGACAGACAATGACCACCAGCAACAAGAAAAGTTTACATTATCTCCTCTTGAGACATTCAACAGCTTTACTATCACTGAATTCCCCCACGACTATCATCCTGGGGCTTACCATTAACCAGAAACTGAACTCGACCAATCATATCAAAGCTGTGGCTGCAAGTGCAGCCGAGAGGTAGGAAATTCAATGACACATAGCACACTTCCTGACTTCTCAAAGCCTTTCCACCTTCTTCAGAGCAAAAATCAAAGTGTGATAGAATACTCTACATTTCTAATTTGCACAACTTAAGGGATACTGTACAGTATCTATAAATGTGACAAATGATACTACTTCAGTTGTGGCTGGTGGGTTTAAACACAACAGTTCACATTCCCAAAGCCCCTACAAGAGGGAAATGTTGGCTAGCAGATCAACCAAACATATGACTTATTCAGTTTAACTAATTTCTACAAACTCAGTGTTGTGTTTGCTGCATTATCTCAAACTTTCTTCGAGAAGGTCAGCACATAAAGACTAAACCAGCATTGGGACAGTGAAATTTCTATTTTTTATTGAACAAAGGAAGGATGGACATTCCCTTTCCACCCACAAACACACATCCAACATATTTGCTATTTTGATAGGAAAAATTGAACTTACCAAATATTTTCCAAAAAGGTTACAGATAATGAAGATTAAAACATCTCTCAGGCAAGATTTCATCTCTTACCTCATCCAAATCACTGAAATTTATACGCTGTTTCAGCCTTTCAAGCTCTGCCGAGTCTGCAACAGAGAAATGAGACGCATGCTTTGTGGGAGGATAACTCTTGGGGGTTTTAGCCCTTCGTCGACCAACTCCTGGAGAAGACTCAGGAGAGATGTCATTTGTAAGTCGGCTTTCACTTCCTGCACTTAACTTTTTCTTGTTCTTCTCAGATGACCTGTTAGCTTTCTTGTACTGAAGACTCCAATCCTGAAAATAAAAATACAAATGTTGTCATGATCCCAGCTGACAGCAACAGTGGACAATCAAATCCCAAAATGTAACTTGACTTGATAGACAAGTTTTGGTTTTCCATTTGTTTACAGTGGTAGTCAGTCCCTGAACATTTTCACAAGAGATAATGTATTTTCAACAAAAGAACAAAAATGGATATTACATCAAAGAGAAAAGAACAAACTATAGTACAAAGAATTATTTGAAACATATACATTACATATATCAGCAGTAAAGACGCAACCCTTATATCCCAATTACAACCTCAGGGGTACCCAAATTTCACTGAAGGTGGTTGCTTTTTCTATGCTAAAGCTGGCATGGCTTGAGTTGTTTTTATGGAAATTTCCTGTGCATTCATTGATCCTTGAAAGCAGAGTAGCAGGTGTGTAGAACAATGAAGAATGCGTTTGTTATGCTTTTCCTTTATTGGTCAGAGCATTGAGTTTAGGAGTTAGGAGGTCATGTTTCAGCTATACAGGACACTGGTTAGGCCACTTTTGGAATGTTGTGTGCAATTCTGGTCTCCCTCCTATGAAAAGGATGTTGTGAAACCTGAAAGGACTCAGAAATGATTTACAAGGAAGTTGCCAGAGTTAGAGGGTTTGAGCTGTTGGGAGATGCTGAATAGGCTGGGGCTGTTTTCTGCAGAGTGTCAGAGGCTGAGGGGTGACCTTGTAGAGGTTTACAAAATAATGAGAGGCATGGATAGGGTAAATAGATAAGGTCTTTTCCCTGAAATGGGGGAGTCCAAAACTAGAGGGCATCGGTTTAAGTTGAGATGGGGAAAGATTTAAAAAGGATCTAAGGAGCAACTTTTCCACGCATAGGATATGTGTATATGGAATGAGCTGCCAGAGGAGGCTGATACAATTACAACATATAAAAGGCACGAATAGGAAGGGTTGGGTGAGATATGGGCCGGGTGCTGGCAAAAGGGACTAGATTAATTTAGGATATCTGGTCAGCATGGATAATTTGGACCAAAGAGTCTGTTTCCACACAGTAAATCTCAATGACTCTATGACTGTATGCAATTTTCATCAATTAATATGTCTGACATCTTTTGCTGCTTTCTTGTTCACTGTTTGTATTGAACACAAGTTCCACACACTCATTTATCCAACTTTCTTGTACGATGCACTTCTCACTGACATCACCAAAGCACTTTAGTCTTGATGTTTCCAACTTTGATTTCTCTCTTGTCCTGCATCATGACAATTTTTGACACAGTCAATAACAGCACCTCTGTTATCCACCTCCTCTCTCTAAAAGAGACAGTTTTCTGTCCCCCTTTCTTGGTATATGGTAAACCTCAAGCCAGAAAACATCTCAGTAATTACTCCCCAGAGTTTTGGAACAGGAAGGATACCTTACCTGTCATTTAGCTATATACACATGAATTCTTGGAAATGGTTTGTTTAGTTCACAGTTCAAAATGACTTTATGACTTTATCAGTGATACAAATAAATTATATATCGTAGAACTGAAAAATAAAATCCATTTTTGCTTTATATTACAACCTAATTTTCAAAAATACAATATATTTTGAGCCTTTATCACATTGTTCAATGGCTACCAGTGCAGTGACTTTTTGATTACTTGTGCTAAATAAAAGCCACTAATCATCCAAAACAGATAGTCATAGCAGAATACTATGGTATAGATAAATGCGAGTGTGCTTATAATCATAAAAAAGTAAGCATGAAGCTATAGTAAAGACTCAAAGCAAGTACAACTTTGACCCTTATTGCAATGGGAACTAAAAACATTCATACAGAGGCTTTGCTACACTTTCAGAGGGCATTGGGAAGATCACAGAGAAATTTGTGTGCAGTTCTGGTCACCTTTAAGGAGGGACATACTTGTAATGGATGCATGCAACGATTCAATAGTCTGATTCTGGGGTCAAAGGGGTTTTCTTATGGAGAAAGGATATGTCGATAGACGTTGGAGCTTCTAACAGAACAAAAAACAATCTTATGAAATGCAAGATTCTAAGGGGAGTTTGACCATTGAGAAGAAGATTCCCCTCATGACGGAATCAGAACTGGGGTTACAGTTAAGTTAGACAGATTTTTGATTGTCAAGGAAGTCAAGTTTATGTGACCTAGTTGGGGCAAAAAGAGTGATACAAGCTAAGATGAAAGACAAGGCTCAAATATTCACCGCATACACAAAATAAAAGGATACTAACAATATCAGTATAAATGGAGATGGTAGTTAACTTTTGTGGTGAAAATTGATAGGCAAAATTGAAAAGTTCGGCCATGCTTAGAGCTACAGGTGGTCTAGGTCTAGTCTGGGTAGTTTTTACCCCAGGTTACACAAGGTATGAGGGTGGATATAGGAGGACTTACAATCTTCCAATTTTACCCAGATACAGTTGAAGTGAAAAACATATGTATTTGCAAATATGCACCGCTATTCTAGAAAGTGTGTAAAGATTAACAAGTACTATCCTGCTTGCTTTTTGAAAACTGTTTCTCTAACATTCAGTATGGTTGTCTCCTATATATACACAGTTGGTCAATGTCTAAGTCATTTTGCTTCATTGCAAACCCATTGGCAGAGAATTTGTGATCAGCAATGAAGCAAGAGCACTGGCCAATGAACTCAAAATAAACTGCAGTGACCATGAAATAACCTTTACTGAAATGGAATGAACTCTCTGGGTAGAACAAGAATTCGTACTGATATTGCACATTTAATATAAATAAATTTCAGGGCACTTCTCAGAGAACTAAAAAGGTTAGTCACATAAGGAAAAATGACAGATAATGAAATACTTGGTCAAATCAGAGTTTTAAAAATCTATCTCCCAGGAAGAAAGTAAGAGAAATCAGAGTCAAAGCTGGCTTGTCAAAATGGGTCAGTACGTATGAAGGCAATTTGATATTTTTTAAATTCCTTCCAAAGAATGTGGGATTTGCTGACTAGACCAGTCTTCACTGCACATCCGCAATTCCTAATGAAAAAGTGGTGGCGGTCCACACAGCATCACTATATCTACAGTGCTGTTACTGAGATAATTTCAGATGTTCCAGCCACAGTCAAAGAATGATGATACATCGCCAAATTAGTGTGGCTGGCAGGGAACCTGCAGGGGTGGTGCTCCCATACATCTGCTGCCTTTTTATTCTAAATTGTAGAAGTTGTGCATATGGAAGATGCTGTACAAAGAGCATCTTTGTATCTTATAAATGGTACACACTTTGGAGTGTCTGTTCGCTGAGCGACTAGTTTGTAATGCAGAGTGATGTGGGTTCAATTCCCACTCCAGCTGAAGTAACCATGAAGGATTTTCCTTCTCAACCCCTCCCCTGTCCTGAAGCATGCTGACCCTCAGGTTAAACTACCACCAGTTGTTTCTTTCTAATGAGATGCAACACTACAGCAACTTTACTTTTACACTGTTGCTCAGTCACCGATTGTGGAAGTGTTGGATCGGGTGCCAATCAAGAAACAGCTTTGCCCTGAACGGTATGGAGATTCTTGAGTATTTTTGGAGTTGCTATTGCTTACTTTCATTGGCTGGTGTACAAGAACACCCAGATCTCTCTGTACTGCCCCTTTACCTAAATTGATTTCATTTAGGTAGTAATCTGCCTTCCTGTTCTTGCCACCAAAGTGGATAACCATACATTTATCCACATTAAACTGTATCTGCCATGCATCTGACCAAACGCCTAACTTCTCCAGGTCACCCTGTAATCTCCTAACACCCTCCTCACATTTCACCCTGTCAACCAGCTTAGTATCATCAGCAAATTTGCTAATGTTATTACTAATACCATCTTCTTTATCATTAACAAGGCCGTTGGAGGTGGAAGGTGACCTTGCAGAGGTTTATAAAATCATGAGGGGTACAGATAAGGTGAATGGCTGGTGTGTTTTCCCTTGGGTGGGGTTTTTTAAGACTAGTGGACATATGTTTAAGATGAGAGGAGAATGATTTAAAAAAGACACGGGGGGCAATTTTTTTTAATAAGAGTGGAATGAACTTGCAGACAAAGTGGTGGGGATGCGTGTACAGTTACAACTTTTAAAAGACATTTAGATAAATACATTAATAAGAAATACTTGGAGGGATATGGGGCAAGTGCAGGCAGGACAAGTTTCGTGTGGGATTATGGTTGCCGTGGACTGGTTGGACCGAAGGCTGCATGCATCTGTGCTGCATGACTCTATATTAAAGCAAGCAGCTGTAGAAATACTGAATGCATTGGATTCCTCTAACAGCAGTCCTTAAATTGGCGTTGGCAGTTTGGACAAATGCCACATTTCAAAAGGGAAAGTGACCAAAAAAAGTTAACAAATCGGCCAGTTAGCATAACATCAGTCATTGAGAAAATGTAAACCAGTTTCAGAAGGTTTTGGACTGGCTTACTAAATGGCCAAGAATATGACATTTGGAATATAATGTGGAAAAATGTAAAGTTATCCATTTTGGGCAAGAGAACAGATTGCTCACAGTATTTATAAATGGTATGGATTGTAAAGTAGAGATTTTCATGAGAGTCAAGGAACAGACAGAAAAGCTTTGAATAGCCTGAAGTTTATACTGCACTTAATACGGAAATCTGATAAGCATGCACTGGAATAATCAAGTCTAGAAGTATCAAGCAAATGCAAAGGTATTGTTGGCCTCTCTACTAATAAACATCATGAATGATTTAACGAAAATAACTACGGCATACGGGATCTAGTCAAACCCAAATGCAAAACTTCTGCAAATTGAAATCTCTCTACACTTCAAAGTAGCCATCCATTGAGAGGATGAAGGCACAGCATAAGACTCACCACAAAGAACAATTGCTGAGTACAAAGAGTACCCACAGAAACTTCAGTAACTCTCAATTACCCAATAAGATTCAAGGCTTCTTCAGTGCTGTCAAAATAATCTATGGCCCAAGCACTTAAGGACTTAACCCAGTGAAAGCCATATATGGGGACTGTCTTCATCAGGTTGCCAAAGGCAGTCAATATTAACTGCAGAAAGCATTCAGAAAAATGCTAACAGTCTTGACTTTTGACTGATTGCCCAAATTATCCAAAACTGGAGTCTTCTTGTTGTCTGAAACAGGAAACATTTTTGCAGAGTTCTCCTCATTTACCTCCAAAAAGTGGCCAAGGAGTGGCAACACCATTTTCACATGCAGGAGCACCATAAACATGCCCTTCACTGCATAGCAATAAGAAAAATGAAAAGAACAGCACTAATAGTTCTACATTACTCAACTTTACCAAATCCTTAGACTGTCAAGTATGTAGACTCAAAGTTGACTGCTATCAGACATTTGTGACAGTGTTCTGGAAACTCCCTGATAACATGCAAGCTGCAAGCCCAAACAAAGTCACCACCACAAACCCTATCTCGTGCAGGCTGGGGGTCAAACAAGGCTGTGACATCACATCACCCCTGTTCTCCATCATGATTGCTGAAATAGTGTCTCTCTCCTCCAGCAAATTAATTCAGGCATGGAGATGACTCATTTAAATTACACGTGGACCAGGAACTTTGCAATTTACACCA
This sequence comes from Chiloscyllium punctatum, assembly GCF_047496795.1. NCBI lineage: Eukaryota > Metazoa > Chordata > Chondrichthyes > Orectolobiformes > Hemiscylliidae > Chiloscyllium > Chiloscyllium punctatum. The sequence goes on along the minus strand of NC_092739.1, from coordinate 86,795,178 downwards.
TTGTCAATCCAGAATCACTTCAAATGCAATCACTGAGCTTCACTACACAAATTATGCTTGCATGCATTAATTCATACAAACAAGAAACAAGACTAAGCCACTCAGTCTTTGGACCTGTTCAACTATTCAAAAAGATCATGGCTGATCTGATTTCAACCTCAACATTGACACATACCCCCAGTAATCTTCTGGTTCCTTGATAATCAAGAATTTACCTACATCTCCCTTAAACATATTTAAAGATCTCGCATCCACAGCCTTTTGAGAAAGGGAATTCCAAAGTCCCTTAGCCCTCTGAGCGAAAAAATGTTTCCTCGTCTCGGTCTCAAATTAACTAGCTCTTTTATTCAAACAATGACTGTTTCTGACATAGAAACTGCTCCAGATCACTCCTGACTGCTTAACTAGAGCACATGCAAAACAGGATTTTCACAAAACATCTGTAAACGACGGGCAGTCATAGTCTGTGGATAAGGGGTAGCAAATTTAAAACAGAGTTGAGGAGAAACTACTTCTCCAAAGGGTTGTGAATCTGTGGAATTTCCTAACCCAAAGTGTGGCGGATGCTGGGACTTTGAATAAATTTAAGGAGTTAGACATACTTCTAATTGGTAATGGGTTGAAGAGATATGGAGGGAAGGCAGGAAAATGGCTGTGAGGAGCATATCAGTCATGATCGAATGGTAGAGTAGACTTGATAGGCCGAATGGCCTAATCCTGCTCTTATATCTTATGTACTTATGGAAGACAGAGGTTTTATTGCAACCAGCTTGCGCAGAATAATACTTTCATGAAACTCAATCCCTCTTGTTTCTGAACTACTAATTTCTATCAACACTCCACTGGCTCTATCCTTTCCCAGTGCTGCAAAGTGTTGCCCATCCCACCCAAAGTAGGTTAACCCTTCCCCAATAATGCAAGCTATACATTCCTGCTAGACCAAGCTCTGAAAGATGAAGTCCAGCCAGTGTGAAAAGGTCAATTCTAGCTCAGAATTTTAACAACACCTGAGCAATTGAACACTTTCTTGACTATGCAGTTTCCCTAGCCATGTGTAAACCCATTACACCTTTCAGTTTCTGAACTATTTCTTCCCTATTACATGGCACCATAGTGTAATCCAAATTGTTACCTTGGTGGCTCTATTTTTAAAATTCTTCCCAATTTCTGAAACTCTGAATGAAGGATCTTGCCAAACAGGGCTGTACACATACACAGAGATTTGGTGAGCTTAAGAAATAGGCATGAAAAAAGAATTAGTTATTTTCTGCACTTGCTCAAGTTTGGGAATCAATGAATTGACATTTTTCAAATCAATTGCAAAATGTGTCATTATTTCTATAGGTCAACAAGATGGTAACAAATGCTCACAAATCACCATAACTCATTTGCACATAGAAAGTTAAATCAATAAAAATTGGCACTACTTGTCAAAAATGAGTTCAACAGTTCATCATTGAGGAAATTGTGACGAGGAAGAAAAAGTATAATATACATCAATTTGAAATACCAAGTGATATCATGCAAAGCCTTATTTTGTCTAAGACAACATAGATGTTCCTGGAAACTGCTCACTATCCACTGGACAACATATACCAGATGTGAAAAAACATCTGCAGTCCTCACTTTCTCCATGAAAAAACATCATTTGTATATTGTTATAATTTGATCTAACCAGGCTTCATATTTTGTTTTCATTGAAACAAGCACATAATATTGCTGGTAAATTGCAATAATTAAGATAAATAAATCAAACAACACATTTAAAAAAATTCAAAACATACAGTAAAAATACAATCACATTTATTTCAAACGCATCCCATTCAAGTATCCAAACACCAGACTGAATCCCCTTGTCTACAAGGATGTGACTTATCTGTGGTTTCAATTATCTGCCTTGTGAATCTGATAGCCTCTCCCTGAAGCCTTCACTGAACCAAGCTTAGACTTTCTCAGATTCAAACAAATTTTTTTAACCAAAAGCATCTGGTCTGAAACATCACTCTCACTAAATCACTCTCACTCAGGTAAACACTTTCTTACCAATTCCAAACTGCCATCCTTTCTCAGGGGTATCTACTTACACATCCTGTCTTGATAAAATCTTATTCAAACTTCCAAATTGCAATTAAAATGCTTTTCTTTCATCTACAAGTATTTCCTAGAGTCATAAAGATGTACAGCATGGAAACAGACCCAGCAGTCCAACTCATCCATACAGACCAGAATATCCCAATCCAATCAAGTCCCACCTGCCAGCACCCGGCCCATATCCCTCCAAACCCTTTCTATTAATACACCCATCCAGATGCCTTTTAAATGTTGCAATTGTACTAGTCTGCACCACTTCCTCTGACAGCTCATTCCATACACGTACCACCCTCTGCGTGAAAAGGTTGCCCTGTAGGTCTCTTTTATATCTTTCCCCTCTCACCCTAAACCTATGCCCTCTAGTTCTGGACTCCCCCATCCCAGGGAAAAGACCGTGTCTACTTACCCTATCCATGCCATTCATGATTTTGTAAACATCTATAAGGTCAGCCATCAGCCATCAGCCTCCGACGCTCCAGGGAAAACAGCCCCAGCCTGGTTAACCTCTCCCTATAGCTCAAATCCTCTAACACTGGCAACATCTTTGTCAATCTTTTCTGAACCCTTTCAAGTTTCACAACATCTTTCCGACAAGAAGGAGACCAGAATTGCATGCAATATTCCAAAAGTGGCCTAACCAATATCCTGTACAGCCACAACATGACCTCCCAACTCCTGTACTCAATACTCTGACAAATAAAGGAAAGCATACCAAATGCCACCTTCACTATCCTATCGACCTCCAACTCTACTTTCAAGGAAGCTTGAACCTGCACTCCAAGGTCTCTTTGTTCAGCAACACTCCCGAGGATCTTACCATTCAGTGTAAACCTTCTGCAAAGATTTGCTTTCCCAAAATGCAGCACCTCCATCTGCCACTCCTCAGCCCATTGGCTCATCTGATCAAGTTCCCACGTAATCAGAGGTAACCTTGTTCACTGTCCATTACACCTCCAATTTTGGTATTATCTGCAAACTTACTAACTATACCCTCTAAGCTCACATCAAAATCATTTACATAAATGACAAAAAGTTGTGGAACCAGCAGTAATCCAGATCCTCCACTGATCACAAGCCTCCAGTCTGAAAAGCAACCCTCCACCACCATCCCCTGTCTTCTACCTTCAAACGAGTTCTGTATCCAAATGGCTAGTCTTCCCTATTCCATGAGATCTAACCTTGCTAACCCAGTCTCCCATGGGGAACCTTGTCGAATGTCTTACTTAAGTCCATATAGATCACATTCATTGCTCTGCCCTCATCAATCCTCTTTGTTACTTCTTCAGAAAACTCAATCAAGTTTGTGAGACATGATTTCCCATGCACAAAGCCATGTTGACTATCCCAAATCAGTCCCTGCCTTTCCAAATACATGTACATCCTGTCCCTCAGGATTCCCTCCAACAACGTGCACACCACTGACGTCAGGCTCACCAGGATGTTCCCTAGCTTGTCCTTACCACCATTCTTAAACAGGGGTACCAGATTAGCCAACCTCCAGGCTTCCAACACCTCACCTGTGACTATTGATGATACAAACATCTCAGCAAGAGGCCCAGCAATCACTTTCCTCACTTCCCACAGAGTTCTAGGGTACACCTGATCAGGTCCTGGGAATGTATCCACTCTTATGCATTTCAAGATATCCAGCACTTCCTTCACTGTAATATGGACATTTTTCAAGATGTCACCATCTATTTCCCTACATTCTATATCTTCCATGTCCTTTTCCACAGTAAACACTGATGCACAATATTCATATAGTATCTCCCCCAACTCCTGCGACTCCACACAAAGCCTGCCTTGCTGATCTTTAAGGCGCCCAATTATCTCCCTTGCTACCCTTTCAATTCTCCTTAACCTTATTTGTCAAAGCTATCGCATGTCCCCTTTTTGCCCTTCTTATTTCCCACTTAAGTATACTCCTACTGCCTTGGTACTCTTCTAAGGATTCACTTGATCTATTCTGTCTATACCTGACATATGCTTCCTTCTTTTTCTGAACCAAACCCTCAATTTCTTTAGTCATCCAGCATTCTCTATACATACCAGCCTTTCCTTTCACACTGACAGGAATATACCATCTCTGGACTCTCATTATCTCATTTCTAAAGGCTTCCCATTTTCCAGCCGTCCCTTTATCTGTGAATACCTGCCACCAATCAGCTTTTGAAAGTTCTTGCTTTATACTGTCAAAATTGGCCTTTCTCCAATTTAGAACTTCAACTTTTAGGTCTGGTCTATCTTTTTCCATCACTATTTTAAAACTAATAGACTTATGGTTGCTGGCCCCAAAGTGCTCCCCCACTGACACCTCAGTCACCTGCCCTGCCTTATTCACCAAGAGTAGGTCAGGTTTTGCACCTTCTCTCGTAGGTACATCCACATACTGAATCAGAAAATTTTCTTATACATACTTAACAAATTACTCTCCATCTAAACCCTTACCAGTATGGCAGTCTCAGTCTATGTTTGAAAAGTTATAATCCCTTACCATAACCATTCTATCATTCATACAGATAACTGAGATCTCCGTCAAGGGCGGGGGAGAATCAATTGCTGACCTTGCAAACTGAAATTGTAACATTCAACTGTTAATTTGCCAATGATAAAAACTGCCATTAGCCTTGCTGAACACTGTGTCGGACTGTAAAGAAAAAATCACCACGGCTACAGAAATAGCTACAAGATGATTATAAAACCACTTCAGACACCTGGTATAAAACAATGACAATTGTGGTTATTGTATGTCAGAATCTCAGCTCCAAGACACCTCTGCAAGGTTTTCAGGGTAGTGTCCAAGACCCAACCATCCTCAGTTCATTGATCAATGACCTTCCCTCCACAATAAGGTCAGAAGTAGGGATGGTCGTTGATGAATGTGCAATGTTCAGCACCATTCATTGAATCCTCAGATAGTGAAGCAGACCATGTCCAAGATGGAAGACGGAAACAACACCTTGGTTTGGGCTAACAAGTGGAAAGTAATAGTTGTGTCACACAATTGCCAGGCAATGACAATCTCCAACATGAGAAAATCTAACCGTTGTCCCATTAAATATAATTGCTTGATCATCAATGAATCCCCCACTACCAATATTCTCAGGGTTACAATTGACCAGAAACTGAACTGGACTAGTCAAATAAATACTGGATTCGATCTATTTTTGTCATATGTAGCTCTTCAGTGGAAAGTTTTGCTTTGCGTGCAGTACAGGCAGATTATACCAAACAAAGTGAATTCGGGTAATAAACAAAGCAAGGAATACAATGTTACCGCTCCAGAGAAGATGCAGAAAAAGCAAGATCAACATTCAACTTAAAACTTGAAAGGTCCATTCAGAAGTCTGATAGCAGTGCAGAAGAGCTGTTCTTAAAAATATTCGTACATGTGTTTGAGCTTTTGTAGCTTCTGCTGAATGGAAGAGTTTGAAAGGGATTATAACTAGGTTGGGAGGGGTCTTTGATTATGTTCACTGCCTTCCCAAAGCAGCGAGAGGTAAAAATTGAGTCAGTAGATGGAAGGCTGGCTTGCGCATACAACTCTCTATGGCTTCTTATAGTCCTGGGAACAGCAATTGCCATACCAAGCCGTGATCCATCCGGAGAGAATGCTTTCTATGATGCATCCCAAAAAATTGGTAAGAGACATGCCAAATTTCCTTACCCTCCTGAGAAATTTGAGACATTATTGTTTTCTTGACCATCACATCACATGGGTGGACAAGGACAGATCATCACTGCTAAGGATGTGACGCTTTTCACCCATCTCGACTTCAGCACCAGTGAAGTTGAAAGGGGCATGCCCTGCAACTTGTTCCCTCAAGTAATGAGCAGATCTTTTGTTTTGCTGACGTTGAGGAAGACATTTTTATGTTTATACCATGTCAGCAAGCACTCTCCCTCATTCCTGTATTCTGTCTTGTCATTGGTTGTGATCCAACCTACAACAGCCGTGTCATCAGTGAACTACCGTAGCAGCAAGAGCAGGTCAGAGGTTAGGAATCCTGCAGTGAGTAACCCACCTCCTAAATCCCAAAACCTGCCTATTATCTCCAAGGGACGAGTCAGGAGCGTGAAACAGAATACTCCCCACTTGCCTGGATAGGCACAGCTCCAACAACATTCAACCAGGACAAAGCAACCTTGATTCACACCACATGCACAAACATTCACTTCCTCCATCAGCAAAGCTCAATAGCAGTAGGTACCCTCTTCAAGATGAACTGCAGAAATTCAGCAAAGCTCCTTAGACAGCATCTTCCAAACTCTCAAATGCTACTACCTAGAAGGACAAAGGCACAAACATATGAGAATACTATCACTTGCAAATTCCTTTCCAAGCCACTCACCATCCTAACTTGAAAATATATCATTATTCCTTCAGTGTTGCTGAGTCAAAATCCTACAACAGCATAGTAAATGTATCGAGGCCAAAATGATCGCAGTGGTTCAAGGCACCATCATCTTCTGAACAGCAACTTGGGGTGGTCAATAAATGCTTACCAAGCCAGAGTTGGCCTCCTCACACAAGTGAATTTTTAAAAACCTATATGTCACTTGTTCAAAACAAATATTAGGACATTGACAAATCACACACCTTACGTCACAATATCACAAAGTTACGCAGTCAGGTCATTTGCAGAGAATTCGTAATTCCTATGGCTCCACATTATCTGTTCACCGGTTTTGTCAGTATTTTGAAATCACAAAGGAAGCAAATGGAATAAACAAACTTATTATTTCAATACCAAGCTGCCTTATATTTGACAGACTTATCTGTCCTTGACACAAAAGAAAAAATTCCCAGCAATGAATTTCTACCATAATGCATCATCCTGTTGATAATCACCAATTTAATATTAACATATCTTCTTGGAATCTTAACTCAACTGAAATAACTTTGACTTACCCGGTTATTAAGCTGATCATCCAGACTTCCATTATTCACAGTGCAGTTATGATCTTCAATACTTTCCTCAAACAAAGGATCACCACCAGTTGCCATCTCCAATTACTAGAGATAAGACAGTTGGTACATTATTAAGCATAACATTTGAAGATCACACAGATTATTTTAACATTTAAGTGAAAATATTTAATCAAAAATGCCTTCTAATACAGTACATCATTTAATGTCTCTTCTATTGTCTTCAACCAAGGCTGAATTCTCACATCCTAGCTTGAATCAGAAGATAGTGTGCTGATGTCCCAATCCAGAGATTTGAGCACCAAATCTAGCATGACCAAGGAAGTGCTGCCCTGTCATAGGCATTAAACTGTGGCCTTGTTTACCCTGTCAGGTAGATATATTTCAATGCATTGATTATAGAAGAACCTAGTTTATTTCTCATTCAACAACAAAAATGTTTTACACACAAAAATAGAGGTTTGGTACCATCCACAGAGAGAAAACAGAGTTAATGTTTTGAGTTTATACACTAAATGTGCATTAGTTAGTTTGACTCTTTGATCTTTTACTATGAATTGTGTCCTATGATCCTGCCCATTAACTACCTGACGAAAGAGCAGCGTTGCAAAACCTTGTCCTTCCAAGTAAACCTGTTGGACTAAGCCGGGTGTTGTGTGATTTTTAACTCTTACCACACTGCTGTTTATCAGACTCTACGGTGTGTAAACTGACTGCCAACCTGCCTGAATAACAAACTCGGAATACTTCACTGATTCTCATGTTCTTCAAAGCATCCTGAGACAGTGAAAGGTGCTGTCATGCTCCTCCGTCCATCCCATAATCTACACATGCGGGATCGCAAAGGGAAACATCCGACAAGCACAGGTGTACAAAAAAATTACAACCAACTATCCCTGTAATTAGAAACAAGAACGTAAAGCTCTCAATAATTTACTTCCACGGGTTGTTCTATTCAGACCGATCGGGGATGGTGGCAATCGCGGCGGCTCGGTTGGGGTAGTCACCCCGGGCAACGGGTGGGGGGGGGGGGGGAGGGGACTGGGGCCCCAAGGCGAAGCGAAGGCCCTGACAACAACGAGGCGATCCCTACCTGCAACAACAGGAGCAGGAGCTCTTCCCCTGTCCCCGCCGGCCCGGCTCGATGTCCGCTCCTCACTCAGCTTCCCGGGGAAGCGGCTCCCTGGTTCTGGCTCTGGCTGTGGCTGTGGCTGTGGAGAGGTGGGGGAAGGGCCGAGCTCAGTAACGGAACCCCCTCTGCGCCTCGCGGGCTCGAGCGCGCTCTCTCCCGCCAAACCCCCCCCACGAGCACCGCCGCCGCAGCCGTTACCGAAACCATAGAGATGGAGCCGGAAATGACGCACGTGCAGGACAACAACAACCAGCGCGAGAGAAGGGGAGGGGGGGGTCAGCCGCCACTTCCGTATCCGGGTACATAAATCTTAACCGCCTCTGACCGCCCCGCAAACCGAAATATTCAGATAGAGGTGACCTAGAGTAGTTTTGGTGTGTGGCGGGAGGTGGAGCTTTAAAGAAAAACTGCACAGGCACACATGTACATTGTTTCGGTGTTTTAAAACAAAACTTGCTTACTGACCTTGGGTTTTCAAGTAATTTTGTGAAAGTGAAACCCATGACCAATTGTCCTGCATTTTCAGGGATTTTCCTCGATTTTAATTCCCCTCCAAGGAGGCCTTTTGCTCCTTATTTCTGGTTAGAACACCTTCCAACACAGTGAGCCAAGAATCTACTGCCTTTGATCCCAAAGAATCCCTCCAGTGTAGAAACAGGCCATTCGGCCCAACGAGTCCACACCAACCCACCCAGACCCATTCCCCATACAGACTCTATCCCTGTAACCCTGCATTTCCCCATGGTTAATGCGCCTCACTACAGATCCCTGGATGCTATGGGTAATTTCCCATGGCCAATTCACCTAACTGCACATCTCAATAGATTAGTTTACATTACTTACAGTGTGGAAACAGGCCCTTCGGCCAACAAGTCCACACCGCCCCGCTGAAGCGCAACCCACCCATACCCCTACATCTACCCCTTACCTAACACTACGGGCAATTTAACATGGCCAATTCACCTGACCTGCACATCTTTGGAATGTGGGAGAAAACCGGAGCACCCAGAGGAAACCCACGCAGACATGGGGAGCATGTGCAAACTCCACACAGAGAGTCGCCTGAGGCGGGAATTGAACCCGGGTCTCTGGCGCTGTGAGGCAGCAGTGCTAACCACTGTGCCACCATGCCGCCCACATCTTTGGAGATTGTACAAATTCCACGCAGACTGTCCCTTGAGGGTGGAATTGAACCCAGGTCCTAAATGCTGTGAGGCAGCAGTGTTGACACTGAGCTACCATTGCTGCTTGCTGTAGCTTTTGTGCATGTGAGTGTGAATCAAAAGCAGGGGACCTATGGGCAACACAACATTCATTCCCAAACCCTCTACTCTTACCACCACTGGCACCTCTTCCCCCTGCTTGATGCCCACCAGAATATACTGTCTGACAGACCAAGCATTCCTCAAGTCTAAAAAGTTAATATGAGAAGAATGTGAAGGTGTTAAGAACATAATTCTTGACCCCACAGAGTTGTGGACACTCGATCACTCGGAAATCTTGGCAGCACAGATGAGTTGGGGCTGTTTCTGTTCTGACTTTATGACTCTAAATATTTCAAGGAGATAGATGGATTTTTGAAAGATCAAAGGTTGTGGCCTATGGCAGATGATTTTTTGAATGGCAGGCCAGACTTGAGAGGTTGAATGGTCTACTCCTGCTCCTGTTTATGTTCTTAATTTCTTAAGGCTTAGGGTCATTGCATCCAAGGTCACCTTCCAATCCCAATTACACTCTGAAATCCACATTCTCTCACTGCAGAAGTAACTACCTCAGTCCCAAAAGTAGTCATGTTTTCCTAAATCACTGAAAATCGGTGTGCCCAAACCTTTCAGCAGGTGTGCAAGCAGGAGAACTGACCTTTCGGGCATAAGTCCTTCATCAGAACAAGTCACATTATCACCAAAAGCTAAAGAGATATCAGCTTTTGTTAGACCAAGTGGTTTCTATCAGAGGAGAAAGTGAGGACTGCACATGCTGGAGATCAGAATCGAAGGGTTTCCTGATGAAGGGGTTCTCCTGCTTCTCTGATGCTGCCTGACTTGCTGTGCTTTTCCAGCACCACACTCTCGACTCTGGTTTCTGTCAGAGTTAAATTATACAATTTGGGTTTAAAAGTGTCCCAGTTACATTCCAAACACTTATGAATCAAGTGGTAGCTAGTGTGCCTATATATGTAATTTATTTAGACAATGTCTGAATACAGAGAAACATCTGCGAATAACATGTAAAACAATTAGCATAATTATTTAAACCATTACATTGAACTGGCTTCATAATAAGTATTGTCAAGAGTAAACTCAGTCAAGTGGTGGAAGTGGGATACATCGTAAGGCAAGGGCAAATGTTGCCAAGAACAGTAAAAGACTGATTTGAAAGAATTCTATGTTCATGAAACTAATCCTTAATATTTCTGGGGATGTGTGTTTTTTTTAATCAGAAATTCATGCATTATTTTAGGACTTCATTTGCACTTTTAACAGGTTTATTATAAAATTAAGCAAAGGTGGTAATGACAAAAAGAGTACCAAAATATCTTTCGACAAGCTGAACGCAATCCTAATGAATTAACTTGTCACGTTTTGAGAAGATTTGTAGCTCAGGTTGAGGTTCTGAATATAGCTTTGTTCGCTGAGCTGGAAGGTTCATTTCCAGACGTTTCGTCATCCTACTAGGTAACATCTTCAGTGGGCCTCTGGGCGAAGCACTGTTGATGATTCCTGCTTTCTATTTACATGAACACAGTCAGCCGATTTCTCAGCAACAAACCCAAAGAAGCAAACATAACACGTCCAGAAACCCTAGCTACTCTTCCCTACATCAAAGACATCTCAGAAATGGCTGCCAGACTACTCGGACCCCTTGGCAGCATGGTAGCCCACAAACCCACCAACACACTAAAACAGCAGCTAATGAACTTGAAAGACCCTATACAGACCAGCAAAACTAATGTCATTTACAAAATACCAGACGAGAACTGTAACAGACACTACATTGGGCAAATAGGCAGAAAACTAGCCACCAGGCTACATAAACATCAACTAGCCACAAAATGACATGACCTTCTCTCACTAGAATCCTTACCTACGGATAACGAAGGACACCGCTTCGACTAGGACAAGCCAAACAGAGATACGCATGAGAATTCCTAGAAGCATGACATTCCAACCGGAACTCTATCAACAAACATATCGAGTTAGATCCCATCTACCATCCCCTGAGAAAAAGAAAAAGAAATGACATCACCACAGGAAATGACATCACCAACCCAAAGAAACCCAAACATATAAATAGAAAGCAGGAATCATCAACAGTGCTTAGCCCGGAGATCCACTGAAGATGTTACATAGAAAAGTGACAAAACGTCTGGAAATGAACCTTCCAGCTCAACGAGCAAACTTACATCCAGAATGAACTTCTTTTGGCCAAACCTGTTTTCACTCAATATTTTAACGTGACAATTGATATGAATGACGTGGGGTGAGTGTGTTTTTTTATTTCAAGATGATTAATTAGTACTGGAGAAACCAGCGGAGCAGTTTTCAAAGAAATGTAACCAGTATCAGAAGAGAACTCTAAGTGGAAAAAGAAACTCTAAGATTATTACTTGTTGTTAAACATTTTGAAAATTTGATGCCATCCTTAACTTATTAACCATGAGAATTTTGTCACAATGAGAAGTGGCAGATGGAGTTTAATTCAGATAAATGCGAGGTGCTGCATTTTGGGAAAGCAAATCCTAGCAGGACTTATACACTTAATGGTAAAGTCCTAGGGAGTGTTGCTGAACAAAGAGACCTTGGAGTGCAGGTTAATAGCTCCTTGAAAGTAGAGTCGCAGGTAGATAGCATAGTGAAGGCAGCGTTTGGTATGCTTTCCTTTATTGGTTAGAGTATTGAGTACAGGAGTTGGGAGATCATGCTGCAGCTGTAGAGGACATTGGTTAGGCCACTGTTGGAATATTGCGCGCAATTCTGGTCTCCTTCCTATCGGAAAGATGTCGTGAAACTTGAAAGGGTTCAGAAAAGACTTACAAGGATGTTGCCAGGGTTGGAGGAATTGTGCTACAGGGAGAGGCTGAACAGGCTGGGGCTGTTTTCCCTGGAGCATCGGAGGCTGAGGGGTCACCTTGTAGAGGTTTACAAAATCATGAGGGGCATGGATAGGAGAAATAGACAAAGTCTTTTCCCTGGTGTCGGGAAGTCCAGAATGAGAGGGCATAGGTTTAGGGTGAGAGGGGAAAGATATAAAAGAGACCTGCGGGGCAACGTTTTCACACAGAGGGTGGTACGTGTTTGGAATGAGCTGCCAGAGGAAGTGGTGGAGGCTGGTACAGTTGCAAGAGGCATTTGGATGGGTATATGAATAGGAAGGGTTTGGAGGGATATGGGTCGGGTGCTGGCAGGTGGGATTAGATTGGTTTGGAATATCTGGTCGGCATGGACAGGTTGGACCGAAGGGTCTGTTTCCATGCTGTACATCTCTATGACTCTGTGACTCTATAAATGCTAATATATGGTAACATTAAGCACTTGGCATTTATAGAAACATATAAAACTTGAATTCTGGAAGATGAGGAGCTGAAATTCCTTGCAAGGAGGACAAGTTTGGAAACAATTTCTAATTGAGATTGATGATATACATTCCTGAGTGGACTGTGGAGCCACTTTGTAAAATTTGCCTCCATTGTATCTGCCATTTAATGTGTAATTTCTCATTAATAATCAACAACAATTTGCATATTAATTCATGTTGACATTATGTTGATTTTGACTTTTAGAGTGTAGATGATAATCCAAGTATTTAGTGTTTGCCTTAACTTGCCTCTTGTATTGGACAATTTATTTTGTTTAACTGTGGAATATTGTGATTTTATCATTTTAGTAAAGTGTTAGGATTTTAGATTTCTAACATTAAAAGTATTTACTAGTCTTAATGAAGATCATAATTATGTCATAGGATTCCTTAGAGGAGCTGAATGGCCTATACTTACACTTAAGTTCCCATGTTCCAAGGTTATTAAACACAGAATCATTCCAGAAATCTCATTCGTCCCAACCAATTGGGACGAATTCATGTTTCAGTAGAGCCTCCTCTAATCTTTCCTCATCTAAATCACTGGCCCTCTACTCCCTTCTCTGTTTTTAATACTCCTAATGTGGAGAAGCTGGTGTTATGTGATTTTTAACTTTAATAGTAGTAGTGAGACTGAAATTGTCACTATTCTTTTGGTGAAGAAGTTTCTTCTGAATTCTCTATTGGATTTCTCGCTGACTATCCCTTACTGACAGTCTATGGTTACACCCTTCCCCTAAAAAGGAAACCTTTCACTCACCCAAACCTTCCACAATTCAAAAAAACTTTACCAACTTTTCTCTCAGCTTTTTTTTGACAAGGGAAACAGGTTCAGCCTGTCAATCCTTTTTCTGATATTTCATTTCTGGTATACTTCTTGAATAAAAATTGTTTGTACCCTTCCTAATGTTTCGATATCTTTTTTAAAGTAGCACATCAGAACTGCATAGAATACTCCAAACGTGCTCGCACCAAACTTTGATAAGTTTTTAGCATAACTTTCCCACTTTTCAATTCTACGCCCCACAGTAAGTGTGGTGTACTTGGGGTTTGTATTTTTTCAAAAAACATATTCTCTATCGTTTCAAGTGTTTAGGTCTGCCACGTACACATTCTACATTCAATCACCTGATGGTGTTTCTGACTGTTGTGTTCAGGCTCAATTCGAATTTGATAGTTCAGGTTTCATGTTTAGCACTTTCATTACTGACAGCACGGTTGCTGAGGGAACGGTTGCTGCTTTATGTTACTTGAATCAAGGAGTAAACAAGGAGTAATAAGATGCTGCTTTATTGTTAAAAATTTCAAAGTGTAATGCTATGTCCATAAAAAAGACTGAAAGTACTTCGACTAGAATAACCAAGATAATCAAAGATTAAATTCTTGTGGAGTGCAGTACTGCAGCCTTCTCACTAGATGGCATTCCGCCATGAATTACATTGGTGCAAATTAATACGCCTAGAGATTTCAAACATTGATATATTTGCAACATATTTTACTCTAAAGACAGTATCCTGAAAAACTAACATAGGAAATAATTTAGAAATTGAGCAATTAAAAGGGAGTCTCAGAAAAATATATTAATAAGTCTTTTCAAAGTGAGGGAAATTTCTGACAAATAAGATTTCATGAAAGGTTTCATGAAAGCAGTGCAGAATGAAGGAATGAAAGATGCTTATCACTGAGGAAAGTTACAGGAATCAACTACTAATTTGGTGATAGGAATGGTAGCTGAATGCAGGAAGAAGAGAAATTTTATCATTATTTTAACATAATTTCACAAAAATTTGATAGAATTATTAGAGCACAAAAGGAATATATTTAGTGCAAGGCTGTTTACACTGGCTCTCCTCTCTTGCTGCTTTTCATTGATTTCCGATCTCCAGTCTTCCTCCAATAACCCTGTGTATTGTTCCTTTTTAATCTTCAACTGAACTGACATTTGAGTGCACCTTTTCACTGCATTCTTAGACAGTGTATTCCAGATTTTAACTGCTTGCTGCATGAAAAACATTTTCTCATATTACTATTGTTTCTTTGCCGATTATTTTATATCCGTGTACTCTTACTTTTCATCTTTTCACCATTGGGAAATGTTTCTTCTGATCTATTCTGTCCAGATTCCTTATGACTTTAAATAGCTGCATCAGATCTAGTCTGAATTTTACAAGTGTTCCAAAGGGAAATAGTTTCTTGTAGCAAAAATAAGGAATAAACAGAATTAACTTGGAAGCATTGAAACAACTACAAAACCAGGCAGTCACAGTGAAGAGGTATTAAACAAAATTTCCTACCTTGGAGAATAACTGGAATTGGAGACAATTAAGGTAAATATGAGAGGAACATGGAATACATTTGGTCGGTCACTAATTGCAAAAGAAATGAGTTGGGAGAAGTAAGAATTAAAACTGATCATGCAACATGCATAGTTATAAACCATTCTGTTGAGTGATTAAGTGTCTGTTTTGTTTAAATACTTTATCTGCAAATAAATTGGTGGCACAGTGGCTAAGTGGTTAGCTACTCACAGTGCCAGGTCGCTAGGCTCAATTGTGTTGTTGCAGTTATACAGGGCTTTGTTGAAGCCATATCTGGAATATCATGTGCAGTTTTGGTCTCCATTTCTGAGGAAGTACAGCGAAGGTTTATCAGGCTGATTCCAGGTCAGCGCGATTGATGTATGAGGAGAGATTGACTAGGTTAGGATTGTTGCTGCTGGAGTTCAGATGAATATGGGGGGATCTCATAGAGACTTACAAAATTCTAATAGGACTAGATAGGCTAGATGCAGGGTGAATGTTCCCAATGGTGGGTGTGTACAGAACCAGAGGTCACAGTCTGAGGATACGAGGTAGACCATTTAGGATGGAGATGCGGAGACACCTCTTCACCCAATGAATGGTGAGCCTGTGGAATTCATTACCACAGAAAGTAGTTGGTGCCAAAACACTGAACGTATTCAAGAGGTGGTTGGACATAGCACTTGGGGTGAATGGAATTAAAGATTATGGGGAGAAAGCAGGATTAGGCTGTTGAGTGGGACAATCAGCCATGATCGTGATGAATAGCAGAGGAGGCTGAAAGGGCTGAATAGCCTCCTCCTGCTCCTCTATGTTTCTATGAACACAGCATTCCAAAAGTGACCTAACTAATGTTTTGAGATTGAGATGTAGCACATTAAGAGTAAGGACAATACTATCTGAGGGGACAAATCTCTCAGCAGTATAAGACAGAACACAAACTACCACAGAAATGTAACCCAAGAGGATTGATCGCCTAAGAGGTGCATCAGTAAAGACAGATCAAACGAATATCAATTTTATGAAATTCACTTTCCAAACCCTAATACAATCTACTCTCCTTAATTCCACCAAGAGACTTTGAGTTTTTGAGTCACCCTGTAGTGTATTTTTAAGTAAAATAAACAAGGCAGAATGGCCAAGGAGAACAGATTGACTTTTTCACAGAAACTGATTTTGTGCAGTATTGTATAATTTGTGACTAAGTCATCTTTATAAATCATTGTCAGATGACCACTGAGGGGCTTTACTTGTTCAGCGAATATATTTTCATCTGGACTCCAGATTTTTAGTTTGGCACACAACTTGTATTTTCCATGCATCTTTTTGGAAGTTATAACTAGAATTTGTAATGATGAAGTGAAAAGAATCATTACATTGGAGAAGAGAAAAACAAAATGTCTGCCTATCTTTTGCTGCAAACTAATTCTTATACCACAGAAATTATAAAATTGTGTATGGACAGTTCTGTTATTTGAGTAGAACTTAATACACATGCCAAGTAACTTACTGAGTCAGACCAAATTTCCAATGGAATAAACAAGAGACCAAATTCTGCAGCCCTTGGAATGTAAAAAAGACAGAGTGGTCAGGCAATAGTGGAACTTAGAGGTGGATTCCAATGCACCAGCTCATCACCACCCTCTCAGCTTGTCTTTAATTTTGGTAACTGTAGATGAGTGCATTGTATCTGTGACTAATTGAATCATGATGGCTTATATAAAAGGTTGACTTCCTTTAGTATCTTGTCTCTGGGAATGCACATGCGGTCACATAATTAGCCACTTGCAGCTATTTCTACATTTTCTGGATTCCCAATGAAACTCTGATCTTAACTCAGGAAAACTAATTTTGAAACTGCATCATGTTTTTGACAACCCTGTAACATTCTGTACTGCCAAGCCTTTTCAATTTATTTCACATCTTTGTATTCATAGTCATGTAATTACTGTACACATTTTGATTAGCTTTGAAGAAATTTCACTATCAGTTTGCCAAAGTGATACCTGGTGTAAAAACTGACTTATTTACTGATGAGGAGAGACAACACTATTCCTTGTAATTGAAACTCAGCCATGTTAATTTTGGTGAGTTTCTTGGATGTTTCTCTCCAAAAACCCTCATGAGATTTCTCAGCCTATTCTTTGAGACCTGCCTCATCACCTACAATTTCATTACCCAATGATAAGCTGCTTGTTCTATCTTCCCTCTCAACAGTGGAGATATTTACTACTGTTGGAACTTGCCAGGATTCCTGACACCAATGCTATTTTTAAAGCCCAGTTATGCATTCATCAAGGTCAGAAGGCAGACGACACCAGGTTATAGTCCAAAAGATTTATTTGAAATCACAAGCTTTCGGAACACTGCCCATTTGTCAGGTGAAGTGAGAGAGAAGTGCATAGGCACAGAATTGAAAAGCAGAGAGTTCAATGGTCAGAGAGAGCAAAAGATCATCCAAATGGTGTGAGTGGAATGTCGACAGGCTGAATAATAGCTCTCTGCAGGTGACCAAAAGTGTCAGATGGGATGAGTAAAGTGTCAGCAGCTGAATAAAAAGCAAATGACATGTAATCTGATTAAATGAGGCAGAGACAATTACAAAAAACTAAAAATAAAATGGTTCTGGAGACAAATCAAAAGACTAGAATAACATAATAGGTATAAGAGTGCATGCTGAGTGTCTAACCAAAGTAATAAGTAATCCAAAACTATACAAGCTAAGGAAGAGAGATCATAACAACAAGGGGATGGTGTTAAAACAGGACCGTAAAAAAGATTTTACAAATACAGCACAGTGTGGTGGGGTCACATGTAACATGACGTGGACTCAAGATCATGGCTGAGGTGATCTTCATGGGTATGGAACTTGGCTATGAGTTTCTGCTCGGTGATATCTCAAAGGCAGCCTGGGAGGTCACTTACCCGAAGATGGGAGGGTGAATGTCCTTGACCACTGAAATGTTCCCCGACTGGAAAAGAACATCCCTGTCTGGTGATTATTGTGTGGTGACTATTCATTCATTGTCACAGTGTCTGCATGGTCTTGCTAATATACCACGCCTTGGGGCATCCTTACCTACAGCTTATGAGGTAGACAACATTAGCCAAGTCACATGAATATCTGCCATGTATATGGTGGACACTGTTTCCAGGTGTGATGATAGTATCCATGCCAATGATCTGACATGTCTTGCAGAGATTGCCATTGCAGAATTGCGTGGTGTTATGGTTGATGTTATCCGAAAGGCCAGGTAGCTTACTGCGAATAATAGCCTGTTTAAGGTTTGGTGGTTGTTGGAAGGCAAGCAATGGAGGCGTGGGGATGATTTTAGTGACATGTTTGTCATCATTGGTGACATTTTGAAGGCTGTAAAGAACATGGTGAAGTTTCTATGCTCCAGGGAAGTACTGGACAACAAAGGGAACTTTATCTGTCATATCCTGTCTGTCTTGTGAGGAGCTTGGTGCTGTTTATCACTGTGTTATGTTGGAACAGGCAGTTGATGAGTAGAGCATCGTATCCTGTTCTTATGAGAGCGTCCTTCAAAATCTTTCGGTGTCCGTCGCATTCCTTCTCATCCGAACAGTCCTGTCTTTACTCAGGGATGTCCATAGGGAATGGCTTCTTTAACATGTCGAGGGTAGAAGCTAGAGAAGTGCAGCATCTTGAGATTATCCATGGGCTTGCATTAGAGTGAGGTACTCAGATGTCCATCCTTGATCCACCCCAGTCCAACACTAGCACCTTGACATTATGCATCCCTCAAGTGTTTCCAGCCTGGAGTTACCCTTCATTGTGCAGATAATCAGAGGGGAACCAAAGAGTAATGCTTCTCAAGCCACAAAGGTAGCATGGCTGATGCTTCATTGCAAATACAGTTGCATATTTCTAAATGTATTACTGTTTAGAGTCCAAGCTACACAGGTTTATTACACTTTAGTATAGAATATAGAACATTACAGCGCAGTACAGGCCCTTCAGCCCTCAATGTTGCGCTGACCTGTGGAACCAATCCGAAGCTGATCAATCCCATACTATTCGTATCACCCATATTAGAAGCTTGTGTGAGGGAGTGATACTCTTTCCTAATGCCAAGTGTGGTGTAATGTATTTACATTGTTCAATGTCATACAATTGCATGCTGGAAAGCCTTCAAATGCTTGTAAACGGAGGGTAGCCCTTGTCTTCCAGGAACTATTCTTGTAAGGCATCCAAGTCTTGACAAAAAACATATTCCTCTAAACAATGGAACGTGGTGGTCTCCACAAAAAAAAGTGGCCATGGAATGTCTGTAGATAGAACTTTGACAAAGACACCTTACTCTGGTGAATGCAGCACAACCATGTCATGCAAAATATTGTAGGAGATTTTAAATGCTGTATGATTGCTGCTACCTTGTTCCTACTCCCACATAATCCAAAAAAGGCAGCATTTCCTGTAAGAGCATGTTGGTGAATATCTGCAGTTCAAGGTATCAGACCAAAAAAACCACAGAGGCTGGAAATCAGAAGCAAAATCAGAAATTGCTGGAGGACCTCAGCAGGTCTGGCAGCATCTATGGAGTGAAAGCTGAGTTAATGTTCTGGGTCCAGTGATCCTTCTTCTAAAGAAATTCTTGTACAGCAATTTCTGAATTTATTCTTGAGATATTGGATTGTCTTTGTGATTTGTGACAAGTAAGTGACACTTTTAAGATTTCGTCTCATTACTTCTGCTTCACAGTAATGACTGTATTTAATCATGGTCAAGATTGTTTGTGATCACGATTTGTATGCCTTTCACATGCAGGTAATATGATCACCAATGACTTAACCTATACAGCGGAAGTGCCTGATTAATACAATTACCACTTAAGGGCTTCACATCTCTCATACATAGAGCCCTTGTTCTCAGATAGCGAAAGAAAACCTACTCTGTTCACTCCATCTGTCGTTGCAGCCATTTTCTATGCAGTCGTGATTCTCATGAGAATGAAGACAACCAAAAAGAAAAGGAAAAGCAGGCTGTTTGGCATTGTATGTTGCAGGCTTAGCCTGAAAATCAAGGACCTCCTCCCCCAACACCAAACCTCCATGTTTCTTTCTTCTTTGCATTCCTTTTGAGATCATCAGTACTGAGCTACGACATATTCCCACACACCACTTTGAACGAATAGAATAGTCATTCATTGTCATTTCTATTTTTTACAAAAAAAAGTGAAAAACATTTATGGTGTCATACCATGGTGCCTTGTATTAATAGCAGAAGGCATGGATAAGAAAAATAATGAAGACAAAGTTCATCTTAGTTCTATTCCCGACTCCTCGTTTGGGAAAAGACAGTACCGGTACAGGATTTCCATGTTGGGTTGTTGGAATCCTGGGCAGGAAGCCACTGCTGAAGCCACCTGTAGAGTTCTTGTTTTCAGTCAGTAATTTGCTGATTTTAGGTGGTTTGAATCACCCCCAGATCCCAGGTTCTAGACATTGGACCTATTTAGGAAGGTGAAATGAAGAAGACAGCAGACAGGTGTTTCAAGACAAAAGAAACTCCTCATTTATTTAAATACAAAAAAAAACTGTCAAACAAAAAATAAAGGTAAGTGCAACAAACAGTGAAATTGACACTCAGTTATACAGAGAACAGTAATCAAACACATTATTAAATTAAGCATGGGTTAAACACTATTGGAACTTAAACAGTAGTTGTAATCACAGAAACTTTAAGCAGGCTTCCCACCCTTGTGGTCTCATGCACTGTCATCACCTTGCTAGCTAGGTTGGAAGCTTTGGGGTCTCGCGAGTTTAAGCTCACCATTGAGGAAAACACAACTTTGAAATACAGCTGGCTGTTCCCACTTGCCATACAGGAACCTGTATGAAGACTTCGGATGGCACAGGCCTTCAGATTGGGTTGATGCAGTCGGATGCATATTGGACCTATTGGATGAGTACTTAGTTTTCTTTACTTTCTGTTGGTTTTGTGGGCCTGGTTTCACCTCAGGATGTTTCTGAGGCCTTGTGGTGTCTGTTGGGTCAGTGGTTAACTTGGTCGGCTGCTGTTGATTCCCCTGGTTTAGAACAAGCCTGTGTCAGTAGCTCTCGGATTTGGTGTCAGGCTTCCCCTCTTGGAGATAACTCTTGAAAATAACTGTTCTTCTTCTGGGGATTGCTGCTGAGGAATAAATGTCTGGGTGAGATCAGGGCCTGCAATGATATTGATTCAGGGCTTCATCCTCGTGCCAAATATGCATTTGCCATTGTATTTCTGGTGTTTCCTTTAAGGTCAATTGACTTCCTGCTAACTAAGAGTACTATCTGTGCTGGATAGCCTGATGTATTAAAATTTAGTTGCAGTCTAGAATTTTAGGTTTGGTTGATTGTTCTCTTAGAGGTGTACATTGGAATTCCAGGCTGAACAATAGTCACAGACTTAAATCATTCTGGCTCTGTGTGTATTTGTTGCAGCCTGAGCTCAGGCTTTGGCCCAGTATTTTAGATGTTAGGGAAGTCCAGGGTCTTGTCCTGTATTTTAGATAATGGGGATTTTTACTCAATCCAACACACCCACTGGACATTGCGGCAATGTAATGAGGCACCACCATCGTTACTGCAGTAGCCACACAAAATATCCCTCTTCCACCTTGCCTATTCAACCACTGCTGAGGTAGCAGCTGATAGTGGGTTCCCTTGCTTGCCCCTCAGCCAGCTGTCTCCTCAACGCCACTGTCAGAGTCCCGCTCTGGGCTCACCAGCTGCCACCATGCTCCAGACCCCAACAAAGCCACCTTCCGTCAAAAAACTGAGAAAAAAAAAGAGAAAAGGGGGGAGAAAAAGGTGGACGAAAAAGCTGAGACCCGGGCATAGGTGCATGGACATTGTCAACTCCTCCATCTGACAACATTACTTGTGAACCCTAACCCAACAGCTCAGTCACGCTAACCATCTGTAGTGATTGGAAACAAATGTATCTCATTGACTATGCGACCCTTAATTGGGGTTGTTAACCTTGGCCAATCAAGAAGCCTGGCTGACCTATATAAACAGGGGATTCTGGGTAGGCCATCCTGTGAACCTGAAGGTTGGTAGGCTGTCCCGAAAGCTTGAGGGTGGGTAGGCCACCCTGATGCCAGTCACCCTGAGAGCCAGATGGTGGGTAGGCCGTTCTGAGCGCTGTCGTCCCGAGAAGGGGTAGTCGGGACGGGCTGTCCTAGAGGTGGTCGAAAGGTGTGTCAGACCGGCCGAGAGCCAGAAGGCACGTATGGGGCAGACTGAGATCCGGAAGGCTTGTGGGCTACCCTGCACGCTGTCGTCCCAGGGAAGGGGACGGGCTGTCCTAGAGGTGGCCGGAAGGTGTGCCAGGATAGCCCACTGGCCGGACGGCGCATCGGGGTGGGTGAGAGCCCAATGGTACGTAGGGGCAGACCGAGAGCCAGAAGGCAGGTAGCCGTCCTCAGCGCTGTCACCCCGGGCAGGTACCGGGGCGGGCTGCCCCAGAGGTGGTCGAAAGGTGCTGAGGGTGGTTAGTGAAGCCGGAAGGTGGGTAGGCCGTCCTGACCGCTGTCACCCTGGGCGGGTACCGGGGAGGGCTGCCCTAGAGGTGGTCGAAAGGTGTGTCAGGGCAGACCGAGAACTGGAAGGGGCATGGGGTGGACCGAGAGCCGGAAGGTACATAGGGCGGGCTGTCTTAGAGTGGCCGGAAGGTGGGAGGGACGGGGACTTGCTGGGTCTGTATTGTACACTGTTTATGTAACTGGGTTGGCTTTTTATGTACAAATGTCATTGTCGCTGACCTTTATATGTGGAACTGGGATTTGGGGTTTGTCCTCATCTCCCTATAAACTGGTTGAGTGGTAGGGTTTGGTGCCTAGCTTTGCTGCTCCTCTCCCTTGTAAAATTGCTGTTGTAAGCAGCTGTAAATGTTAACTGTTTTTTGTAAACTGTGTTTTGTAATTTGGTTAATAAAATATAAATATAAACAGGGAAAAAAAAAAAAAAAAAAAATAAACAGGGGATTCTGGGTAGGCCATCCTGTGAACCTGAAGGTTGGTAGGCTGTCCCGAAAGCTTGAGGGTGGGTAGGCCACTCTGATGCCAGTCACCCTGAGAGCCAGATGGTGGGTAGGCCGTTCTGAGCGCTGTCGTCCCGAGAAGGGGTAGTCGGGACGGGCTGTCCTAGAGGTGGTCGAAAGGTGTGTCAGACCAGCCGAGAGCCAGAAGGCACGTATGGGGCAGACTGAGATCCGGAAGGCTTGTGGGCTACCCTGCACGCTGTCGTCCCAGGGAAGGGGACGGGCTGTCCTAGAGGTGGCCGGAAGGTGTGCCAGGATAGCCCACTGGCCGGACGGCGCATCGGGGTGGGTGAGAGCCCAATGGTACGTAGGGGCAGACCGAGAGCCAGAAGGCGGGTAGCCGTCCTCAGCGCTGTCACCCCGGGCAGGTACCGGGGCGGGCTGCCCCAGAGGTGGTCGAAAGGTGCTGAGGGTGGTTAGTGAAGCCGGAGGGTGGGTAGGCTGTCCTGACCGCTGTCACCCCGGGCGGGTACCGGGGCGGGCTGCCCTAGAGGTGGTCGAAAGGTGTGTCAGGGCAGACCGAGAACTGGAAGGGGCATGGGGTGGACCGAGAGCCGGAAGGTACATAGGGCGGGCTGTCTTAGAGTGGCCGGAAGGTGGGAGGGACGGGGACTTGCTGGGTCTGTATTGTACACTGTTTATGTAACTGGGTTGGCTTTTTATGTACAAATGTCATTGTCGCTGACCTTTATATGTGGAACTGGGATTTGGGGTTTGTGCTCATCTCCCTGTAAACTGGTTGAGTGGTAGGGTTTGGTGCCTAGCTTTGCTGCTCCTCTCCCTTGTAACATTTACAGCTGTTTACAACAGCAATTTTAACTGTTTTTTGTAAACTGTGTTTTGTAATTTGGTTAATAAAATAAATTTTAAAAAAAATAAACAGGGGATTCAAGCCCGGGTGTCTTTGGAGAAGGAGCACGCGATGTCCACCGACACCCTGGAGTTGTGACTGGCCACTTGAGTGTTTCCTTCCCTTTGGAGACTGGATCATTCTGTGACTGTGCAAGGACTGTTCCTGTTGCTGCTTGGGGCCTGCCTCCCTGCTGCTGCCTGGGGCTTGCCTTGGGGCCCCTCCCCAGGACTTCCACCACCACCACCACTGCTGCTGTGGCCTGCGAAGAGGCCTGCCTCCACTGCTGCTGCTGCCCGAGGCCTGCCTCTGCCTTTGCTGCCTGGGACTCGCCTTGGGGCCCCTCCCCAGGACCTCCACCACCACCACTGCTGCTGCTGTTGTCTGAGGCCTGCCTTCCACCACCGCTGCCTGGGACTCGATTTTGGGGGCTGCCTGGGACTCGCCTTGGGGCCCCTGCCCAGGACCTCCACCACCACCACCACTGCTGCTGTTGCCTGAGGCCTACCTCCACCACTGCTGCCTTGGGCTCGGTTTTGGGGCTGCCTGGGACTTTCCTTGGGGACCCTCCCCAGCAGGCCTGCCCCCCCACTGCTGTGACTGGAGGAACTGCCTGGGACTTGCCGGAGGCCTGCCTTCCACCACTGCTGTTGCCTGAGGCCTGCTTCTACATCTGCTGCCTGGGACTCAATTTTGGGGCTGCCTGGGACTTGCCTTGGGGACCCTCCCCAACAGGTCTGCCCCACACCGCTGCGACCGAGGGCCTACCTGGGACTCGCCTGAGGCCTGCCTCCACCGCTGTTGTCACCTGAGGCAGGTCTCCACCGTCGCTGCCTGGGACCCTCCCTGCGACCTCCACCACTGCCGCTGCCAGAGTCCCGACTCCACCACCAGCAGCAGAGGATGGCGAGCCCGAAGGTCGCGGGGCCCAGCCGCACCTACGCCGGGGTAGCCGCTGCCTTAGGCTCGGCTGGCCCAGCCCCGGCTGCAAACCACACCCCCTTCAGGCACCTAACAAAACGCCTGGGGGTCAAGGCCTATCCCCACCCGGACATGAGCATCGAGGCCTGCAGCAAGGCCATGGCTAGTGTGGTCGGCCCACTGGCCATAGTCGCTGCAGCCCGGATGTACGGGAAGGCCGTGTTTTTCCTAAAGACCGAGCAGGCGGTCCACCTGGCCGTGGAGAGGGGGCTCGCTGTGGGCGGGACACATTTGCCCGTGGACCCTCTGGAGGTCACGGCCCAGAGGGTCGTGATCTCCAACGTCCCGCCCTTTATTGCCAGCGAGCTCCTTCTCCCCCACCTCACCACCTTGGGGGAGATCCGGTCAGGGATCCAGCCGCTCCTGCTCGGTCTCAAGGACCCCGCCCTCCGGCACATCTACTCCTTCCGACGCCAGGTGTTCATTTGCCTGGCCCGGGAGGAGGTCACGGAGGGCTCGTTTACCCTCCTCCACGAGGGCGCGGCCTACTGCGCCTTCTGGACGGCGGATGGCGTGCGGTGCCACCTGTGCCGCGAGGTGGGGCACGTCAGGAGAAACTGCCCCACCCAAAAGGCCGCCCAGCCCTCACCAACGGCTGCCGGTGGTGCCGCCGTGCCCACCCCCCCTCCCCCAAAGTCAACACCACAGGCCCCGGCACCGGAGCCTGAGCCGGAGGCTTCCGATCCTCCAGCCTCCGGCAGGGAGGGGGGTGAGCGTCCAGCCGGCCGGAAGGCGCTCAGGAAGGCGCGACGCGTCAGGCCCGCCCACGGGGAGACCACCCTATCCCCATCCCCGACACCCAGCCCACGACCTGCCCCGCCCCGGCACGACGATGCCCCTGCGGCCGTGCCAGCGTCGCCCC
This sequence comes from Chiloscyllium punctatum, assembly GCF_047496795.1. Classification (NCBI taxonomy): domain Eukaryota; kingdom Metazoa; phylum Chordata; class Chondrichthyes; order Orectolobiformes; family Hemiscylliidae; genus Chiloscyllium; species Chiloscyllium punctatum. The sequence goes on along the minus strand of NC_092739.1, from coordinate 86,769,404 downwards.
GGCACGGGAACCCTGACCCCCAAACCCCCGGACCCGTACCCGACCCTGACCCCACGTCTACCCCCTGCCCCGATGGAGAAACCCCTGGGGCTGCGACGCCTGCCCCAGGCCCTGCAACACCAGGCCCCGGGGACCCCGAGCCCTGCCCCGCCCAGCCACACCCTGGCACTAACCTGGGGGGGACCACTGCTGCCCAATCTTCCGCAGCCACCGTGTCTCCAGGCCCCGGAGAGGGAACTGGGCCCCTGCCCCGCCCGCTATCACCTGATAAACCAGGGGCGGGGCAGGAAGTGACACGGCTGACCCTCCCCACCCTGGCCACGCCCCCTGCCTTCCCCCAGCCAATCGTATTCCGGGAAAGGCTGGGGGGAGGGGCCTCAGGCCCCATGACCACCAAGGCGGGCGGGGAGGGGAAGGCCCATAAATCCCCCCCTGTCTCTCTGGGGAAGAGGGGCTGGCCCTTGGAGGGGAGAGACAGTCCTGCAGCGCTGCCCCTCTCCAGGGGACGGGCCCACGGGACCCACCAACGATCCCGCACCGCGGCCTGACCTGCCCAACAACGACGACGAGGGCCGCGGTGCGGGCGTCGACAAAGGACCCTTTACTGGGTCGCCGAGCGGCGGAGGGGAGGTAGGTGTTATCCCCGCTCCTCCCTCCCAGACTGTTTTTCCGGGAGCCTTGGCCCTGGGGGACGATCTTTTCCTGGGGGATGACCTTTTCCCCGAGGAGCCAGGCGTCCCGGTGTCGGGAGGAGAGCGGGGCCCCGAGCCTCCGCCGCCCGACGACCCGAACTCGAGGCGTTCCGGGACGGGGTGCGCCGAGGAAGGTACCGCCGGTGACCCTGGGGGTGGGGTCGCCGGGGGTTCGAGGCCTGTTGGCGGCGCCGGACCAGCCCCCATCCTCTCGGCGGGGGAGGGGTCGGCGACCGAGGGCGACCTCCCGGAGGAGGGTTCGGGATCGGTGGCGGACACCGGGGACGACGCGGACTCCGTCTGCAGTGACGTTTTTGAGTCCCAGGTGCCCCCCGCCGATCTCCCCCTCATCCCCCTCGAGGAACTCCGGGAATTTGTCGAGGAAACTCGAGGTCGCCGGGATAGAGCCCAACTGGCGCTCGACCGCTGGAGCTCTTTTGAGAAAGTTTATTGGTCGGCCCACGCTGCTTGCCAGGCGCCTGGGCTCGACGTCAACGAGCGAAAGCGAGTCAGGAACTTCCTGGGGGCACTCCTGGTGAGGGCGAGGGACTCCTGTGCCCCTCCCTCGTCCTCCCAGTAATTGTACTTGTTTTTTTAACTGTACTGGTGGTGGTAGCACAATGCTTCCGACATGGAGACTACTATAGCCAGCTTCAACATCAACGGCAGCAGGGAGTCACAGCGCAGATTCCAGACCCTCTCGGTCCTTCGGGACGGGAGGTATGCGGTGTGCTTCCTGCAAGAAACCCACACTACCCCGGGAGACGAAGCCACCTGGCTCCTGGAGTGGCGAGGGGGGGTCTACATGAGTCACCTCACCCGCAGATCTGGCGGGGTGGCTATCCTGTTGGCCCCGCATTTTCAGCCCGAGATCTTGGGGGTCAGGGAGCCGGTGCCAGGCCGTTTGCTTCACCTGACGGTTCGGCTGGGGGGCGCGGTGCTTCACTTGGTGAACGTATACGCTCCCCTGGCCGGGCCGAGGCAAGCGAGCTTCTTCGAAGAACTGTCCACTCATCTGGCTTCCATCGACGAGAACCAGTGCGTCGTCCTCGGGGGAGATTTTAACTGCGTCCTCGAGGGCAGGGACCACGGCGGTACCCGCACTGGCTGCGCGTCGGGGAAGAGGTTGGGGGACTTGGTCAAGTCCTTCGACCTGGTGGACGTCTGGCGGACTCTCCATCCCGACTCCATCGCCTTCACCTTCGTGAGGCCTGGGGTCGGAGCGTCCAGAATCGACCGCCTGTACGTTTCGCGGGCGTACGCCTCCTGTTTTCCGAAGGCCTCCACGCGGCAGGTGTCGTGCACGGACCATCACCTGGTGTGGGCGGGACTCCTTCCGTTCGGCGCCAGGCTCGGCTCCGCGTACTGGCACTTTAACAACCTGCTGCTGGAGGACGAGCGGTTCCGGGACTCGTTTCGTCGTTTCTGGGCCGGCTGGAGACGGAAGCGGGGAAGCTTCCCCTCCCTGAGGCTATGGTGGGACGTGGGCAAGGCTCACGTCCGCGTCTTCTGTCAGGAGTACGCGAGGGGGTCGACCAAGAGGCGGAAATCCAGGATCGTGGAGTTGGAGAGGGAGATGCTCGACCTGGAATCACGCCTCGGTCAGCCCGACGCGGACCCGGCCCTGCGCGGGGTGTACGAAGAGAAGAAGGCCGCGCTCCGGGACCTGCAGCTCGTCGGGGCTCGGGGCGCGTACGTGAGGTCGCGGATCCAGCTCCTGCAGGACCTGGACCGCGGCTCCCCCTTCTTCTACTCGCTGGAAAAAAGGCGCGGCACCCGTCAGCAGCTCCTTGTGCTGCTGGCCGACGACGGGTCCCTCGTCTCGAATCCGGAGGGCGTCAGGGCCCACGTCCGAGACTATTACACGGCTCTGTTCTCTCCGGATCCGTCCAGCGAGGACGCTCGCAGAGTTCTGTGGGAGGACCTGCCGCAGCTCGTCCCGGAGGACGCCAGAAGGCTCGACGCTCCCGTCACTTTAGAGGAGCTGACCGGCGCCCTCGACTGGCTCTCGAGGGGCAAAACCCCAGGGCTGGACGGGCTGACTGTGGAGTTCTTCAGGGCGTTCTGGGACGTCCTGGGGAACGACTACGCACAGGTCCTGGGGGAGTGTCTAAATGCCGGACAGCTGCCCCTTTCTTGGCGCAGGGCGGTCATCGTCCTGCTGCCGAAGAAGGGGGACCTTCGTTCTTTGAAGAACTGGCGTCCGGTTTCCCTCCTCAGCACGGACTACAAAATCTTCGCCAGGGTGTTGTCTTCTCGCCTGGCTTCCGTGCTGGCCCACATGATTCACCCGGACCAGTCCTACACGGTCCCGGGCCGGAGGATACACGACAACGTCCACCTGGTCCGGGACCTGATCCATTTCTGTCGACGGGCTGGTCTGCCGAGCGCCTTCCTGTCTCTCGACCAGGAGAAGGCGTTCGACAGGGTCGATCACGAGTACCTGCTCGGGACTCTGCGGGCGTTCGGGTTCGGGACGCAGTTCGTCGCCCGGATCTGACTTTTGTACGCCGCCGCAGAGTGTCTGGTTAAAGTTAACGGGTCCCTGACGGCGCCCTTTCGCTTCGGGAGAGGAGTGCGTCAAGGCTGCCCCCTGTCCGGCCAGCTGTATTCCCTGTGCGTGGAGCCTTTCCTGCGCCTCTTGCGGAGGAGGTTGTCGGGGCTGGTTCTGCGCGGCGCGGGCACGGGGGTGGTCCTCTCGGCCTACGCCGACGACGTGCTCCTCACTTTCACCGACCCGGCTGACCTGGGGAGGATGCGCGAGTGCCAGGCCGTGTACTCGGCGGCGTCTTCCGCCTGGATCAACTGGGCCAAGTGTTCCGGACTACTGGTCGGTCCGTGGCGGGTGGACCCTCTGCCGGAGGAGCTACGGGGGTTCAGCTGGAGCACCACCCATCTCCTCTACCTGGGGGTCTACCTCAGCCCGGCTGAGGAATCCTGGCCGGCCAACTGGCAGGAGCTGGAGGCCAAAGTCTCGGCTCGCCTAGGCCGCTGGACAGGACTGCTCCGAGTGCTATCTTACAGGAGTCGAGTGCTGGTCATAAACCAGCTGGTGGCCGCCATGCTGTGGTACCGGCTGGTCACTTTGGTCCCTCCTCCTGGCTTTGTCGCTGACATCCAGAGAACGTTGGTCGACTTCTTCTGGGACAAAAAGATGCACTGGGTCGCCGCGCAGGTTCTGAGTCTCCCTATCGAGGAGGGCGGTCAGTCGCTGGTGTGCGTCCGCACCCAGGTCGCGACGTTCTGCCTTCAGACCTTGCGGCGATACCTTTACGTCGAGCCTCCTCCTAGGTGGTACGCCCTGGCGACGTATTTTTTCCGCCAGGTGCGTAACCTCAACTACGACACGCAGCTCCTGTTCGTCGACCGTGACGGTTTGGAGGTCGCCCTCAAGGTGCTGCCTGTCTTTTACCAGGACCTGATCACTGTCTGGAACATGGTTGAATCGCGTCGCGCCTACCCTCCGGCTGGAGTAGCGGCTGTCGTCAGGGAGCCGTTGCTCAGGAATCCGCACCTCCGTACTCGCGGGTTCGAGTGGCTGTCGGAGGGGAGGGCCGTGGCAGCGAGGGCGACCAGGGTCGGGGACGTGCTGGGTGCCGGGGGCCTGGGCTGGACGCTGCCGCAGGACATAGCTAGCAGGGCAGCGGTAGACGTCCGGTACGTGGCCACTGCCATCCGACGCCTTAAAACGGCGGTGCTCGGACCCGACGTAGTGCACCAGTTGGAGGACGCTCAGGTGTGCGGTGGGATCCCGTCCGCGCTCACCCCGGCCCGGACGGAATTTCACATTGGCCCCAAGGTCCCGTACTTCCCGCGGGAGCCTGTGCCCCACAACCTGAGCCGCCTCCGGAATTTTAATTTTGTCCCTTTCAGGGATATAAAAAGGAAGGCCCTGTATCGACTGCTGCTGCACACCGTCCACCTCTTCTCCCTCATCCACCGTCCGCACACGCCTTGGCGTGCCCATTTGCCACCGGGCGGTGGGGATCCCCAGTGGAGGGCTCTCTACGCGGGAGTCCTCCCCCTTTCTCTCGGGGATCTGGGGTGGAGGGTGCTGCACGCAGCAGTCCCCTGCAACCGCAGATTGCGGTGGTTCACGGACTCCCAGCCCAACTGCTTGTTCTGTGGCGCTGTGGAGTCCGTGGACCATGTATACATTGGGTGTGGGCGTTTGCACTCCCTTTTTGATTTCCTCAAAAACCTTCTCCTCTGTTTCTGGCTGCACTTCAGTCCCACGCTCCTGATCTTCGGGCACCCGGTACGGAGGAGGGAGGGCAGGTCCGAGGACCTCCTCGTGGGTCTGCTCCTGGGCCTGGCCAACCTGGCCATCAACAGGTCCAGGCAGCGGGCCGTGGAGGGGGTCGTTAGGGCCGACTGCCTGCCCCTCTTCCGGGGTTACGTTAGAGCCCGGGTGTCCTTGGAGAAGGAGCACGCGGTGTCCACCGACACCCTGGAGTCGTTCAGGGAGAGGTGGGCGCCGCAGGGAGTGGAGTGCATCATTTCTCCCTCCAACTCTATTTTGATTTAGTCCCTACCCTCCCCTTCACTGTTTTGCTTACACAGCATTGCCCTGTGGTTTGAAGGGCAGTGCTTGTCACTGGCCACTCGGGTATTTTTCATATCTTCCTGGTGGTGGCAATTGAATAAAGAAAAAAAAAACAAAAAAAGAAAGAAAAAAAAATAAAGATTTGTGTACCTTGTGTCTTTCACTGTGTTTCACACCTGCACACAGACACACCATGGGTGCTGGGGAAAAAAATAAGCACTACCGCAGTTAGGCAGTAGTGTGGGGGTTAAATGAGAGAGAGAAAAAAAAAAATAAACAGGGGATTCAAGCCCGGGTGTCTTTGGAGAAGGAGCATGCGGTGTCTACTGACACCCTGGAGTTGTGACTGGCCACTCGAGTGTTTCCTTCCCTTCTGAAAGAAAAAAAAGAGAAAAAAAAAAAGATTTAAAAAAAAAATAAACATGAGCATCAAGGGCTCTGTTCACTATAGGAGCCGGCTCTGAGCCAGCGTGGGTCAGTGCTGTATATCAAGCATGGAGACATATAATGTGATTTGCTGACGGTATACCAGCCTCTGTGGAGTTATTTCAGTTTTAATATTTGGTAGGTATTACAGAGAAAGGGAGGGCTGGCGATTTTTCCACGGATCGAGATGGATTTAGAATGTGGAGCTTGCAGAGACAGTGAGCTGTCGGGGCAGAAGGTGGTTACAGAATCGAGAGCATGCTCAATGAAAAAAAAATAAACAGGGGATTCAAGCCCGGGTGTCCTTGGAGAAGGAGCACGCGGTGTCCACCAACACCCTGGAGTTGTGACTAAAAAAAAGAAGAAAAAAAAAGAAAAAGTAAAAGAAAAAAAAAACAGGGGATTCAGAATTGCCTCAGTTTAGGGACTGACTCTGAGCTGGCTGGTCAGAGCAGTGCATGCTTCACATGTAAATAAAGGATGACTTGGTTACAGAATATCAGCCTCTGTGCAGTTAGTTCACCATCACTCTTCATTGTCCCCTCTCCCAACCATCAATGACTCACCCCACAGTAACCAGTGTCCTCCAATGCACTATTTCTTCCCTCCACATTCTTAGTCCAGCCAGACTGATGAGCCAGTGCAATTGTCTGCTGCGGAGAGTGGTTGAGGCCAAGAGGTGTTAATTGTACTTCTTAGGATTAAAGGAATCAAAGGTATGTGCTCTAAAGTGCAGCATTGAAGTGCAAACCATATTGTAAGTAGATTGGAGATGGACCATGATGATGCATAAAAGGCTGGTACATACTCAATGCCCACACTCTTGCAAGTGGGGTGCAGCCAGTCATTCCCATCTGAGAAACTTTGAACTACTATCCAAGATAGGGTCCCTAAAGAGGAAACAGTGAGCTGGAGTTGCCAGGTACCGGCCCTGCCTTTAAGTTTTTTTGATCCACTCATTAGCAAGATTGTCATCCCACCGTTTACAAGTTTGTTGCAGAATTTAACATTTTCTGTCCAAATCAAGTACTATATTTCTGCCAATATCACCCTATGTTCCTGTTGATTGGCCAATGCCTACTTCATTCAAGGCTGGGGAGACTCTGCCCAAACTGTTTGAAATGATTTAATAGAACTTTTCAAACTATAAATATAGACAGATGGAGCAGAAGCAAGAAACCATTAGAGCTGGTAGCTGGGATGCTGTTCAGTGACAGAATAGTCTTAAGGGGCTGAGTGACCTATTTTTGTTCTGACGTTCCTATTCTATGTAGGAAATAGAAATCACACATCAAGCTTATTTTGTCTCTTTAAATTATGCCATATTTTTATTAAAGAAAGAGAAAAAAACGTAATGGTGAACAATATTGTTTCCAGTTTTAAAAATAGTAATATTTCTTCAATGCATCTCAATAATCCCATCTAAATTGAATAAATTGAACCGTATAAAAGAAGGGAGTCAGGGTTAATTCAGTATTTGATGATCTTGCCAGAGGCAATTGTCATGGTGCTAAAATTGGCCTCAGAAACCTAAGAGTGAAAGAATATTGACAAGGATTTTGGCACCTGATTATTTTCCAGGAACCCCTGCTGGAGGTGAGTACAGACGTCATGCCCATATAGGATTAGACTAATTTATAATGATCTCTGAGGTCATTGCCAAAGCTTAAGTTGCCACTTGAATGAGCTACTTGTGGAACCTAAAACTTAGGAAGGAGTAAGTAACATCTGGAGCAGGGTGAGGAAAGAAATTTGGCAAGGAAAAGACAATAAAAGCTGTTTTAAAAAAAATCGTATTCTTGATAGGGTAGAATATTTCTGTTTGTGAAGTTTGAATTTTTCAGTGAAGTTCTCCAATTGTTAATAATTTAAACAATAAATCTTTTTACATCCACTGTTTTTGAAATTGTACACTTTTATTTTTCTTCACATAGAATAAACCATCAAAAGAACAGAGGGTGAAGAGCAAGCAGAGTGACCTTGTCTGGGATGACATAAACATCAATGAAATACTCAAGTTAATTCAAAACAGCTGGCTCAAATTGTGGTCAGGAATAAGATGTTTTCTTTTCTAGTTAGAATGTAGCGTGAAGCCAGAATGGTGTTTTGCAGACTTTGCTGCAGAGTAAAGTTCATTGTAATAGCTTCCTGTTGAACAATACCTTGCGAAAGTACAAATAACAAAGAACTTCTTTAGAAAGATTAGCTAAAGGTATCAAAGAACACCTTTTCAAGAGGAGATTTTCATACTTTCTATTCATAAATCAAAACGTAACCTCAAAGAAACCCATTGTGTGGGGTCTAATGGTCAGAGTCAAATAACGCCAATAAATCAAAGATTTATTGATAAATCTGACAGATGTCAGTGGCTAGCTGCCCATGAACTGAGGCTGAATGGGTAACATTTCCAGTTTTGTATGTCAATCCCGGTATTGAGCATTAGCCAAAAGCTCATTATTAGGCAGACTCAGGTTACTGTGTTCTAAAGTTGCCTTGAGAAACAGTAATTGGAATTCAATAAAAAATGCCCAGCCAAGTACAACTCATTGAATCCAGCTGGAAACTAAAGTGATCAGATTTTAACAGAGTTTTCCATTGAAAAAAGCTGAAAAAGTAGCTCTTTATAAAATAGAATAAATGCTTATCAATTGTTTCTAGTGAGGTTTTTCAATGGATGTCCAGAAGGCATTTACTGTATATGAAGGAAAATGCATGACCTATCATTTGCAGATAGACAGTCTATGAGTTATACAATATACATGGTCACAAAGAAAAATCTAATTCATTCATAAAAACATGTTAACTCCAGTCAGTTCCATTTTGTCTGTCTTTGCACATGCATCTTTAAGTTTTGCGAGTATCCTATTTGTACATGTGTGCTGTCTTTCGCGGTTATTCTGATGTTTGCTTGATATGGGGTGGTGTTCCTGCTCTGTTTAGAATAATTCCCGTGGCAAATGTTATTTTGAGTAATTATTGTTGATCCGTTTCTGTTACTGAGAAACAATGGATCCTGTGACAGTTGTTCCACATCTTCTGAAGGTGATGAAATCACTTCTTTTTGATCCATTGCCTGCAGTGAAGGAAGTGCTTCTCTAGTTGTTTATATATGTTTTGGGGTGTGATAATACCCCCAGTCATTCATATTCACCATATGCAATAAAGGTGACAACTGCTGTCCACAGGTCCCAAGATGCCACATAACCCAACTTTTGTTGAGAGTGAAGATTTGCACCCTTATAGACTGTCCAGTTCTCAGTTCTGGTAATGATTTTGGTAGTAGTGGCTCAGTGGTTAGCACTGCGGCCTCATAACATCAGGGACCCAGGTTTAATTCCACCCTTGGGTGACTGACTGTGTGGGGTTTGTACATCCTCCCTGTGTCTGTCTGGGTTTGTTCCGGTACAGTCCCACAGTCCAAAGATGTGCAAGTTAGGTGGATTAGCCATACTAAATTGCCCAAGGTTTCCAGAAATATGCAAGCTATCTGGACTATCCATGGACTATTCCTGAAGAAGAGCTTATGCCTGAAACGTCGATTCTCCTGTTCCTTGGATGCTGCCTGACCTGCTGCACTTTTCCACCAATACATTTTCAGCTCTGATCTCCAGCATCTGCAGTCCTCACTTTCTCCTATCCATGGGAAATGCAGGGTTACAGGGATAGGATGAGTCTGGGAGTGTGGATTCGATGGGCTGAATGGTCTGCTTCCACACTGTATGGATATGACAACTTACTAGTTTTATCAAGGTAAAATTTATTATTTGATATTTCATCTTGATTTTGTTTATCACACCAATTAAGACCATAAGACATTGGAGCAGAAATTATGCCATTTGGCCCATCGAGTCTGCTCTGCCATTAAATCATAACTGATAGGTTTTTCAACCCCATTTTTCCACTTTCTCCCCATAACCTTTGATCTCCTTGGCAATCAAGAAAAACCTATCAGCTATGATTTAATGGCAGAGCAGACTAGATGGGCCAAATGGCATAATTTCTGCTCCAGTGTCTCTGCTGCCAATGGAAACATCTTTCCAACGTTGACTCTGTCCCAGAATCCTCATATATTCCTCTGGACCCGGTCCAGGAACAATACATTTTTCATGAGGTATGGGGCCAAAATTGCTCACAATTATGACTCCTAATTTAGAAATTTCTTTGCTATCAAAATGTTTTTGATGCCTTCAGTTGGTCTATTTCTCCACCCAAGGAGTGCCTTATTCAAGTCTGCACTGGATTTGCTCAATTTCTTTACAATCCCTTTGCTGATTTTCACTGCTGCCTTAGCCATTCCATTTGACTGAGAAAAATGTGGAGATGATGTGTGATATTGAATTTTGTAACCCTTAAAGAAGTCATTGAATTCTTTACTTGTGACTTGAGGGTTGTTGTCTCTTATCACAGTGCCTTGTTGTGATACTACCTGAAATGATTTCGAGACAAGTCATGTTCCAGCCTGAAACCTGGATTGATAAATCTTTCTTTTTTAACTCAGTGGTCTTTCACTGAACCAAAAACAGACAATGCTGCAGATTCAGGTTTAACAATAAAACTAACATTTATGACACAAGTGAAATGAAGATAAAATGGAATAAATCCAATTATTTACATATAACACAAATTTAAAGATTTCAAAACATACAGTAAAATACAACCCCAATACAATAATCATCAAAACACTCCTTTACAGTACTCACACCAGAGTTCCCTCCTGTCGTATCTATAGGGTTTAATTAAAATGTGGCTTCAATTCCCCATCTTAAGAAATCTGATCACCTCTTCCTTGATTTGTCATATAACTGAACTTAGATTTCTTTAGTTTCAGATAACTCTTTCAGCATTTTAACTAAACAATTCTAATCTAGAATTTTAAAACTGAATTCCTTACATTGAGGTAATCTCTTTCTTAACAATCCTAGCCTACCTCATTTCTCAGGGCCAAATGTTTTATATATCCAATTTCAGCCAAGACTTTTGCAAACTGCCCAAACAGAAGTGAAAGAGTGTTTTGTTCCAAACTTTAGGTGTTTCCCCTCAACCCCCACCTCCCCCCAATAAATCCCAAAATCTTCTATCTGAAATCTTAATGCACTACACTGTTTAATTTGTTCATTCGTGAACTTTCCCACTGTTACCAAACACCATTCCTCTCCAGAAAGTCTCTCTAATACCATGCATTAAAAGAAATCACTATAATCACCATGAAATTACTATAGGAATATTTACAAATCATTACAATCAGACATGTAGACCAAAACCTACATGTCACCATTTCAAAATCAAAAATAAATGATATTAAAATACAGATAAATCACAAACTAATCACAATCTTGAATGCTGTAATGCCTAAAATGTTCTTTCAAACACTCGAAAGCAATACTGATAGTTGGTCATACCAACTCCCAGGAGTCAGAAAATTAGCTAATGATGACAAGCTATCAGTCATTGTAAGAGGGAAGAAGTCTACTCCAAGTTTCAGCTGTGATCTATCTGGGATATCATGGATCATAGGCAACTCTATAGCTTAGTATCTGTTACAAACATTGTTCCGGCTGATGTGGTACTTAATCCAATTGCTTATATTTGGCTAGGCGAACACTTCACTCACATTCCACAAAATAGATTCAATTTCTTGTTAGCACATGTGGATACTCTTCAGTGTCTCTGTTAATTTTCTTAGGAATATTGAGTTAAATTTAATTCTTACCAGTTGCCATCTTGAACAACCACTTCATCTCTGTCTGCCCTGTTATAGATCAGGCCAGACCCCCTCAAATATTTTAAGAAGGTGGCCAAGACCCTTTCTCTTTCTTTAAAGGCAGATGTAAAGTGAGTGTTCCAGGTGTGATGCTGCAGCTGGTCAAACCGCTCAGCTTTAAGCAAAACAGAGTTTATTTAAATAATACAGTTTGAAACACGAACAAAAGAAAGCTAAATTTATAATAACTTAACTATGGGAAAACTTAACTGACTTGATACAGCAACTATTACTAATTAACTGTTCCAATACAGTAACATCTCATAAACACACCTTGGCAAAAAGGTAAATTCAAACACAGATTCTTACAAGCAGGAGGGAACAATATCCAAAGAGAGATTTCAGAAGAACGTCAGAGGAATTCTTTACTGAAGCTTGCAACTCCCCTGGACTTACATGTCTTGTGACTGCTACAGCTAAAACAAACTAGAAAAAACCTGAACTGAGAGAACTGGCCACTCCCCTTCCATTGTTAAACTAGACTCTCTGACACCTCTTCAGAAAAACCAAGGCTAAAATAACCTTTTTAAAGTGACGGCATCTTTATAGCCCAAAACTTTCTTATAGTGAAAGGTGTGTCCTAGATGTTTTTGGGCCATTCTTTCATCACTACTTCCTGCTACACTTGGGGAGTTGCATCTTATGCATAGTTTGCTTGATTTGAACAACACACTTGTCCAAGCAGGATATCAACACAAGTACAGAAAACACCTACATGGTCTCGACATGGCTGCAGCTCAGCTGATGAAGTTAGTGAAAATGAAAGGAGATCCCTGAAAATGAAAATCTCCTCTGACGCACAAGCTACAATTTATGTAAACATGTACCATTTGATTGTTGTTTATGCAACTTGCAGATTTCAATGTTTCATTCTCCTCAACATGATGTAGGTCAAAGGGTATATAAACTACTGAAGCCATCTTTGGAAGCAAATGGTTTACGCAGAATCTTTAACATAAGAACAAAATTTTCCAGTAACTTCCATAACACCCTTGTAGACTTCACTAACTTTAAACAATTCAGAGACCACCAACTATTCCCACAATTGCAGTTACAGCCAGTCGATAGTAATTATCATCTCATCTGAAGTGGGAAGGTGATTCATTTTGAAAGAATTGTTATGAGGTCCTTCTAACATTGAAGGTATACGCTGCTGCTTAAGACAGGATGGTAGCTGAAATGTTGAGTTCCAAAATAGCAGCATTGTTTGCAAAACATCCATCTAATTTTACATACATTCCTATTTCACAATCAAGCACTCTGCATACTTCTTGCCTACTCACTAATGCCGGGCACAACCAAAAATATTTGTTCATGCTAAAAACTTTGTAAGAGATGCCTGCAGCTGGCACCTGGTCATGGTAAAATCTTCTTTGGCTAGCTATACCTCTCCCAACCCTTCTTCTCATACAAGCACACAAACTTACTAATATTAATGGTGAAGGGTTAAACACAATTAAGTCTTTGGCAAAAAAGACTGATATTTGAGTAACAAGAAGTAGTTTATTACATTATAGTAAGAAAACAGGTTATATACCTGAAGACTCATTAACAACAGTAAGTAAGGGACATTATTATTTATTCAGAGGTGGTAACGAGATCTATCCTGCATAAACACTGTAGAACTGACTAGCAATAAGCTAGAATGACTGACCAGCCCTCCCTGAGATAGCTGTTTACGTATTACTGGATCAAGTTATTCCAAAGTTTCTGAATTAACATTTTGGGGCCAGTACTAAATTGCCCATAGTGTTAGGTGCAATAGTCAGAGGGAAATGGGTCTGGGTGGGTTACTCTTCAGAGGGTTGGTGTGGACTTGTTGGGCTGAACGGCCTATTTCCACACTGTCAGGAATCTAATCTAATTTAATCTAAACTGTTTTGTATGCCAACATAGAAGGAGAGGATTAGTCATACTGTTGCTGAACTGTTAATCCAGAGGCCCAGGTAATATTCTGGATACTGTGAGTAAATCACTGCAAGTTACCTTTAATTCATCTATTTATTAAAAAATCTCACAGTCAAGTACTGAGACAATTATTTAAATGTTATTACATGTAGCAACTAAAATAAGAGATGTCAAGTAAGCAAGTTAAATCCTACAACTCAATTTTCCTATGCCCTGATTAAAGATGGAATTTACCTATGATTCCAACCAACAACATCTGTCTTGGATGAGCCCAAGGTTCAGTCCTTGTGCAGTATTGTTCTTCAAAAAATTCTGCTGCTGAGTTGTTCTGCTGTTGGATTCTTTTACAAATTTTCATCCTTCAGGTCCATGATGCGATATTATTAATGATCCTTTAAATTCTTTCATCCAAAATATTGCAAATCTGCAGCTTGCCTTCCTCTGGCCTTAACTGTGTGTTTGAAGACACGGCTGTCCTGTGATTAACTTAAATTCTTCTGCAGGGCAATCATTTGTCCTTGTGACAGAGGTGGCCATTCATCAAGCAGCTGATAAAACGGTTTTCTTTATGTAGCTTTCCAGACATGGGTAATTGCTTTCAAATTCTGTCTAGGTTTATCCTTTCCCCTTAATAGTTTATTCCAGATGGAGTTATTGCTGCTTCGTAGTGTGCAACAGTTTACCTTTATTGATTCTTTCAATCTATGAACAGCTATTAAATTTCTGATGTTTACACTATCACATAGGGACCTGAGTTCAAATTCTGCAATTGCAGATGGAATTTGAATTCAATGAAAATCTAGAGTTAGGAGTTTAATGATGCCCATGAATTTGGAGCCCATCCAGATTGTTGAGAAAAACCTATCTGGTTCACTAATGTCCTTTAAGGAAGAAACTGCCATCCCAATCTGGTCTGGCCTACAAGTGACTCCAGATTCACAGAAATGGGGTGACTCTTAACTTTCCTCTGGGCATTCATGAGTGGGCAATAAATGCTGGCTGAGCCAGTGGTGGCCACATCCATGAATTTAAAAAATGTTGGAGGCAAAGCGCTATCCATAGCATCAAAGAATCAAGTGATATATATACAAATTTTCCAATCTACATCTCCAGGTAATATACTGGAATTTGGCTTTCTATACTGTTGTATCAATGCATTTCATTTTTCTACATTTTGATATAATATGTTTTTGATTCAGCTTTGAAATGGGCTCAAGTTGTCAAGTCAACTTTCAGGATAACAGGACAACATTGATGTGGCCTGAAGAACTGGAATCCAACTTCTGAGGGAACTGCCCAGCAGCTTTTAATTAACTAATTAGTTTTGTGCCAGTACAAAATGAACTTACATTCTCAACTTTGTCCCATTTTTCTAATTATGCAATGCAATTTGGCTTCTTTGCACTTTTTAAGTGTTTGTAAGTCTCCCTTCTGTAAATTCTTCATCCTGCATTTTTAATTTTATTTTCAGCTTTGTGAAATGCTTACCTGCAAAAATTTCAGTTATCAGGTTTTATTATTTGGGCATAGTGAACACTATTTCTCTTTGAACAGTTGTACCAAGCCACTGAGCAGTTGACTATGCTCTTCTTAATATGATATCACATGAAATTTGCTTCATGCCTGAAGGCAATTACCCAATTTAACAGCAAGATTGCTCACTGGAATTTGCATAATATTCTCACTTCATCACCTATCAAACTGGAATCAGACACTATGCATATTAGAGAGACTGCATGCAGAGAAAAATGAATAATTAGATTTAAGCAACTTATGGAAGATAAGGGGAAAATACCATGTATGAATCCATGAATATTTCTTGCAGCTTTATGAAATGACTTTTGACGGTGGAAAGATTTCATAAGATCAAATATATGACCCCATCCCTCTCCCTTGGTGACAATAAAAATAAGTCACCTTTATAAAATGCTTTTATTGTTGCAACCAACACAAAAATGCTCCACTGAAAGGTAATCAGACAAAATAATGCTGAGCCATGGAAGTCATTATTGGTAAAGGTGACCAAAAGATGCCCTAAAAATTAAAATAAAAGTAGAATTTGGTGAAGATACACAGCAAGTCAGGCAGTATTTATGGAAAGAGAAAGGGTTAACATTTCATGGATAAGACAAAGTCTCCAAAGAGATTAGATTCCCAACAGCATGGAAACTGGCCCTTCACCCTCCAAAGAACAACCTGCCCTATATTTACCCCAACTTGCCAATTTAGTATAGCCAATTCACCTGATTTGCACGTCATTGGATTGTGGGAGGAAATCAGAGTAAACCCAGACGGACACGAGGAAAATGTGCAAACTCCACAAAGATAGTTGCCCAAGGCAGGAATTGAACCAGGGTCCCTGGTAATGTGAGGCAGCAGTGCGAACCACTGAGCCACTGCGCTACCTGAAATGGAGATGACATTCATAAGATGAGGGTTGAAAGAAGCAGAGGTCTAGATACCCAGGTGGAGCATTTGTAGAAGTGGAAATGTTACAACGATAGGAAGAGCAGAGGCTATAAATAAATACAAAAATAAATATAATACTAAATTGGGATAGCTGGGGAACCTGGTAATAATTTATATTGAATAGACTTTGCAATTCAATATATAGCAATTTATTATCATGTGTATTTTCACAAAACGTACAGTGACAAGTTTTAAAAGTCACTCTACCATGGTGCCTAAATTAATGACAGAAGTCAATAACAATAAGAAGAATAGTAAAAGTTCATCACAGATAAATTAATAGCTCCTGGGTTCAGGGTACCCTGGAAAACCAGGCTGAAACTGTCACACAGGGCTGGACCAAGACTGCTACGCCATGCCAAGATTGCTCTGCCATACTGAGATGAGACCTCCATACAGGGTCTAGACCTCCAATGTTGGGCCACTGGAAACTGCCTGAAGGAAGAACGAGACCTCCAAGCCAAGATGAATCCTCCCCACCAGCATTAGACCTACAAGATGAGCTGCTGGCATACCCAGAAACCGCCAAAGAATACCTCTACCCCAGGGTAAGACTACCCTTCCTGTATAAGATCACCACACAAAAAGACCACCAACTGGGAAACCTCCCCACCAGGCACCAGGCCTATACTGCCTCTCTGGGTTGCTGGAAGCCACTTTTCACTGGGCCTTGGCTGGGAGAAGAAGCTTACCGCTGAAGTTATTAAAAGAAGGTAAGGTACCATAATAAATGGAAGCATGTCCATACTATTTATATAAAACCTTCTCTTTGTGTAATTCATATCGCACAACCAACATATTTCTTTGTACTGTTCTCTTTCATACCCAACATTTTTTACAGTGTGTGTAATTTATTTCATGAACCACAACTTGTGGTGGTGAATTTCCCTTTGCCTCAGCAATTTGAGTGGGTTTTTTTTCAGAAAGAGCAGGGTTGATGGTGAGTCAGAGTTGACAGGGTTAGGGGCAGGTTAGCAGAGTGATGAGATGGACAATCTCTCTTGACTTGTGGTAAAGGAGGAAGGCATGGACAGTATCGCATTCTACAGATTTTCCTAAGAATCATAGAATCAGGGAATTTAACAGGATGGAAGGATGCCATTGCGTCTGCACTGGCTCCCAGAACAGCTACTCAGCTAGTCCCACTCTCCTGCCCCTTCTCTGTAGCCCTCTAACTTGCATGAACTCTTACAAGAAGTTGTAAGCATTGTTAGAAGTTTGGCCTGCCAGTTTGCAAACCCAGTCATCTCATCCTAAGATGGTGGACAAGTTCATGTTACCATTCTGACATCATTGCTCGTGCCTGACTGTGGCAGAGAAGGTTCCCTGCCCTGGTCAGCCATTAGAAGGCAAGAGTGAGACCCTGCCCGTTATTGAGTTAAATACACTTTTAAAAATCCTCATTGGTACAAATTCCTCAAAATTATTTATTTTCATTCTCCTGCACTGAGCTATTTCTTAATTTTGTTCTAAATGTCATGATTTGGTCACAGATGTTCCCCTGTTTACCTCCGAAAGAAGATAACACCATCCCATTTGGTGAAGGACAGAGTACGGCCCCTAGCAGAAACTGCCAAGTCTTAATTCATTGCATGAAGTGTAAACCTAAATTGCGGTTTTTTCTTCTAAAAAACAATCTCATTAGCTCCAGCTATCTGTGCACTGGGATGTGTTCCTAATTCTGTTTTCCTTGTGGTCACCCTCGAGTTTCCTTGGCTTTGCTGATCCGTGTTTTCTTCTGACAACGGTCTTGGAAAAGATTCCTGCCCACTGAGTCACCAGAGATAAAATCAAAAACACTGAAAGCAGCTGAAGCTAAAACTCTTCACGTCCCCGCGCCTTGGAGCTCACAGGAGGAGTTCTGTTACTCCCATTCTCAGAACGAAGTAAGTGTTACATCTTTGTTCTTTGAATAGATATTCAGGATATTTTGATTGCTTCCATTTCATAATGTTGAAATCTTCGTCTCGTGATAATGTTGATCTGGGGCTAATATATTTCTCTCTTAATGTTGTGTTTACTCGCAGAAGTTCCAAAATGCAGCGAGTCTTGGTTTGTGCGTGTTCCCTCTTGGTCTGTATCTTGTTGCAGGACTGCAGCCGCGCGGTAAGTGAGCACAATGTGATGGGAAGTGGGTGTGCGTGCTACATTTCTCTTTTTCCAAGAGACTTCAAATTCAAGCATTGCAATCGGAACGCAAAGTACACCTCTCGCAAGTTATTTATTGTATTTATTGGTTAGTTCATAGAACGTCTATAATACAAAATCGCGGTTGCGTTGGAAAACCTTCCCACAACACAGGAAGAGAGAATGTGAATGAAAAAAAACCTGCCAGATGTTTTCTATTGTATTTCTGACCTCGGCCCTTCCTACACCGCCCATATCCCCCCATCCTTTTCCCATCTCACAATTTACGTGAACTTTGCACTTCTTATACACACTCCCGATAGCTTACTGCTTGCAGAAGCGGTGCTGACAAGAGAACTTGTTGAGGAATTTTAAGTACTTTGGGGATAAAGAGCTGTACAAGTGTCAATTTCGCTTTTAGGGATCAGTACGTCGCTGAAGGGAACCAATTTGGTTTCCGCTTACGTCGCTGTTTTGTTTACCCCAGGCTGCTATTTTGACAGAAAAATGCATGCATGATATCTTAAGAGTTGAGTGGGATTTGAAGTTTAGTACACTGATTCTGGCAATGCCCTATTCTTTTAAAAATTTAGTTTCCTCAGCCATACGTACCAGCAAAGGAATGGTCAATGTAAATTAGAAAGATTCCCCAATGATTCTCACCTCAATTCGACTTTTCCTGTTATCCCGGGAACCCATGTAATTACAGAGGGAGAACTTTGCAAAGTTAGCGAGGTTTACAGCTGTTTAATATTAAATTTAAATGCAGTATTATAGACAATTTAAAGAAATATCTAAAATATTCACTTTTTTTGCATTTATCATCTTTGAACTAATATTTTAATCAATTCAAGATTCAGAATTACAAAATGTTAGATAATCATAGCCGTGCAAATCACTTTGCTTATATCTGTCTCAAAATTAAAACTGAAGGAAAAAAATGACAAAAAATTGTTGTCCTTTCTGGCACTTTCAAATTTCAACTTTGCAATGAGAAGTGAACATATTTTGCAGCACACATCTACACATACCTGTGATGTGATGTGGCACCGCTTATGTTCTCAGATGTCAGCATGGTCTACTCTTGATATGTCAGCACTGTTACTTCTGTAAAAGTTCACTGATTTGGTAGTATAAACTAGTGCAAACATCTGGTGATGGTAGGAATTTACTGCAAGAAAGCTGGCCTTTGATTTAAAAGGAGTAGACAACATTCTAGGTTCTGGATTAGTGGTGCTGGAAGAGCACAGCAGTTCAGGCAGCATCCAACGAGCAGCGAAATCAACGTTTCGGGCAAAAGCCCTTCACCATCCAGAATATGTTTGTCTCCATCTACTTGATAATTTCCTAGGACAATTTGACCATAGAAATACCTCACAATTTTCTTGGGGGATTGTTTTGAAGGTATATATTCTGAAGAGCTTGTTTGATTCCATAGGCACCAGTTGACTGTCAACAGGAACAAGAACGACTGAGAGCTCAAGTGAAAGCTCTGGAATTACAGATTAAACAGCAGCAACTACAGATTCAGCGGCTCTTAAGTGAAAGGGAAAATGTGCATGACACTGGTGCTTCAGAAGATGATGCTACGAATGATCTCAGAGGAAGAAATCTCTTTGCAGGTCACATTTAATTTAGTTTTAACCCGAAGATT
The DNA here is from genome assembly GCF_047496795.1 of Chiloscyllium punctatum. Lineage (NCBI taxonomy): Eukaryota > Metazoa > Chordata > Chondrichthyes > Orectolobiformes > Hemiscylliidae > Chiloscyllium > Chiloscyllium punctatum. Next base: position 86,749,821 of record NC_092739.1, on the reverse strand, counting down.
CTATAAGCATGAAGTTATGTTGGTAGTCACCAGGATGACACAAAAAGCTTAAAGTCACTGTGATTTTAAAAGAAATAGAAACTTTGAAAATAAGCAAACAGAAACATACTACAAAATGCACAAAGCAGTCAGATAACTAATGAGAATACCAGGATGTTTTACATCGAGTTCATCATCAGTTTAGTAACATTTGGGTACAGAATTAGCAACCAGTTTAACATTTCGTTGGATCATCTACTTAAATTATATTAAGATTGAAGAAATAAATACATTTTCTTTCAAAGTTTATTGAAACTCTTAGTCAGGTAAGTCTATTTATGAATGAACATATGCCTGTTACACATGGCAGCAGAACAGAACAGTTAACAGTATAAGTTAGTTAAGGCATAAGGGATATTGTTTATTATGAGCTGAGACATACCAGAACAAGGTGGTTATGTTGTGTTTGTAATAATCACTAGTATATTAGAGCTAGAGGACTGCATTCAGCAAAGGTCGCGCACATTACAGAAAGGATATAATCACAGAAGAAATTTATAATGAAAAAAAAAGAAGTGCAGATACTGGAAATCAGAATCAAAAACAGAAATTGCCAGGAAAATTCAGCCAGTCTGGCAGCATCTGTGGAGAGAAAGCATGGTTAACCTTCTGAAGAAGAGTCACTGGATCTGAAATATTAGCTCTGTTTTCTCTGCACAATTTATAATAAATTGCCAAGCCTGGAGAATGGTAGCTTGCTTAGGCTGCAGATGTTTTCTTTGGAGAAGTGGAGACTGAGAGGTGAATAAAATTCTGATCAGCCTGGAGAGACTGGATTGGAATGATCAATTCTCCTTAGCAAAGTGGTTAATAATGGGAGGCATAGTGAAGGTTGAAAGGGAATTGAAGAATTGGGGAAAAAAAACCAAGATGATTGTGAAGTCTGGAACTTAATGCCTGAGGGATTGTGATAGCAAAAACACTTTTTTTTAAGAACTGCTTTAATATGCTGTAAGGTTCAAAGCTACAGACCAAGAGCTGGAATGTAGGAGTTGCCTGAGACCTCTTTTGCAACAGACAAATGCAATTGGTCAATGTTTCTCTGTTTCCAAATGTTAACCTGCAAACTGCTGTAAGTTGAAAGAATGAAAACCTTCCCACTGGATATTCTTAATACAAGTCAGATTGCATTTTTCCCACCATGCTAGCCAAAAATTATTTCTAAGATCCTCCAATATCTAAGTAACATCTTGCTTGTAAGAGACATGGAGACTGGATTTAAAGCTTTTGACATAGCAATAAAAATTCAACGCATATATAAATAAAATTTCATGCCAATTGTAGAGAAATATTAAATATTGAATGCTACAAGGTATCAGGTCTAAGGTCACATGTAGCAATGGTAGTGTAATGATAGTGTTACTAAGACTAGTAATCCCAATGTCCCAGAATATTACATCAAAGACAGTACAGGAGTTCATGGAATTCAAATTTAATCAATTACTCCATCTGGAATAAAAAAGACTCCTAATGATGATCATGAAACTATTAAATGGTTGGAATGAAAGTCTGGGATCATTGCATAACCAGTGTACTCCAGACTCACAATATATTGGATTCTCAGTCATCCTTTGAAATTGGCTAGCAAGACAATTCACATCAAACTGTGACAGAAAAGTCAAATAAGGAGAGTAAAGTTATATGGACCACCTATCATCAAACTATGCACCAACAATAGCAAATGCAAACACCTGCCCGTTGCCCCTTGAAGAAGTAGTTTCAGACCAACACAGATAGATTGAGTGGGCAAGAATCTGGTAGGTGGAATACAATGTGGGAAAATGTGAAGTTGTTTAATTTGGTTGGAAAACTGAGAACCAAGTCACTATTTAAATTGAGAGTTACTGCTGAATTCTGAGATGCAGAGGAATTTAGATGTTCTTATGCCCAAATCACAAAAAAATTAGCATGCAGGTACAGCATGTTACAAAAAGGTGAATGGGATGCTATCCTTCAGTACAAGAGAAACTTAACATAATTGTGAGAATGTTATGCTTCAATAATACAGGGCATCGGTAAAGTTATATCTAAAATACTTTGTGGCATTTTATTCGCCTTATTTAAGGAAAGATGTTAATACATAGGAAACAATTTCAAAGAAGTTTACCAGATTGATACCTGGATTAAGTGGTTTGTCTTATGAGGATTGGTTGGACAGACTGGTGTTATTTCTACTGGATTTTAGAAGAAGGAGAGATGACTTCTTTTAAATGTATAAGATCCTGAATCGTCTTGACAAGGTGGATATGGAAAGATGTTTTCTCTTGTGGGTGAGTCCTGAAGCATTGTTTTAAAATTAGGGGTCCCCTTCTCAGGCCACATGAGAGTAGAATATTTTTCTCTCAGAGGATTGTGCAACTTCAGAATTCTCTGCCTCAGAATGTGGTGAAGAGAGGGTCATAAAATAAAATATTTTTAAGGCCGAGTTAGATTGATTCCTGTTCGGAAAGGGAAAGAAGGATATTGGGGCAGATGGAATGTGGCATTTGAAAATTAAATGGTGTAATTAAGTGCCAGAACAAGCTTGAGGGTCTCATTCTGCTCCCACTTTGTATGGTCACATGTACTTACTGCTGATTCTCATCATGTTAAACACCATTGGAAGGACAATAAACATAACATCATGACTGACTGTACTGGCCAAGTTCTGAAAGACATACCTGCCAGAATTCAGGCCAGCAGCAGGCAGGAAGGAAAAATCTGCTGTCCTCCCCTTCACCAATCTGCCCATCTATATTCATGACAGACATGAAAGTAATGACGACAACACCGTTCTTGAGCAGTCAAAGCCCCTGTCTTCACACTGATGACATCACATTGAACGTTTCAGTTCTTCACGATTATTGGGTCAAAAATTCCGTTGCATCATCACCTAACCATGGGATCAACCCTGGTTTCAATGAGAACTGTAGTAAAGCATATCAGGAGAAGCATCAGTAAAAGCCACTACACAGGATTACATGTATGCTGAACAGCGAAAGCAGCACACAAACAAAATCCTGAAATAAATCAAAATTCTACAGTTCAACCACATTCAATTGAGACTGGTGGTGAACAGTTAACTAACCAGAGGAGGAAGAGTTGCCAAAAACATCCCATTCTAAATGAAGGGGGAGCCCATCAGTGCAAAGGACAAGACTAAAGCCTTGGAACCATTTACCTCGAAGAGTGTCAGATAGACATTCCATCCCAGCATCAACAGGAGATCTCACTCATTTCAGATGTCAGTCTTTAAACAATTTGATTGACTTTATGTAAATTAAGAAATGATGGAGGACATTGGATATTGCAATGGTCATGGGAGCCAACAGCATCCGAGCTGTGGTAAGAAACATTGCAGAACTTCAGAATTAGCTGTGCCCTGAGCCAAGCTGTTCCAGTGCAACTACAACACAGCAATCTACCTGACAATGTGAAAAGTTGCCTAGTTAGGTTTTCTGTCTACAAAAAGGAGGACCCATCAAATCCAGAAAATTACCATCCCATCAGTCCTTTTCTGATCACCAGCAAAGTGCTGACTAGTGTAATTAATACTGTAATTAGCCAGGCTTCAAGAAAGGGGGTGCACAATGTGTCAACCACCAAGGTCAATACTTCAAGAGGATCTATGCTCAACCAGTCAGAACAAGGTCATCCCTGCTCACCAGAAGAACAAAATTTGTGAGGAGTTTCTCTTCTCATCAAAGATTCTGTATCTCTCATGCTCTTCCTATCAGAGTTCATCTATCTCCCACATTTATTACTGCTAGGCTCACATGAGACAGAACCAGCTTACAATTACAGTAGCAACCCGGAAGGTAAATTATCATGATGAGCAAATCACTGGATTTTCTGTTATTGGCGTGGGCCTTAGGGTGCTGTATATGGATCTGGTACTGGGAGTTTGCTGTTAGCTGAGTTCACAGGGAACATCTGTACAGGGGTGGAAGGAGGAGACTTCAAGGGGTGGTGGATGGAAAGAAAGGAGGAGGCTGTTGGGAAAAGGAGAAGAAGGAAGCTGTCATGTAGGAGCGAAGAAGGAGACTGTTATGTGCTGGGGGAAGGGGAAGAAGGAAGCTGGAAAAGGGTGGGCAGAAGAGGAGGCTGCAAAGAAAGAACAATCAGTAATGGAACACTCAACTACCTAGGAGCCAGAAAGGCTTAAAATCACTAAAGTAATTAACTGCTTGAAAAATAAAAGTGGAATCTCTAAACAGCATAAGATCAGGAGATAATATTTGGGTAATATTTATTGGATGCTATTTTAATTAGCTCTGTTATTTATTAAATTTAATTCTATGGTTAAGACATGAGATGCAGTAAAAAAGATTGCAATTGCCTGGTTAAAATATTCCAACGTTTGGGATATGTGATGGAGCAGCTTTAGTTATGACCTCACCAGTTTGCAGAAGCAGTGTTAAGGGTGATGGTTTTATTTGTGCAAAAGTGTCTGTGAGTTGTTTTAACAAAAATACTTTTATTGCAAAATTATGCCTGTTCTCTTTGCCAATTTAAACACTCTTGTCTAGAAAATCACTGCCTTCTTTGTGTGTTATTGTTCTAAGTGTGAGTCAAGTACAGAAAATATTGTTATTATCTAACTGCATCACCAAATAAATGAATTCATGAGACATAAGCACCTGTAAGTAAGAAGTAGCCTCGCAAATTATAAGAAAAATCTCACAAAGAGCCCTCGTAAAATATGATTCTGCAAAAAGCCACATTCAAAAAATTGATTGCATAATATAAATGACCATGTGTGCAATTGTCTAACAAAAAGATGGTGAAGTAGGTCCTACAAAATCCTGAACTTTCAATGGGAATTATAAATAAAGTTAAAAATCACGCAACACCAGGTTATAGTTCCACAGGTTTAGTTGGAAGCACTAGCTTTCGGACACTGCTCCTTCATCAGGTGGTTGTGGAGTATAAGATTGTAAGGAACAGAATTTATAACCAAAGTTTACAGTGTGGTGTAACTGAAATTATATATTGAAAAAGACCTTGATTGCTTGTTAAGTCTCTCATTTGTTAGAATGACCATGTTGGATTCAGTTCTTTCATATCTAAATCCCAAAACTTTCTTAAAAGTTACATTCTTAAGTGAACTTAAACAATTGGTGTCATGTCGGCCTAGATAAGGTATTGAAGGTTCTGGATTAGTGGTGCTGGAAGAGCACAGCAGTTCAGGCAGCATCCAAGTAGCTTCGAAATCGACATTTCGGGCAAAAGCCCTTCATCAGGAATAAAGGCAGTGAGCCTGAAGCGTGGAGAGATAAGCGAGAGGAGGGTGGGGGTGGGGAGAAAGCAGCATAGAGTAAGAGCTTCAGGGCAGAGGAAATGACCTGGGAGTTGCAGTGGGAGAGGGACTCCCTGAGATTCTTGTAGAGAGAGGAGGAAAACATCTTCAAGGCAGGCATCCTTGCAAGAGGATTCGCAGTAGGGTTAAAATCAATGAGGTAAAAACAATGACTGCAGATGCTGGAAATCAGATTCTGGATTAGTGGTGCTGGAAGAGCACAGCAGTTCAGGCAGCAACCAAGTAGCTTCGAAATCGACGTTTCAGGCAAAAGCCCTTCATCAGGAATAAAGGCAGTGAGTCTGAAGCGTGGAGAAATAAGCTAGAGGAGGGTGGGGGTGGGGAGAAAGCAGCTACTTGGTTGCTGCCTGAACTGCTGTGCTCTTCCAACACCACTAATCCAGAATCTGATTTCCAGCATCTGCAGTCATTGTTTTTACCTCTAAGGTATTGAAGGTGTTAGCTCCCTGTGAGGCTGTCTGTGTCACAATGGTCAGACTGATTCTAATATAAAAAATGGATTTACAAAATCTTGCATGTATTCATGCAGTTTTTCAGCAAAGTAAAATGTCATTCTGCAGATTCACCCCACAAACTTATATATATATGTGTGTGTGTGTATGTCGGGGTGGGGGGAGGTTATGGGTGTCTGTGGGAGAGTGTGTATATGTGAGTGTAATCACTCACATATACAGATTTATAAAGGGGTATAAATCTGTGAGAGGGTGCGTGTGTAAGTGTGGGATGTATGAGGGTCTGCATGAGTGTGTGTCGGTAGGAGTGTGTGTATGTGTGTGTACAGGAGTGTGTGTGTGTCGGTGTGTCAGTGTGTAGGAGTTTGTGTGTGTCGGAGTGTATGTGTAGGAGTTTGTGTCCATGAATCCATGTAAGATTCTGTAAATCCATTTTTTAGATTAGAATCAGTCTGACCATTGTGGCACAGACACTCTCACACAGGGAAGTTCACACCTTCAATACATTATCTGGGCCAACATAACACCAATTGTTAAAGTTCACTTCAGAATATTACTTTTTAAAAAGGTTTTGCGATTTACATATGAAAGAACTGAAACCAACATGATCATTCTATCAGATGAGAGACTTAACAAACAATCCAGGTCTTTTTCAATATATGCTTTCAGTTCCATGACATTGTAAACTTCTGCTACAAGTTCTATGTCTTACAATCTTATACGCTACAACTACCTGATGAAGGAGCAGCGCTCCAAAAGCTACTGCTTCCAATTAAACCTGTTGAACTATAACCTGGTGTTGTGTGATTTTTAACTTTATACACCCCAGTCTAACACTGGCATCTCTAAATAATTATAAATAAATGATCACACAACATGATCACACGTTGGAAATGATCATACAATCACCTGATGAAGGAGCGTTGCTCCGAAAGCTAGTGTACTTCCAATTGAACCTGTTGGACTATATTCTGGATTAGTGGTGCTGGAAGAGCACAGCAGTTCAGGCACCATCCAAGGAGCTTCGAAATCGACGTTTCGGGCAAAAAGCCTTTCATCAGGAATAAAGGCAGTGAGCCTGAGGTGTGGAGAGATAAGCTAGAGGAGGGTAGGGGTGGGGAGAAAGTAGCATAGAGTACAATGGGTGAGTGGGGGAGGGGATGAAGGTGATAGGTCAGGGAGGAGAGGGTGGAGTGAGGGTGGAAAAGGAGATAGGCAGGTAGGACAAGCCCAGACAAGACATGGGGACAGTGCTGAGCTGGAAGTTTAGAACTAGGGTGAGGTGGGGGAAGGGGAAATGAGGAAACTGTTGAAGTCCACATTGATGCCCTGGGGTTGAAGTGTTCTGAGGCGGAAGATGAGGCGTTCTTCCTCCAAGCGTCTGGTGGTGAGGGAGCGGCGGTGAAGGAGGCCCAGGATCTCCATGTCCTCAGCAGAGTGGGAGGGGGAGTTGAAATGTTGGGCCACGGGGTGGTTTGGTTGATTGGTGCGGGTGTCCCGGAAATGTTCCCTAAAGCGCTCTGCTAGGAGGCACCCTGTCTCCCCAATGTAGAGGAGACCGCATCGGGAGCAACGGATACAATAAATGATATTAGTGGATGTGCAAGTAAAATTTTGGATGTGGAAGGCTCCTTTAGGGCCTTGGATAGAGGTGAGGGAGGAGGTGTGGGCGCAGGTTTTACAGTTCCTGCAGTGGCAGGGGAAAGTGCCAGGATGGGAGGGTGGGTTGTAGGGGGGAGTGGACCTGACCAGGTAGTCGTGGAGGGAACGGTCTTTGTGGAAGGCGGAAAGGGGTGGGGAGAGAAATATATCCCTGGTGGTGGGGTCTGTTTGGAGGTGGCGGAAATGTCGGCGGATAATTTGGTTTATGCGAAGGTTGGTATGGTGGAAGGCGTTCCGTCCTCGTTACGGTTGGAGGGGTGGGGTCTTAGGACGGAGGTGCAGGATGTAGACGAGATGCGTTGGAGGGCATCTTTAACCACGTGGGAAGGGAAATTGCGGTCTCTAAAGAAGGAGGCCATCTGGTGTGTTCTGTGGTGGAACTGGTCCTCCTGGGAGCAGATCCAGCGGAGGCGGAGGAATTGGGAATACGGGATGGCATTTTTGCAAGAGGTAGGGTGGGAGAGGTGTAATCCAGGTAACTGTGGGAGTCGGTGGGTTTGTAAAAAATGTCAGTGTCAAGTCGGTTGTCATTAATGGAAAAGGAGGTCCAGGAAGGGGAGGGAGGTGTCAGAGATGGTCCAGGGAAATTTAAGGTCAGGGTGGAATGTGTTGGTGAAGTTGATGAATTGCTCAACCTCCTCGCGGGAGGTTCAATGTAGCGGAGGAAGAGGTGGGGAGTGGTGTCGGTGTAATTACGGAAGATCAACTGCTCTACGTAGCCAACAAAGAGACAGGCATAGCTGGGGCCCATACGTGTGCCCATGGCTACCCCTTTGGTCAGGAGGAAGTGGGAGGATTCAAAGGAGAAATTGTTAAGGGTGAGGACCAGTTCGACCAAACGAATGAGAGTGTCGGTGGAAGGGTACTGTTGGGGACGTCTGGAGAGGAAAAAACGGAGGGCTTGGAGGCCCTGGTCATGGTGGATGGAGGTGTAGAGGGATTGGATATCCATGGTGAAGATGAGGCGTTGGGGGCTGGGGAAACGGAAGTCTTGGAGGAGGTGGAGGGCGTGGGTGGTGTCTCGAACGTATGTGGGGAGTTCCTGGACTAGGGGGGATAGGACAGTGTTGAAGTAGGTAGAGATGAGTTCAGTGGGGCAGGAGCATGCTGAGACAATGGGTCGGCCAGGGTGGTCAGGCTTGTGGATCTTGGGAAGGAGGTAGAACCGGGCAGTGTGGGGTTCCCGGACTATGAGGTTGGAAGCTGTGGGTGGGAGATCTCCTGAGGTGATGAGGTTCTGTATGGTCTGGGAGATGATGGTTTGGTGATGGGGGGTGGGGTCATGGTCGAGGGAGCAGTAGGAAGAGGTGTCCTCGAGTTGACGTTTGGCTTCAGCGGTGTAGAGGTCAGTGCGCCAGACTACCACTGCGCCCCCTTTATCTGCTGGCTTGATGGTGATGTTGGGATTGGAGCAGAGGGATTGGAGGGCTGCGCGTTGTGAGTGGGGGAGGGAGGTAGACAGGTTGAGGTGGTTAATGTCCCAGCGGCTGTTGGAAATGAAGAGGTCGAGGGCAGGTAATAGGCCAGCGCGGGGTGTCCAGGTGGATGCAGTGTGTTGGAGGTGGGCGAAGGCGTCCTCGGAAGGTGGGCGGGAGTCCTGATTGTGAAAGTAAGCTCGGAGGCGGAGGCGACAGAAGAATTGTTCGACGTCATGGCGTGTATTAAATTCATTGATGCGTGGACGGAGGGGAATGAAGGTGAGTCCTTTGCTGAGGACTGATCGTTCGTCCTCAGTGAGGGGGAGATCTGGGGGGATGGTGAAAACTCGGCAGGGCTGGGAGCTAGGATCTGATGTGGGTGTAGAGCTGGGATTGGGGGCGGAACCTGTAACTGGAGTGGGTGTGATGGTGGGGGGAATGGGGGTGGAGTCATGAGCAGGGGTAATGTTCCGCTCGAGGTTCTGGGGGGTGGGGATAGTGACAGTGGGGTCTGTGAGGGGCATGTCAGCAGAATGCAGGTGAGTAGCGCTGATGGGGGCGGAAGTGGTGGTGACCATGGCAGTAGGGGTGGTGGAAGTCACTGAGCATGTGTGATTTTTAACATTATAAATAAAAGCTTGGAGTGAAAAAGTAAAGACGTTTTGCTGACCTTATATAAACAGTTCGACTCCACTGTGACTGTGGAATCCAATTTGAGGCACTGGGAGAATGTTATGGCTCTATACAGAATTCAGAAGAGATCTACTAGAATGCCTACAGGAATAGAGATTACAGAGAAGCTGAGTTGGTTCTTCCGAGGGCCAAGAGGTCTGTGTAGATTTGCTGGAGACATATGAAATTATGACAGTACAGAGTAGACAGCATTTCGAATGGGTGATGGATCGATAATCAGATGGCCCAGATTCAATTTATTTACATTTATTGAGAAATGAACCAAATGAAATAGATGGAAGAGATTTTACAGAAGCATTGGTTAGAATTTAGAATACACACCTTCCAACTATTGTGATAATTACAGTTTCAATGAGTGTTATAAAAGGAATTGTGATGAATATTTGCAGAAGAGGAAATTAAAAATAAATGGAACAAGGTAGTCGTGAGATTAACTGAATTTCTCTTTGAAAGAACTATGGAAGTCTTGGTGGGTTAAAGAGCTTCCTACGCTGTTACATGACTGTATTCTATTAGATCCAAAACATGGTGCATCACAGAAGTTGTTAAGGATTAAAGGGGACCAATATGGGAGAGATCCAAGGCGCCTGGAAATAGAAGAAGCACCAGATCCCATGATTTCTGTCTCTGCCATTGCTATAAACTGGTGCTTACTCATCATTAATGTTGCTCAATGAAGTTTGGTCTGGATTCCATCAAGGTGACCTTATAAGAGCTTTGGTGAAGATTAAACTCCAAAGGTGGGTTCAAATGACATCTTTTGACTTTTGACCAATTATAGCAGTTAGGATCTCTCGCAAATTTGAAGTCAATGGGGTTTTGAGCAGAACTCTTGACTGATTGTCGTTATACCTAACACAAAAGAAGATGGTTGTAATTGTTGAAGGTTAATCATCTCAGCACCAGGGCTTCTCTGCAGGAGTCCTTGGGAGAAGTCCCAGCATTTGCAACTCCTTTACCAATGACCTTCTGCCCATCAGAAGGTCAGAATTGAGAGTTTCTCCTGTTGATAGTACATTGTTTGATATCATTCGCAATTCCTCAGATACTGAAACAGTTTAGCCCACATGCAGCAAGACTACCTACAAGGCACAAGTCAGGAATGTGTTACTCTCCACTTGCCTCCATGACTACAGCTCCATCAACACTCAAGTTGCTAATGAAGAGAAATCAGACTGCTTTATTGGCATTCCATTTACAACCTTAAACATTAATTCCCTGTACCATGGAAGACAGTGACTGCAGTGTACATGATCTACAACATCTCACCAACACGTCTTCAAGTATATCTTCCAATGCATAACCTGTACCACCAAGAGGGATAAAGGCAGCAAATGCATGTGAACATCATCAATTATAAGTTCTCCTCGAAACCATACACCATCCAGACTACGAATCATATCACCGTATCTTCATTATCGCTGGGTAAAAATTCTGGAACTCTCTTTCTCTAATGACACTGTGTACTGTTACACAAGAAATCCAGAAGTATAGGGAATGGGAAATGGTGAAATTTAAATTCATTTCATGAAATATGGATTAAAAAGCTAATTGCAGTTTTGTGATTACGATTACTATCACTGGTGTAAAAACCCATTTGATTCACAAACGTCCTTCAGGAAAGGAGGCTTCCCATCCCTACCTGATCTGGCCTACATGTCATTGACCCTTAACTGGCCCCTGATATGGCACCAGCAAGTCACTTAGTTCAAGGGTGATTAGTCATGGGCAACAATGCTGGCCTTAATGGTCTTGCCCATACCCTGTGAAAGAATAACTTTTTTTAAAAAAAGTTCATTTATTTGCCCTTATCTCATTTATGATTAAAGAAAATAATAAGCTACTTAGGCTTTTGAGCATGTATTATCCCAAACCACTGTAGTCAGGTTCACACCCTAAACAGCCATAACCCTTTGCAGGTTATCCTCAATGGAGTTGTGATTAAAATAGATTATTACTTCCCTCTCAGGAATGAATCGTATCTAATTCTCCTACTGGAAGATTTTCTTTGCTCTTGCCACCTCTTCACTGTGTTTTTTTTTACCAACTGCATCTGTTCTAATTGTCTTTCATGTTGCCTATTTTCTATCCTTCTCCCTGTTCCCCTACACTCATTCTTCTATCCTTCAACCTCCTCCTCAGGAGTAATGCGAACTGATAAAATTCTGAAATTTTATTTTCCATAAAGACTGTGCAGAGATCTACAACAATGGAAATAGACAGAGTATGTTTTATAGAATTCAACCATTGTCATCACCCACAAGCTTCAAGGTATACTGTGATATGAGAGATGGTGGTGGCTGGACAGTCATCCAAAGACGGACTGATGGCAGTGAAAACTTCGACAGGTTTGGTCTAATTTTAAATGTTACATAACACATCTTGAATGTATTTTGAATGAATTAATCTGTTGAGAAAAAGATTTCAAAACAATAATTAAGTACTAAATGTGCAGCTGTACACTGCATTCAATGAGCAGGGGACAATGCTTATAATCCTGCTGAGTCTATCCTTTAGAAAACGCTCACATATCATTGACCCTTGTTTTGGTAGAAACTTTCAGAATTCTTTCCATAATATGGTCATTCAATTTTCCATCAAAATTTCAACCTGATGTTGCTGTTCTCAGAAGTTAATATTTTTATGTTGCTAAATGAGCTGAATCTTTCATAGTTCATAGGAGTACAATTTTTCTTACAATGTGTTGCTTTGACGTACAATGTGTTGGTTTGCTCTTGAACAAATTACAACTGTTTTTGTGAAAGGATGTAAGCATTTGAAGTTTACTGAAAATTTAATTGACACTAAAATTTGGTACTCAAAATGTAGGGCTGGATTTTATGGGGTCCCTTGTGACAGAAACCTGCTCTGAAAAGTCAGACAGGGGTCTTCTGACTGACGAAACATAATTACAGAACGTTCTCACACAGAGAGGTAGCTGCCCTGTAGACATTTAATGTTTGTCATCTGGAAGAAGCCTTTTCCCAGAGTTGAAATTTTACTTGGTCAGCACGAAAGGTCCATCAATTATAGGATTACTGCATGAAGAACTGGAGCTAATGCAAGCTGGGCTACAAAATTGCTGGTATCGCTAGGGAGAAGGTGGCAGATCCAAAGGGATGAGGAGGATAGGGAACTCAGTTTGAAAGGCCTGGAGGTGGCGTATTAAGTAGGGGAGGTGGTTACATGCAATCCCCAAAGGATTTCCTTGTCCAACACCAGCCATGCAATGAAAGCGGTTAGATTGGATTTCCTCCTGCCACGAGTAAAGAACAATGGGAGTGGGATGAGGCACTTAATTGGCCATGAGTTAACCATAAAATGGCTGATGCACCCACAAGCCCTGTACAATATCTCAGGTTCTGGTTGGGCAGGCAATTAGAAGGCATGGCTATGAACTGTATTTTACAAGCTACCTTGACTTCAAATATATTGGCAGGAGAGCGTAATTTTAAAAAACCCATAGAATCACTTGTTAACATGCACAAAATTACTTTTCATTGAAGTATAACAATTAAATAATTACAACCTCCGTAAAGATATAATTTCTGTGGATCTTGCAGCAAATATCACAATGGGAAAATCCTCTGCCAAATAATCAGAGTTTTTAATAATAAAGAACATGTCACATTATTACATTTCACTTCCACCCTGTCGGTATGATACGAGATTTGTGCTTTATGACTGAAAGTCAGAAACAAATGAAGAAAACTTTGTTGAACAGTAAACAAATGTTGTCTGATTTGATCTTAAAGAACATCATTCATCCATTTTTATCAGTTGCTTTTTGAAAGTAATCCATTCAAATTTATGCTGCTGAACTCAGATCATCATTTGAATAGTACAATTCCTTTATGATTGCTGAGTCAAAATCCTGGAACATCATATCTAACAACTTTACCACATGGACTGGAGAAGTTCAGGAAGATAGTTCACTGTCATCACCACGTTCTCCAAGCCAACAGTTCCACATTCTGTAAAGATAAGGCTATTTAAAAAAAAAGGTGCCTCTGAAACAGGAAATTACACATAATAGAGATTAGAAATATTAGAAGATTAGAAATAAAGGAACATGCAGACCATTGTGAGCTATCAACTCAGTCCCAGTGAAAATATACATCTTAATATATGTAGTAAAGGGTGTGGTTTCAGCCAGTGAAATATATATTACTTACATTGACGGAACAATTCAATAAAAACAGATGACTGTACACATCTGATTGCTTAATCTGCCTGTGAATCTTGTTTAGTCCTTAGAATGGCAAAACTCAAAAAGGCCAATCAAAATCCCCTTTTCTGGGTGTATTGACATTTTTAAATGCACTGGTATTAATTACTTTATTTACTTTGAAGTATAAATTGATGTGAAAACATCAGCCCAGTTTAATAATTGTACCTATATATTTGAATCAGCTTGCTCACCCTAGTGGCACAATCTAATGCTTCTAGATAACTTCTTCTAACATTGAAAACCAGAAGAAATGAATAAATAGAAGTTCATTTTTTTCCAATATTTTTTACTGATTAATTTTTATTGAATGCTGAAATATTCTTGTACGTCAAATAGGTGACACCTCAAATTATATTTGGCTCCTTTATTTCTTCTGAAAGTGTTAATCATTGCCGCTAATGAAGCCCCTTGCAACACAACACCACAGCACTCTTGAAGATAACTACTTGTCACACTCTGCCCAACCCCCACCACCTCTGCCAGGAGAAATGATAGGGGCAATGTAAATAGCCCAGAATTGTGAACAGTCCAAAGTCCCAGCAGAAGTGTTTCTTCCTTAAATTCCTACCTCCCTTCGGAATTTACGTTCCCAAGCCTATGATTCATTTTAAAAATTGTGTTTATAACTTCTAGAAGGTTACTTTTAAACATAATTATTCAATTGATAAGGTGTTTCCATTTCTAATGAATTATAGATATTCAGGATGATTAATAATGAACGTTGGTGTATATTTCATAGTGGATGTGCTCACATCAAATTAATAATACATGCATATTCTTGTTAAGCTTGAAGAAATCCAAGACCATTAATGACAGCTCATATTGTTGAGCTTATCAGCAGTTGGATATGTAATTGTGCTTTGTACTAAATCATTTTTCCCAATTTACATGAGGTATGGTTTATGGTCCTGAGCATGTAGAAACCAATTAATCCTGTTTGAAAGTATCCTCAGATGAGATATTCATCAATGGCTTCCATTCCTGGTTACTTTTTTCTTATACATGCTTTTGTATTTAATTCTAAAAAAAAATGAAATATAATAGATTGCTTCTTTTATTAAATCAAGAGTCTGGTCTGATTACAAAGAAGGTTTTGGAAACTTTCAATCTGCCAATGGAGAATACTGGATTGGAAATGATAACTTGAATCATCTGACATCACAGGGTAAGTATTCCAATATCTTCGCTGTACCAATTTCTAGCTGAAATATAAATTGATCTGACAGGTTACAATAGCTGCAATGACCTCCTGCCAACTTTTTCATGAGAACAGAAACAAATTTAATGTCTTCAGAGTTCAAAGAAAAATGAAGATTCTGCACAAAAGATGCCTCTTTGACCCTTCGTCCCATTATTGCTGAAAGATTGAGAGGCACTTAGAAGTTTAAAACTTTATTTTTAAAACAGATTGTGCAGAAAAGCTGGAACCACTAATGCTGTAGTCAGTGCACAGTCAAGCACCAGCTCCAAATATTTGAAGATCTTGTCTCTGAAAAGTTTGCTTTGGTCAGAGTGGGGCAGGTGAAAACTCTTGCCAGCCTAGTTTGTCCCCTAAAGCTCTCCAATGCAACATTCAGCCCATCATACTGTAAAATTATAATGTGTTGAGTGTTCAAATGTTTTCATCACAGTGGTGGGAAATAGCTTCATACCTAATTCATTCTTTTTCAGCATTTCTAAATTGTCAGATTCCTTAACATCCTTAGGTTCACTTTCTTTTCACATTATGAAGGATATTAATGCATCACAAGAAAATAACTTTCAAAAATATCCTTTGTCTTTTTCTATACTTTTTTCAATCTTGGTCATTGTACCAAAATGATTAAATTATATTAATATTGAAACAAATATCCATCGTCCATTTTCAAAATTATTTTTGTGATGTGGGTTTCACTGGCCAAACTGGCATTTTTTTTGCTTGTTTTTACTTGCCTTAAGGAAGTGATGATTGATCCGAATCAGTGCAATCCAGCAGTTTGATGCAACTTTATTTCAGGAAGTAGCTAAAAACAAACCATGTTGGTGTGGGACTGGAGTCACTTACAAGCCAGACAGAAAGCCTATTTCCTTCTATGAAGACCATAAGGCATAGGAGTGAAAATAAGGCCATTTGGCCCATCAAGTCCACTCCGCCATTCAATCATTGCTGATGTGCATTTCAACTCCACTTACCTGCACTCTCCCCATAGCCCTTAATTCCTTGTGAGATCAAGAATTTAGCAATATCTACCTTGAAGACATTTAACGTCCCGGTCTCCACTGCACTCTGTGGCAATGTGTTCCACAGGCCCACCTCTCTCCAGTTGAAGAAATGTCTCCTCATTTCCGTTCTAGATTGACTTCCTCTAATTCTAAGGCTGTGCCCACGGGTCCTAGTCTCCTCAACTAACAGAAACAAATTCCCAGCATCCACCCTTTCTAAGCCATGCATTACTTTGTAAGTTTCTATCAGATCTCCCTTCAACCTTCTAAAGTCTAATGAATACAGTCTCAGGATCCTCAGCCATTCATTGTATGTTAGGCCTACCAATCCAGGGATCATCCATGTGAATCTCCACTGGACACGCTCCAGTGCCAGTATGCCCTTCCTGAGGTGTGAGGCCCAAAATTGAACACAGTATTCGAAATGTGGCCTAACTAGAGCTTTATGAAGTCTCAGTAACACATCGCTGCTTTTATGTTCTAACCCTCGAGATAAATTACAACATTACATTTGCTTTCTGAACCACGGACTCAACCTGCAAGTCAACCTTAGAGAATCTTGGATGAGCACTCCCAGATCCCTTTGTACTTTGGCTTTATGAATTTTCTCACCATTTAGTAAATAGTCCGTCCCTGTATTTTTTTTGAAGTGCAAGACCTCGCATTTGCTCACGTTGAATTTCATCAGTCATTTCCTGGACCACTCTCCGAAACTGTCTAAATCTTTCTGCAGCCTCCCCACTTCCTCAGTACTACCTGCCTGTCTGCCTAACTTCATATCATCGGCGAACTTCGCCAGAACACCCCCAGTCTCTTCATCCAGATCATTAATATATAAAGTGAACAGCTGCGGCTCCAACACTGAACCCTGCGGGACACCACTGGTCACAAACTGCCTTTCCGAAAAAGAACCTTTTATTCCAACTCTCTGCCTTCTGTCAGACAGCCAATCCTCAATCCATGTCAGTAGCTCACCTTATACACCATGGGCCCTCACCTTACTCAGCAGCCTCCCATGAGGCATCTTATCAAAAGCCTTTTGGAAGTCTAGATAGATAACATCTACTGGGTTTCCCTGGTCTAACCTACTTGTTACCTCTTCAAAGAATTCTAACAGGTTTGTCAGGCATGACCTCCCCTTACTAAATCCATGCTGTCTTGTTCTAATCCAACCCTGCACTAGCAAGAACTTAGAAATCCCATCCTTAACAATGGATTTTAGAATTTTACCTACAACCAAGGTTAGGCTAATCAGCCTATAATTTTCCATCTTTTGTCTTGATCCTTTCTTGAACAAGGGGGTTACAACAGCAACTTTCCAATCATCCGGGACTTTCCATGACTCCAGTGATTTTTGAAAGATCACAACCAATGCCTCCACTATTTCTTCAGCCACCTCCCTCAGAACTCTAGGATGTAGCCCATCAGGGCCAAGAGATTTCTCAACTTTTAGACCTTTTTGCTTTTCTAGCATTTTCTCTTTTGTAATGGCTACCACACTCAACTCTGTCCCTGACTCTCCTTAATTGTTGGGATATTACTCACGTCTTCCACTGTGAAGACTGACACAAAGTATTTATTAAGTTCTTCAGCTATTTCTTTATCTCCCAGCACTAGCCTTCCTGCATCAATTTAGAGCGGCCTAATTTCTACATTTGCCCTCGTTTGCTTCTTATATATTGAAAGAAACATTTATTATCATTTCTAATATTACTGGCTAGCTTACCTTCATATTTGATTCTCTCCTTCCTTATTTCTCTCTTTGTTATCCACAGTTTGTTTTTATAGATTTTCCAATCTTCTGATTTCTCAATGCCCTTGGCCACTTTATAGGCTCTCTCTTTTTCGCTGATACATTTCTTGATGTCTTTTGTCAGCCATGGCTGTCTAACCCCCTCCTGGATAATCTTTCTTTTCTTTGGAATGAACCTCTGCACTATGTTCTCAATTACATCCAGAAACTCCTGCCATTATTGCTCTATTGTCTTCCCCACTAGGTTCTGCTTCCAGTCAATTTTCATCAGTTCCTTTCTCATGCCCCTCTCATGCACCTTTATTTAACTATAACACCATTACATCCAATTTTGCCTTCTCTCTTTCAGATTGCAGACTAAACTCTACCAATTATGATCAATGCCTCCAAGGTATTCCCTTACTTTAAGATTTTTCATAAAGTCTGGCTCATTACAGAGCACTAAGTCCAGAACAGCCTGCTTCCTTGCGGGCTCCATCACAAGCTGTTCCAAAAACCCATCCTGTAAGCATTCCATGAATTCCCTTTCTTTGGATCCACCAGCAACATTGTTCATTCAGTCCATTTACATATTGAAGTTCCCCATGATCACTGTGACCTTGCCTTTCTGACATGCCCTATCCAGTTCCTGGTACATCTTGCGCCCCTGGTCCTGACCACTGCTGGGAGGTCTGTACATATGGTTTTTTTGCCTTTGTGGTTCCTCATCTCCACCCAAACAGACTCCCCATCATCTGATCCTAGTTCATTCAGTACCATAGATTTAATTTCATTCTTAACTAACAAGGCAACCCCACTCCACTGCCCACATCCCTGTCCTTTCAATAAGTTGTAAATCCTTGGATGTTTAACTGCCAGTCCTGAACCCCCTGCAATCATTCATGATGATTTGTGCCGTTAATTCATCAACTTTGTTTTGAATATTACGAGCATTCAGGTAAAGCACCTTAATGCTAATTTTCTTATCCTCATGATTTCCATCGTCTCTTGTAATATGTCCTAAGTTATCCTTCCCTTTTGCTTCATTCCTTGTCTGCCTTGAACTTAAACCCTGCACATATGCTAACCTGCTGCTTATCTTTCTCCTTGACTCCATACTCCCTGTTGCTTTTCCTTTCCCTTCTCCGGACTCACAAGTTTAAAGTCCTAGTGACCACCCTATTTATCCTTTTTGCCAGAACATTGGTTCCAGATCAGTTCAGCTGGAGACCGTCCCATCGGTGGAGACCGATTCTAAAACTGATGCCAATGTCCCATGAAATGGAATCCCTCTTTCCCACACCAATCTCTCAGCCACATGTTTACTTCCCTAATTTTTTTATCCCTATGCCAATTAGTACATGGCTCAGGCAGTAATCCAGAGATTATGACCCTCGAGGACCTGTTATTCAATTTCTTTCCTAGTACATGATACTTCCCAAACAGGTCCTCCTTCCTAGCCTTACCTATGTTGTTAGTACCAACGTGGGCCACAACAACTGGATCTTCTCCCTCCCACTCCAGTATCCTTTCAAGCTGGTCAGAGATGTCCTGCACCCTGGCACTGGGCAGGCAACACATCGTGCAGGACTCCCGATCCAGCTCTGTCCCCCTAATTATAGAATCCCGTCTAACAACTACTTATCTTTTTGCTCCCCCCTCTTGAATGGCCTTCTGCACCATGGTGCCATGGTCAGCTGGCTCATCCTGTCCACAGCCCTTTTCCTCATCCATATAGGGAGCAAAAATCTCATACCTGTTGAACAAGGTCAAGGGCTGAGGCTCCTCCACTCCTGAATTCAGAATCCTCTTACCTACCTCACTTACATGAAGATCATTATTAAACCAGTTGGCTTTTAATGCAAACTGACAGCTTCATGAACACTTTTGCTGAATGCATTTTTATTTTTAGATAGACTTTAATACCAAGTTACAACAATGTGTTACAAAAATGTGTTACAAAAATTTGAGTTCTGGATTATTAGTAGAGTGATATAGTCATGACATATCCACTCCCCTGCAGTCTGTAGCAACACTGGGCACCAGGACACAAAGGCACATTTTACATGTTTTTGGGTTGTAAATAAAGAAAAAAAACATAGAAACATAGAAAACAGTACCAGGAGTAGGCCACTTGGTCCTTCAAGTGTTTAGATTAGACTGGTGCTGGAAAAGCACAGCAGGTCAGGCAGCATCCAAGGAGTAGGAAAATTGACATTCCGGGCAAAAGACCTTCATCAGGAATAGAGGCACAGAGTCTCCAGGGTGGAAAGAAAAATGAGGGCGGGGGGGGGGTGCTGGGGAGAAGGTAGCAAAGAGTACACTAGGTGAATGGTGTTGGGGATGGAGGTGATAGGTCAGAGAGGGGGTGGGGAGAAGGTAGCAAAGCGTTCTATAGGTGAATGGGGGTGATGGGACAGAGGGGAGGGTGGAGCGGATACGTGGGAAGGGAGATTGGCAGGTAGGACAGGTCATGAGGACCGTACTGAGCTGGAAGGTTGGAACTGGGGTAAGGTGGGGGGGGGGGGGGCGCGGGGGTGGGGAGAGGTGGGGAGGGGAAATGAGGAGACTGGTGAAGTCCACATTGATGCCCTAGGGTTGAAGTGGTCCGAGGCAGAAGATGAGGCGTCAGGTGGTGAGGGAGAGGCAGTGGAGGAGGCCCAGAACCTGCATGTCCTCGGCCAAGTGGGAGGGGGAGTTGAAATGTTGGGCCACGGGGCGGTGTGGTTGATTGGTGCGGGTGTCCCGGAGATGTTCCCTAAAGCGCTCTGCGAGGAGGCGTCCAGTCTCCCCAATGTAGAGGAGACCGCATCGGGAGCAATGGATACAATAAGTGACATTGATGGATGTGCAGGTGCCCACTTGGTCCTTCAAGCCTGGTCTGTAATTCAGTATGATCATAGCTGATCATCCAACTCAACATACTGTTCATTCTTTCTCCCTGTACCCTTTGATCCCTTTAGTCCTATGAACTATATCTAACTCCTTGAAACTTGCAATGTTTTGGCCTCAAGCCCTTTCTAGGGCATAGAATTCCATAGGCTCACTGACTCTTGGTGAAGAAATTTCTCCTCACCCAGGTACTAAATGGACACCTCAAATGCCTAGACTATGACCCTGGTTCTGGACTCCCTGGTCATCAGAAACATTTTTCCTGCATTTACCCTGTCTAATCTATATGAATTTTAAAAGTTTCAATGAGACACCCCCCTCATTCTTCTAAATTTCAGTGAGTATAGTCCTAGCAAATCCAGTCCTAATTTGGAAAGTACGTTCTGCAATGTGGACTAAACTTTTGCCCCTGATTATAATTCACCCATCTGTATCCGTTTAGACAATAACATACCTTGGGCAAAAAGCCAGCACTATGCATAGATCAGAAGCTCAGGTGTTTCTGTGAACTCTGGTTGATATTCACCACTGAATTTCATTTATATGTCTTTGCAGGGGAAAATTCAACACCCAAGGAAGTTACAGTATATCTGCCAAAATTTTGGGCTTGGGAAATGGAAGGGCAAATTGGGAAGGATCGAGACCTGTAGGGTTTTTGTTTCTCTGCACCAAACCAAAAGGTTTAAACCTTGTTGATTAGCACCTCTGTATCTTCAGGGAAAGGCTTTACTGGGTGTGCCTCTCATTATGCCACTAAAATAACTCAGTGGTCAGATATTAATCACAGGAGTCCAATTTAGATTTATTCACAACAAGTTATTTGAATCAAATGAGTGCCTTTGTCATCAAAAGAAACATAAATACTCAATCCACTGCAAGACAGGAACAGTACAACAAACACAGTTGCTCACTTTTAACTTGCAATTATTCCCAGCATCCCATTTCCTTTCCACCTAAAGTGATAATTAATAAACAAAAGATGACATTTATTTCCCACTGCTGCCAGAAACTATGTAGATTGGGACTCAATATATATATTAATGATTTTCTTTCAATATTTTCATTCATTTTCTATTTAAAGCATTTTACTTATATGAATGTAGGAACAGGAGTTGATCTATCCAACTATCATGTTGGTTCCATATCCCAAAATACACCTTGTGTTATATCTCACAGTCAGTTAATCTATATACCTTTAACAGACACAGTATGTAAACATACCTTTAAGAGACACGTGCAGGATATCATCATAGCATGTGACCTGAGGATGTAAAGATCTCAGACTCCATCTCAGCTGTGGTCATTTGAAACATGGCATTCTGATGGAAAAAGACTACTGCTTGTAAACAAACAGCTCAATGTTAGTGCAGACACTGAAGTTTCTATGAATGTAATATTTGTATATATTGGTGAGCTGTAAAAATCATCTATTGGATTTTTCAATATTGTGGGATCCCTGACCCAGTTACAAGGATAACATAAGCATCACTACATCAGTTAAAGACACCGTGCTAGATGCAAAATGTACATCACCCTTGGCAATCAAAAATTTTATAAATTGCCAATTTAAAATCATGTATAATCCATTATAATTATTGGAGGACATTGGAGATACTTGGCTTGGGAGAGGGCCAAGAAGTTGATAAAAGCTGCAAATAGGTCTGGGGATTATGATGAGTACTTCATCTCCACACATTCCTTGTGATGCAACCATAAAGACATACATGTTGTTCTGCTATGACATGCGTTTCGTTACTGCAAATTTGTTGTAATGTGATTGACGGACTGGGGACACTGTTTCTAAAGCACGAACATTTAAAACATGTGTTGGCTGCAACATAATTACATCACCAACACTTTAAGCGCTGTTTTGAAAGTGCAATTTTTCTAAAATGTGAGGTTTCACAAGAACACAACCATTGTGTTATAGAAGAACTACCTGTAATAAATAAAAGCAGGCTTAGGCCATTTGGCCCCTTTAGATTGCTTGACCAACTTCACACTGCCTGTTAATTTGCAGAATTCCTCGATACAGCTCAAGCCAAATGTGCTATTGGTTACATGCATGCCTCACCAGGCACTCAAATTTATGCTACACTTCAAGTTAGCTTGCAACTCACTTGCATCTTATTTGCTGGAATAGTTTGTTCAGTGATTCTGAATAGGAAGAAGAGTAAATTGTGATGTGACAGTGCAGTGGCATGTTCCCAAATGTTCTGACAATGACACTACACTGCAATCCCTGTTGGAAATGGCAGACAGGAAGAGAGAAGTTTTCTGGTTGTAAGTTTGCTTGCTGCGCTAGCAGATTTGTTTTCAGACTTTTCAGCACGGTGAAGTGCTGGTGTTATGTCACACTTTCTGTTTATGTGTCTTGGTCTCTTAAGGTGGGTAATATCATTTCCGGTTCTTTTTCTCAGAGGATGGTAGATGGGGTCTAAATTGATGTTTTTGTTGATGGAGTTCCGATTTGAATGCCAGGCTGTAAGAATTCCCGTGCGTGTCTCTGTTTGGGCTATCCTATGATGGATGTGTTGTCCCAGTCAAAGTGACGTCCTTCTTTGTCTGTATGTAAGGATAATCGTGATAGTGGGTCATGTCTTCTGGCGACTAGTTGGTGTTCGTGTACACTGTATAGAAACAGAGATCAGTGTAGTGATTGTAACAAGTTCAACCAGGTGGACGTCATAGAACATGTGTTCCCTGATTGGTGCTGTTCACCTGGGCTGATCAGGGAGCACTGGCTGACTGATAAAAACTTGGGTGTCAGACATCCTGTTCACTCTGCAAGCTGACTTTGAGGGAGTTGGATCAGTATCCAAGGAGCAAGAGAATCGACGTTTCGGGCATAAGCCCTTCTTCAGGAATGAGGAAAGTGTGTCCAGCAGGCTAAGATAAAAGGTAGGGAGGAGGGACTTGGGGGATGGGCGTTGGAAATGCGATAGGTGGAAGGAGGTCAAGGTGAGGGTGATAGGCTGGAGTGGGGTGGGGGCGGAGAGGTCAGGAAGAAAATTGCAGGTTAGGAAGGTGGTGCTGAGTTCGAGGGATTTGACTGAGACAAGGTAGGGGGAGGGGAAATGAGGAAACTGGATAAATCTGAGTTCATCCCTTGTGGTTGGAGGGTTCCTAGATGGAAGGTGAGGCGCTCTTCCTCCAACTGTCGTGTTGCTATGGTCTGGCGATGGAGGAGTCCAAGGACCTGCATGTCCTTGGTGGAGTGGGAGGGGGAGTTAAAGTGTTGAGCCATGGGGTGGTTGGGTTTGTTGGTCGGTCCTCCATCACAAAGGACTCAAAGCCCTCCGTTTCTTCCTTTCCCGCCGAACCAACCGGTACCCTTCCACTGACACCCTCCTTTGACTGACTGAACTGGTCCTCACCCTGAACAACTTCTCTTTCCAATCCTCCCACTTCCTCCAAACCAAAGGAGTAGCCATGGGCACCCATATTTGGAACAGTCCATCTTCCGCAGCTACACAGGCACCACCCCCACCTTTTCCTCCACTACATCGATGACTGTATCGGCGCTGCCTCGTGCTCCCATGAGGAGGTTGAACAGTTCATCCACTTTACCAACACCTTCCACCCCGACCTCAAATTCACCAGGACCGTCTCAGACTCCTCCCTCCCCTTCCTAGACCTTTCCATTTCCATCTCGGGCGACCGAATCAACACGGACATTTACTATAAACCGACCGACACCCACAGCTACCTAGACTACACCTCCTCCCACCCTGTAAAAACGCCATCCCATATTTCCAATTCCTTTGTCTCCGCCGCATCTGCTCCCAGGAGGACCAGTTCCAATACTGTACAACCCAGATGGCCTCCTTCTTCAAAGACCGCAATTTCCCCCCAGATGTGGTCGACAATGCCCTCCACCGCATCTCTTCCACTTCCCGCTCCTCCGCCCTTGAGCCCCGCCCCTCCAACCGCCACCAGGACAGAACCCCACTGGTCCTCACCTACCACCCCACCAACCTCCATATACAGCGTATCATCTGCCGTCATTTCCGCCACCTCCAAACGGACCCCACCACCAGGGATATATTTCCCTTCCCTCCCATATCAGTGTTCCGAAAAGACCACTCCCTCCGTAACTCCCTCGTCAGGTCCACACCCCCCACCAACCCAACCTCCACTCCCGGCACCTTCCCCTGCACCCGCAAGAAATGCAAAACTTGCGCCCACACCTCCCCCCTTACCTCCCTCCAAGGCCCCAAGGGACACTTCCATATCCGCCACAAATTCACCTGCACCTCCACACACATCAGTTATTGCATCCGCTGCACCCGATGTGGCCTCCTCTATATTGGGGAGACAGGCCGCCTACTTGCAGAACGTTTCAGAGAACACCTCTGGGACACCCGGACCAACCAACCCAACCACCCCGTGGCTCAACACTTCAACTCCCCCTCCCACTCCACCAAGGACATGCAGGTCCTTGGACTCCTCCACCGCCAGATCATAGCAACATGACGGTTGGAGGAAGAGCGCCTCATCTTCCGCCTAGGAACCCTCCAACCACAAGGGATGAACTCAGATTTATCCAGTTTCCTCATTTCCCCTCCCCCTACCTTGTCTCAGTCAAATCCCTCGAACTCAGCACCACCTTCCTAACCTGCAATCTTCTTCCTGACCTCTCCGCCCCCACCCCACTCCGGCCTATCACCCTCACCTTGACCTCCTTCCACCTATCGCATTTCCAACGCCCCTCCCCAAAGTCCCTCCTCCCTACCTTTTATCTTAGCCTGCTGGACACAACTTTCCTCATTCCTGAAGAAGGGCTTATGCCAGAAACGTCGATTCTCCTGCTCCTTGGATGCTACCTGACCAGCTGCGCTTTTCCAGCAACACATTTTCAGCTCTGATCTCCAGCATCTGCAGTCCTCACTTTCTCCTCGGAGCTGGATCAGTATCAAGGACTTTCTATTTGTAAGTAAAGGATGATCTGGTGTTGAGATACCATTACAGGGGGAGGTTGAAGCTGTCATCCTGATAGAGGACACTAGGTTTAAGCACCATACTTTCTATGAAACCTAACAAACCCCTTTTGAATGTTGGTGTTCATAACTATGGTGACAGCAATCTGTTCATGGTAGTTCCAAGCTGAGCTTGGAGGAGAGTAGTTGGATCTCCCACTGCAGCATCCAGATATTGGCTGGTTTCTGCAATGAAAGATAAGTCATTGCCAATTGACTTTGCACAATGGATGCATCCACAAGTGGTTACAGGGTCACGATTACGACACTGGAGAGCATGAACCTAAGCTTGGTGCAAAACCCTCAAACAAGATTGTGCTGGATTTCTCCATGTTCCTAAATATTGTACACAGAAAGGCCTGTCAATGCATGAAGCAATCAATGGGTACAAATATCAGCCTTTCTTTTTATGCCATCCCATTAAAACCCTTCACAAATTCCTTTGCCACAGAACTCATGGGTGACCTTTCCCTCTTTTCTCACTGCCTTTCAGAAGGCAGTGAGACAGAATATCTATGACAGTTGATGTCATGCGTCAAGCTGTAAGGAGCTGGATGTGAAAAAATAAAATAATTCAATAATTGCAGGCAAGTGATCAAGGTCAGTGAACATGTGTTCAAATGCATTTCTTACAACTATACCTCCTACCTCTCCCACTGCTCATTGGATCAATCTCTCAGCTACTAATCTCTTCAATCATAACCTACGTAATCTTCAAAGCTTTACCTCATGCTCACATATGTAGCAAGCCTCTCGTCCACCTCACATCTTGCATACACTACCAGTTATTCAACATTGACAAGACCAAACTTATCACATTCACTGGTGCTTTCCTCTCTCAAAGAGTTAGAAGGCATGTAATAAAGGCAGCAGAATGTAAACAGGTCCAGCAACATGTACATTTCATAGAGGAGATGGTGCTCAACAGATCAGACCATCCACTGCTGAAGCCACAGCCAATGAGAGTTAAATCCCTTGAGTTGACTGTATTTTCACATTCCAGGTACCTTCACCCCACAGTAACTTCTAATTTGCAAACTTCAAATGGTTTGAGCACTTCTTGCTCCCCACGTGTCCCACCCCCCAACCCACCTTACCTCACCACAAACTCTCAGATACCAAAGGACTGATACCTGGCAGTGCAATGGAGGAATAGCAACTGATAAAAGACCAACAAGACACTCATGGTGAAGAAAAATCATCACTTGATTTTACGTTTGGAGTCGCCAGGTCAGATACTGTCTCTGTACTGATTTAGAGAATAAGATTGAGATGGACCCTGCATATGGTAAGACACATTATACAAGTAGTTTGCAGCAGATAGTACAAGAGTAGAGTAGGTGCCAGTTCACTAGAACAAAAATTGGTGCTATCTTAAGTTTCTGTATTGTAGTGCCCGAGAATTTCATGAACCACAAATGTTGGCAGCACCAACTTGAAAAACAGAACTCAAAATGTTGAAAATCAGTTATACAGCTTGAACACATGAATTCAGAACAGTAAGATGGAGAGAAAAATCACTAAACTCTTACCAGACCAACTCTCAGGCTGCTGTCTCCTTGGAGAGAGAGATGACTGAAGGTGATTTCACCTGAGGGTCACCACACCTGAGGTCAGGGAACAATTTGAGAAGGAAAACCCTTCACTGTAACCTCAGCCAGTGTGGAAATTGAACCCATGCTCTTAGCGCCACTCTGTATTGCAGACTAGCTGTCCAGCCAACTGAACCAACATAGCCGTGCAACCACTTGGTGCAGTGGTTGGAATCTTGTAAAATCTCTGATATTCTGGAAAGATTCCAGCAGCTTCGAAAACCACAAATTCAAGAGAGAGTCAGGAAACCTCATGCTGGTTATCTAAGAGGTGTTATTTACAAAATGCTGGAATCCATGATGAACGAGACAGTTGTTAGCACGCTTAGAACATCATAATAATCAGGCAGAGTCATAGTTTCATTAAATGAATTTTGTTCAGATAAATTTATTGAAGTTCTTTGAGAATGTTAACCAGCAAAGGTGGATAGAGGGTAACTAGTGCATCTAGTAATTTTGGATTCACTAAGATGCCACATAAAACAATACTGCACAAGATGTGACTTCATAATATTGGGCTGATATACCAGCATGGATAAAGGATAACTATTCCAGTATAACTCGGACTGCTAAAGGTATCAATGCTGGGACCTCAACAATTTATGAAATGCAGTGGTGAATTTGATGAAGGGAAACACAGTATTGTAGATAAGTTTTTTGAATCATATCAAGTTAGGTATGAAAGAAAGGGGTTTCAAAGAGCCTATATCAACAGTGGTAAGGTGGAGATTGTTGAAAGTGTCAAGTTCCTGTGAGTGATGATTACCAACAATCTGTTCTGGTCCACCCATGGTCAAGAAGGGCCAACAATGCCTTTACTTCCTTAGGAAGCTAAAGAAAATCAGCATGTACATAAATATTCGTAACAATTTTCATAGATGTACCATAGAATGCATTCTATCTGGATGCATTCACAGCTTGGTATGGCAACTGCTCTTCCTAGGACGGTAAGAAACTACAGAGAGTTGTGAACGCGGCCCATCGTGCAATCCAACCTTCTATCCATTGACTCCATCTATACATCCTCACTGCTTTGGGAAGGCAGCCAACATAATCAAACTCCCCTCCCACCTTGGTTATTACCTTTTCCAACCTCTTCCATCAGGCAGAAGATACAAAAACACACAGACCAACAGATGCTGTTATCAGACCTCTGAATGGATCTCTCAAATTTTAAACTTAACCATTGATCCCACTCTTTGTGCATCTTCTCTGCAGCCATAACATTGTATTCTTCACTCTGTTCTGTTATCCCAATGCATTTTGTATGGTATGATCTGCCTGTACCCCACACACAATTTTATGTTGTACCTAGCTACATGTGACAATAATAAATCAAATCAAATTAAATAATATGGGAAAATTTGAGGTTGAAAGACTGCAGAATGCTACCATACAAATATTTGAGTATCTTTGTACATGAATCATAATGTTTGCCTGGAGGTACAGTAAATTATTAGAAAGGCAAATGGAATTTAGGACTTTATTGCAAGTTGGATTGAGTATAAAAGTGGGAAGTTTGGCTACAGCTGTGCAGGGAACAGGTCAGGCTGCATTTCGAGTACAGCAGCTTGGTGTTGACTGTAGGAAGGATACACAATAACTTTGCACCCAAAGCAACTTACAGAAGGTTCATTAGTCTGGTTCTTGGGATGAAGGCGCTGTCTCATGAAGAAGGGCTGAGTGGGTTCGACTTCTGCTCAGTGGAGTTTCTAAAAATGAGAGGTGATCTTATGAAACCTATAAGATTCCAAGGGGGCTTGGCAGGGTAGATCCTTGAAGGATATTTCCTTTTATGGAGGAATCTAGAAGTGGGGGCACAGTTTAACCACAAACAACCAAGGTCATTCAGGATTGTCATTTGACAAACTAACCCGACAAATAGATGAAAACTTAAATTTTTCATATTTTTCTATCAGGAGACTATAATTTGAAAATTGATCTTACTGACTGGGATGGCGAAAAACGTAATGCCCAATATAGAAGTTTCAGAGTGCAAAATGAGCAGGTGAGGACTATTAAGTGACTGAGCTAATCAAATTTATAATTGTATCTTTTGGTCTTTGCTTTGCTGTAATTCATATTGTTGTACCTGTTTGCATGAGTGCACTGGAAATATGTTTTTAAATTCAAGGGAAAATAACCAAATCTTTTAACAAACTTCGAGAAGGAATAAGTGATGTTAAGTAATTGAAACAGAAACCTTGTCAAAAATGTTGCAGCTCTTTTTGTGGATTCAAGGAACTCGGATATTGTCCAACTAATACGCCATTTCATGTAATGGTTAAACAAATAAGGCAACAATTTACATACATAAAATGCCGTCAAATTTGAAAAACTCTCTTCCAATCTAATTACCTTTTCTCCAGAGCAGCACTATGCTCCCTCAGAGGCAAATCACAGCCCTGCTCAATCTTCTTCTTCATTTACTGGAGGGATGCAATGATCACGTCTTTCAGTCCACTCCATGTGTGAGCTGCCTGGGGACATCAAAGTGTCAGCAATTTTCAGATGTCAATCAAAATAGGCCCATGTCAGGTGAACTTTCAGCCTACTCTTTCAATGGCAAGGATCATTCTCTGCATCCAATTCTTGACAGCGTGTGAACAAAATTATTTTTCGGTCAGGTGGTCAGCCTGACAACTTAGTTTTGTCTGTCCTGATATAACCTTGCAATCTGCAGACACACATTGTACCAAATGTACTCTTGTTGAATTGTCTCCTTTTTTTAATCCTTGTCCTGAGAAACAGCATTCACTAAACCAAGAAGTCTAACTCATGGGCCAACAGTGGCACACCAGAACACAGTGGTCTCACATGGCAAAAGGTAGAACTTTGATACCATCCTGAATGATGGACGCTGCTTTGGAGGAACACCAATTAAAACAAACCCACATGTACATTGCTTATTTTTCCTTCACAGAATTCATACCAGTTAACCTTTGGTGACTATTCTGGAAATGCAGGAAACTCACTGAGTGGTACGTTTCATCCAGAAGTTGCATGGTGGGCCAATCACAATGGCATGAGGTTCAGCACAAAGGACAGAGATAATGACCGCTATGAGGGAAACTGTGCAAGGGAAGACAAAGCTGGTTGGTGGTATAACAGGTTTGTGAAAGATTAGTCATTTTTCTTGCTGAATGCATTTGTCGATAGTTCATATATTACTGGCGTTAGAGCTAGACCAGAATGTGAAAGACTTTACTGTCACTCATTTTTAAACAGGATAATTTCTATCCATTAAACCAGCAATGACAATTAGATTAGATTAGATTAGATTACTTACAGTGTGGAAACAGGCCCTTCGGCCCAACAAGTCCACACCGCCCCGCCGAAGCGCAACCCGTTACCTAATACTACGGGCAATTTAGCATGGCCAATTCACCTGACCTGCACATCTTTGGAGTGTGGGAGGAAACCGGAGCACCCGGAGGAAACCCACGCAGACACGGGGAGAATGTGCAAACTCCACACAGAGAGTCGCCTGAGGCGGGAATTGAACCTGGGTCTCTGGCGCTGTGAGGCAGCAGTGCTAACCACTGTGCCACCGTGCCGCCCACACTACATTCGCAGGTAATTTTGCAATTGACAAATAGGGGAGTCACTCAAACTGAGCCTTTTATTTGAAACTGTGGAGCTTAAAAATGTGTTGCTGGAAACGTGCAGCAGGTCAGGCAGCAAAGAAACAGGAGAATCGACGTTTCGGGCATAAGCCCTTCTTCAGGAATCTGTGAAATTTGAAACTGTGGAGTCGAACATCTACATGTAGGCTAAATGTTCCTTCCTCCATTTTGTACCCTCACAGTAGAATGCATGAAATTAAATGTAACTTTCTCCAGGAAATGATACCAGAGATATTCAGCCAGATAAAGGTGTCTGCAGGATATGAGGCACTGACATGATTTTAACTGCTGTTTAGTTTCTGAATTATCATCCATGCAAGGTAAAAACACAAAGTTCCTGAAAACCACTCAAAGAGCGAATTATTGATCAGAACATTTATTGCTGCTTGAAATAAGGCCAAGTACAATTGAATTTGTAATGCCAAACAGAAACAATGATGTTTCAAGGATTAAAGCACCACAACAATTTAGACCATAACAGCATAATATATAGGAGCAGAATTCTCCTATGTAGAATTAGGCCATTTGGCCCATCGAATCTACTCCACCATTGGCTGATATCTTTCTCAATGCCATTCTGCTGCCTTCTTCCCACATAACCCTTAATCCCCTTACTAATCAAGAACCTATCTACCTCTGTCTTAAATACACTCAATGATGTGGCCTCCCAAGACTTCTGCAACAATGAGTTCCACAGGTTAACCACACTCTGGCTGAGTTAAAAAGAGTCATCCCTTCACTCTGAGGTTGTGCCCATGTGTTCTAGTCTCTCCTACGAGTGGAACCATCTTCTTCATCTATCCAGGCCCCACAGTATTCTGTAAGTTCCAATGAGATCCACCCTTATCCTTCTAAACTTCACTGAGTACAGACCCAAAGTCCTCAACTGCTCCTCATATGACATCCCCAGAATCATTCTTGTCAACCTCCTCTTGACCCGTCCAATGCCAGCACACCCTTCCTTGGATATGGGGCCCAGAACTGCTCACAATATTCCAAATGCAGTCTGACGAAAGTCTTGTACAGCCTCAGTAGTATCTCTGTTCTTGTATTCTAACCCCATTAAAATGAATGCGAGCATTGTATTTGTCTTCCTAACTGCCAACTGAACCTACATGTCAACCTTAAGAGAATCCTGAACAAAGACTTTTTGTACTTCAGATTTCTGAAACCTTTCCCCATCTAGAAAATGATCTTTCTACCAAAATGCATAACCTCACACTTACCCACATTTTATTCCATCTGCCACTTCTTTGCCCACTCTTATAGCCAAAGTCCTGCTGTAGCCTCCCTGCTACCTCAACATTATTTGTCCCTCTATCTACTTTTGATGTCATTTGCAAATTTAGCAACAGTACCCTCAGTTCCTTCATCCAGATCATTAATACATAACATGAACACTGATCCCTGCAGAACCCCACTATTCACTAGTTGTCAACCTGAAAAAAAAATCCCTTTACCCCACTCTCTGCCTTCTGCCAGTCAGCCATATCTCTATCCATGCTAGTACCTTGCTCATAACACCATGGGCTCTTATTTTATTTGGCAGTTTCCAGTATGGTTCCTTGTCAAAGGCTTTCTTGAAATCCAAATAGATGATGTCCATTGGCTCTGTCTAACTTGCATGTTATTTCCTCAAAGAATTCTCACAGATTTGTCATGCATGATCTCCCCTTTATGAAGCTGTTCTGATTCAGCCTATTTTACCAGGCACTTCCAATTACTCTGAAATATTCTCCTTAATACTGGATCTTAAAATTTTCTCACAACTGAAGTCAGGCTAACTGGTCTATAATTTTCTGATTTCTGCCTCTCTCCCTTCTTAAACTTTACTTTAGCCATTGTCTAGTCAGCTGGAACCCTCCCTGAATCCTGAAAGATAACCAGCAATACTTCAAGAATCTTGTCAACTATCTTTTTTAGAACTCTAGGGTGTAGTCCATTGGGTCAGGCAGCATCCAAGAGGCAGGAGAATTGACATTTTGGGCATAACCCCTTCATCAGGAATGAGGCTTGTGGGCCGGGGGCTGGGGGGGGGGGGGGGGGGGGGGGGGGTGGAGCTGAAAGATCAATGGAATGGGAGTGGGGTTGTCTCAGCTACCTTCGCACCCCCCAACCCCACCTCCATCCCCATCCCATTTATCTCTCAGTCCTCCAGCCGACAAGCCTCATTCCTGATGAAGGGCTTATGCCCAAAACATCAATTCTCTTACTCCTCGGATGCTGCCTGACCTGCTGTGCTTTTCCAGCACCACACTCTCGACTCTGGTCTCCGGCATCTGCAGTCCTCACTTTCTCCTAATTGATTTCAACCCGATTGTGAAGGCTCTTCCAAGGATGCCTACCTTGAAGAAGTTATCCTCCTCGCTCTACAAGGATCTCAGCGCCCGTCTCTCACTGCTCCACAGGTCATCTACTCTGCCCTGAAGTTTTTCAGCCATGTCCTGAAGATCAGGGGAGACAGGACACCTACTTGTGGATTATTTCAGAGAATATCTCTGGGGACACCCACACGAACCAACCCCCACCACCCTGTGGTGGAACACTTCAACTCCCCCCTCTCACTCTGCCAAGGACATGCAGGTCCTGGGCCTCCTCCATCGCCGAACCTTTAGGACCTTAGGGCCTGAAGGACATAAGCCCTTCATCAGGAATGAGACTTGTCGGCTGGAGGGCTGAGAGATAAATGGGATGGGGGTGGGGTTGGGGGGTGCGAAGATGGTAGGGTGTGAGACAACCCCACCCCCATCCCATTGATCTTTCAACCCCTCCCCGGCCCACAAGCCTCATATTCCGCCTTGGACCCTGCAATCACACGGGATAAATGTGGATTTCACCAGTTTCCTAATTTCCCCCTTTCCCCACATTATCCCAGTCCCAAGCTCTCCTGACCTGTCCATCACCTTCCCATCAATGCTCCACCCTCCTCTCTGACCCATCACCTTCTTCCTCACCTTAACCTACCTATCACATTCTCAGCTACCTTGCCATCCAATCCCACCTCCCTCCTCCCAATTATCCCTCAGTCCCCCAGCTCACAAGCCTCATTCCTGATGAAGGAAATTGACGTTTTGCCCGAAACGTCAATTCTCCTGCTCCTTGGATGCTGCCTGACTTGCTGTGCTTTTCCAGCACCACACTCTCAATGCTGATCTCCCACATTCTGCAGTCCTCACTTCCTCTGTGTAGTTCATTGGTCTGGGTGATTTATCCACCTTCAGACCTTTCAGCTTTCCCAGTACCTTCTCCTTCATGATGGATGAATTTTACTTCTCAATGGACGCAGCTGGGCACTGCACCTATCTTTAAAAATATTAAAGTAAACTTTAGAAGTCCCAACATTCATTAGCAAAAATTCTGCTTTCTAATGTCGTGTCAGTTGCAATATATGTAAAAGTATTACCATTGGAAAAAATGATATTCAGTGTGATTTCAGCAAATGAGTTAATCTAGTGGTTATGGGACAGAGCAGGAGGACACTAAGGAGGAAAGATAAATCTGGGATCGATTTTGAGTCCAGATTAGAGACAGTGAGCTGCTCAAACAGGAAGCTTGAAACCAATCCCAGAATGGGTCTTGGACATTATTTCAATAACTTGAGTGAGTTGATGGTGTGATGGTTTAGTGGTCTGTGACTTGGAGGCACAAGACCATTTTTGAATACGAACATTTTATACGGCCACAGGATTATCAGGTTTTAGGAACTGAGCTCCACTTAAATCATTTGAGAACATCTGTAATCAGACTAATTCCACTCTATAGAGCACTTTGTGATATGGACTGCAGGATTTAGGAAGCTCCTTGTATATTGGTTTCTCTGGTGTCAAAAGGCCATGTATAAAGCTGACAAAAGAAAGCTATCGCATCAGCTCAATGTTAATTCCTTGCTTTTCGCTTGCACTCATGACCAACCTACTCCAGGAAAATGTTTAATGGTCATTGAGAAAATTCAATGTCATATCCGATTGACAGTGAAAATTTCTAAACATTTGCTCTTCGGATGCAAGAGCTCTTCGGACAGGTAAGATAAGAGGAACAGCTCTTGGCTCCAATGCACTTTTGGTAGCTGTTGTCAATCATAAGCAGACCTCCTCCAGTCTTTGTCTCCACCTCCTAGGATGCTGCACCTCCACACACATGTTTTTGGAAAAAGAAAAAACTATTTGCTTTGCTGTCAACAACTCTCAGCTAATTGCCAGAACCATGAACATATACACAGGGAAATCTGGAGGATGAGGAATAGGTTGGTGAGGCAAATCAGATTACTCCATATTTGTGTCGGCTCCAATAAAGGTGTGCAGTAGCAGAGGAGTAGAAACAAAGACTGGAGGAGATCTGCTCATGGATCCAGGAGCTGTTCCTTCTGCCTCACCAGTCTGGTCGGCATCAGAAGAACAAATGTTAAGAAATACTCGCTATCAATGGGATATGATACTTGGACTTGCATACATGGACTTCTAACACTAGAGAAGCCAATACATAGGGAACTTGCTAAGACCTGCAGTCCATATCACAAAGTGCTCTGCAGACTGGAATTAATCTGTTTACAGATGTTCTCAAACAGTGACAGTGGAACCCAGTTCCAAAAACTTGACAACCTTTAGGCCATATAAAATGCTCATAATCAAAAATGATCTTGTGCATCCAAGTCACAGGCTTCCCTCCACCTGCTAAAATATCACTGAATAAGAGTGGTGCTGGTAAAGCACAGCAGGTCAGGCAGCATCCAAGGAACAGAAAAATCGACACCATCTCCAACCATCCAGTATTCATAAGTGCAATTGTCACAATAACAAAAGATTTATAGAGAAAAAAGAATGGGAGAAAGAATAGTAACAAACAGAGCAACCTATTATAATCACAGATAGATTTAGGAAATAAAATAAGATATAATGGAAATTATGCTACATTCTACTATTAGTATAAACTAAATTATTATAAGCAGTAATTTATTCACCATTAAGTTTTAAGGCTGCAACTTAGATATGGTAGTCTGTGTTACTTTGAAATACAGACTGTCTGCACTAGCATTAATCAGGGAAATATATTAAAAGAAGTTACTGTCATGAAATGTCAATTTCTTTAATATTTCCACTTGTTAAATGATTTTTCATTTTGAATTTTGCAGATGTCACTCTGCTAACCTGAATGGATATTATTACATGAGAGGACCTTTCTCTTCAAAAACAGATGATGGAATTGTTTGGTATACTTGGCATGGATGGTGGTATTCATTAAAGTCTACAGTTATGAAGATACGACCTTCTGAATTTGTACCAAGCAGAGAATGAGTGTTCCTATCCTTCTTGAAATTAGTGTAAGTGTATTATTGTATCGCAATGTTTTCTATAACAATACCTTCTTCAGTAGGACTTTGTATTGCACACTTATTCCTTTGCCAGGTTCAGGATGAACATTATTTGGGAACAAATAATGTGGTCCATTTGTGTTTTTCCTTTGGCAACTCTTATATCATGTTTGGATTGTAACAAGGAGTGAAAGTGGCTCACTACTCATAAGTGAATTGATTGTGGGGCTTCAGTGCATTTTACATTATCCTAGCAGGATGCAAACAGTATATTATTACAATTTAACTGAAATAGCTTTCAAGTATATTTGAAGTCAAAACAATCAGTGCCATTTAGTTATTTAATCTGGGCATGAATTTTGTTCTCAGCATTCAGGTTCATCAATTATGCTATTATGACTTAAAGATCATGGAAACTTTCTTACATTCTGCTCCCATGCATTTGTGTTAAATTCAAATCCTCAAACTTTTGAAGATTGCACATCTTGTACTTAACAAAGCTACTAAACACTCATTCGCATAGCTGCTCTGTTCCAGCACATGGAAATTCTTTGCCTCTGACTACACCTTACATGAGTGATGGTGGGCTGAAGAGAGCCACCAACTTCAATTACTGATGGTCGGCTTTCAAGTTTCTTACTCCTAACCCCTCCATTAATCAGTGACACTGGGGCAGAAAAGTTAAAGGATCCCACTGATGAGTTTGCAGCAGGAGGAGCTGGGAGAATTCCTTGAGTGCCCTTCCCACCATCCATCCACCCTATCCCCCAAACCTCTCCACAGATTTAATGGGATGGTGGGGAAGTGGGAAGAGTTGTAGTGTCCCATCCACCTTCACCCCAGTTACTAGCAACTTAAATCCAACTTCTAGCCGAGCCACGATGAGAAAACCGGTGGGAGGAAGTCAAACAGCGGTGGGGTGGAAGGCTCAGCAGATGGGACAGTTCCTGGCCTTTTGGACCCAGTCACCAAATCACCACCTATACACCAGCACCTCCCCCCCCCCCCCCCCCCCCCCCACCCCCCCCAAAACAACTCTATTCATTGCACTTGCTCCTCACAGCATCTCTCTAGTTACCATTGCAAACAGTATATTGAATGTGGGCAGCTGGCAGTTCTGTCACACTCTGGAGTTTCAGTAGAGGCCACCTGTCCAGGCTGAAATCTCACCTCCAGTCCATGAAGTGTCAAAGACATGCGGAGTTACATTTTCTTTGCCCCACTACCTGAACAATTCTGCCCTAACAGTTCATTTTATGAGATGGTTTTCTTTCCTCCATGGAAAGAGATTCAATTGGCAGATAGTGAGGACTGTGTGTGCTGGACAGTCAGAGTCGATAAAATGTGGAGCAACTAACCACAGACATATACTACAAGCCCACCGACTCCCAAAGCTACCTAAACTCACCTCCTCCCACCCTACTCCCTGTAAAAATGTCATCCCTTATTCCCAATTCCTCCACCTCTGCTGCATCAGTTCCCAGGATGACCAATTCCACCTCAGAAAATCCCAGATGGCCTCCTTCTTCCACAATCACAATTTCCCTTCCCACGTGGTTGACAATACCCTCCAGCGTATCTCCTCCTCTTCACACACCACCACCCTTGAACCCCACCCCTCCCAACGCAACAAGGACAGAACTCCCCTGGTCCTCACCTTCACTCCACCAATCTCCACATACAATGCATCATCCTCTGCCACTTTCGCATATCTCTAAATAGACCCCAACACCAGACATATATTTCCCTCCCCATCCCTATCAGTGTGCCGAAAACACCATTCCCTCTGCGATTCCCTTGTCAGTCCACACTCCCCACCAGCCCACACCTGGCACCTTTCCCTGCCACTGCAGGGAGTGCAAAACCTGCATCCACACCACTCCCCATCCAAGGCCCCAAGGGATCCTTCCACTTCAGTCATAAATTCACCTGTACCTCTACCAATGTCATCTACTGCATCCATTGCACCCACTGTGATCTCCTCTACATCGGGGAGACAGAACACCTTCTTCTAGATTGTTTCAGAGGAACATATCTGGGACACCCACACCCACCAACCCCACCACCCACTCCATCAAGGACATGCAGGTCCTTGGCCTCCTCTACCACCAAACCGTTACCAACCAATGCCTGGATGAAGAACGCCTCATATTTCGTCTTGGGAACCTGCAGCTTCATTTCCCCTCCCCCCACATTATCCCGGTCCCAAGCCTCCAACTTGGCACCACCCTCCGGTCCGTCCATCACTGCCCCCCCCTCTGAAATATCACATTCTCCCTCACCTACATCCACCAATCGCTTTCCCAGCTACCTTCCCCCAACCCCAACCCCTCATTCTTGATGAAAGGCTTATGCCCAAAACGTTGATTCTCCTGCTTCTTGGATGCTGCCTTACCTGCTGTGCTTTCCTAGCACCACACTCTTAACGCTGATCTCCAGCATCTGCAGTCCTCACTTTCTCCTAGCAAGCACAAGAGACACAGGGGACTCCTGTATTACCTCACTGGTTTCCTTAGTTTGTCTGGTAATAGGCATTCCCTCTCCACCTGAATGAATCTAATCTGTGGTGTGACAACCTCCCTCTATATGTGTTATCCATGTAATTCTCTGCCTCACAGAAACACAACAGTGTCTCCTGCTGCTGGTCAAGTTCAGAAACCAAGTGCTCAAGGTTGTGCAAGCAGTGACATTTCCTTCAGATGTGTTTGTTTGGGACATAATAATGTCCATGACTTTACACATACCATGGGAGAAACATTCCACTTTCCTCATTGATTTAGCATCTCGTAACTCTTAAAACTATTTGTTATCCTTAGGATAAGCATAAACTTTATTAATTTTTTGTATTGAGTAAAACTGAAGGAAATAAAGTTATTTTCTTTTCTTTTGACTTTATTTAATTTGACCTTCCTTTTGCTCATGTTCCTTCCTGAAATCCTATTCTTTACAAATTATACTTTGTTCTAAGTTTTTAGCTATTTAGACT
Source organism: Chiloscyllium punctatum (assembly GCF_047496795.1). Lineage (NCBI taxonomy): Eukaryota > Metazoa > Chordata > Chondrichthyes > Orectolobiformes > Hemiscylliidae > Chiloscyllium > Chiloscyllium punctatum. The sequence goes on along the minus strand of NC_092739.1, from coordinate 86,710,710 downwards.
ACTCCTTAAGAGCAGCTTCTAAACATCCAATAAACTCAGATTTCCTGTGACAGCACTCTTGAATTTTGTTTTCCACACTTAGTCTCTCTTGGTACTGTGTTCAGAACAACGTGACTCCCTGCTCTGCATGCTTTTTTAAAATTCACTGCCACTTCTTTCAGTATCGTGCTCAGAATGAAGTTGCTCCTTTCCCTCTTTGTAAACTGGCTGCCTCCTCTCTTGCTGCTGTGTTCAGAATTAAATCAAATCTACAGCACAGAGCCAACCAGTCAGCCAAACCGGGCAGTGGAGAGATCAGCTCCTGACAAGACTTTTCCCAATCTGTCTACCCCTTCCCACTATCTGACATGATAATGTTAGAGACCCACAGTAATGTGGTTGACTCTTAACTGCTCTCTGAAATGGCCTAGCAAGCCACTCAGTTGTATTAATCACTACAAAGACTTAAGAAAAAAAATTAAACTGGTTGGTCCATCCAGCATTGATCTAGACCTGGAAAAGACAATAAAAGTGCAGATGCTGGAATCCAAGGTAGACAAGCAGGAGGCTGGAAGAACACAGCAAGCCAGGCAGCATCAGGAGGTGGAGAAGTCAATGTTTCGAGTATATCCCTTCTTCAGGACTGTAAAAGGGTTAGAGTCTGATTTGCTGTGTTCTTCCAGCCCCCTGCTTGACTACCAGAAAAGACAATGGCAGGAACAGCCCGGTTGACTCTGTAAAGACTATTTAGTAAAATCTGGGGACGAATGCCAACATTGAGAGAGCTGTCTCCCAACAGCCTCACACAGTCAAACTCACAGAATCATACCTGACAGGCATTGTCCTAGACACAACTATGACCATCCCTGGATATGTCCTGTCACAGTGACAGGACACATCCAACAGACGTGGTAGCATAGTGGTATACAGTCGGGAGGAAGTTGCTCTGGGAGTTCTTAACATTCACTCTGGATCCCATGAAGCTTTGTGGCTTTAGATTAAACATGGACAAGGAAACTCATGCTGAATACCACTTATCGTCCTCCCTTGACTGATGAATTGGTACTTCTCCATATTGAACAACACTTGGAGGAAGCATTGAGGATGGCAAGGGCCATACAAAATGTACTCTGAGTGGGGGATTTCAATGTCCACTACCAAGAGTGGCTCGGCAGCAGGACAGCTGATCAAGCTGGCTGGGTCCTAAAGGACATAGCTGCTTGAGTGAGTCTGTGGCAGATGATGAGGGAACCAAGAGGGAAAAATACACTTGACCTCACCCTTACCAATCTGTCAGCTGCAAATGTATCTATCTATGACAGTATAGGTAAGAGTGACCATTGCATTGTCCTTGTGGAGACAAAGTCCCGCCTTTACATTGAGAATAACCTCCACCGTGTTGCGTGGCACTATCACCGTGCTAAATGGGACAGACTTCGAACAGATCTGGCAACTCAAGAATGGGCATCCATGAGGTGCTGTGAGCCATTAAGAGCTGCAGAACTGTACTCTAGCACAATCTGCAACCTCATGGCTCGGCATACCCCACACTAGACTATTACTATCAAGCCAGGGGATCAACGCTGGTTTAATGGAGAGTACAGGAGGGCATGCCAGGAGCAGCAGACATACCTGAAAATGAGGGGTCAACCTGATGAAGCAACCAAACAGAATTACTTGCATGACAAACAGTATCAACAAAAAGTGATAGATAAAGTAATACCACAACCAATGGATCAGATCTAAGCTCTGCAGTCCTGCCAAATCCAGTCATAAATGGTGGGGGTCAATAAAACAACTCACTGGAGGAGGAAGCACCACAAATATCAGCATCCTCAATGATGGAAGAACCCAGCATATCGGTGCAAAAGATAAGGCTGAAGCATTCCCAGCAACCCTCAGCCAGAGGTACCAAGTCGATGATCCATCTTCACCTTCTCCAATGGTTCTGGCATTACAGATACCAGTCTTCAGCCAACTTGATTCACTCCACATGACTTCAAGAAATGATTGGAGGTACTAGATACTGCATACACAATAGGCCCTGACAACATTCTCTCAACAATACTGATGACTCATGCTCCAGAACTTGCCACTACCCTAGCTAATCTGTTCCAGTACAGCTATAACACTGGTGTCTATGTGAAAAATTGCCCAGGTATGTCCTGTACATAAAAAGCAAGACAAATCCAACCCAGCCAAATATAGCCCCAATCAGTCTCCTCTCAATCATCAGCAAAGTGATGGAAGGTGTCATCAACAGTGTTATCAAGCAGCACCTGCTCACAATAACCTGATCAGTGACACCCAGTTGGAGTTCAACCAGGGCCACTCAGCTCCTGACCTCATTACAGCCTGGTTCAAACATGGAGAAAAGAGCTGATTTCCAGAGGGGAGGTGAGAGTGACAGCCCTTGACATTAAGGCTGCACTGATTCAGTGTGGCATCAAGGACCCCGAGGAAAACTGGAAACAATGGGTATTGGGGGCAAACTCTCCACTAGTTGGAGTCATAGCTTACACACAGGAAGATGGTCATGGCTGTGCGAGGACAATTATCTCAGTTCCAGAGCATCTCTGCAGGAATTCCTCAGAGTTGTGTCTGCAGGCCATCCATCTTCAGCTGCTGCATCAATGACCTTTCCACCATCAGAAGTGGTCAGAAGTGGAGACTTTCTTTGATCATTGCACCAAATTTAGCACCATTCATGACTCCTCAGATACTGAAGCAGTCCATGTTCAAATGCAACAAGGTCTGGACAATATCCAGGCTTGGGCTGACAAGTAACATTCATGCTTCACAAACACCAGATTAGATTAGATTAGATTACTTTAGATTAGATTACATTACAGTGTGGAAACAGGCCCTTCGGCCCAACAAGTCCACACCGCCCCGCCGAAGCGTAACCCACCCATACCCCTACATCTACATCTACCCCTTACCTAACACTACGGGCAATTTAGCATAGCCAATTCACCTGACCTGCACATTTTTGGACTGTGGGAGGAAACCGGAGCACCCGGAGGAAACCCACGCAGACACGGGGAGAATGTGCAAACTCCACACAGTCAGTCACCTGAGGCGGGAATTGAACCCGGGTCTCCGGCGCTGTGAGGCAGCAGTGCTAACCACTGTGCCACCCACGGAGATTATGACCAATCCCCAATACGAGGCAATCTAATCACCACCCCTCAACATCAATAATGTTACCATCACTGAATCCCCCACTATCAATATCCTTGGGGCTACTATTGACAAGAAACACAATTTGACTGTCAATAAACATGGTGGCTTCAAGGACAGGTCAGAGGCTCAGAATACTGAATCCTGAAGGGTTACACCTGAAACATCAACTTCTCCACCTTCTGATGCTGCCTGGCTTGCTGCATTCTTTGAGCCTCCTGCTTGTCTGCTAGGAATACTGTAGCAAAAAAAACTCACCTTCTGATTCCTCAAAGCCTGTCCACCAGCTACAAGGCACAAGTCAGGAGTGTGTGAAAGATGGGTGCAGCTTCAACAACACTCAAGAAGCTGGACACAAGTAGCCTGCTTGATTGGCACTACATCCAAAAGAACCTACTGTCTCTAACACTGACACTCAATAGCAACAGTGTGTACTATCTACAAGATGCACTGCAGAAATTCACCAAAAAGTCCTCAGACAGCACCTTCCAAACTCATGATTACTTCCATCAAGAAAAGACACGGGAACACCACCATCTGTAAGCTCCCCTCCAAGCCACTCACCATCTTGGAAATCCATCACTTTTACTTCATTGTCACTGGGTCAAAATCCTGAAATTCCCTCCTTAATGTCATTGTGGATCAATGTACAGCATTTGGACAGCAGTAGTTTAAAAAGGCTGATCACCACCGCCTTCTCAAAAGCAACTAGGAATGGGCAATAAATGTTCACACTGTCAGCAATGCCCATTTCCCAGGAGTCAATATTTAAAAAAAATAATGATAAAGTTAAAAATCACAACAGCAGGTTATAGTCCAACAAGTTTAATTGGACAATAACCTGGTGTTGTGTGATTTTTAACTTTGTACACCCCAGTCCAACACCGGCATCTCCAAATCATAATGATAAAGTCATTGCTGTTGCAGCAGATAGAGAACAACAGCACATACAAGGCCTGGAGCACACTGAATCTCACTCTCCACAATGTGTTCCACTTCACACAAATGCAGTGAGAACCTGGGGTCATAATGAAAGTGTTTAAGGGTTACAGGCTGTCTCTAAATAACCCAGACTGGCTTTAAGTGTTAAGAGTGTTGCATGAACTTGGATTCTCTAACGAGGTATGGAGTTATTCGACAACACATTTAGGACTGGCTATATGCAGCAATCATATTAGTAAGTACAGGTTCACCAAAGGTCATCATACAGACCTTTCAAAACCCACCACCACTTCCATCTAGAAGGACAAGGGCAGCAAATACACGGGAATACAATCACTAACAAGTTCCTGTCCAAGACAAAAGGATGTTGCCAGGGTTGGAGGATTTGAGCTATCGGGAGAGGCTGAACAGGCTGGGGCTGTTTTCCCTGGAGCATTGGAGGCTGAGGGGTGACCTTATAGAGGTTTACAAAATTATGAGGGGCATGGATAGGGTAAATAGGCAAAGTCTTTTCCCTGGGGTCAGGGAGTCCAGAACTAGAGGGCATAGGTTTAGGGTGAGAGGGGAAAGATATAAAAGAGACCTACGGGGCAACTTTTTCACACAGAGAGTGGTACGTGTATGGAATGAGCTGCCAGAGGATGTGGTGGAGGCTGGTACGATTGCAACATTTAAGGGGCATTTGGATGGGTATATGAATAGGAAGGGTTTGGAGGGATATGGGCCAGGTGCTGGCAGGTGGGACCAGATTGGGTTGGGATATCTGGTCGGCATGGACAGGTTGGACCGAAGGGTCTGTTTCCATGCTGTACATCTCTATGACTCTATGACACTCAACATCCTAACTTGGAAATTTATCACTGTCTGAGCGCAGTGTGGGTCAACCCACAGTACATGGACTGCAGTGGTTCAACTGCGCAGCTCACCACCGCCTTCACAAGGGCAACTAGAGACAGGCAATAAATGCTGGCCCAGTCAGCGATGCCCATGTGCCAGGAGTGAATAAATAAAGATGAATTAACCTCGATCTACATGCCTGAATATAAAAAAAAAGCCGAAAAACTGGTGGTCTTTTTGAAAGCGGACCCGAACAGACCCGTGGACTCGCCGAGTTCGAGCACTGGTTGGGTGGGGGCAAAATAAAACTTCGCTTAACCCAAACAGATGCGCACGGAACTAAACACGAAATTATTTTTCCCGAAGTACCCGAACTGTTGTGCCTTATTCTCTTCTGCAAATAGTTATCCATACTGACGCACACAAACCTGATCGATAATAGTTGCGTGTAGACAACACAGGGAATATACGTCCTAATTACTTCAATGCAAATCTATTTACTTCCTTATATCCAAAAACTGAAAATACTCGCTTTCCGAAAAATAGGTTGAGGTTTTCGGGCAAAGGTAGGCTGACCCGGGGTCTGAAATTGGCATGTCTGCATTGGCAAGATAATATGATTCCTTATTCTGGAGTAGTGGTGCTGGAAGAGCACAGCAGTTCAGGCAGTATCCGAGGAGCTTCGAAATCTACGTTTCGGGCAAAAGCCACGTCGATTTCGAAGCTCCTCGGATACTGCCTGAACTGCTGTGCTCTTCCAGCACCACTACTCCAGAATCTGGTTTCCACCATCTGCAGTCATTGTTTTTACCAATATGATTCCTTAGTCCCATTTCTAGGAGTTATCGATTCTTTCCCTGATCATTCCAAGACAGCAGCGCCATCAACTGTTTGTAAAGAGGAGGTATTTGCATTCGGATAGGGCTGACGTGGTTAATGCAAATACGTTATAGAGTTAATGTTGCTTCGGATTTGACACAAAAGTTTGGGTTGGGGCTGTTAACATCACGGTTTTAGGTTATGACAGAGTAATATTGTAACAGTGGGAAGATTTCACTTCAAGTTCATTACAGAAATTTAAAGAATTATGTCTGATTAAAAAAAAGCGAAACACATACTCAAGTTGACAACAGTGTTTGGGGGAAAAAAAAGTCCAGTTGTGTTGACTGAAGGTAACTTTTTAGAAAACAAGATGGTGCTAGTCTCAGAATACTGATGTGTGGAAGAAAAATCAACTGAAGCGGGTAATTAGGAGAGAACTCAGGCTGCCTTTCCAGGAACTTGCAGCCGCATTAATCAGTAAATTTAAATGTAAAATAATACTTTCCATATCGTTAGGAAAGAAAATTTACCTGCAAATCTCACCATAAAATCGGACGACATCAGTCCAAGGTGTTGACCTGCGTTCTTCAAAGAGGCAATGTTTTCTAAGCACTGGTAATTCTTTCTCTTGACAATATGCAGACCATAAAACCATAAAGATAAAAGAGGTGAATTAGGCCATTGGCCCATCCAGTCTACTCTGTCATTTGACCAAGATTGATATGTTTCTCAATCCTATTCTCCTGCCTTCTCCCTGTAACTCTTGATCCCTTACTGATCAATCTCTGTCTTAAATATACTCTTGTGACCTCCGTGGCTTTCTGTAGCAATAGGTTCCACAGTTTAGCCACCCTCTGACTGAACAGATTCCTTGTCAATTCAGTTCGAAAGATTCGTGCCTTCACTCTGAGGCTGCAGACCTTGCTTCATTTCACTGTTCAAGTAAGTTGGCTTTGTTCAGAAGTTATCCATTGTTACATTTTAATTCTTTCCTTGTCAACATTTTTGTTTAATTGTGCTTGGTTACTGTAAACTATATGTTGCATTACACTGGTGAGGAGAGATAATTCCTTTCAGGATTCCAAGTACTGTACACCAATAATCAAGCTAAGGAAGAGGCATTTCCAAGGGACCAATACATGAAGATAGAAAACAAATTCAACTTGGTTTTGACCAAACCTACCATTGTCCAGGACTTGAATCTGTAGACTCCTTCACCCATACCTCAACCTATCAGAGGAAATGTGTCTTCATGGTTTCCGATTCACAGGATATCCTGTCACATATGAGTGATCTGCCGCCCAACCACTGTGCAAATGAAGATTCGCATTTTTTATTATGGAAGCTCTGACTAAGAATGTACCCCAAATGTTATCAATATTTCTTATAGAGTTAACTGTTATGGTGAAAAATCATCACTTGAGTCAGAGTCAAACAAAGATTTTATTTGAGCTGATGCAAAGGAGATCACCCGAGTTACTAAAAGAACTTCTCACAAAATGCTGAATTTTCAGCACACATTTATAAATTCTCAACTATGCAGCATCCAATTATCTCAACCTTCAGCCGAGGGTCAGCTGTTCCTTCATAACTCAGCCAGCTTCTCAGATCCTGTCATCCACTTGCTTTGTGTAAGAATGAATAATATACGCACACAGGCTGCTACTGTTACATGTTGTAAACACCACAACTTTTTATTAACTTAATTTTGGATAAAACAAAAGAAAGATACTGCTTTCAACCAAGGAGATGGTGTAAAGAGATAACTGCACACAGGAACAATTCACAATATTGAACTCTGCTGGAACAGCAAGAGACATGATGGAGCTACTGAATTCTGAACTGAAGGAAAATTGCTTGACAACAATGTTCTGATTAGCTCCTGCACTGGTAACTGGTGTTAGGCCAGTAGTGTAAAGAACCATCTAGTTTCCACAGAAAAAAAACATTAAATATTCTCAGTGTCTCTCTTTTTTTTGGTTCTATGTAATAGCTAGTTATCTTCCACACACCCTTCTCTGAATAGTTGAAGGAGGAATAAAATGTGAATCTGTCTGTTGTTAACACAAGGTTGTGTGCCAAGTACTAAAAAGGGAATTTAAAGGAATAGAAAGAAAGCAACTCACAGAATCCTATGGTCTGGACTGGTATGATTGAACTGTTTCCCTGGTACTTATTCTTCCTTTTCCCACCCTGAATTTTCATGTCTTGTCTGTCTGTCCATCTGTAAATGGGGAAATCGAAGAAGGGATTTGTTGAAGTTAGAGACTTAAAGAAAACAATTTATTATTTCTCAATTGCCATTGTTAAAGTCAATTTGTTTGTTATAAACAGTCATTTTATTGTGAAATGAAGAAACTGATGTGAATTTACTTTTAATCAGATTTCATTAGTCAGGTAAATTGGAGTCTTTGAAATATTTGACTGAATGTTTTCTCACTTGCAATAACAGTGGGGTTTGATTTTCAATGCACTATCCCAATGAGCTGTAACAAAGAAATTGAGCATAAATTCAACACTTGCTTCCAAACTATCACAAACTTCAGTTTGAACCCTGCTAATAATATTGCTCCTCATTCCTGCTTCAATGATATCATTTTGGAATTTGTGCTTCTCAGTTAACTGCTGCACATCAGACTTTTAAAGGGAGCTTCACTTGTGTTGTTGTGAAAACAATAGCTGGTATAATCCAATGAGCTATTTTCAAAATCATAGTTTGGATGCAAGGACATGAGATAATTCTGTGTCAGTGAGTTATGCTGATTTTCATTAATTGAATTAAGAACCAAACATGTTACCCTTTGATTTATATCAGTAAAGCATTTCCATTAGAATTTGTCAAAATTGAAAGGAAGCTCAAATCTCCAGGAAACCAGGTGTTTACATTTCTAAACAACATGCTCAAATTTCTGTGACATGCATGTGGACTGTTACATGAAGCAGGAGGAGGAAATTGACTCCTCTTCATTCCACTGCTGAGCTGATGAGAAGAGATTGAATTTGAAAAGGGAGGCAGCACTGCCAGTGTCTTTCCATCAATTTGCTTACTAGTAAAACAGGTCGACAGCAGATGCCATTTTCCTAGCCCTACATATCCCTGGAACATCGGGATAACAAGGGGACCTATGTCAGGCTCCTACTCATGGACTACAGCTCCACCTTCAACACTATAATCCCTACCAAATGAATCTTAAAACTCCTTGACTGAGGTCTCAACTCCACACTGTGCAACTGGATTCTCAGCTTCCTGACCCACAGACTGCAATCACTGAAGATAGACAACAGCACCTTCTCCACAATAACCCTCAACACTGGCACCCTACAAGGATATGTACTCAGCCACTGTACCCCATGACTGTGCAGCCAAATTCCGTGTGAACACCATCTACATGTTTGCTGATGACACCATTGTAGTAAGCTAGATATCAAATACTGATGAGTCAGAATACAGGAAGGAGATGGAGGCTTAGTGTCATGGTGCAGTGATAACAATCTCTCTCGATGTCAGCAAAACAAAAGAACTGATCATTGATTTCACGAAGAAAGGAGGAGGACACAATACCTTTCTGATCAACAGAGCAGAGGTGGAGAGGGTGAAGAGCATTAAATTCCTCGGAGTGACAATAACAAATGATCTGTCCTGGACCTCCCATGTAGAGACGATTGTTAAGAAGGCACAACAACATCCCTTCTTCCTTAGGGGAGCTTAGGCATGTACATAGGGATCCTCACCAACTTTTATAGATGCACCATAGAAAGATAGTTTCTGGGTGCAAAATGGCCTGGTATGGCAACTACTCTGCCGAGGACTATAAAAGAAAACCAACACAAAATTGTGTGCACAGCCCAGATCATCAGGGAAGCCAACCTCACATCCATGGACTCCATTTACGCTTCTTGTTGTTGTGGGAAGGCTGCCAACATTATCAGAGTGCTCCCACCCCAGTGATGCTCTCTTCAAACCTCTTTCATTAGGCAGAAGATACAGAAGCTTGAACAAATGCACCAACAGGTTTAAGAACAGCTTATTCCCTGCTATTAGTAAACTGTTGATTGGAATCTCTAACTTCAAGTAATGTTGATCTTGCTTTATGCACCTCCTGTGCAACCATGACCTTATATGCCTTACTCTGTCTAAGCACCCTATGATCTGTAAGTTCTTGACTACTATGATCTGCCTGAACTGTTCTCAGAACAAAGCTTCTCACTGTACTTAGGTATGTGACTGCAATAAATCAAATTGACTTGTGTTCCTTGCAAATGAATCATGTTTGTTGCCATATCATCTGTTATGTAGTATTTAAAAGGCACAAGATATACACATCCAGCCAATTACAAATTAAAGTAATATTTGCATAACAGGCCACTTATTTGTCATTGAGAGAGACACAGACTTCAAAATAGTAAATAATACTCAGCAGAAATAAATATTTACATAGAATTACCTGTAACACTATAAATCTTTAGGTCTTTTGCAAACAAGGATCAATAAATCCATACACAACTTAAATTACCTGATAACTGACTGTTATGCTCAGCAGACATCTTCCCTCATCCTAAATATACCCCATTTACTTTATCAAAAAAGTTTAATTAAACTCTATCCCTTTTACATATTTAACAAAACTTTTCTATAGTCTCCATTCTTGCTTGCTGAAGTATGTTTTAAACTAAGTGCTAAACCCGTGAAATCGCCCTCATGTGTTCAGTGGATTTAATATGTTCAAAATGAAGATGGGCTGAGAGGCATTGTCCCTGCTGACCTGAAAAGATGACATTGTATCTTTAGTGCCAAAATGAAATAATGGCAAGAAAATATATTAATTAAATTGCCTAAGGTTATTTCCAATGCAAATTTAAATATGACAATGTCAATGTAACAGTTGACAGTTCTGCATGACCTCATACAAAGTATGAATTTGTTCAGACTGCCTCATGTTATGTTTATTGCCATCTTACATATCTGAGACTAGTACCCATGAAATGTTTTCTGTGTGAAAAATTATACTCAACAATGCTACAGTCATATATGATGTTGGATTGTATGGGAAGCATCTGGGATGTCTCAGATGGATTTGCTGCTACCGGTCCTTCTTCAGGATATTAATCTATGTTACCAGCACCCAGTCTGGAACCATACCCACATAACATGTTAGACACAAGATGAGTTCAATCTTGATGGACAGCAAATAGGTTCTACTGGATATTACTAATGATGAGTTACATTGCATGAGATTAATGATGGGCTCTGATTAGATGCAATGCCTAAGCACAAGTTCACATGACTATTGCTGAAACATTCTGCTACACACATCTGTCTAAACTAATAGCTCCTTACAAACCCTGATCAACAATTCCCAGGAACAGTCCTTGAAAGACTTATGGTCAGAGTTCATTTTGTAACGTCAGTTAATTCTCTCAGGTTCTAACTAGCACATACTAGCTCTTGCACATAATCTTAATAAATTTGAAAAGAAGAAAACATGTGTCTACGTGTTATAAACATTTCTCCCAGTCTGTTACTGCCTGCTAGAATTGTGTTATTGTAATATAATTGTCATTTAAGCAAACCACAATACAGCACTTCACAATGTAACAATTATAGGAATGAAGTATTTATTCAATTTTCAGGAAATAGTTACCAATTTTGTTCAAAAAACATTATAATTATAATGCTATTAAGGATAAAGCATATGTTATCAAAAGATAAACTTTCAACTTATGGCAGTAACTGAGTTCAAACATTGTTAAGATTACAAATCAGTTATTAACATATTTTCTTTCCAGACACTAAATATTTTGCTTGGATCAGTAACTAGAAAATTATCATTCGAGACAACAAACATTTTCCCTGAACATGAAAACACAATAGAAGCTGAAATAGACTAGATGGTCCCTGAAGGTAAAAAAGTAAAAAGGTAAAAGGTAAAAGATTTTATTCCTGATGAAGGGCTTTTGCCCGAAACGTCGATTTTGCTGCTCGTTGGATGCTGCCTGAACTGCTGTGCTCTTCCAGCACCACTAATCCAGTAGATGGTCCCTCAAGCCTAGTCTTCCATTCAACAAGATAATAGCTGATTTTGTTTGTGTTCTGAAATCCCTCTTGTCTCTGATAACCCTTCTTTCTCTGCCCAACAAGCCATCAAGCCATCTTGAAAATATTCAAACTCCCTGCCTCCTTCACCTTCTGAGGCAGAGTCCCGAAGCTACACAACCCTCAACAAATTTCTCTTCCTTTGTCCTGAAAGGCAATTGTTAATTTTAAAATCAATACCCACTAATTCTAGACGAATCATGCCCAACCTGGATAGGATCTTGCATTTGAATCAAGTTACATTTTACTCTTCTCAACTCCAGAAGAACAGGCCCAGCCTCTCCAAAAAAAAAACAGAAATTGCTAGAAAATCTCAGCATGTCTGGCAACATCTATGGAGAGAAATCAGAGTTAACATTTCAGGTCCATTGACCCTTTTTCAGAACTTATAGCTAGGAAATAGTTGTTTTTTAGGCAAAAGGTAGGATGGGTGAAAGGGTGTAAGGAGTAAACGATAGGTGAAGGTAGAACCCAAAGAAAGAGAAGAATGGTTGAAAAGTCAAAAAGAGTGGTTAATGGTGAGCCTAGGAGAATGAGTGGCTGATAATGGAGACTTATAGTGGTCAACAATGGGTTGTGTGTAATAGCAGACCACATGATTACAAGGCCTGGTGTGTGGGGGTTGAGGTAAGGACATGTAGAAAGTGCCTCAAGCCCTAAAATTTGTTCAACTCTACATTGAATCCAGAAGGCTTTAGAATTCCCAAATGGCAAGTGAGGTGCTGTTCTTCTAGTGTGCGCTGAACTTCACTGGAGCACTGCAGCAAACCTAAGATTGCAATGTTGGCCAGAGAACAGGTTAGTGTGTTGAAGTGGCAGGCAACTGCAAGTTCAGGCTTTTTTATGCAAACAGAACATAGGTTTCTGCATATTTTCTGCAAAATAGTCACCCAATCTATGCTTCATTCCCCTAATATTAAGGAGAACAGATTATGAGCAGCAAAAGCAGTAAACTAGATTGTGTGAAGTGCAGGAAAAGCACTACTTCACCAAAAAGATGTGTTTGGACCCTTTTGTACTGCGGATGGAGGAAGTTGGCGGCACGGTGGCACAGTGGGTGGCACAGTGGCAAGCACTGCTGCCTCACAGCGCCAGAGACCTGGGTTAATTTCCTGCCTCAGGCGACTCTCTGTGTGGAGTTTGCAAATTCTCCCTGTGTTTGCGTTGGTTTCCTCCCACAGTCCAAAAATGTGCAGGTCAGGTGAATTGGCCATGCTAAATTGCCCACAGTGTTAGGTGAAGGGGTAAATGTAGGGGACTGGGTCTGGGTGGGTTGCGCTTCGGCAGGTCGGTGTGGTCTTGTTGGGCTGAAGGGCCTGTTTCCACACTGTAAGGTAATCTAATTTAAACACAGACGGGTATTACACCTTCTGCAGTTGCAAGGGAAGGTGCTGCGGGGGGGGGGTTTGTTGGAATGTAGGCGGACTGAATCAGGGCGTCCTTGGGGAAGGTTGACAAGAGAAGAGAGGGAATGTGTGTGTCTGGTGGTGGCATCCTGCTGAAGATTGCAGAAATGACAGCTAATGATCCTCTGGATATGGATCCTGGGGGGACTGAGGAACCTGTCAACAATGGTGATGGGGACTTCTCAGTTGAGAAGGTGGACATTTTGGTGGCCCCTTGTTCACCATCAGAACAAATGAGATGGAGAATGAAATAGACTTTTTTAAAAAAAACACAGAAAATAGGGTGGGGAGATGTATAGTCAAGGTAATATGGGAGTCGGTTGGTTTGCAGCAGATATTGGTGGCCACTCTATCCCTAGAAATGGAAACAGATGTTGACGAAGGGAAAGAAGGTATCAGATGGACCAGGTGAAGGAGGGAGTGGGGTGGAAATTGGAAGCAAAATTGATAAACTTTTCCAATTCTGGATGAGAGAGGTAAACAGCACCGATGACATTATCAATATACTGGAGAAAGAGTTGTGGGTGGGGGCTGGAACAAGAAGTGTTCCACATACCCCACAAAGAGACACATATAACTGGGACCTATGGTACACATAGCCACCCCTTTCACCTGAAGAAAGTGAATGGAGTTAAAAGAAAAATTGTTCAGAATGAGGAGGGTGGACATGAATGGGGATGGTTCAGGCCTTTTTTTCCAGGAAGAAGCAGAGACCCCAAGACCAGTGTTTCCAGCCTTTCCTGAAAAGGCAACCCAATCATTTCAGGCATCAATCACTTAAACCTCCTCTAAACTGCCTCCAATTCATTCATGTTTTTCCTTTAATGAGGAGACCAAAACTGTGCACACAGTATTCAAGATGTATCTCACCCATTATCCTCTTGGAACTGAACAGACCCCACCACCAAGGGTATATTTCCCTCCCCTCCCCTATCAGCGTTCCAGAAAGATCACTCCCTCCGCGACTCCCTCGTTAGGTCCACACCCCTCACCAACTCAACCTCCACTCCTGGCACTTTCTCCTGCAACCGCAAGAAATGCAAAACTTGCGCCCACACCTCCCCCCTTACTTCCCTCCAAGGCCCCAAGGGATCCTTCCATATCCGTCCCAGATTCACCTACACTTCCACACACATCATTTACTGTGTCCGCTGCACTCGATGTGGCCTCCTCTACATTGGGGAGACAGGCCGCCTACTTGCGGAACGTTTTAGAGACACCTCTGGGACACCCGCACCAACCAACCGAACCGCCCAGTGGCTGAACACTAACTCCCTCTCCCACTCTGCCAAGGACATGCAGGTCCTTGGCCTCCTCCATCGCCAGTCCATGGCAACACGATGCCTGGAGGAAGAGCGCCTCATCTTCCGCCTAGGAACCCTCCAACCACAAGGGATGAATGCAGATTTCTCCAGCTTCCTCATTTCCCCTCCCCCCACCTTATCACAGTCCCAACCCTCGGACTCAGCACCGCCTTCTTGACCTGCAATCTTCTTCCCGACCTCTCCGCCCCCACCCCCTCTCTGGCCTATCACCCTCGCCTTAACTTCCTTCCACTTATCACATTCCCAATGCCTCTCCCCCAAGTCCCTCCTCCCTACCTTTTAACTTAGCCTGCTTGGCACACCTTCCTCATTCCTGAAGAAGGGCTTATGCCCAAAACGTCGATTCTCCTTCTGCTTGGATGCTGCCTGACCTGCTGCACTTTTCCAGCAACACATTTCTTAGCTCTTGTAACTGAAGCCTAATATCCATACTTTTATGGAAAAATTGACACAAGAATATGAATACTACTGTGGTTCATGACAACAAGGCATGATGACAGCCATTGAATGCAATCTTGTGTCAAAAAAAAGTCAGAACAACAGCACTGTTAAAATGGGAGATGGAGAGACAATAAGCAGCACATAATCAGGTCAGTGCAGGAGAGAGACAGGCACAGAGACAGACAGAGAGAGAGAGAGAGACAGATAAACAGAGACAAACACAGAGGCAGAGAGAGAGAGAGACAGACAGACAGGCAGAGACAGACAGACAGAGAGAGAGAGAGAGAACTCTCACTGCTACCAGGCATAGCAGTGAACCTGCACAGTTACTCCCTTTGCTATTGAATTCATGTATCGCTGGACATCAGAGTGCATCTAGGAAAATTAACGAACAGTGACATTCACAACTGATCTTGGAGGAACCTGCTTGGGAGAGGTCACAGCACAGAAACAGAGAAGTGAATAGTTTTAAGTATAGCCTTGCTGTAAATCTACAATAGTGCGTAGAGTAGGTTCTTCCTTGATAATATGTTTTATTGAGATATGTCTCTTAATTAAACTGAAAAATATAAACCATAAATTTTAATTTAACCGGGAGCAATGTTTTGTAGGGGAATAAGACGGTGATATTTTCTGGGTCTTCAATTGGAAGAAGCAAAAAATATCCCATACTGGAGTGCTATGCTCTTCTTGTCAGATAGACAAGATATTTTCCCTGGGGTGGGGGAGTCCAGAAATAGAGGGCATATGTTTAGGGTGAGAGAAGAAAGATATAAAAGAGTCCTAAGGGGCAACTTTTTCACGCAGAGGGTGGTACGTGAATCAAAAGATTTGCCAGAGGAAGTGGTGTATGGGAGAAGGGTTCATATTTTTGCATCATTGGAATCGCTTGACCTGTACGAAAAGGACGGATTGTACCTGAATTGGAAGGAGACCAATATAATGACAGGGAGATTTGCTCTAGCTTCTCGGGAGGATTTAAAATAATGAGCATGGATGGGGGGGTGGGTGAACCCAGGGAGATAGTGAGGAAAGAGATCAAACCGAGACTGGTACAGTTGAGAAGAGAAGCAAGTCAAACAATCAGGGCAGGCAGGGACAAAGCAGAGAACAAGGTAGGACTGATCAATTAAACTGCATTTATTTCAATGCAAGAGGCCTAACAGAGAAGGCAGATGAACTCAGGGCATAGTGAGGAACATGGGACTGGGATATCATAGCAATTACATAAACATGGCTCAGCGATAGATAGGGCTGGCAGCTTAATGTTCCACATACAAATGCTACAGGAAGGACAAACGGAGGCAAGAGAGGAGGGGGAGTGGTGTTTTTGATAAATTATAGCATTACAGCTGTAGTGAGGGAGGATATTCCTGGAAATATATCCAGGGAAGTTATTCGGGTGGAACTGAGAAATAAGAAAATAAAATTGTATTATAGACCTCCTAATAGTCAGCGGAAAATTGAGAAACAAATTTGTAAGGAGATTTCCGTTATCTGTAAGAATTGTAGGGTGGTTATGGTTGGGAATTTTAACATTCCAAACATAGACTGGGACTGCCATAGTGTTAAGGGTTTAGATGGAGAGGAATTTGTTAAGTGTGTATAAGAAAATTTTCTGATTCAGTATGTTGGATGTACCTACCAGAGAAGGTGCAAAACAAGACCTCCTCTTGGGAAATAAGGCAGGGCAGGTGACTGAGGTGTCAGTGGGGGAGCACTTGTAGCCAGTGACCACAATTCTATTAATTTTTAAATAGTGATGGAAAAGGATACACCAGATCCAAAAGTTGAAATTCTAAATTGGAGGAAGGCTAATTTTGATGGTATTAGGCAAGAACTTTCAAAAGCTGATAATGAGAGTCCAGAGACAGTATATTCCTGTGAGGGTAAAAGGAAAGGTTGGTAGGATAAGGAATCCTGGATGAATGACTAAAGAAATTGAGGGTTTGGTTAAGAAAGAGAAGGCAGCATATGGTCAGGTATAGATAGGATAGATCGAGTGAATCCTTAGAAGAGTATAAAGGCAGTAGGAATATCCTGAAGAGGGAAAGAGGGGACATGAGATAGCTTTGGCAAATAGGTTTAAGGAGAATCCAAAAGGTTTTTACAAATACATTAAGGACAAAAGGGTAACTAGCGAGAGAATAGGACCCCCTCAAAGATCGGCAAGACAGCCTTTGTGTGGAGCCGCAGGAGATGGGGGAGTACTAAAGGAGTATTTTGTATCAGTGTTTACTGTGGTAAAGGGCATGGAAGATTATAGAATGTAAAGAAATAGATGGTGACATCTTAAAAAATATCCATATTAAAAAAGAGGAAGTACTGGATTTCTTGAAATACATAGAAGTGGATAAATCCCCAGGACCTGATCAGGTGTACCCGAGAAATCTGTGGAAATTTAGGGGAATGATTGCTGGGCCCCTTGCTGAGATATTTGTATCATCAATAGTCACAGGTGAGGTGCTAGAAGACTGGAAGTTGGCTAATGTGATGCCACTATTTAAGAAAGGTGGTAAGGACAAGCCGGGAAACTAAAAACTGGTGAGCCTGATGTCGATAGTGGGCAAGTTGTTGGAGGGAATCCTGAGGGAGAGGATGTACATGTATTTGGAAAGGCAAGGACTGATTAGGGAAAGTCAACAGGGCTTTGTGAGTGGGAAATCATGTCTCACAAACTTGATTGAGTTTTTTGAAGTAGTAACAAAGAGGATTGATGAGGGCAGAGCGATAGATGTGATCTATATGGACTTCAGTAAGGCGTTCAACAAGTTTCCCCATAGGAGACTTGTTAGCAAAGTTAGATCTCATGGAATACAGGGAGAACTCAATACCTGGATACAGAACTGGCTTGAAGGTCGAAGAAATAGGGTGGCGGTGGAGGGTTGTTTTTCAGACTGGAGGCCTGTGACCAGTGGAGTGCCACAAGGATTAGTTTTGGGTCCACTACTTTTCATCTTTTACATAAATGATGAACAAAACAGGTATAGTTAGTAAGTTTGCAGATGGTACCAAAATTGGAGGTGTAGTGGACAGCAAAGAAGGTTATCTCTGATTACAATGGGATCTCAATCAGATGGGCTAATGGGCTGAGGAGTGGCAGATGGAGTTTAATTCAGATAAATGCGAGATGCTGCATTTTGGGAAAGCAAATCTTGGCAAGACTTATATGCTTAATGGTAAAGTCATATGGAGTGTTGCTTAACAAAGAGATCTTGGAGGGCAGGTTCATAGCTCCTTGAAAGTAGAGCCGCAGGTAGATAGGATAGTGAAGGAGGTGTTTGGTACGCTTTCCTTTATTGTCAAAGTATGGAGTAAAGGAGTTCCAAGGTCATGTTGCGGCTGTACAGGACATTGGTTAGGCCATTGTTGGAATCTTGCGTGCAATTCTGGCCTCTTTCCTATTGGAAGGATGTTTTGAAACTTGAAAGGGTTCAGAAAAGATTGACAAGGATGTTGCCAGGACTGGAGGATTTGAGCTATCGGGAGAGGTTGAACAGGCTGGGGCTGTTTCCCTGGAGCGTCGGAGGCTGAGGGGTGAATTTATATAGGTTTATAAAATTATGAGGGGCATGGGTAGGTTAATAGACAAAGTCTTTTCCCTGGGATGGGGGAATCCAGAACTCAAGGGCATAGGTTTAGAGTGAGAGGGGAAAGATATAAAAAGGGCCTAAGGCGCAACTTTTTCACACAGAGGGCGGTATGTGTATGGAATGAGCTGCCAGAGGATGTGGTGGAGGCTGGTATAATTGCAACATTTAAAAGACATTTGGATGGGTACAAGACTAGGAAGGGTTTGAAGGGATATGGGTTGGGTGCTGGCAAGTAGGACTAGATTGGGTTGAGATACCTGGTCAGCATGGACGAGTTGGACCACAGTTCTGTTTCCACGCTGTACATCTCCATGACTATTTGTCTGCCAGATGGTCTAGAGTTCATAGATGGTCTTGTAAAGAGTAGAGCTTCAGCCCATTCTGGCAAAGTAAATGATACATGAGTACAGAAACCATGGCAGATTAGGAACTAATGACATCCTATCTCGTGATAACTGCTTTCTTGTCTCAGAGTGCTCCCCTCAATAAATATGATCCCAAAGTAAATTTATAAAAAGATTATTGCTGTCCATTTCCACATGAATTTAATAATGAAGAGAGATTGGATAGATGAGGGCTGTTTTTCTTGGATGTCAGGCAGCATCAGAGGAGCAAGAAAATCGACGTTTCAGGCAAAAGCCCTTCATCAGGCATGATGAAGGGCTTTTGCCTGAAACGTTGATTTTCCTGCTCCTCGGATGCTGCCTGACCTGCTGTGCTTTTCCAGCACCACTCTAATCTCGACTCTGATTTCCAGCATCTGCAGTCATCACTTTTGCCTTGTTTTCCTTGGAGCAGAGGAGACCGAGGGGCATCATGATTGAGATATATAAAATTGAGGGTCATAGATCGTGTAGATAGAAAGGAACCTTTCCACTTGGTGGAGGGATCAAATAGCAGGGAGCATAAAATTATGATAAGGGGCAAGATATTTAGAGGAGATGTGAGGAAGGCGTTTTCACCCAGAGGGTGGTTGGAATCTAGAACTCACTGTCTTTCAGGGTGGTTGTTGCAGAATCCTTATAAGATTTGAGAAATATTTAGATGTGCACTTGTAATGCCAAGATATATAAAGCTATGGGCCAAGTGCTGGAAAAATAGGATTCAAGTAGTTTGGAGATTGAGACTACATTATTCAACAACAATGGACATCAGAGTCTCAATCTGTTTTGTAGACCTCTGCAGGAAAGAGATACAACAAAAACAATACAGCACAACACAACAAAACAATGGGCAGCATGGTGGCTCAGTGGTTAGCACTGCAGCCTCACACCACCAGGGACCCAAGTACAATTCCAGCCTTGGGGGACTGTCTGTGTGGAGCTTACACATTCTCCCCGTGTCTGTGTGGTTTCCTCCGGGTGCTCCGGTTTCCTCCCACAGTCCAAAGATGTGCAGGTCTGCTGGATTGGCCATACTAAATTGCCCGTTGTGTTCGGCGCACTAGTCAGAGGGAAATGGGTCTGGGTGGATGACTCTTTGGAGAATCGGTGTGGACTTGTTGGGCCGAATGGCCTGTTTCCACACTGTAGGGAATCTAATTTAAGAAAAGACCCTTCGGCCCAAAGTCTTGTGCTGAACACAATACCAAATTTAACTTATCCCTTCTGCCTGCCCTTGGTCCATATCTCTCTATTCCTTGCACATTCATGTGCTTATCTAAAAGTCTTAAACACCCCTATTGTATCTGCCTTCACCACTACCCCTGGCAACATGTTCCGGAATTCTTCCCACTGTGTAAAAAATTGCCCTTCACTTCGCCTTTGAACTTTCTCCTCTCATCTTAAATGCATGATCCCTAGTTTTAGACATTTCAACTCTGGGGAAGAGATTCTAACTGTCAACCCTATTAATGCATTGATGAGTACAGGAAAGAGATTAAGTGCTTAGCAGTATGGCGTAAAGACAACAATCTCTCCTTCAATGTCAGCAAAACAAAGGAGTTGATCATTCACCGAAAGTCAGAGATGTAGAGCATGGAAACAGTCCGTTTGGTCCAAATGGTCCATACTGACCAGATATCCTGAATGAATCTTGCCAACATTTGGCCCATACTCCTCTAAGTCTTCCCATTCACATAGCCATCTAGATGCCTTTTAAATGTTCTAACTGCAACAGCCTCCACTACTCCCCCTGGCAGTTCGTTCCGAAGAATCACCAGCCGCTGCGTGAAAAAGTTACCCCTTAAGTTCCTTTTAAAATCTTTCCCCTTTCATCTTAAACCCATGCCCTCTAGGTTTGGACTCCATTCCCCCCCCCCCCCCCCCCCCCGCCCCACTCCAGGGAAAAGATCTGGTCTATTAATCCTATACATGCCCCCATGATCTTATAGACCCCCATAAGGTCACCCTTTAACCTCCGATGCTCCAGGGAAAACACCTCTTACCTATTTAGCATCTCCTTCTAGCTAAAACCTCCAACCCTGACAATATCCTTGTGAATCTTTTCTGAACCCTTTCACAACGTCCTTCTGATAAGAGGGAGACCAAATTCGCACAGTGTTTCCAAAAGTGGCCTGACCAATGTCCTGTACAGCCACAACATGAGCTCCCAACTCCTTTACTCAATGCGCTGACCAATAAAGGAATGCATACCAAGTGCCTACTTCACTATCCTATGTATCGGAGACCCCACTTTCAAGGAAACTATGAACCTGCACCCCAAGGTCTCTTTGTTCAAGAACACTCCCCAGGATCTTAACATTAAGTGTATAAGTCCTACCCTGATTTGCCTTTCCAAAATGCAGCACCTCATATTTAAACTCCATCTGCCACTCCTTGGCTAATCATCCTATCTGATCAAGATCCCGCCATACTCTCAGGTAACCTTCTTTGCTGTCCATTACACCTCCAATTTTGGTGTCATCTGCAAACTTACTAACTCTACCTCCTGTGTTCACATCCAAATCATTCATATAAATGATGGAAAGCAGTGGACCCAATATTGATCCTTGCGGCACAGCGCTGGTCACAGGTCTCCAGTTTGAAAAGCAACCTTCCATCACCCTATCTTCAGCCTTTGAGCCAGTTCTGTATCCAAATGGCCAGTTCTCCCTGTATTCCATATGATCTAACCTTACTAACCAGTCAACCATGAGGAACCTTATCAAATGCCCTACTAAAGTCTATATAGATAATGGCAACTGTTCTGCCCTCATCAATGAGAGTTTTTTTTGAAGTAGTAACAATCAAGTTAGTGAGATATGATCTCCCACACATAACATCATGGTGACGGTCCCTAATCAGTCCTTGCCTTTCCAGGAAGCAGAATGGAGGGCATGTTCCTATCTACATAAATGAAGCAGAGGTGGAGATGGTAGAGGGCTTCATGTTCCTGGGAGTGATGATCACCAACAATCTCACCTGGTCCAGCCACGTTGACAAGACAGTCAAGGAAACACAATAATGCCTCTACACTTCTTCAGGAAGCTAAGGAAATTGGACATGTCCACAAAGCCTCTTTTATTTAAATAAATGTCACTGTAATCCTATCTGGATGCATCACAGCTTGGTAGGGCAACTGCTCTGCTCAAAGCAGCAAGAAATTAGAGAGATTTATGAACACAGCCCAGTTCATCATGCAAACCAGCCTTCAATCCATTGACTCCATCTATACCTCCTTCTGCTTTGGGAAAGCAACCAATATCATAAAAGACCCCTCCCAGCCCAGTTAAACTGTCCTCCACCCTCTGCTATCAGGCAGAAGACATAAAAGATTGAATACATATACAAATTTCTTCCCCACTATTATCAGCTGTCTGAATGGACCTCTCAAATGTTAATGCAGAGTCTCTCTCTCTCTCTCTCTCTCTCTGTACCTTCTGTCAGTTGTGACACTGTTTTCTGCACTCTGTTCTGGTGTACTTCATATAGTACTGTTTGCTTGTATGGCATGCAAAACACTTTCCATTGTATCTCAGCACACATGACAACAATAAATCAAACTCAAACTCTATGACGACACAGTGTAGACTAGATTAGATTACTTAGTGTGGGAACAGGCCCTTCGGCCCAACATGTCCATACCAACCCGCTGAAGCGTAACCCTCCCAGACCCATTCCCATACATTTACCCCTTCACCTAACACTACGGGCAATTTAGCATTGCCAATTCACCTAACCAGCACATTTTTGGGCTGTGGGAGGAAACCGGAACACCCAGAGGAAACCCATGCAGATACAGGGAGAATGTGCAAACTCCACACAGTCGCCTGAGGCGGGAATTGGACCCGGGTATCTGGCGCTGTGAGGCAACAGTGCTAACCACTGTACCACCGTGCCACCCAGGAACTCTAGAGGCACATGAGAGTCTGGAGGATGGTGGAAGTTGCCAAGACAGGTCTCAGAGAGGGGCATAGGTGCAAGCTTGTTCAGTGCCTGTAGAATGGCCTCCCTCTCATTCTTCAAATTTCAGGACTATGTCAGTGGATTCAGCGGTGTTTGGCTCATGAGACCAGGCTCAGCTGCTCCGGGGCACCATCGAGATGTGCAGGAAGCCAACTGCATCTACATTCTGTCACACATTTCTCAGTACTCTAAAAGCTTCATGCTCTCTCTTTGGTTGGCTGCAGGTTCAGTAACTCTTGGGCCTCGGCTTCAGCTTGGATACATCGAGGCTCGACCCCACACACCTCCTGGCCCCTGACCGGCTCCGGCTCTAGCACTGAGGTCGCAGAGGCGATGGCATCCTGGAGGAGCCAGGACTCCAGCGACCAAAGACTGGCAGTATCTGGATGAGAGTTGGATGGGGAACAGGAGGTATGAGACCAGGCCCATGGCTCCAGCTCAGTGATTACGGTAGTAGTAGCAATGGCAGAGGCAAGCCCATAACAGAGACCCTAGCAAATATCAAACAGCACCTGGAGGAACAGTGGAGGAGGAGCAAGAAGAGAAAAATGAATTCTATTGCAGTAAAATCTTGCATTATGTTCAGAGTTTCACAAAGCCACCAAATGGGGTGACAACTTTGCATTGTATTTTTATATACATGTGGCAATAAATCTAAATCTAAAAGCAGGACAGAAAGGTGGAACACGGATATAAGTTAAACTTGAAGTTATGTATTGTTCCCAACATTGCTCCATGGAATATTATCAAAAAGTAACTTTAAGAAGCATTTTCATTTCCCATTAGAATCTCCTTTAATGATTATTTGTATTTTACTTAAATACATTTTAGTTTAACAATAACAATACGCAGAGTATCCACAAAATTCTGAACAATTCCATTTGATCATATCATTTTCTTTTCTCCCCATTTACTCTTATTAAATCATTAGTTAAATTGTCTTCCTACACACAATTTTCAATGCATGAACCTCAAATGAAACATTCACTGCTCCTTGGGATGAAACTTTGTGAGGCAAGTTTGAGAATTGTGGTCTGTTTCTGCAGAGTTAGTGGATATCCACACTTGAAAATGACAGGGCCAACACTAGACTCCAGATCTATTTTCCACCCACCACCCCCGCCCCAAGTATTTCTGCTGGCAAGAAATCCACTTGCAAGAAAATTGATTAACTGGTCATTAGATCCCCATCTCATCCTCCTGCAATTAACTACTTTCAAGCTGTCAAAAGCGCACTGATATTCCTCTGTGAACTCAAAATTTCTCATTTATCTTTAATCAAGCTAGGTCATTGAAATCTAATATGGCAAAATTCTCATTTTGTCTTAAACACTAGAAAAACCAAAACTGCTTTTAATTTTGCTTTTCTTGGTCCTATCCCTCAGGGCAGCCCATTTAAGGCATTCTCAGATTGGTAAATTCACTTTTGGCCAAGGTTAATGACCAAATTAATTCTTTCAATGAATTAGATTCATACAGTCTCAGAAATGTACAGCATGGGATCATACCCTTTGGTCAAACTCATCCATACCAATCAGATATTCTAATCTAGTCCCATTTGCCAGCATTTGGCATGTATCCTTCTAACGCTTCCTATTCATATACCCATCCAGATGCCTTCTAAATGTTGTAATTGTATAGATGGAGAGATGTACAGTAATGTTTGATCAGTAACAAGTTGTTTTTCTAAATGTTTCTCCCAAATTTGGCTGAATATCAAATCATCAATAAATACAACAGAGTTGCATAGTCATTCCACAATTTTATTGGCTAATTGTTGAAAAGTTGAGAAGGTTGAGAGAATCTTGTTTTAATACTTCCTTGAAGACAGGCAGACCTTGTCTTCACTGACAACGTTTTGATAGTTGGTATTCTTATCTGCTCTAATTTTTAGTTGTTGAGCAGTTTTTTTGTTTTTGCCACTGTTTCCCTGTTATTTACTATCTATGCGACTTAACTATGTGATCCACCTGTATTGCTTGCAAGACAAAGCTTTTCACTGTGCCTCAGTACACGAGACAATAAATTCAATTCAATTTTCAACTTTTCATTGATGTTTCTTGGAAATGTGATACAGGTTGGAAGTGTAGGCTGAGATTTGAATTATTAATTTTTATGGAATTAATTTAATGGATCCTCAGACTCAGAAGTTCACGGAAGAAGATGGTTAATAAATATCTGACTAATCCATGATCCTGGAGGCTATGGCAATGCAAATGATGCAAATAATCTTTCAGGCAGTGAGTTCCAGACCTCTACCACAGTCTTGGTGAAAAACACATTCTCCTCAACTCCCCTCTTAGCCTTCTGCTTCTTCCCATAAATCTATAGCCCCTGGTTATTGGCCCCTCTACTAAAGGGAAACAAGTACCTTCCTTTGCACCCTGCATATGTCCCTCAAATCGATACATCTTTATCAGATTCTCTGTCCCACTTTGCTGCTCCAGCATATCCAATCTATCTTCATAGCTCCAGCCTAAAAAACATCCTGTTAAATCTCTTCTGCCCTCTCTCCAGTGCAATCAAATCATTCCTCTAATGTGGTATCCAGAGAGGACTTCATATTCCTGTTGTGGACTAACAAGATTTGCATACAGGTCCAGCATAACCTCCTGACTCTTGCATTGTATGCTTTGGAATTACAAAAGCAAGTATTCCATATGCTTTCCTAACAACCTCATTTGTCTTTCTACCAAGTTTTGGGATCTGTGTATTTCACACCAAGTTCCCACTGATCTTCAGTACTTTCCAGGGTCCTACTATTCATAGTATAACCATGCCTTTTTGGCCCTTCCGAAATGCATTTCTTTATGCTTTTGAATTCCATTTGCCACTGCTCTGCCTGCCTGACCAATTGCTAACATCCTTCGAGAGTTCATAGCTATCCTGAGCTCTACAGAAACCCACTGGATCCAGGTTTCCACTCAGAGAAGCCTCCTTCTACCATCATCCACTGCCTACTGTTACCTTACAATCCAATGTGCTATACTGCCTTGGATTCCATGGACTTTTACTTCCTAAACCAGTCGGTCATAAAGAACCTTGCTAGAGTTCATGTAGACCACACTAAACAAAATTATTGTCATCACCATTCTTGGTTACATCCTATATACTAAAAAAAAATCAAAATTTTCAAACAACCTTTCCTTAACAACCCCATAATAACTACCTCCAATTAATTCATGTCTCTCTAAACAAACATACATTGTCTCAGAATTTTTTCTGATAACTTCCTTACAATCAAAGTTAGCCTAACTGGCTTAATTTCCTGGTGTTTCCTCCTCCTTGTTTAAATAATAGCACAATGTTAGTAATCTTTCACGACCCACAGCTGTGGCCTGAAAGGGTTTGAATATTTTTTGCCAGGGTCCCTGATATCTCGTCCTTTGCCCCCCTCACCAGCCTGGGATACATTTCACCTGCACCTATATATTTATCTATTGGAGGTTTCTCAACCAATAAATACCTTTCCTTACTTTATGTTAGTACCTAATATTTCACAAACCTTCAACCTAATGTCTGTACCTGAATAATTATTTTCTAGTGTGAAGAATGACCTATTCATGTTCATTGAGGACTATACCCAACATCTTCCAGGTCTGCATACAGATTACCTGAACACAGTCTCCTCTCTGCCTAGTTTTTTCCCTTGCTCTTCATAGATATATTATAAGCCTTTTGGGTTTTCTTTTATTCTTCCTTTTTAAGTTCCCTGTACTTTTTATTTTCCAAGAGACTCAGCCATGTGGACCCTTTACATCTTCCATAAATCCAGTGTTCTTCATCCCATTATTTGACAAAACTGGAGTATATTTGCCCAGTATTATTTCTACTTGCTCTTTGATGCTTCCCACTGCTTTGACACTTTTAATAGCTGCTTCCAGTCTACTTTTAAAAAAGATTATGCACATAGGTGTGGGGTATAGCTGGCTAAGCCAATATTTATTGCCCACTCAATTGCCCAGGAGAGTCAACTACATTGCTCATGGCTCTGGAGTTACATGTAGGTTAGACCAAGTAAGGAAGATCAGTTCCCTTCTTTAAAAGGGACATTAGTGAACCAGATAGGGTTCTCCCACTAATTGACAATGAATTCATGGTCATCATTAAACCCTTAAATCCAGATTTTTAATGAATTCAAAATCCACCGGATTTTGCTAATAGTTGAGCAATAATACCACTACGCTATTATCAGAAAGAAAACTACACAGCAGTGAACCTGCACAGCTACTGCCTTCACTGTTTGAGTTCATGTATTTCTGGACATGAGTGCATCTAAAAATAAATTACAAACAGCAAAATTCACAGCTGACCTTGGAGAAACCATGTGTGGGAGAGCTCAAAGCTCAGGAGGAGACAAGTACGTAGTCGAAGTGCAGCCTTGCCGTCTTTTTTTTAAACAGTTGAGTAGAGTGCATTATTTTTGGTTATGTTATATTGAGATTAGTCTCTTGATTAAAATTTAAAATTTTAACAAGGGTTGCCATGTCTTGTAAATTTAAAATTTAAAAATGTATAACATCGGTACTAAGTTAGCTTGGAGCAGTGGTTTTTAAGCAGTAAGACTGCTATGGTCTGTAAATTTTTAAGGTGCAAAGATGGCCTATACTAGAGTGATATGCTCTTCCTGTCAGAGCCGAGGAAGAATTTCCATGTTACTGATGATTATGTCTGCAGTGAGTGTGTTTTGTGAATCCTGTCAGATCACATGGATCAGTTGGAGCAGCAGTTAGAGGCAATGAGGAAGTTACAGGAGCTAGGGACTGTGATAGATGGCAGCAATAGGAAGGGAGGAAAAATAACTCCGATACAGTCAGGTAGATGGGTTACAACCAGGAAAGATGAGAGAGGTAGGCAGGTAGTGAAAAAGGCTCCTGTGACTATCCCCATCTCAAACAAGTATGCTGTTTGGGAAAATGTAGGTGGTGATGGACTCTCAGGGGAACGTAGCACAAACAGCCAAATTTCTGGGACCAAGAATGGCTCTAGTGTAAGAAGGGATACATCGGGTTCCAAACGATCGTTTGTGATAGGGGACTCTCTAGTCAGAGGCACAGAGACATTTCTGCAGCCAACAGTGAGAAATCAAAATGGTATATTGTCTTAACTGGTGCCAGAATTTTCTCAGAAAGTGCAGAATATTCTCAAAAGGGGAGTAGGATCAGTAGGTGGACATTGTACACATTGGAACTATTGACATCAGAAGGAAGAACGATGAGATTCTGAAGGGAGAATAATGGAAGTTAGGCAGGAATTTTAAAAAGTCCTCAAGGGTAATAATGTCTGGATTACTTCTGGTGCTATGAGCTAGTGAGGGTAGGAACAGGAGGACAGAGCAGATGAATGCATGGCTGAGGAGCTGGTGTGTGGGAGAAGGATTCACATTTTTGGCTCATTGGAATCTCTTCTGGGGTAGAAGTGACCTGTACAAGGATGGATTGCACCTGAATTGTAAGGGAACTAATATACTGGCAGGGAGATTTGCTAGAGCTGCTCGAGAGGATTTAAAGTAGTAAGGTTTGGGGGGTGGAGGGGGCAAAGAATGGACCCAGGGAGGTAGGGAGGAAAGAGATCAGTCTGGGATTGGTACAGTTGGGAAAGGGAGCAAGTCAGAAGTTAGGACAAGCAAAAACAAAAAGCAGTGAACAAGGTAAATTGAACTGCATATATTATTTCAATGCAAGAAGCCCAACGAGGAAGGCAGATGAATTCAGGGCATGGTTTGGAACATGGGACTGGGATATCACAGCAATTACAGAAACATGGCTCAGGGAATGGACAGGACTGGCAGCTTAAATGTTCCAGGATACAAATACCATAGAAAAGCTGGGGTAGGGTGGGGGAAAGATGTGGGCAAAAAAAAAAAGAGGAGGGCGAGTAGCATTTTTGATAGGGAGGATATTCCTGGACATACACCCAAGGAAGCTATTTGGGTCAAATGGAGAAATAAGAAAAGGAATGATTACCTTGAGATTGTTTCACAGACCACCCCCAATACTCAGCAGCAAGCTAAGAAACAAATTTGGAAGGAGATCTCAGTTATTTGTAAGAATAATAGGGTGGTAATGGGGATTTTAACAGGGGATAATAGGGGATTTAAACTTTTCTAACATAGACTGGGAATGCCATAGGACTAAGGGTTTAGATAGAGAGGAATTTGTTTTTTTTAATATAATATTTTTATTAAGAAAAAAATAGATTTTTAAATATTACAACAAATACAAAACAATACAAAACCAAACCCAAATAATATTCCCCAACCCACCCTCCCATACAAATGTATAAACATATATAGAGAAGTACAAAATTAAAAAAAACAAAACTATCTATTTAATTAAATAAATAAATACCTAACAATAAACAAATAAATAGTAATAACTCAGCCCAGCCAAACAAAACACTCACACATTCACAGTTCCACCTCCCTGGATATTGGACTCATGAAACACAATTGTTATGGCTATGTAAAAGCCCTTGTTAGTGTGGCAGATAAATCTGTGTCCAGGTATTTCAAAAAGGGTTGCCATGTCTTGTAAAAATTCTCAGTTTTATGGTGTACCATATTTGTAAGATAAAAACAAATCTTAGCAGGACTTATACAATTAATGGTAAGGTCCTAGGGAGTGTTGCTGAATAAAGAGACCTTGGAGTGCAGGTTCATAGCTCCTTGAAAGTGGAGTCGCAGGTAGATAGGATAGTGAAGGCGGCGTTTGGTATTCTTTCCTTTATTGATCAGAGTATTGAGTACAGGAGTTGGGAGGTCATGTTGCGGCTGTACAGGACATTGGTTCTGTATTGTTGTATTATTGCATGCAATTCTAGTCTCCTTCCTATCGGAAAGATATCGGAAAAATTTGAAAGGGTTCAGAAAAGATTTACAAGGATGTTGCCAGGGTTGGAGGACCTGAGATACAGGGAAAGGCTGAACAGGCTGGGGCTGTTTTCCCTGGAGCGTCGGAGGCTGAGGGGTGACCTTAGGAGGTTTATAAAATCATGAGGGGCATAGATAGGATAAATAGACAAAGTCTTTTCCCTGGGGTCAGGAAGTCCAGAACTAGAGGGCATAGGTTTAGGGTGAGAGGGGAAAGATATTAAAGAGACCTAAGGGGCAACTTTTTCACACAGAGGGTGGTACGTGTATGGAATGAGCTGCCACAGGATGTGGTGGAGGCTGGTACAATTGCAACATTTAAGAGGCATTTGGATGGGTATATGAATAGGAAGGATTTGGAGGGATATGGGCCGGGTGCTGGCAGGTGGGACTAGATTGGGTTGAGATAACTGGTCGGTGTGGACGGGTTGGACCGAAGGGTCTGTTTCCATGCTGTACATCTCTATGACTCTAATATGCTCCATAACCATCTTCCGCCAACCCAACAGGCCTGGGGGGGGGGGGGGGGGGGTGGTTTCTGATATCCAACCTAGCAAGAT
Organism: Chiloscyllium punctatum; assembly: GCF_047496795.1. Lineage (NCBI taxonomy): Eukaryota > Metazoa > Chordata > Chondrichthyes > Orectolobiformes > Hemiscylliidae > Chiloscyllium > Chiloscyllium punctatum. The sequence continues at coordinate 86,680,311 of NC_092739.1, read as the reverse complement.
ATTCTTCCTTGCACAGAATGTAAGAATATTGAAAAGACTTTTCTTATGCGAGTCTACAGGAAATACAATGGGTAGGCCCAAAAGGAGAGAAATAGGGTCCTTCTCCACCCCTACACCTAAAATCCTCTCCATTGCACCCTCCACAGCGCTCCAATATGTTTGAAGCCTGTCACAAGACCAAAGACAATGGGTAAGAGTACCCATACAGACCTTGCACTTGGGACATGCTGAAGATACCCCTGGTTTAAATTTTGACAAACGGTCTGGGGCTAAGTGGACCCTGTGAAGAATCTTCAACTGTAAAGCATGGGTCCTATTGCAAATTGATATCTTCCTTGCATTCTCCCAAATATCCTCCCATGCCTCTGAAGAAACTTCAACACCCAGCTCTCTTTCCCACATCTTGCAGAATCGATCAGACTCATGAGGTGGCACCCCACAATTGGTGATATAAAGTACTGACAGAGAGTGTACTCTTAGCCCTTAGTACCCCTCTTTCTATGTCAGATTTGTAGGGATCAGTCAAAAGTGTGGTCTTTTTTTGAATAAAATCCCTAACTTGAAAACAACGAAAGAGGTCTCTATTAGGTAATGCGTACTTCTGTACTAACTGATCAAAGTACATCATTACATCTCCCTCAAATAAATCACCCATGCAAGATGTACCCCGAGCTGCCCAACATTTAAATCCTGAATCTATCATACCCACTAAAGGTGTAAACAAAGATGTTTTGCCAATAGTACCTTTCCCCTGCCAAATTGCCCTCCGTGCTTTAATAGTATTGATGTCTATTGGGTTATGGCAATATTCCCTAACGGTCCTCACCTTGTCCAAAAACAGCAAACTGGTAAGGGGGCATCTTGCCTGGGAGGCTTCGATATCTAGCCATATTGAAAGAGGGTCCCCACAAACCCAATCACTCACGTAGGTCAAGAGCGATCTTAATTGGTAATTTTTAATGTCCGGAAGGTCTACTACCCCCAATCTGTGAGGCAACTGCAGTTTGGCTAATTTAATGAGGGGCCATTTACGGTTCCAAATAAAGGAGCTAAACCAACTGTTCAGTCTCCTGAGTGTGTGTTAATTGAAAATCAGGGAGAGCATCCGTATAGTGTACAGCAAACGAGGGAGAATATTCATCTTAATAAGTGCTATCCGACCCAACCATGAGACTGGAAGTGCCTCCCATCTTTGGAGATCTTGTTTAATTTTTTAAAAATAATGGAGTAAAATTGGCTTTGAACAGCCAATCCAGAACTGGAATAATGAATATGCCCAAATACACAAAACCCCCCTGTGACCACCTAAATGGGAATCTATAGTCACAAGAGCCAACTCTTTCGTAAGACCACCCATAGGCATAGCCTCTGATTTAGCAAAATTAATCTTATACCCTGAAAAAGCGCCAAACGCGTGAATGCATTGTATCAGGCAAGGCACTGAAGCTGCTGGATTTATCAAGAAAATTAGAATATCGTCTGCGTACAGCGAGATCTTATGTAGTTTTGACCCCACTTCTGGAGCTGATATATTGAGATCCCCACGAATGGCCTCTGCCAACGGTTCAATCACCAATATAAAAAGTAACGGTAAAAGGGGACAGCCCTGCCGACTGCCCCTAGAAATATTAAAATTGCTTGATTGTACCCTGTTGGTAATGACAGCCATGTACACTGTAGAGAACCTTTATCCATCTTATGAAAACTTTGCCCAGACCAAACCGGTCTAGAGTATAGAAAAGGTACGGCCACTCAACTCGGTCAAATGCCTTCTCTGCATCTAAAGAAATCACCAATCCCTGTATTGACTGCTGTCGGCATGCTTGAATTACGTCAAGCAGCCTCCTAACGTTATTGGAGGATCTGCGACCCTTTATGAAGCCCGTCTGATCCTCTTTAATAATAGAGGGGACACAGTCTCCAGCCTTAACACAAGAGCCTTAGAGAGGATCTTAAAGTCCACGTTTAAGAGCGAGATGGGCCTGTATGAAGCACAGTCTTCCGGATCCTTCCCTTTAAGGATAAGTGAAATATTGGCCTCTCTCAGAGATGGTGGGAGGCAATCATGAATCATTAAACATATTCAGCATTGGGCCTGACAGTATACTTATTCCTCACAGAATTCATTGGGAAGTCCATCAGGACCAGGCGCCTTTCCACTCTGAAGCTGCCTCACAGCTTTCTGCACTGCTTGCTTTGATAATGGGGCACTGAGAAAGGACGGTTGTCTGGGAGTCACACCCAGGAGCTTCAGATCTCTAAAAAAGAATTCAATTTTGGCCTGCCCCTTCTCTCAATTCTCAGTAGAATCTCTGGAACGCCACATTAATCTTTTTAGAATCACATTGTGGGTTCCCAGACCCTTCCCTAATCGCTGTAATGGTTTGTGGGGCACTTCTCTTTCTGGCAAGGTATGCTAAGTATTTGCCTGGCTTGTCACCATGCTCGTATAACCTTTGCTTTACAAAAGCCAGCTCCTTCTTTGCCGTCTGCGTGAACACGGAATTTAGTGCAGACCGCAGTGCCGTAATCCTCTGTAGTTTGACCACTGAGGGTCTGTCAAAATAGGCCTTCTCGGCTGCCTTCAACTGTGCTTCAAGGAGACGTTGCTGCTCACCCTTCTGATGCTTCCTACTGATGGAATATGGAATAACTAACCCCCTGGCATAAGCTTTGGCAGTTTCCCAGAGAACAGATGAGCTATCAACCGAGCCTATGTTGATATCTAGGAATGCCCAAAGTTCCCTAGAGAAATACTCCACAAACTTGCTGTCCATGAGAATAGAGGGGTCCATTCGCCAGTACCTTGAATCCACTGTAACATCCTTAATCTTAATCATGAGGTACACTGGAGCATGATCAGCGATGGCAATATTATCAATTGTACAGGATGCCACCAGATCCAGGGTTACTGCAGGGGTCAGAAAAAAAAAATCCCTGTGTGACATCTATGCAGATTGGAGAAAAACGTGAAATCTGTACCTGTAGGGTGGAGACATTGTATTACATTGTATTGGATAGGCAAGGACATCCACCAACCCTAATTCCCCACACAAACCCAATAACTGTTTAGTTTGTGCAAAGGGTATTGAGACACCTTTCGGCAACCTGTCTACTGTGGGGTCCACGAGGCAGTTAAAATCTCCCCCTATAATGATGTGCCATGACTTGAGACTTACCAATTCAGAAAAAGCATCTACCAAGAATTTAAGAGGATGAGCTGGGGGACAATAAACATTTAAAATGCCATATTCTTCCCCATTTATCAAGGCTTTAAGAATTACAAACTTCCCATATGTGTCTTTAACACATTCCAACAATTTAAATGAGAGATTTTTCCTAACCAATATGGCCACTCCCCTACTTCCGGTATTAAATGATGAAAAATAAACTCGGTCAAAGCCATTCTGCTGTAATTTGAAGAGGAATTTATTAAGTGTAAACATGAACATTTTCTGATTCAGTACATGGATCTACCTAATAGAGAAGGTGCAAAACAAGACCTGCTGTCAGGAAATCAGGCAGGGCAGGTGACTGAGGTATCAGTGGAGGAGCACTTTGGGGCCAGCGACCATAATTCTCTTAGTTTTAAAATAGTAATGGAAAAGGATAGACCAGATCTGAAAGTTGAAGTTCTAAATTGGAGGAAGGCCAATTTAGACAGTATTAGGCAAGAACTTTCAAAAACTGAATGGGTGCAGATGTTCACAAGTAAAGGGATGGATGGAAAAATGGGAGCCTTCAAAAAACAAAAGAGGTAACGAGTCCAGGGACTGTATGTTCCTGGTAGGATGAACAGCAAGGCTGATAGGTATAGGGAATGCTGGATGACAAGAGAAATTGAAGTTTTTGGTTAAGAAAAAGGAAACATATGTCAGGTATAAACTGCAGAGATTAAATGAATTCTTTAGAAGAGTATAAGGGCAGTAGGACTACCCTTAAGAGGGAAATCAGCAGGGCATAAACAGGACATGAGATAGCTTTGGCAAATAGGGTTAAGGAGAATCCAAAGGGATATTATAAATACATTAAGAACAGAAAGGTAATGAGAGAATAGGGCCACTCAAAGATTGGCTGCCTTGCCATTGTGTAGAACCGCAGGAAATGGAAGAAGATATTAAATGAATCAGTTTTTACTGTGGAGAAGAACTGTGCCACTATTTAAGAAAGGAGAAGCCAGGGAACGATAGACTGCTGAGCCTTAAATAGATGGTGGGCCAGTTGAAGGAAATCCTGAGGACAGGAATTACATGTATTGGATAGGCAAGGACTGATTAGGGATAGTCAACATGGCTTTGTACATGGGAAATCATGTCTCGGCAATTTGATTAAGTTTTTTTGAAAAAGTAAGCGGATTGATGAGGGCAGAGTGGTCGACGTGACCTTTATGAACGTCAGTAAGGCGTTCAACAAGGTACACCGTGGGAGACTTGTTCGCAAGGTTAGATCACATGCAACACAAGGAGAACTAGCTATTTGGATACAGAATTGACTCAAAGCTAGAGTGTGGTGGTGGAGGGTTGCTTTACAGACTGGAGGCCTGTGATCAGTGGTGTGCCAAAAGGATCGGTGCTGGGTCCAATACTTTTAATCATTTATATAAATGATTTGGATGTGAACATGGGAGGTATAGTTAATAAGATTGCAGATGACACCAAAATTGGAGGTGTAGTGGATAGTGAAGGTTGTTACTGGAGTACAACGGGATCTTGATCAGATGGACCAAACAAGCAGGGGAGTGGCAGATGGAGTTTAATTTAGATAAAATGTGAAGTGCTGCATTTTGGAAAGGCAAATTGGGGCAGGACTTAGACACTTAATGATAAGGCCCTGGGAATGTTGCTCAACAAAGAGACCTTGGCGCACAGGTTTGTAGTACCTTGAAAGTTAGACAGGATAGTGAAGTAGTTTAGTATGCTTTCCTTTATTGGTCAAAGTATAGGAGTTGGGAGGTCGTGTTGTAGCTGTGGAGCATACTGGAACAGTGTGCACAATTCTGGTCTCCTTCCTTTCAGAAGAATGTTGTAAAACTTGAAAGGGCATAGAAAAAAATATTTACAAGGATGTTGGCAAGGTTGGAGGGTTTGAGCTATAGGGAGGAGTCTGAATAGGCTGGAGCTACTTTCCCTGGAGCATCAGAAGCTGAGGGGTGACCTTGTAGAGGTTTAGAAAATCATGAGGAACATGGATAGGGTAAATCGACAAGATCTTCTCCCTGGGTTGGGGAAGTCCAGAACTAGAAGGCGTAGGTTTAAGGTGAAAGGGGCAAGATTTTAAAAAGGGATCCAAGGGGCACCTTTTTCACACAGAGGTGTGCGCGCGTGTGTGTGTGGAAAGAGCTGCCAGAGGAAGCTGGTACAATTACAACATTTAGAAGGCATCTGGATGGGTATATGAGTAGGAAGGAAGCATTTACAGGGATATGGGCCAAGTGCTGGCAAATTGGACTCGATTAATTTAGGATATCTGGTTGGCATGGGCGAGTTGGACCGAAGGGTCTGTTTCCGTGCTGTACATCTCTATGATGAATCTCCCCTGAATTTGGGCAAAATCATTCCTTGTTTAAGTTAGCCTTGCCCTGGTTCAGAAATTTTATTCTGAGCCCATATTTCCCCTTTTCTGTAATGGAGTTACAGAAAAGTTATATCCCCTAAAGCTAATGGTGTTATGGTCCATAATGCTCCACATATGATATGCTTCTCGCCTACCTAGATTCATTTACAAATTTTAGTTCCAGACCTACCCCTTCCCTGTGGGGGTTTCTGTTCAACAGCCAAAAAGCTTCCCCAGATGCAACTGAAGAAATATATTCCCTCCCAATGTTACACACTAAAATGAGTCAATTTAATGTTTGGATAGTCGAAATTCTCTCCTATTACTGCTTTGTTATTCTTACATTTCTGAAATGTCATCACAAATTTGATTCTCTCTCCCTAATTGTTCAAGGACCTACAAATATCCACCCAATGTAATTTTTAACTTCCATCCATATAGCCTCATTTGATAATCCTTTCAAGATAACATAACTCCTTACTGCTGTAAATCAATTACTTGATCAATACGGTGAACCCCTGCCACCACCACCCCCCTCTCTTTCTTGAAGACCACATAACCAGAAATATTAAACTGCCAATCCTGCCCTCTTCAGTCAAGTCTCAATTATAGCTATGGAATCATATTTTACATTTAGGCTTGCAAAACTAAATTTCTTTATTTAACTCATGTTTCCTCTGCCTGCCAGACTCACTTGTGCTTTAATTTCTAATTCTACCTTAGCCTCTCTCCTCTGAGCCAGTCAGGATCCCATACTGCTGCCAATCTAGTTTAACTCCCAATAATATTAACACACCACCCTGAGTATGGCTGTTCAGATGGGACCTGTCCAAGTTGGACAGCTTCCACTTCCCCTAAAAAGAATCCCAATGCCTCAGGAATCTAAAGTCTGCCATTCAACTTTGTAAACATGTCTTTTCTTCTATTCCTAAGCTCAATAGTGTGTGGCACTAGGAGTAATCCAGATATCATTGTCTTTGAATACCCACTGTTTAGTTTCCTTCCTAACTCCCTAAAGTCTTCCTGCAGGATATAATTTCTCTTTCCTTTATGCTAATCATTAGGACACTTCTAACAATAGGTTCTAATCACAATCTTTAGAGTTTGATGTTGATTTTCAGAGGCTATTTCTGGTTGTGAATGGTAAACTGAAGATGTAAATTGTTTTATTCACAAACTATTTACTATTCTTTTGAATGTTCCAGATATAAAATTTGAACAGTGAAGGATTTACCCAAAGAAAACTATACCTTGTAAAACTTGACTGATGGCACCACCATAGTGCATTGGATCATAAACAACAACAAAAGAGTACAGGAAAGAGTTAGAAAGCTTAATATTATGGTGTAAAGACAACAATCTCTCCATTTCAACAAAATGAAGGAGCACGATCATCAACTGAAAGAAAAGAAGTGGAGGACATGCCCCCTTCTAGATCAAATGGTATGGAGATGAAGATGGTCAAGAGCTTCATGTTCCTAGGAGCAAATATCACTAATCTGTTCTGGTCCATCATGTTGATGCTATGGTCAAGAAAACACACCAATGCCCATACTTCCTCAGAAGGCTAAGGAAATTCAACATGTCCCCAGTGACTCAAATTATGATCAAAGGAGCCAAGGGCACCTTGCATGTTGACCAGGAGCTTAGGTCATTTCTTGCAAACAGGAGGCTGGAAGAACACATCCAACCTGGCAGCATCAGGAAGTTGGCAATTTCTGAGAAGATTTATAGCTCAGTTTGAGGTTCAGGTTGTAAGTTTACTTGCTGAGCTGGCAGGTTTTGTTTTCAGACATTTTATCACCATGCTAGGCTACAGTGACCCTCTGGTGAATTGCTGGTGTTCTGTCCTGCTTTCGATTTGTGTGTCTTGGTCTCTTAAGGTGGGTCAGATAATTTCTAGTTCTTTTTCTTAGAGATTGATTTGGACCCTAATTACCAATGTGGTTTTGATGGAATTCCAGTGTGAACACCAGGCCTCTAGGAATTCCCACGTGTGTCTGTTTAACCTGTCCGAGGATGGATGTGTTATCCCAGTTGAAGTGGTGTCCTTCTTTGTCTGTACGTAAGGATACTAGTGATAGTAGGTTATGTCTTTTGGTGGCTAATTGGTGTTAGTGTATCCTGGTGGCTAGTTGTCTGTTTATCTGTCCGATGTAGTGTTTTATTACAGTCCTTGCGTGGTATTTCATAAATGACATTAGTTTTGCTGGTTGTTGGTTTAGGATCCTTTTAGGTTCATTAGTAGATTTGTGTGCTACTATGATGTCACGCTACCATGACACCATGGACAAACACATGGGAATGAGCCATCAGCATCAACAGCAGACCATGAAAAAGGAAAAAAACTATCCCCACAAGAAAAACTGGACAAGCTCACAAAAGAATACAAACAATTCAGAAGCTTGGATTAAAAACTTTAAATCAGACTGACCACCAACAGACATGGAAAAAGCTGTCCTAGTAAGAGGGATGAACTACAGCTGCAGAGATGTAGACCAAAAAGGACTTCTTAGCAGCATTAGAATCAACCCTGAAAGACAACGGGCTCACAGAAGAAACCCAGCAGACCATCAGACAGTTGCACCAACATTAAGTAGAAAGAAAAAAGGGAGCACCTTCAACAAAAGAAAGGAAAGCCCTAGAAGGACTCTGAGAAGACATTGTAATCCTACCTGAAGGCAAACAGCACCTGACTATCATCCTAAACAGATGACAGTACATTAAAAAGGCCAACTCACTGCTCATAGATTGTGACATTTACCAATAGATCTGCTAGAAAACCATATGGTAGCTACATTGAAGAAGCTTCATAAAATCAGGCCAAACTAAAAAGTCAGATCTCCAAAAGGTAAAACCTAATGGATCCAACACAGCCCGCTTCTATGGATTACCTAAAGTACACAAAGCAGGGCATCCCCCCTCAGACCCATGGTCTCATTCCCTGGAATACTGACAGACTGGCAAAGGAACTCCACCAAAAACAAATACTAGTAGAAGACTCATGCCATTCCACCCAAGAATTTTTAGCCAAAGACACAAAAGATAGAGGACAAAATAATAATGGTCTCCTTTTACGTAACAGCCCAATTCACATCGATTAACATCGGCTGCACTGTGAGATGAAGGACACAAACACCAGACAGCACCAACTTCATAAGGACAACATCCAAAAGTTAGTAGACCTGTGCCTCACTACCCACTTCACCTTCAGTGACAAGGCCTACAAACAAATCAACAGGACAAATCAACATGGGATCACCAGTATCAAGCTTCTTAGCAGAAGCAGTAATGCAGAGACTAGAACAAACAGCCTTCCCCACAATCCAACCCAAACTTTGGGTTCACTACATGAATTACATCTTTATCATCACAAAACGGAACAAATTAGAGGAAATCTACAACATCCACCACGTTCTTACTGACATAAATTTCACAAAAAGAACAACAGACTGCTTCCTTGATGTCAGTGGAATGAATAGTTAATGGGGAACTGCAGACCAGCATCTACAGGAAAGCAACACACAGACTAAATACTCAACTAAAGAAGCAAATGGATCTGCATCAGGACATGATTTAACATGGGCCACAAAACACACTGTACCGCCCAGGAACTACAAGCAGCAGGAGAAAAATACCTATAGTGTATTCAAGAAGAATAGGTACCCGATAAACATAGTTTGGCTAAAGAATCAGTGGACTATCAAAAAGACATCTTGGAGATGAAAGTCAGGCTACTCCAACCTCTTGGCATCACGGTAGCCCACAAACAACTACTGATGAATCTAAAAAAGGACTCTATACCAACAACCAATGTCATTTACAAAATACCATGTAAGGAATGTAACAGAACACCACATTGGACAGACAGGCAGACAACTAGCCACCAGGGTACACAAACAGCAACGAGCCACCAAAAGACATGATCCACTGTCACTAGCTGGTAACTTATGGAAAGTACCTTGGCCTCCATTCTAGCACCTTCACATCAACTCTTAATAAAAGGGGTCAACCTTGCAAGTAGTAGACAAGTCTTGGTGTTCAGTGAAGTAATCCTGTAAGACGTTGGCACACTTTGATCCCATGAAAGATCTAGTCCTAGCTAGTGGTGATGGGGGAAACCAAATGGGGGTTGCAGCAATGACCCACCTCATTGTCACGTTTATTTTACAGTGAGAAAAACAGTCAATAGTGACGAGCTCTTCCACCCCTACCAAAATATGACACTATTTTCAATAGTTAAGAATAAGGAAACAAAGAAAGAAAGATATAGATTGAAGAGAGAGAGTCCATCAGTCCTGAGCCAGCTCATCAATGACACCTATGCCACCATCCCTTCTCCACTGCCTCGCCAGTGTCTACACAGACAGAGATGAAAGCCGTGTTCAGGCATCATTTTCTCCCCAATATGCCAGTCCTCCTCGGTTATCATGTCAGTACCAACTGTGCTACATGTACCAACGTCAGAGTGGCATTTCTCACCACTCGCCCCAGCTCAATGTTGCTGTGCTACCCTCCTGCTATCGCCAGACCCAAGCAACGATGACATAGCTGATGCACAGGTGCTAGCTTTTTCTGCTGGACCTATCTTTCCCATGTCGCCTCCGCTGATGGAGAAGCCACCGATTCAGATTCCAGGTCCCATGCTCATCCGGAAAAGTACGGACTTACTTGCCGATACCACAAGGTCTGTGCTGGACTCACTCAAGTACGCGCTGGAGCATCTCACCAAAACCAATAGTGTCTGACCTCATGACAAGTAGTACGTATAGGCAAAAAAAGCAAGGAAAAGGAAAAAAGCACTTAGAGCAGACAAGCCCTGTCTCAGTAGCACTACACCACTCGGTAAAAACAAGGACTGCAGATGCTGGAAACCAGAGTCAGGATTAGAGTGGTGCTGGAAAAGCACAGCAGGTCAGGCAGCATCCGAGGAGCAGGAAAATCGACGTTTCGGGCAAAAGCCCTTCATCAGGAATAGAGGCAAGGAGTCTGCAGGGTGGAGAGAAAGTAGCATAGAGTACAATTGGTGAATGGGGGTGGGGATGGAGGTGATAGGTCAGAGAGGAGGGTGGAGTGGGTAGGTGGAAAGGAAGATAGGCAGGTAGGACAGGTCATGAGGGCTGTGCTGAGTTGGAAGGCTGTAGCTGGGGTGGGGGGGGAAAATGAGGAAACTGGTGAAATCCACATTGATGCCAAGGGGTTGAAGTGTTCTGAGGCGAAAGATGAGGCGTTCTTCCTCCAGGCGTTGGGTGGTGAGGGAACGGCGGTGGAGGAGGCCCAGGACCTGCATGTCCTCGGCAGAGTGGGAGGGGGAGTTGAAGTGTTGGGCCACAGGGCGGTGTGGTTGATTGGTGCAGGTGTCCCAGAAATGTTCCCTAAGGCGCTCTGCTAGGAGGCGTCCAGTCTCCCCAACGTAGAGGAGACCGCATCAGGAGCAAATGATACAATAAATGACATTGGTGGATGTGCAGGTGAAACTTTGATGGATGTGAAAGGCTCCTTTGGGGGCTGTGGATGGAGGTGAGGGAGGTGGTGTGGGCACAGGTTTTGCAATTTCTGCGGTGGCAGGGGAAGGTGCCAGAAAGGGAGGGTGGGTTGTTGGGGGGCGTAGAACAGTCCATCTTCCGTAGTTACACCGGCACCACTCCCCATCTCTTCCTCCGCTACATTGATGACTGCATTGGCGCCACCTCGTGCTCCCACAAGGAGGTTGAGCAATTCATCAACTTCAACACATTCCACCCCGACCTTAAATTCACCTGAACCATCTCGGACACCTCCCTCCCCTTCCCGGACCTCTTCATCTCCATTAATGACGACCGACTTGACACTAACTTTTTTTTTAATAACACTGACTCCCACAGCTACCTGGATTATACCTCTTCCGACCCTACCTCCTGCAAAAATGCCATCCAGTATTCCCAATTCCTCTGCCTCATCTGCTCCCAGGAGGACCAGTTCCACTACAGAACACACCAGATGGCCTCCTTCTTTAGAGACCGCAATTTCCCTTCCCACGTGGTTAAAGATGCCCTCCAACGCATCTCATCCACATCCCACCTCTCCGCCGTCAAACCCCACCCCTCCAACCATTACAAGGACAGAACCCCCTGGTGCTCACCTTCCACCCTACCAACGTTTGCATAAACCACATCATCCAATGACATTTCTGCCACCTTCAAACGGACCCCACCACCAGGGATATATTTCCCTCCTCACCCATTTCTGCTTTCCGCAAAGACCGTTCCTTCTGAGAAGATTTCAAATATTTTCAACACAGCTCTTCAAACCTCTCTTATTTCAACAAAAATTGTCTCAACTTATCCAATCTATTGGCATTTTTGACACTCCTCCTTCCTAGAACCATCTCATGAATCTTTTCTGCACTCTCCCCAGCCCTTCTAACATGGGATCAGGGGAAACTCTACTATACAGCTTCCAATTGTCTGAGAAACATGCACTAACCACTATTTTTTTTGACGTAACCAATTTCAGATACATGTTGTTATTATCCCTTTTATTCTACAATCTAAAACTTTGCTTAGAAGTCGATTCTATGGCACTTGATCAAATATTCTTTCAAAGTCCATTTATGTCATACCAAAATTATTTCTCTCATCAACCAAAGGCCCTATCCACCCCAATTACCTCAAAACTTGAGACAAACAATTTAAATAATGTTTGCCTTTAAGGAACCTATCCTCGCTTTCCTTAAAATGTGTTTTTTTCCCAAGTGACTTAAATTTTGTTTCACATTTTTATTTCTAAAAGCTCCTCCACCACTGATGTTAAACTGACTAGTCTGTACTTGCCAGGTTCATCCTTACAGACCTTATCTAGCATCATCCAGGTCTAAAGACGACTGGAATATTATCCACCAGTACCTCTACAATTTCCATTTTTGTTGTCCTCCATATTCTTCAATGCATCTCATCTGGTGCAATCTGTCCAATGTCTGTGCATCAATTTTAAATAGTGAAATGTCTGCATCGTCTCATCTTTCATCATGACCAGCACAGAGTCCAATTTCTCAATAAAGACAGACCCAAATTATTAATAGTTCAGCCATGTCACCTACTTCCATGCATAAATCCCTGTGATTACTAATTTGTTCCATTTCTTATTTTACATCCTGTTACACAAGACTTTGGGATTTCCTTTTACTCAGTTATCTCATCTTATAATTCTTATTTGCTTCTCATTCCTACGCTTCATCCCCCCAAATCCACTGACCAGTCTGTAGTTTGTTTTCCCAAATTTCCTCTTCACGATGATATAATTTCCTTCATCCCAAATCATCTCTTCTTTGAAAAAGATAAAGTGCAGTTGGTTTTGCTTGCCAACCTTTGAATCAGACCCAGGTATATTGAAATCATTGTTTACACAATTGAAGTTGGCCTTTCCCCAGTTGGTTTTAACCCTTTATTGTCCCTTATCCTTTTCCATAAGGATATATAAAACTTACAATCACAGTCTCCAAAACAATACCATACAGACATGATCCACTTTGCCCTTGTCATTCTCAAGGATGAAGTCTAATGGTGCCTCCTTTTGAAATTAGACTGGAAATATCTTGCTATAAATCTCCTGAATAGAATCTAGGAATTTATGCCTATGCCGCCACTCAACCTTCACATTGCTACATGCACAAGTGGTGGTGCAGTGGTAGTGTCACTGGACAAAGCATCCACAAACCACGCTAAAGCTCTAGTGACATTAATTCATATCTCACCATGGCAACTTCTGGGCTTTGAATTCACTTCATAAATCTGAAAATACAAAACTAGTCTTAGTTTTTATGGTCACTAATCTGGTCATTAAAAACCCCTCTGGTTTACTAATGTTTATCTGTTAATGTAATGCAATCTACCATCTTGAGCCAGTCTGGCCTATATGTGCTCCAGACCCACAAGGATGTCGTTAACTCTTAACTACCCTTCCTTGCTATTTAGTTGAATGGCAAACAAGGATGAGCAGCAGGTTTCTGGTCTCAGACTAATGAAAAAGCTGTTCTTGTCCATATTTAGATAATTGAAGGTCTCCCAATATAACATTAGCCATGAATAAAGATTCGTGCACTTTGTGTCTTTTCACTGTGTCTCACACCTGCACACACACACCATAGGTGCAGGGGAAAAAATAAGCACACTGCACTTAGGCGGTAGTGTGGGGGTTAACAAGAAAAAAAAATAAAGAGAAGAAAAAAAAATATATAACATTAGCCATCAAGATGGCGGAGTGATCAAAGGTGTCAGCTTCAAAGGTTCAGTCATTTCTCATTGAGAGGTGGATTTTGAGCTCCTCACCTCTGGCACAAGGTTTGCCTCAGGATTTCGAAATGACTAAATGGATAGGTTGGACTGAATGACATTTTTGTCATATCCTTATTTTATTTATTTTCTTTTGGGTACCCTATCTGATGAAGGATGTGCTGGCCTTTGGCTGGGGTGGAGTGGGCACAGTGGTTGGGCATTCTAAAGGAGTTTTAAGAATGACCTGAGAACTTGGAGGGCTTGTTGTAAGAGGAGTGGTTGAGGACTCTGGATCTGTCCTCAAATTTGAGATAGCAGGGGACTGTGACTGAAATTTGCAAAATACCAAACCCTGGATAGAGAGAAATTGCAGATGATGTTTCCATGAATTAGAGGGGGCACTGCCTCAGAGTGAAGGGACAACCCTTTAGAATGAGATGAGGAGGAATTTCTTCAGTCAGAGGGTCATGTGCAGACATCAGATCTGTGGAACTCATTGCTGCCGAAAACTGTGGAGGCTAAGTCCTTGAGTGCAGTTAATAGAGATAGTTGTCTATCTTGATTGCTAAAGGGCCCAAGGGTGATGGTGAGAAAGCAGAAGAATGGGTTGAGAAACATATCAGGCAAAATTGAACGGCAGAGCAGACTCCACCTAATTCTGTTCTTAACTCAAGATACTACAAATTAATTAAGACGTACACTTACAGTAAAAGATAAAATCACCTGCAGCAGAACAGTAAACCATTTATTTGAAACCACTTTATCACGCAAGTTCTGATTAAGTTTCTGACCTGAAGTGTTTTCTTCATATCTTTCTTCCAAATATCTACCAAGCTGCTGTGCATTTCAAGCATGGTTTGTCTCATCTGCAGGGTATTGAATTAATTGTGCTTGTATGAAACCAAGTATTCATTAGTATTGAAAATTCCAAAGCTGAAAGACACAAGAATCCCAAGGTTTTGCAAACTGAGTCGAGATGTTTAATTAGTATGCAACAGTACATTTTCAGTCTAGTTTTAGGCACAGGTATTGCAGTCTTGGAAATAAACTTTTGTCATGCCAATTTCAGCTCAATGGATATTTTGAATTATGGTTGCAAAAAGAGGCAACAACATGCAAGACTACAGCAACAAGACTGGTAACAAAGAAGTGGAAGTTTACTGTTTACAGTTAAAAGTTTCAGCTACTGTCTTGCAAATTTTATCACCTGTATCTCAATTTCTCTAACTATTTTTATCTTTAATCTGATAACATATCTGCCAGCAACAGGAATGTGGACACTTTCAAACCACATCAGCACATGGAACTGTTTATTTTTAAAAGATTTTAGGCATCAAAATAGATAATAACTATTCAAAGGAAAGAAATCACTGATTTTCCAATAACAACCACTGAAAATGAGTGGATGGATTCCCTTTTTCTCACTCCTCAGTTGGTTTGAACAGAGGCCTTGAATTTGAGGATGTATTGCTGATTCACTGTACTTTATGTGTGCGCAGATATTGCTGAGAAATTAGTCAGACAGGGGTGTTTTTTTTAAAATAAAAAAGTTAAACAAGTAACAGGTTAGCTTTATTGTTCTGAAGCTCAGCCAGGTGAAAGTAGCCAAGATATTTTAAAAATATGCAATATGTACAGGAAGCTGGTTAGGCCACATTTGGAATACTGCTTTCAGTTATGGTCTCCCTGCTGTAGGAAAGATGTTGTAAAACTTGAAAGGGTTCAGAAACTATTTACAAGGACGTTGCTGGGACTGGACAGTTTGAGCTCTTGGAAGAGGTGGAGTAGGCTAGGACTTTTGTTCCCTGGAGCAGGGGCTGAGGGATGACCTTACAAAGGTTTATAAAATCATGAGTCGCATGGCTAGGTTAAATAGATAAGGTCCTTTCCTTGGGGTGGGGGAAAAGTCCAGAACTAGAGGGCATAGGTTTAGGGTGAGAGGAGAGGATATATATATAAAAATAGAGACCTAACAGGACTTTTTCCACACAGATGGTGGTGCATATATGGAATCAGCTGCCAGAGGAAGTGGTGGAGGCTGGTACAATTGCAACATTTAAAAGGTATCTGGATAAGTATTTGAATAGGAAGGGTTTAAGAGATATGGGCCAAATGCTGGCAAATGGGATTAGAAGGCAGTGAGGTTTGAGAAGATTTGTAGCTTTGGTTGAGATTCTGGCTGTATGTTTGCTCACTGAGCTGGAAAGTTCATTCCCAGAAGTTTCATCACCATATTAGGTAACATTTTCAGTGAGCCTCTGGCCAAAGTGCTACTGGTGTTTCCTACTTTTTAAGTTATGTGTTTGGGTTTCCTTGAGTTTGTGATATCATTTTTTGTACTTTTTCTTCAGAGTGTGGTAAATGAGATCCAAACCAATGTGGTTGTTGATATAGTTCTGCTTAGAGTGCCATGCTTCTAGGAATTCTTGTACGTGTCTGTTTGGCTTGTCCGCGGATGGATGTGTTGTCCCAGTCAAAGTGATGGCCTTCCTTATGTGTAGGGAAGGATACTTATGACAGAGAGAGGGTCATGCCTTTTTGTGGCTAGTTGATATTCATATATCCTGCTGGCTAGTTTTCTGCCTATTTATCCAATTCTTGCACATTAATATGTAAATTACATTAGTTTTGCTTGTTGTCTGTATATTGTCTACCCATTTACCACCCCCAGAGAAGATGATCAAGAAATGACATCACCAACCCAACGAAACCCAAACATATAAACAGAAAGCAGTAAACACGAGCAGTGCTTCGTCCGGAGGTTCACAGAAGATATTACCTAGTATGGTGACAAAGTATCTGACAATGAAACTGCCAGCTCAGCTAGCAAACCTAAATCTGGGACTAGATGGCTTTAGAATAGCTGGTAAGTATGGAAGACTTGGACTAAAGGGTCTGTTTCCATGCTGTACGTATATGATCAAGTGTTCCTGCATGACATAAGTAACAGATCAGACTGTACAGAGAAAGCTAGGAATAGTTTTTATTCACTTATTGGAGAAAGGTATTGTTTTAGACTAGATCAGACCCACCCCTCAAAATATTTGTAGGTGGTAGCCTAGACTCTAATCTTTTCTTACTTTTAAAAAAAAAAGGTGATTGTCAGTTGCTGTGTTCCAGATGCTATTTTATTGGCCAAACTACTGATGTTAGAATACTAGGTACAATAATTATTAATTAACTGATCCAATATAGCATCACAAACACATCCCTTGGCCAAAAGGCAGATCCAGAAGAATCTTTTCCACATGCAACACCCACAGTACGAAGAAAAAAAACTTGTTTCTAGCTGTCGTCAAGAGAGCAAAAAAAAACATACTTCTACTTCAAGGCTCCAGCAGTTTCTGCTGAATCCAAAACCTTAAAAAAGTGGAAATCCTGGTCTGTAAGAGCTGGCCACACCCAGCTGCTTCTATTGTTCCAACTTAAAAGGTACAAGCTGTTTACTTTCTTACAGACACCTCAAAGCCACAACTTAGTCACAATGCACAGGCGTGGAGGTACTCCAGAGAAGGTTCGCTAGGTTGACCCCATACACAGAGGGATTTTTTTTGAGGGGAGGTTAATGCAGGTAGGTTTGTACTCACTGGAGTGTGGAGGGTGTGCGTTTCCTCTTGTGGGATTAGAGGATCAAGTAGCATAATCTCAGACTAAATCACCTATTGATAGAAAATGAGGAATTATTTTTTCAGATGAGAGTGAATCTGTAGAATTCTTCTCCACAGAGGTCTGCAGAGGCTAATTCATTAAGTACATTCGAGGCTGAGATAGAGTTGTAATCAGGAAAGAAATCAAGGGTTTTGATGAAAGTCATGGAGATCATACAGTTAGCCATGACCTCATTGACTAGCAGAGGAGATTGATGGGTCAAATAACCTACACCTGCTGTTATGTCTAACATTGTGACTCTCCATTTCTGAGAAGATAGTAAGGACACTGCACATTTCCAAATTTTTAGGGTCCCTCATTTTCTCAGAAACCACGTCTCCATCCTAATGGAGTAGGAGGTGTACAATATACTAAACAAAAAAACCCTATTTTTAGTGTTTCAATGTTTGTACTTCAAACAAATAAAGGCCAAGGCATAAAACCAACCACCGAATTAAAAATTAACATGCATCATGAACATACCTTTGCAAATTTATTTTGTGCCCAAAAGTTTTATCAACAATTAAAAACTTTCTATTCAGATGAATATTATACACTTAACATTAAGGCCATAATACCATAGGAGCAAATATTAGGCCAATCAGCCCATCAAGTCTGCTCTGCCATTCAGTCATGGCTGCTAAGTGTCTCAACCCCATTCTGCCACTTTCTCCCCATAATCTTTTATAATCAAGAATCTATCTCCATTTTAAATATACATAGCAGCCTGGTCTCCACAGCCTTTTGTGGCAGTGAATTTCATTGATTCACTACTCTCTGGCTGAAGAAGTTTCTCCTTATCACTATTCTAAAAAGGTCTAATACCGTGAATGTCTATTTCAGGTCAGATAGACAAGGACACTGCATATTTCCAAAGTTCAGTGTTCCTGCAAAAACATGATGCAATAAATTAACTTTTATTGCATTATTTTCAAACTTCACTTAACCACCACTCAAGAAATAAAGTTATCAGGACAGACCAGTATATAGAAGCCAGTCTTGGCTCAAGACTTTGGGGACAAACTAACAGTCGATGACAAAAGTGGATGAGACAACTCTGGACAACTTGAGTATCAGCCCTTAACAGGTCTTCTGGGTAGAAGACAACAAGAAGTAAAATAAAGTTTGTAGGATTATTTGATGCCAAACCTAGGTTTAAGCCATAGAAAATTTAGGTTAGTACCAGTCCGTTTCAAATTGTACAAGTCAAATGCTTAAAGCATCATTAGTAAAACATCGATGGTCCACATGAACACGAAAGTCAGTTAATCTCCCACCTTCCTCGTCAGATTGAGACACGGGAATTAGGGTATACATTTTTCTAAACGTGTAACTTCAGTCGTGTGTCAAAAAGTGTGATTCTGGAGAAGCACAGCCGGCCAAACAGCATCTGAGGAACATGAGATTCGATGTTTGAGTATAAGCTCTGTACCAGGAATACTCTTGAAGTAGTTTCAGTCCTGACCGCTAGAGGCGATGAACCAGGTGTTGCCGCTGATGCTGATTGGAGTGCTCGTGGCAACAGCAGCCTCTGCACCTGAAGTGCCATCAAACGGTGATTGACATCTCTTTGACAATGAGGCCCTGGTAACAAGGATATGTAAAGTGGAAATGAATGGATTGCATAAACACTTGCAGTGATTAAGTGAACGTTTCGCTCATGTCCATAGCCAACTGTCAAGTGTAATTTGTCCTCCTTTTTCCCCGATCATATGTCGCATTGAGTGAATTTGCTTTACGAATTACTTTAAACTGTTGTGCTTAACACCCCAGATGTCAGCATGGGGGCTCAGTGGTGTTTCCCCTGCTATCAAATTCATTGCCACTTGAAAAGGTCCATACAATAAACAAACTGACGCCGGATGAATTGCACTTGCTGTGAGTGTTAATATTTCTGCTGATCTGAAGTGTTTGCTGTAGTCAGTAAAATGTCAACGCAATGAACTATTTTTATCGTCGGTTGTGTTTTGTTAATTGATATATGACAGAGCACGCTTTTCTAAAGAACAAAGTAATGATTTAGCTATTGGCAAAGAAAAAGTTTATTGTGCTGGTTCACATTCCACAGGTTGTGACGTATGGGGAAGGATTGGTGTTTCAATCATTGCCAAAATTCTTCAGGGTTGGGGACTAGCTGTTGCATGGTAACTGAACTTTGTCACTGAGTTCTCTCGCGGTGTTTGTTTTGTTTGTTGAGTAACTTTTTACTTCTGGGCTATCTCACGTTAGAGTTTTATCAGCTCGTCTCTCTAGTAAACTGGCTTATTTCTACAATTATTAAGGTAGATTGTTAAATTGAGTTGTGCAGAAAAAAAAAGCTGTTTGCAGGTTGGAATCTACTTGACTGTTAAATGGCACGTGGATTAAGAGCATAATTTCTTAAAATTGATTTGATCTGATTAAGCTTATTTCGGACAACTATATAGACTTGTGAACCGAACTGTGTTTCGACGTTGCCTTTGTTTGCCTTAACTCGATTTTTTTTTACTTGCTGCCTTAGAGCTCCTGTATAATGTGTTTTCCGAACTAGAATGTTCGGAATGTGTTCAAGGGCGAGAATTATATTTTTCAAGCTCGTGCCAATTGGTGATGTGAAAGTAAACCACCTGAGCGAATCAATGAGTAACTTAATGCAACTCTTATTGTCAAATTCGGTTTAGTTTCTACAAATTCCTCTTGAGTTTAGAGGTCAAAATGACTTTTTTAAATGACCGGTTAGGGACGCTTTGACTATAAGTTTGGGAAGTGGGTGGTTGACCAAGAGCTTGGTAATAACGATTGAGGTGTGTGCGACATTGATCCATTTCATAAAATCACGACAGTGTGGAAAAAGGTTATTCACCCCACCGAGTCTGCACCGGCCCTTCTTTGGGTATCCCACCCAGCTCCCGCCCTATCCCTGTCACTCTCGTCTATCACGGCTAGCCCACCTAATACTGCATATCCCTGGATACTACAGAGTACAGCCAAACCACTTAATGTGTAAATCTTTGGACAGAGGGGTGGATGTGGGGGTGCTGGGCAGGGGATGGCAAAGGACGAAGTGACAAAACTTGCGACTTGTGGTATCGAAGTTTTAATGCCTTCCTGGCAGCCTTTCGGAATTACAACACTCTTACTGAAATCACTCCCCGAAGTATCAGTCTCCTACACACTGTCCTGGAATTAAGGAATAAAAGACATCTCTAGGCAATCTTGTAAGACCTTGCCTAAAATTGTGGACACGTGCTCAATGCGTAAGCCAGTTTAGGTAAAACAGTAACAACGACCGAAATGAGATTTGACTTTGACTACAGCAGTGATGAGAGGTGTTGTCTAATCGGGCCTCTTCCAACGTCAAGATTCTCTAATATTCGAATAAGGCAGGAGTGTTTTCCTTAGACTCGGGGCTCGGGGTTAACGCAGCGTTGGTTTGAGGATTATCTGGTAAATACCTCATTGGAGAGAACTTGCTGCAGCTTTTCTTGCTGAATTTTCCGCAGTTCAGCAGAACACTGAAGTTGTAAAGCACTTTTCCCTGAGATACGACCGGCAACACACACATGCGTGTTTGTTTACTAATACCATGCTGCTGACGTGTCAGCAATTCTTTGATCACATTTTCGGTAAATGACTGAATAACTAGGAACAGTCAAGGATGTAAAGCAAGAAATAATAATGGTGTAATTTTTTTGTGCTTAAGTGTTTTGATTGGAATACATTGCTTTCCGTAGAGAATTGTCGCTTACTATGATGTTGCAACTTCGCTGCCTCTTGGACTATTGAGAATCTATGTCAGATGTCGTTTCGGTAAAGTTTAGACACGAGGAACATTTTCTTAAATAGCGTTTGAATATGGATTGATTCAGTGATCAAAAAGTAACAACTGGCAATGTCAGAAGCATGTTATCTCCTTTTGGAATGAGTCAGGTTTTGCCTTGTTAACACACTACAGAATTCAGGTCATTGGGACATTTGAGGACTAACTGTAAAGCTAAGAAATTTATTTTTTCAATTTTTAAAAAAAAATTGACAGTAAATGTGGGTCTGTTGAGGTTAACTGTTAAGAGATGGGCAAGACTTCAACTTCTATGTGGACGTATCTACTAGAGAAAATGCAAAACTTGACCTATTCTTGGGAAATAAGGCTTGGCAGGTGACTGAGGTGTCAGTGGGAGAGCACTTGGGGGGCCAGCGAGCATAATTCTATTCACTTTAAAATAGTGATGGAAAAGGATAGATCAGATCTAGAAGTAGAAGTTCTAAATTGGAGGAAGGCCAATTTTGATGGTATTGGGCAAGAGGTTTGCACATTCTTCACATGTCTGTGTGGGTTTCCTCCCACAATCCAAAGATATGTAGGTGAGGTAAATTGGCCATGCTAAATTGCCCATGGTGTTAGGTACACTAGTCAGGGTTAAAACGTAGGGCAATGGGTCTGGGTGGGTGACTCTTTGGAGGGTCGGTGTGGACCTATTGGGCCAAAGGGCCTGATTCCATACTGTAGGGAATCTAATCTAAACTTTCAAAAGCTGATGGAGATGAATCTTTCCAGGTCAAGGAATGGCTGGAGAATGGGAAGCCTTTGAAAATAAGACAGTATATTCTTGTTAGGGTAGGTATAAGCAGTACTGGATGACGAGAGAAATTGAGAGTTTGGTTAAGAAGGAAGCATATGTCAGGTATAGACAGCAAAAATTGAGTCAATCCCTAGAAGAGAATAAAGGCAGTGGGAGTATACTTGAGGGAAATCAGCTTGGCCGAAAGTGGACTTGAGAGCTTTGGCAAATAAGGTTAAGGGGAATCCAGATGGATTCTACAAATACATTAAGGACAAAAGCTAACTAGGGAGAGAATAGGACACATTAAAGATTGGCAAAGTCACCGATTTGTGCAATCATAGGAGATGGGGAGATACTAAATGAGTATTGGTCAGTGACTTAGTGGTAATGCCCCTTGGTTATCAATGTGGCACTTCATGCTAATGTTCTGGGGGTATGGGTTCAAATCCCATTGTGATAGCTGGTGAAATTTAGGGCGGCATGGTGGCACAGTGGTTAGCACTGTTGCCTCACAGCGCCAGAGACCCAGGTTCAATTCCCACCTCAGGCAACTGTCTGTGTGGAGTTTGCACATTCTCCCCATATCTGCGTGGGTTTCCTCCGGGTACTCCAGTTTCCTCCCACAGTCCAAAAATGTACAGGTAGGGTAAATTGGCCATGCTAAGTTGTCTGTAGTGTTAGGTGAAGGGGTAAATGAGTGGGTCTGGGTGGGTTGTTCTTTGGAGGGTCGGTGTGGACTTGTTGGGCCAAAGGGCCTGTTTCCACACTGTAAGTAATCTAATCTTTAAAAAAAATCTAATCTAAAGTATTTTGCCTAAATGTTTACTGTGAAGAAGGATTTGGAAGATAGAGAACATGGGGAAATAAGTAGGGACATTATGAAAAATGTCCCCATTAGAAGTAGTGCTGCTGGACATCTTGAAATGTATAAAGGTGGGACCTGATCAGTGTACCCCAGAACCCTGTGGGAAGTTAGGGAAGTGATTGCTGGGCCCCTTGCTGAGATATTTGTATCATCACTAGTCACAGGTGAGGTGCCAAAAGACTGGAGATGGGAAGGATAATGGGATAAAAGGTGATGAACAGAAATCAGGATTAGGTTGTTGAGTAGGATGATCAGCCATGATCATGATGAATGGCAGAGCAGGCTCAAATAGCCTGTAGGGATTCTAAGAAAAGCCAGGGAACTGTAGACTAGGGAGCCTGATGTTGGTAGTGGGCAAGTTGTTGGAGGGAATCCTGAGGGATAGGATGTACATGTATGTGGAAAGACAAGGACTGATTGCACATAGTCAACATGGCTTTGTGTTTGGGTAATCATGTGTCTTGAACTTGTCTGAGTTTGTTTTAAAGTAATAACTGAAGGGATTGAGGGCAGAGTAGTGGATGTAATCTATTTGGACTTGAGTAAGCCGTTCAACAATGTTCTTCATGGTAGATTGGTTAGCAAGGTTTGATCTCACGGAGTACAGGGAGGACTAACCATTTAGATACAGAACTGGCTCAAAGAAAGAATACAGTGTGGAGGTGGAAGGTTGCTTTTCAGACTGGAGTCATGTGTTCAGCTATGTGCCATAAGGATCGGTGCTGGGTCTACTGCTTTTTGTCATTTATATAAGAGACGTGATGTGAACATAGGTATAGTTAGTAAGTTTGTAGATTACACCAAAATTGGAGGTTCAGTAGACAGTGAAGATTACCTTAATACAATGGTGCATCTGATCAAGGTTCCAATGTGCTGAGGAGTGGCAGATGGAGTTTAATTTAGATAAATGTGAAGTGCTGTATTTTGGAAAGGCACGCCAGGGCAGAATGTATACACCTTGAATAGTAAGGTCCAGGGTAGTTTTGCTGAACAGAGACCTTGGGTGCAAGTTCATAGTAAGTAAAGTCACAGGTAGATAGGCTAGTGAAAAAGGCATTTGGTATGCTTTCCTTTATTGCTCAGCACATGAAGTGTAGGAGCTAGGAGATCTTCTTGTGGCTGTACAGGATAATGGTTTGGCGACAAATGGAATACTACATGCAATTCTGGTCTCCTTGTTATAAGAAAAATGTTGTGAAACTTGAAAGGGATCAGAAAAGACTTACAATGTTGCCAGGATTTGAGCTAAATGGAGAGGCTGAATAGGCTGAGGCAATTTTCCCTGAAGCATTGGAGACTGAGGGGTGACTTTTTATATAAGTTTTTATAAAATCATGAGGGGTATGGGGAGCGCAAATATACAAGGTCTTTTTCCTGGAGTGGACAAGTCCAAAACGACAGGTATAGGTATAAGGAGAGAGGGAAAAGATTTAAAAGGGACCTAAGGGGCAACATTTTTATGCCGAGTGTGGTGTGTGTATGAAATAAGCTGCCGATGGATGTGATGGAGGCTGGTACGATTACATTTTAAAAGGCATCTGGATGGGTATATGAATATAAAGGGTTTAGAGGGATGTGGACCAAATGCTGGCAAATGGGACTAGATTTATTTTGCATATCAGGTTGGTAAGGATGAGTTGGACTGAAGGGTTTGTTTCTGTGCTATATCTCTTACTGTCTCTCTTCTGGCAGAGAAGATGGGGCAGTGAGAATATTTGTGTTGCTTTATTTATCCAAACGTGTTTTCGCAAATGTTTTGAATTTGCTTTGAGCACTAGGTACCAAGACTTGGGTGAAGGAGAGTTTTGTGGCACAGGAAACTTCATTCACATGTGAGCTACTATGTGGTTGACTAAGTGAACGGATAATCTTGCAACTAGTTTAATATGTATTAACAACTGAGAATTCTTGTGCTTTGAAATCCATCCCAATTGTTTTCATAGGTGCTTGACAATGTTGTCTATAATTGTATTTTTTTTTTCAATCTTAAATGCTCTCTGCCAGTTTCAAGCTTGAAGTACCAAATGACATTAGCTTTCATTAACCGCATTTACTTCACTCGTCTTCCCCATTTTAATGGTGATCAGAAAAGTTTTTTAACCTGTAATTCCCCAGCAGTTCACTTGATAAAGATTTTGTTCCAGTCATTACTCTTGGCATAAAGTAAACTTAAAAAGCAATAGTTAAAACTGAACATCTCCAGTCTTTTAGCAGGTCTAGCAGCATCTGTGGGGTCAGAGAAACAGTTAATGTTGTGAGGTAAAAACAATGTTGTGAGTCCAGAATGTCGTCATCTGACTTCAACTAAGAGTCTCCAGATTGAGCATGAAATCTGTCTCTTCAGATGCTGCCAGACTTGGAGTCTCACCATTTTGTTGAAAAGATTAAATAAAAATGTGATAGCATTTCATTTGAGTCTTTTCCTTAGGCTTTTTTTTTGGTGGTGATGTTACTGGGGAGGGGAACAGGGTGTGAGGAGAGGATGACATACGTTGTTTCCTCTTAACTAATGTGCTATGGTTAATCTTTGGCCTGCGTCCTCCTTGAGCCCTGCATTGCAATAATGCACCTTTTCTTTTCCACTGCTGACACCTGTGGTCCTCCAGGTTTACAGCTACCTACTAGGGACCATATTGCCCATGCCTTTGATTCACATTTCCTCTTGCAATTAGATATTGGCCACCAGAAAATCTTTTTGCCACTTTGAAGTAGAGTAGGTTGCATCTGCTGTCGAATTGTTTGCTCTCAACTCTATTCATTCCTCTTTGTTTTTGCAGTTCCTTCTTGGGACAGAGGTTCCAAATCTTTCTCTTGGATGCCTCATTTTCCAACATAATAACATGAAGCTTCTGTTCAGCACGTTATGTTATGTCCTGTTCATCCTTCAGACTTCCTGGTTTGGTGACTTTATTCTGTAGCTCTAAATTTGTTCATCTTGAATGTAGCATAAAGTTTTGGAAGAGCTCTTTCCACTTGCAAGCGCAGTACTTGTTTTGCTAGAAAATTACACCACTTTGGACCTTTTCATCACATGCTGATGGCTTCCTTTTTCAGGAGTGTTTCTGACTATCTGACTATAGTTGATTTGATTCTGTGCAAATTATCAGAACCCATAGATTGTATGTCAACTGAAACTTGAGCAATTGTTTTCATGCAATCTTTCCATTTGGTTCAATTGATAACTTGAAGAGAAGAAAATGACTAATCATTTTTGTAATCTCTAGTGATATTCCAGCTGCAGAGCATCCAACTGCTATAAAAAGACACTCGAGATGCATTTGAAGCCAAGATTCCTAGTTTCTGATCAGTTAGTGCTTTTCGATGTACTACATTCAGAATGGAGTGCCACAGATCAATGCTGGGGCTGCAATTATTGAAAATGGTATTAATGGCTTGAAGAGCGTTAATGTACTATAGCCTATTTTGCTGATGACAAAAGTAAGTGAGAAGACAAGTGGTCGTGATTAGCCAGTCTACAGAGGGATATAGACAGCTGAGTCTATGACTGTCAGTGGGCAAAATCTTGGTAGATGGAATATAACGTGAGGTTATGTTTAAAACTATCCATGGCGCCAATCTGATCACAGCTGGAATACTGTGAATAGTTTTGTGCTCTTAGCTAAAGAAAGCTATACAGGCAATGGAGGTAGTCTAGAGAAGGTTCACTTGGATGATATCAAGTATTGATGATGGGGACCATTGTCTGGGGAGAGGTTGAGTAGTTTGGTCCTATACTCCATTGGAATCTAGAGTGAAGTCACGTTATTGAAACATGAGATTCTTGGGGTCTTGACAGGGTGGATGTGTCGAACTTGTTTCCCTTTCTGGTTGTGTCTAAAACCTAAACCTATGATCACCTAAGGTGACACCCATTTAAGACCAATGAAGAAGAATTTCTTGAGGGTATTGAATCTGTGGGATTGTTTACTCAGGGCTGTTGAGGTTGTCATTAAGTATATTCAAAGCTGAGAGATTTTGGATTTTAAGGGAATCGGGGTTATTTGGGAAAGGCAAGAAAATGGAATTAATTCGGATCAGCCGTAATCTTATTGAATGGTAGCGCAGAGTCAATGAGCTGAATGATCTACTTGCACTGCTGTATCTTATAGTCCAGGCATTTTATAGATGTGCTGTTTATTGTTTTTGGTTCTATTATTCTGAAACCAGTGGTATGGAGTTTTTGCCTTTTGGATGTTTGTTCATTGGATGGGTTGCAAGCTTGATCAGCACCTTTTAATCTGGTGTTGATCTACTTCCTTGAACTGCTACAGTTCACATGGTATAGGCACACCAATATTACTATATGAGGATTCCAAGATTTTGCCTCAGTGACCCTGAAAGAACAATGGTATCGTTCCAAGTCAGGATGGTGTTGGCTGAAGGGGAGCTTACATGTGACAATGGTTTCCATGCATCTGCTGCCCTTGGCTTCTTTAGTCCTGTCATGGCTTTGGTATTTTTAAAATCTGTTTAGTTAGTCATAGATCATAGAGATGTACAGTATGGAAACAGACCCTTCAGTCCAACTTGTCCATGCCGACCAGATATCCCAATCCAATCTAGTCCCACCTGCCAGCACCCAGCCCCTATCCCTCCAAACCCTTTATTCATATACCCATCCAGATGCCTTTTAAATGTTGCAATTGTACTAGCTAGCACTACTTCCTCTGGCAGCTCATTCCATACACATGCCACCCTCTGCATGAAACAGTTGTCCCGTAGGTCTCTTTTATATCTTTCCCCTCTCACCCTAAACTTTTGTCCTCTAATTCTGGACTCACCCATCTCAGGGAAAAGGCCTGTCTACTTACCCATCCATGCCCTTGATTTTGTAAACCTCTATAAGGTCAGCCATCAGCCTCCGATGCTTCAGTGAAAACAGCCCCAGCCTGTTTAACCTCTCCCTATAGCTCAAATCCTCTAACCCTGGCAACACCTTTGTAAATCTTTTCTGAACCCTTTCAAGTTTCACAACATCTTTCTGATAGGAAGGAGACCAGAATTGCACACGATATTCCAACAGGAGCCTAACCAATGTCCTGTACAGCAGCAACATGACCTCCCAACTCCTGTACTCAATACTCTGACAAATAAAGGAAAGCATACCAAATGCCGCCTTCACTATCCTATTGACCTGCGACTCCACTTTCAAGGAACCTTGAACTTGCACTCCAAGGTCTCTTTGTTCAGCAACACTCCCGAGGACCTTGCCATTCAGTGTAAACTTTCTGCAAAGGTTTGCTTTCTCAAAATGCAGCACCTCTCATTTATCGAAATTAAATTCCATCTGCCACTCCTCAGCCCATTGGCTCATCTGATCAAGATCCCGCTGTAATCAGAGGTAACCTTGTTCACTGTCCACTACACCTCCAATTTTGGTATTATCTGCAAACTTACTAACTATACCCTCTAAGCTCACATCAAAATCATTTACATAAATGACAAAAAGTTGTGGAACCAGCAGTAATCCTTGTAGCCCACCACTGGTCACAAGCCTCCAGTCTGAAAAGCACCCCTGTCTTCTACCTTCAAACGAGTTCTGTATCCAAATGGCTAGTCTTCCCTGTATTCCATGAGATCTAACCTTGCTAACCCAGTCTCCCATGGGGAACCTTGTCGAATGTCTTACTTAAGTCCATATAGATCACATTCATTGCCCTGCCCTCATCAATTCTCTTTGTTACTTCTTCAGAAAACTCAATCAAGTTTGTGAGACATGATTTCCCATGCACAAAGCCATGTTGACTATCCCAAATCAGTCCCTGCCTTTCCAAATACATGTACACCCTGCCCCTCAGGATTCCCTCCAACAACTTGCACACCACTGACGTCAGACTCACCAGGATATTCCCTGGCTTGTCCTTACCACGATTCTTAAACAGGGGTACCAGATTAGCCAACCTCCAGGCTTCCAACACCTTACCTGTGACTATTGATGATACAAACATCTCAGCAAGAGGCCCAGCGATCACCTTCCTCACTTCCCACAGAGTTCTAGGGTACACCTGATCAGATCCTGGGGATTTATCCACTCTAATGCATTTCAAGATGTCCAGCACTTCCTCCACTGTAATATGGACATTTTTCAAGATGTCACCATCTATTTCCCTACATTCTATATCTTCAATTTCCTTTTTCCACAGTAAACACTGAAGCAAAATATTTGTTTAGTATCTCCCCCAACTCCTGTGACTCCACACACAGGCTGCTTTGCTGATCTTTAAGGTGCCCAATTATCTCCCTTCTTACCATTTTGTGCTTAATGTATTTGTAAAAACCCTTTCAACTCTCCTTAACCTTATTTGTCAAAGCTATTGCATGTCCCCTTTTTGCCCTTCTGATTTCCCACTTAAGTATACTCCTACTGCCTTGGTACTCTTCTAAGGATTCACTTGATCTATTCTGTCTATACCTGACATATGCTTCCTTCTTTTTCTGAACCAAACCCTCAATTTCTTTAGTCATCCAGCATTCTCTATACCTACCAGTCTTTCCTTTCACATTAACAGGAATATACTGATTCTGGACACTCATTATCTCATTTCTACAGGCTTCCCATTTTCCAGCTGTCCCTTTACCTGTGAAAACCTGCCACCAATCAGCTTTTGAAGGTTATTGCTTAATACTGTCAAAATTGGCCTTTCTCCAATTTAAAACTTCAACTTTTAAATCTGGTCTATCTTTTTCCATCACTATTTTAAAACTAATAGACTTATAGTTGCTGGTCTGTATGTTGTTCCAATAGGTAAAAATAATGACTGCACATGCTGGAAACCAGAGTCTAGATTAGAATGGTGCTGGAAAAGCACGGCAGTTCAGGCAGCATTCGAGGAGCAGTAAAATCGATGTTTCGGGCAAAAGCCCTTCAGGAATATCTGCAACCTTGGTAGTTTGAGCTATGACAGCTGTTTACAGCAATTACATATTTCCTTCATGTTATTCTGGCACTTTAATGCATTAACCCTGCTCCCTGAACTTGGGTTCACTGGTTTGCCAAATGGGTGGTCAGTTTTTTTTTCAGGATAACAATGCTTCCTTGTTCCCTTTTATTGTGCCACCAGCCTGTGTCATGAAGCTTCCACTGACTGATTGCACTACTGCAAAGCATCCAGAGCTTTAGATGAGCTCTTGTATAGTTTTTGAGTTGTATCCTTGACCTTAAACACTTGCTGTCTTTTGAATTATGCATTCTTTCCTTCAGTTGCAAGTTCATCTTTGCCTTGAGCGTTTTACCTCCATCTACCACGAATTTGGATTGATTTGTTCTCACTATCTTATTCAGAATGGTTTGATCATTATTTGGTTTTGCACTGAATGCCTGTGTCATGTGCTTTGAGACACCTGAAGTTGATAGCTGCAATTTTTCCATATCTTGTATGTCATAGGATGATGCAGTGTTATCTTCTGCATAGATTGCATTGTGTACTGAGTGATGTGGCAATCTGGACATTTGTATGTTGTCTTGGTGCAAAATTACTATTCCCAGCTCAGAACCTGGTACAAGCTTGTATGAAAAGTTCTGGGTTTTTTTTAACGGGTGTTGAACCTGGGCCTCAAAAGTATCCTTTTAGGGCCTTCAGCTCCACGGGATATCTAAGTGGTTGAGAACCAATTTAAAAGCCTCTTGATATAGGAAACTGACAGTAAGTTCTTCAAGGAGAAAGTGAGAGGGAGGAAGAGAGTTTCTTGGATGCTGCCTGACCTGCTGCGCTTTTCCAGCAACACCTTTTCAGCTCAGTAAGTTCTTCAATCCCACCAATTGTTACACCATTTTTATTGGTACCTTGTGCAAATGTAACATTTCACCTGAAATAGTCACTTAGGATTTGATGGTGCTCTCACTTCAAACTGAGTGCAATGTTCCTTCTATTTTTTTTCAGTTCCCCCTTCTTTTGAAACAATCAAGAGGAGAATCTTTGACACTGATCCAGCTCCCTCAAGAGCTAGCTCTGTGTGAACAGAACCCCTGATACTCCTGTTTGTTTATATTTTTTTCTCTCTCTCACTCCCGCTTAACTGCAGTATTGCTTATTTTCCCCAGCACCCATGTGTGTGCAGGTGGCAATGTTCCTTCTATATTGTGCTCTCATTCGTGGGGTGAGTTTTGTAACCCAAGTGACAGATGTTCAGCAAATGTGCTTGTAAATTACAGCAGCTCAATTTAAACTGTTTATACTTCTGATTGAAAGCCACTTATCTTTTCTGATCCAGATATGAGCTGTACAGAAATTTATTCAAGTATTTCCAATTATTTGCATTACAACTGCCAACTGTGCCCTCAAATGACCAGGCAGCTTGGCCCACAGTGCATTTTAATTAACCGTGCACCTTTTTTACAAGACTTAAGCTTGATGCTGTCTCCATTTTGGCTCCATGTCAATTCAAATGCACTTCTGTTTCAAAGGCATTGTGTAGATACAATTTGGATTTGAAAACCTGGTAGTCAAATTTTTGTGATCTCTCCTTCTAAGGGTAGAAATCCTATTCTTGTTACTTCTAATGCTTCATGAGTTTGTATGAGCCTTGTGTAAATGCCTTTTACCTCTGTCAACTTTTGCAAGTCTTACACATGTTTATAAACTGTGTATTCTAATTCACCTTCAGAGTTGCAGTTGATCAGTTGCTGCTGTATTCTAATTGCAATGTGACCTGTTTGAGTCCTGTTATCCTTAAGTCTTTTTATGGGTAGCATTGTTTTGCGTGCCAGACATTTTTTTTACATTCCTAGTGTTCTTTTGAATCCTTTTATTCTTGGTGCCTTGCACCTTAAGTGAGAAATTGCCTCAAGCCAGAATGTTAAAATTTTGAAGCCACCTTCCCTTTTTACAACATGCATGTGAGAATTGCAACTTACCCACTAACAGCCTATCAAACTTAAGAAAAATAAATTGCTTAGAAAATAAACTGCTTTGTCTTGGTGATTTCTCATCCTAATCAGACTTCAGGAGCATTTGACACTGGTGCAATGAACAAAAATGGCAGGTGAGCTTTGTTTGGGAAGATGGTAGTCAATACGAACTAGTACAGAAGGTAAATGTACTTTTCCTGCCATTTTTTAAAGTGTTTTATATATATTTGAATTATTGCCAAAGACACCGACTAGGACAGTAAGGATATTGATCTGAAGCACTTAGATGCTGGAACAGGGAGCTAGCATTTAGTCAGAAATGTACAGCATGGAAACAGACCTTTTCAGTCCAACCCGTCCATGTCGACCAGATATCCCAACCCAATCTAGTTCCACCTGCCAGCACCCGGTCCATATCCCTCCAAACCATTCCCTTTCATATACCCATCCAAATGCCTCTTAAATGTTGCAATTGTACCAGCCTCCATCACTTCCTCTGGCAGCTCATTCCATACACGTACCACCCTCTGCATGAAAAAGTTGCCCCTTAAGTCTCTTTTTATTATCTTTCCCCTCTCACCCTAAATCTATGCCCTCTAGTTCTGGACTCCCTGACCCCAGGGAAAAGACTTTGTCTATTTATCCTATCCATGCCTCTCATGATTTTATAAACCTCCTAAGGTCACCCCTCAGCCTCCGACGCTCCAGGGAAAATAGCCCCAGCCTGTTCAGCCTCTCCCTATAGCTCAAATCCTCCAACCCTGGTAACATCCTTGTAAATCTTTTCTGAACCCTTTCAAGTTTCACGACATCTTTCCAATAGGAAGGAGACCAGAATTGCACGCAATATTCCAACAGTGACCTAACCAATGACCTGTACAGCGGTAACATGACCTCCCAACTCCTGTACTCAATCTAATCTAATCTAATCTAATCTAATACTCTGACCAATAAAGGAAAGCATACCAAACGTCACCTTCACTATACTACCTACCTGCGACTCCACTTTCAAGGAGCTATGAACCTGCACTCCAAGGTCCCTTTGTTCAGCAACACTCCCTAGGACCTTACCGTTGAGTGTATAAGTCCTGCTAAGATTTGATTTCCCAAAATGCAGCACCTCACATTTATCTGAATTAAACTCCATCTGCCACTTCTCAGCCCATTGGCCCATCTGGTCCAGATCCTGTTGTATTCTGAGGTAATCCTGTTTGCTGTCCACTACACCTCCAATTTTGGTGTCATTTGCAAACTTACTAACTGTACCTCTTATGCTCGCATCCAAATCATTTATGTAAGTAGTGGACCCAGCACCAATCCTTGTGGCACTCCACTGGTCACAGGCCTTCAGTCTGAAAAACAACCCTCAGCCACCAGCCTCTGTCTTCGACCTTTGAGCCAGTTCTGTATCCAAATGACTAGTTCTCCCTGTATTCCATGAGATCTAACCTTGCTAATCAGTCTCCCATGGGGAACCTTGTCGAATGCCTTACTGAAGTTCATATAGATCACATCTCCTGCTCTGCCCTCATCAATCCCCTTTGTTACTTTTTCAAAAAATCTCAATCAAGTTTGTGAGACATGATTTTCCACGCACAAAGCCATGTTGATTTAGATTGCAGACAAGACCATTGAAATGTTATGAGCCGGTTAGGCTTCAGTAATCAGGTTACTTGAGAAGACAAGTGCTGATTTGGTCCAGGGACTTGAGAATGAAGGCACAGGATTTCACTTTTGAACAAACAGCAATGAATTTGTAATGCATAGTAATGTACAACGCATGCTTAACTTGATTTTAATATGGAGAATTGTGTTGTCGCAAATTTAGGTCATAGTGTGACCAGACACTCCAGTGCACATTAGATCGTTGATGTGATCAAGAAAGATTTCAGCAATTCTCTCCTCCAGATTTTAGTGACTCGATCATCAAATCTCAAAATTGAAGGCATTATACTTGCACATTCTTGTCAGTCTGGCCTGGACACCACCTTGCTGTTATTGCCTCGGCAATTACTCTTGCTTTGGCTGATCTGTGTCAGGAAGGAGTAGAGGTGTAATGTACCTTTTTTGAGAATTGAAAAGCTATCAAGGACTAACAAATCAGACTCCTGAACAAGGGAATAATTTAACACTTGGTTGAAATAAATAGCAGCTGCGTTGCCACGAAACACAACAAATTCAAATTTGGCCAAAGTTCAATCAAATTGGAATTTAGTATTTTGATATTAAAACCAATGAAACAAACTGATGTTTTGGGGTATAAAATTGGACATTTTCAGCAGTTAGGGAGAGAAATGCCAAAGACTAACAAATGTAGACTTTTGGCTGAAGAGGTCTCTGAAAGGTACCTGTCTGTG
Source organism: Chiloscyllium punctatum (assembly GCF_047496795.1). Lineage (NCBI taxonomy): Eukaryota > Metazoa > Chordata > Chondrichthyes > Orectolobiformes > Hemiscylliidae > Chiloscyllium > Chiloscyllium punctatum. The sequence continues at coordinate 86,646,247 of NC_092739.1, read as the reverse complement.
GGGGAGTGCGCAGCAGGACATAGAGGCTGACCTGGAGACAATCTACAAAATAGAATCTGCAAAGCTGGTTTTGAAATGTCATTATTTTATTTTTGTAAATCTTACTCAGGATTTTTTATTGGACTAGTATTGTAGAGTGGGAGGTCAAACATAGGCTTGAGAGAAAGGAGTTGTCAATAGTTATTGGTTTTAATATTCTCTGTCGGACTTAAAGTTAATTTTTACTTTTGGGATAGTCTTTTGCCCTTGAACTTTGACAGATTACAGCACAGTGTGTGTCTTTTCTGTGGTGCTAGTTTAAATTAGCAGAGGGGTTTACCCCATGTCATAACGATCTGTCTCTTGTCCTCAGCCAATGCTCTCATGGATCCAGAAACTTCACTCCACTATATTAAGTGGTACAAGGACTTTTATTGACAGCTACTCCATCAAGCTACTTCAAATTTCTTTCTGCTGAATAAAGAGACCTTGGAGTGCAGGTTCATAGCTCCTTGAAAGTGGAGTTGCAGGTAGATAGGATAGTGAAGAAGGCGTTTGGTATGCTTTCCTTTATTGGTCAGAGAATTGAGTACAGGAGTTTGGAGGTCATGTTGCGGCTGTACAGGACATTGGTTAGGCCACTATTGGAATATTGTGTGCAATTCTGGTCTCCTTCCTATCGGAAAGATGTTGTGAAACTTGAAAGGATTCAGAAAAGATTTCCAAGGATGCTGCCAGGTTTGGAGGATTTGAGCTACGGGGCGGGGTTGAATAGGCTGGGGCTGTTTTCCCTGGTACGTCGGAGGCTGAGGGGTGACCTTATAGAGGTTTATAAAATCATGAAGGGCATGGATAGGATAAACAGACCAAGCCTTTTCCCTGGGGTGGGAGTGTCTAAAAATCAAGGGCATAGGTTTCAGATGAGAGGGGAAAGATATGAGAGAGACCTAAGGGGCAACTTTTTCACTGTGTGGTACATGTCTGGAATGAGTTGCCAGAGGAAGTGGTGGTGGCTAGTACAATTGCAACATTTAAAAGGCATCTGGATGGGTATATGCAGAGGAAGGGTTTGGAGGGATATGGGCTGGGTGCTGGTAGGTGGGATGAGATATCTGGTTGGCATAGACAAGTTGTACTGAAGGGTCTGTTTCCATGCTCCTCTTCTCTTTGACTAAACTCTGTTGAATGCATGAAGGAAATACTGCTATAATAAAAGCAAAATAATATGGATGTTACAAATCTGAAACAATCCTAAAGAAACTCTGGCTGTTTCTGTGGAGAGAGTACAAGTTGACTTTTTGTCTGAGGTAACCTTATCAGATCTGAAGGGAAGGAAAGGAAACAAAACAATGGTTTTCGAACCCCACACTCTGCTTTCTTGATGTAAGTTATAGCATTTGGCTTTTTGAGTTATGACCCCTCCTAGGTCTTTTCCTGATACTGACTTTGGCTAATCACTTCAAACGATTTCTGCCTGAAATGCAGTAGTATATATTTTCAACTGCTCTCCAGTTGTTTTTACTGCATTTCCCACACTGAACTGAAGTTGTTCAGTTGTCTTCCCTGCAATGTAACTAAAAATCAGCACTTATGTCACAGAATCGTTTTTCTCCACCACAACATAGTAACATTTTGACTATCCATCTAGTTTATACTGCTGTTCAGGGAGCATTGCATTCAAAATGTCCTGAGTGACTTAGTGAAAACTTAACAACAAACCCCTCGCCTATCCTTGGCTTTAGGGTAGGGGCAACCAGTCGAAGACAAGTGATACTTGGAAATGAACATTTTGGATCTTTATTGGAGTTCTGTTTTGAAGTATACAAAACCAGTGTGTCATTTGTCATTTTTGTTTGTTTTTTTGCTTCTGGAATTTCTGGGCAGAATTTCATGTTGCCACATAGCAAGATGTGGAATTCCATTTCCATGAATATACACAGTTAATAGATAGCTTGCTTGCCACAAAATGGATGTAATGAGAGGCTTTCAACATACGCTAATGAGTTCCCAGCTGGAGAATGCAGTTGTGCCCAATTGGGCTGTTTGTTCTATATGTGACACTTGTGGAAGAATGGAAAAATACTGAAACTATATAGATTCTCATCTCGAGGTGAGAAACTTCCTGAACAAGTTGGGACTTTTAGAGCAGAGAAATTTGACGTTTAATCTTTGTGGATAGATTTTGAAGTACGGCTGAATGGCCTACTCTAGAAACCATTGGCTGAAGGTTTTAGGAACTGAAAACTGAGTAAAGGTAATGCAGAAGAACCAGTGGGCTATGAAATGGAATGAACTATCTGCAAATGCTGCTATTTTGAGCATATGTGCCAAGTTATTTTGGAAGGGTGCAGATATGGAACCAATTTCCCAATTTTTTTTTAACGAGCATGAAAACAACATTCTGGCTTACTGTTCCATGCCATTTCTAAATTAGTTAGAAATCTGCAGGGTTTTTTTTGTTTTGGTAGTGAGGATCACCAAATATTTTGGTCAGTTGTTTTGAGGGGTTCAATCGAAGTGGTGTGGATGGCTTAGTGGTTCTAACATAACATCAGATGGAAAGAGAATGATCATGACAAAGCTTAATGGTGAGGTGGAGTATTAGGAAAGTTCACTGCTCGTTGGATGCTGCCTGAACTGCTGTGCTCTTCCAGCACCACTAATCCAGTATTTGATTTTCAGCATCTGCAGTCATTGTTTTTACCTTATTAGGAAAGTTCCTCTAGTAACCACAAATGATGAATGGACGGCAAGAAAATAAACTGAGGGTGGACTCGAGTAATATCAAAACACATCTTCCTAACGCAAGAGATAACAAGAATTTCATGTCTTTGAGGCAGGTGAGAAAAGAGAACCAGGAAAATACAAGTTGAATAATACTTTTGAATTAGTCTTCATAATAAACACAACTAACATGCAAAACGCTATCAATGGGCAAATGGAAGGACCAACAAATATAACGATCATGAGGATGAACTACTAGGATAATTAATGGCAAAAGACCGATAAGTCCCCTGGATTTGATGGGATGCATTCTGGGTTGTTAAAGGAAGTATCTGCAGAAGTAGGGGAAGCACTAGTAGTAATCTTTCTAGAATTCTCAGATTCTAGAAAGTGCCAGAGGATTGGGAAATTGACAATATAACACCCTTCTTTTGTCTCCATTTTAGATAAAAGGTCAGTAATTTTAATATCTATTATGAAATGTGCTGGAGCCTGTTAAAAATGTTGATCATTTAGGGAGGTGATTCCCTAGTGATATTATCACTCGGAGAAAGTGAGGACTGCAGATGCTGGAGATCAGACTGAAAGTGTGTTGCTGGAAAAGCGCAGCAGGTCAGGCAGCATCCAAGGAACAGGAGAATCGACGTTTTGGGCATCAGCCCTTCTTCAGGAATGAGGAAAGTGTGTCCAGCAGGCTAAGATAAAAGGTCGGGAGGAGGGACTTGGGGGAGGGGCATTGGGAATGCGATAGGTGGAGGGAGGTCAAGGTGAGGGTGATAGGCTGGAGTGAGGTGGGGGCGGAGAGGTCAGGAAGAAGATTGCAGGTTAGGAAGGTGGTGCTGAGTTCGAGGGATTTGACTGAGACAAGGTGGGGGGAGGGGAAATGAGGAAACTGGAGAAATCTGAGTTCATCCCTTGTAGTTGGAGGGTTCCCAGGCAGAAGATGAGGCGCTCTTCCTCATCTTCCTGGAGGGGGTGGTGCCAGTGTAACTGCAGAAGATGGACTGTTCCACATATCCTATGAAGAGGCAGGCATAGCTGGGGCCCATGCAGGTGCCCATGGCTACTCCTTTGGTTTGGAGGAAGTGGGAGGATTGGAAAGAGAAGTTGTTCAGGGTGAGGACCAGTTCAGTCAGTCAAAGGAGGGTGTCAGTGGAAGGGTACTGGTTGGTACGGCGGGAAAGGAAGAAGCGGAGGGCTTCAAGTCCTTCGTGATGGGGGAATGGAGGTGTACAGGGACTGGATGTCCATGGTGAAAACACTGGTCCCACCCCCCACCTTTTCCTCTGCTACATCGATGACTGTATCGGCGCTGCCTTGTGCTCCCACGAGGAGGTTGAACAGTTCATCCACTTTACCAACACTTTCCACCCCGACCTCAAATTCACCTGGTCCGTCTCAGACTCCTCCCTCCCCTTCTTAGACCTTTCCATTTCCATCTCAGGTGACCGAATCGACACTGACATTTACTATAAACCGACCGAGTCCCACAGCTACCTAGACTACACCACCTCCCACCCTGCTGCCTGTAAAAACGCCATCCCATATTCCCAATTCCTTCGTCTCCGCCGCATCTGCTCCCAGGAGGACCAGTTCCAAAACCGTACCACCCAGATGGCCTCCTCCTTCAAGGACCGCAATTTCCCTCCAGACGTAGTCGACGATGCCCTCCACCGCATCTCTTCCACTTCCCGCTCCTCTGCCCTTGAGCCCCACCCCTCTAACCGTCACCAGGACAGAACCCCACTGGTCCTCACCTACCACCCCACCAACCTCCATGTCCAACGTATCATCTGCCGTCATTTCTGCCACCTCCAAACGGACCCCACCACCAGGGACATATTTCCCTTCCCTTCCCCAACAGCATTCCGAAAAGACCACTCCCTTGTCAGGTCCACACCCCCCACCAACCCAACCTCCACTCCCAGCACCTTCCCCTGCAACTGCAAGAAGTGCAAAACTTGCGCCCACACCTCCCCCCTTACCTCCCTCCAAGGCCCCAAGGGACACTTCCCTATCCGCCACAAATTCACCTGCGCCTCCACACGCATCATCTATTGCATCTGCTGCACCCGATGTGGCCTCCTCTATATTGGGGAAAGAGGCCGCCTACTTGCGGAACGTTTCAGAGAACACCTCTGGGACACCCGGACCAACCACCCTGTAGCCCAAAACTTTAGCTCCCCCTCCCACTCGACCAAGGACATGCAGGTCCTTGGACTCCTCCATCGCCAGACCATGGCAACACGACGGTTGGAGGAAGAGCGCCTCATCTTCTGCCTGGGAACCCTCCAACCACAAGGGATGAACTCAGATTTCTCCAGTTTCCTCATTTTCCCCTCCCCCCACCTTGTCTCAGTCAAATCCCTCGAACTCAGCACTGCCTTCCCAACCTGCAATCTTCTTCCTGACCTCTCCGCCCCCACCCCACTCTGGCCTATCACCCTCACCTTGACCTCCCTCCACCTATCGCATTCCCAACGCCCCTCCCCCAAGTGTCTCCTCCCTACCTTTTATCTTAGCCTGCTGGACACACTTTCCTCATTCCTGAAGAAGGGCTGATGCCCGAAATGTCGATTCTCCTGCTCCTTGGATGCTGCCTGACCTGCTGTGCTTTTCCAGCAACACATTTTCAGCTCTGATATTATCACTAGGTTGTTAATCCCAGTGACCCAGGTCATGTTCTGGAAACTCAGATTAGAATCTTGCCCATGGCAGATGGTGGCTCTGAATTCAATAAAAATCTGGAATGGAGTTTCATGGTGACCACGAATTCATTGTCAATTAATGAATCCATTGAAATTTTCTGACAATGTCCTTGCGGGAAGGAAATCTGCTATCCTTATCTGGTTTGGCCTACATGTGACTCTAGACCCGCAGCAATGTGGTCAACTGTTAACTGCCCTCTGCCAAGCCAAAATTGCCCAATGTGTCGGCACAAGCCAGTTACACTCTTGCTGTGAATTAACTTTTTTTTCTTCTTCGAAAACTGAAGCATTGCCCATGATGGGAAATCATACCTGAGAAGTGTGTTGACTTTCTTTTGAGGTAACAAGTGGATAACTAAAAAGAACCATTGGATCTAATTTAGGTTTCAATAAGGCATTTGAAGTATCATGGAACTCATGGTGTTTGTTAAAATTGCTAACTGATAAATGGAATAAAAGGGCATTTTTGGGATGGTAACCTGAACTAGCAAAGTGTCACTAGCATCAGTGCTACAGCTGCAATTTTTGTATTAGAATATATTAATTACTGGATGTATTATTCCCAAGCTTGCAGATTCCACTTGGGGTTGGAGAGCAAGTGGTGGTGATTCTAGGAGTTTGGAGAGATATGTGTGTTAGCAGTGAGCAAACAATGGAATATAATGTGGGGAAGATGTGTATTCTGTATGTTGGGAATACTAGATCTGGAGAAAGACCTCAAAAAGCAGCATCACAGCTCTGGAATCCTATGTGTTCAGGCTAATGTTCAAGTTTCAGAGAGGAGCAATTCAAATGCCATTGGACCTTTTTTCAAAGGGAATGGTGCATGTTAAAGGCAGGGAAGTCATTGTAAAACTATACAAAGCACTATTTGTACCAAATTTGAAATACTGCAAAACAGTTCTGGTCTGTTTTTTTTTTATTCTCAGGAAATATGTACTGGCATTGGAGACAGACTGAGCAGGTTCACTAGGTTTATCCCAGGTAAGAAGAAATGTCATGTAAGGAGATGTTGAGTCCATCAGGCTGGAGTTTTAGAAATTGGAAGTATGAGAGATTACTTAGTGAAACAGATTTGTGGGGACCTGACCAAGATAGATGTTTTACTTTTTTTTTGTACAGCCTAGGATTAGAAGGTGTAGTATCAGTAAGGAGCCACTCAGGTGAGGAGTTGCTTCTCCGGGTAGAGAATTTGTGGATTATTTACCAACATATTGAATGTGGGGAAAATGTCCTGATTCAAGAGTGCTGCTGGATGTTTTAAAATGGATAAAGGTGGATAAATCCCCACAACGTGACCCTGGAACCCTGTGGGATGCTAGGAAAGTGATTCCTGAGCCCCTTGTTGAGATATTTATACCGTTGATAGTTACAGGTGAGGTGCCAGAAGACTAGAGGTTGGCTAACATGATGACACCATTTAAGGTGGTAAGGAAAATCCATGGCATGATGGACTGGTGAGTCTGACTGTAGGCAAGTTGTGGGAGGGAATCCTGAGGGACAGGATGTACATGTATTTGGACAGGTGAGGTCTGATAGTCAACATGGCTTTGTGTGGGAAATCATGTCTCTCAAACTTGATTGAAGATGTAACAAAGAGGATTGAGGGCAGAGCAGCGGATGCGATCTGTATCGACTTCAGTAAGGCATTTGTCAGGTTCCTCATCGCAGACTGGTGAGCAAGGATAGATCACGTGGAATATGGGGAGAACTAGCCATTTAGATACAGAACTGGCTCAAAGATAGACAGATGGTTGTGAAGGGTTGCTAATCAGACTGTAGGCCTGTGACCAGCAGTGAGCCATTAGGGTAGGTGCTGGGTCCACTACTTTTCGTCATTTTATATGAATGATTTGGATGTGAGCATGAGAGGTATAATTAATAAGTTTGCAGATGACACCAAAGTTGGAGATTTCATGGACTGCCAATAAGGTTACCTCCAAAGAACAGGATCTTGATCAGATAGCCCAATGGGCTGAGGCATAACATGGAATATGAGGTGCTGTATTTTGGAAAGGAAAACCCTAGTAAGGTCCTGGGCAGTGTTGCTGAACAAAGAGACCTTGGAATGCAAGTTATAGTTCCTTGGAAGTGGAGTCACAGGTGGATAGGATAGTGAAGAAAGCATTTGGTATGCTTTCCTTTAATAGACAAAGCATTGGGTATAGGAGTTGAGATGTCATGTTGCAGCTGTACAGGACATTGGTTTGGCCACTTTTGGAATATTGTGTGCAATTCTGGTCGCCTTTCTACAGGAAGCACATTGTTAAATTTGAAAGGGTTGAGAAAAGATTTACAAGGATGTTGCCAGGGTTGGAGGATTTGAGCTACAGGGAGAGGTTGAATTGGCTGGGACGATTTTCTCAGAGTCGAAGGCTGAGGGGTGACCTTGAGGCTTATCCTATCCATGTCCCTCATGATTTTATAAACTGACAAGGTCTTTTCCTTGGGGTGGGGCTGTCCAGAACTGGAGGGTATAGGTTTAGGGTGAGAGGGGAAAGATTCACAAGGGAACTTGGGGCAATTTTTTTTTCATGCAGTGGATTGTGCGTGTATGGAATGAGCTGCCAGAGGAAGTGGTGGGAGGCTGGTACAGCTACAACATTTCAGTCATCTGCATGGATATATGAATAGGAAGGGTTTGGAGATTTATAGGCCAAGTGCTAGCAAATGGGAGTAGATTAATTTAAGATATCTGGTTGGTATGGACAAGTTGGACTGAAGGTATATTTCATGCTGTAAATCTCTGAATATTACAGAGGCTGTCATAAGTGTTGAAGGCTGAGGCATTTTTTTAAGTTAAGGGAATCAAGGGCTTTGGGATAAGGTCGGCAAGTGGAGCTGAGGATGATCACATCAGCCATGATGTCCTTGAAAAGTGGTGCAAACATGATGGGCTGAATGGTCAACTTCTGTTCTTCTCTCTCATTTCAGATATTGCTTTTGAAAGAAATGGCATTTTGGCCATTTTCTGGTGTCCAACACTGGCACCTCCACATTATGGTGAACTGGCCATGAATAAGTTTAATAATGATCTTTGAAAATAGTTTGCAACCAATAGAAACAACTTTTGCCTGCCAGTTGATGTGATTAATTCTTCCAATCTCCAAGAAGGGCTAAGTTTTTGGCAGAATGTCAAATGAGTGCTCATGTAGCTGAGGATATAGCAAGCAAAGTAATGAAGAGCTAATACCTGAAAATTTTTAACTTAGAGTCTTTACAGGATGAGATTTTTTTAATTTTAAATTTTGAAGAAATTCTTTATACATTGCTTCCATCTTTGTTGTTTGACACTTTAAAAGATTTACAACTTTTACATCAAGTGACTGTTGAGAGTATTGGCCAACTTAATTAAATGATCAGAAGTATACTTGACAGTGAAGAAGGTTTTGATCAATTGGGCCAATGGGCTAAGGAGTGGCAGATTTAGTTTGAATTAATGCGAGATATTTTGGAACCCAATTAAGGGTAGGACTTGGACAGTTAATGGTACAGCCTTTGGTTGTGCTGTTGAACAGAGACCTGAGGAGTTCAGGTACATAGTTTTTTGAAAATTGTCACAGGCAGACAAGATGATTAAGACACTTTTTTTTTTAGCATGCTTGCCTTCATTGCTAGGATCGTTTTGAGTAAAGGAATTAGGAAATGTTGAGATTGTACAAGATATTGATGGGACTTCATCTAGCGTACTGTATGGTCTCATTGCCCTGCTGCAGGAAGGATATTAAGCTGGAGAAGGTGTAGAAAGGATTTAAAAGTATGTTGCCAGGAATGGAGGATTTGAATTATAAACATAGGCTGGGTTGTTTTTCACTGGAGTGTAAGAAGGTTTAAAAAATCATAAGGGCTGTAGATAAGGTGAACAGCAAAAGTCTTTTCCCTCTGGTGTAGTTCAAAACTAGGAAGCATATTTATTAGATGAGGACAAAGATTTAAAAAGGACCTGAGACAACTTTTTTTCTCTCAAGATGGTTTGTTTGCGGAGTGAACTGTCAGAGGAAATGGTAGATGCAGGTACAGTCAGAACATTTTCAAAGAGACATTTAGATAAGTACATGGATAAGGGCCAAGCGCAGGCAGATGGGACTGGTCTAGTTTAATAAACTTGGCCAGCATGGACGAGTTAAACCAAAGGGTCTGTTTCCATGCTGTATAACTAACCTGGCTGATCTTTTTTTTTATTTTGCGAATGCGTGCAACAAAATTGTTTGAACTTTGTCAATTAAAATTTCACAGCTGGGTACGTGTTCAATAACTGCAGCCTTTGGAACTTTGCCCGAGGAAATGTTTGAACTTTTCCGAGATGCTTCAGCGACACCCTTAATGCCTTAGCACCGCCACGTTGGTGGTCGTGTTCTACTATGGAAGTTGAGTGGAGTAAGTGAGCCAGGAGTCTGGGGTCTGGCACATGACACTGTCCTGCTCAGCGCTGGCTTTGCGTGGCTCGACGCTGAGCAAGTTGGGTTTGGGGCAGACACTTCGCTGTCTGTTTTGTCATTTGAATTTTAAAGAATGTTGCAGAGGCACAAAGTATTTTTCCAAAGCTTTGAATTTCCTGCAGCAGGTAATCCAAGCATCTGCTTTGAAACTAATTCTTTATAAACTGAGGACACGACATACGGGGTGACGGTTTGTTGATGGATTGTAATTTAAACTTTGTTCAATACTTACTTACTCTAAATTTGATCCTTTCTTAAATGTTCCAGAAAATTGACTTGTTGTGAAACAGTTAACATTAACTTCGTCTGGCTAATCAGGCACTCCCATTTCGTGACGGAAGCAGCTATTTGCTTGCTGCTGAATTTTAGCTCGGTAGCTTGATTGGACCTTGAACTGCCGCACCAGAGTATCACTCCATCCAGAAAGAGGCAGTCTGCAGAGAGGTGTCTGCAGATTTGCAATGAAGTATTGCCAAGACTTTGTAAATTCCTCACTGTCTGAGGAAACAGAATGCTTGCTCTTACTGCTGCATGGTTGAGTTAATCTGTAAAGAGTACTCCCCCTGCGAGAGCCCTTAATGCAAGCTGATCGTTTGGTTTACAGTACTATTCCACTTCTAGTGATCGCAATCAACAGAAAAGCACCAGTCAGGCTGTGGAATAATGAATGCATTCAGTTAAAGCACCAGCTGTCGCAGGAAGCTTTCGTGGTTGACTTCTCAACTTGTTGTCCTGCTACATATGTTTCACAGTAAGTTACCTTTTTTATTCTGCCTGTGTTCATCCTTCATAGTTTTTTTTTCTCTAGAGTACATTCCATCGTCCTTTTTTTTTTGAGAATGATTCCACAGTTCAACCAGAACTGGAAGATAGTAACTGAAAGGTAAAAGATGCCACACAAAAGTTAATCAAGTGCAAGGATACCTGGAAGTTTATAAACTAAACTATCTTAAATAGACTGGCTTAAAATTCAGAAGGTTAAAAAGGCAAATTTTTGATTGATGGAAATAACTATTGTAATATATCTCCAGCTTTCATTTGGGATCTTCAGTGAGCTACAGAGCCTTATTTCCTCAGTATTAGGAAATTCAGCAACAAGTCAGGAGTCTTGTTTTACTGGTTTGAAGGCAACTATTTGTTGTTCTAATGTCCAAAAATTGATTTTATAAAATTCAGTTTTTCACTTCATTTTATGCTTATCATTTTGCTTCTGCCAAATTATGAAATAACGAGTATTTTTTTTCCCCTGAGATATGGACATTGCTGGCAGGGCATTCTGTGCACATCCCACATTGCCTTTGAACTGAATGGCATTGCAAGGCCGTTCCAGTGGGTATTTTGTCAATTATCCAATTACTGTGGGTCTTGGGTCACATGTAGGCTGGTCATGTAAATATTGCAATTTCCTTTTCCCAAGGACCATTAGTGAGCCAAATGGATTTCAGGACGAGCAATGATTGTTTCACGGTCATGCATTAATGAACGTCGATTTGCAATGTGATGATAAATCCATTCTTATCTGTCTTTTCAAACTGAAATGTGTATATCCAAGCAAAATCATGAATGAAAAATCTAAGAAAGTTAGCATGAGCTTGCTTTTATGGTGAACTCAGACTTAGCACAGTTCGATTGTAGTCTATCTCATTTTGAGGAATATTTCACAAAATATGATTTTTCTTTGCCAGACCTGGATTAGAATAAGTCATAGCAAACCTTGCATTTTCTTGGCTTTCCTAAAGAACATTTGTACATTTAACTGACTGAATAGTTTGATGCTTAGTGACAAACACTTTGGAGCTCAGTGGGATATGAAAGCCAGAATTTGTGTGCATACAAAAAATGGATTTATAATTGGTAAATCCACCTAGAGCAGGAATGCTGGACAGCTTTGGCTGCTTGTCAATTGGCTAGTATATTGTTTAACTGTTTATGTTCTTTTGTCATTATTATTCTCCTTGCATAGTTGTTAAACAGGTGCCAGATAGTAAGCAGCTACCTTTTTGTAGTGTTGCAGTCTGGATGATGGAATTGAAATCGAAAGGTTTTTTTTTTGAGAGGGAGTTGCCTCTATTTTGATGCAGTGATAATGTAGTGCATGTTTCCAACACTTGATGTACATGGCTTAGTTGGAAAAGTTGTAAGTAGTGGTGATGATGTCCACTGGAAAGATTGGACAAGTGGACTTGGCGTTGTGTTGATGTGGGGTCTATTATTTTGGGATAGTTATAGATAAAATAAGATTCTTTTGGTATTCTGGAAAACAATTGGAATTATCCAATCGAAAACCTCTGAGAGGAAAATGGATATCCTGTTGGGACAAGTGATAACCAGGTTCAACAATTTCCAGCAGTGGAGGGAGATAGTGGAGGCTCTAGTGTCACAAGACTGGTAGCTGGTCGTAATGGGTATCCAAAAGACTCCCAGATGTGTGCAAGTAGTTGTGGGTTGATTTTCAGACAAAACATGTTTGAGACATGGAAGATTAAGAACATAGGTAAAGTATTAAATACTTTGCATTTGTCTTTACCAGGTTAATTAACACTATACTGCCGCCACCTTCACTACAAAATTTATATTTGGAAAGAGCAGAAAATTGAGACAGGATATCTTAATAGGTTGAAAGAAGGGTGTGTAAGGATAAGACCAACAGCTGCAGGTTTGCAAGTTTTAATCTAGAAAATCCTGTTAAATCACTAGGGGAAAAATATATTTGTTTTGACAATGACTGAAGTTGATGCAGTTAACGTGATACACATGGCACTTCAGAACATCTTTTTGAAGTCCAAGTAACAGGCTTGTCAGTGAAGTTAAACACAAGTATTAAAACAACAATAGCAGCATAGATATGGAATTGGTCGTGACAGGAAACATCTTGGATGAAGGTTGCCTTTCAGACTGAAGGAACATATTCAGTGGGATTCCGCAGGGATCAGTACTAGAACAGCTGTCTTCGATCCAAACTATTGACTGAGACTTTGATGCATAGGGTAGTTTTGCAGGTGTTCTTAAATAAGAGCATAATAACTTTGAGGGTGTACACCTTTGGGATGGGTGGAAACATAGTAACCGCATTTTAATGTCATGATTTGAATTGAAAGAGAAGACCTTGTCCAAACAAATTAGAACCAATGTAATCCTGAAATATTTTAACAACTTTTGTTTTAAACGTGCTATAGCAACTCCATGTCTGGCAGTCTCTCCAAGTCAATATTGCATCATTAATGCTAGATAATGTGTGTCTACCAGTAACTTAAATGCCAGGTTCCATTGATTTGCTATGTTTTTCTATGTTGACCAAGCAAATTTTAAAATATCAATAAAATGCATCAAGTTGCAACCATTGAAACATTCATTCAATCTTTTTTACCACCTTGCAAGGCCATTAGTCGTTGTGCTAGCTCTCTGCCGGAAGGGGACAGCTCATCTCACAAACGTGCCTTCTCTAGAAAAACATAGCAAATCAATGGAACCTGGCATTTAAGTTACTGGTAGACACACATTATCTAGCATTAATGATGAAATATTGAAAGTGATAGCAGGGGTAGGCTATTTAAGCCCTTGGAATCTGTTCTGGGATTTAATGTGATCAAGGCTGATAATCCAAATTCGTCTCCTTTTTCTGTTTTCTCCTGAAAAATCTTGATACTTTCACCCTTAAGAATTATACCTTACACTTTAAGCATTTGATTTTTTTTTTGGCCTCAACACTTTTTTTTTGTGTGGCAGGAAATTCCTCAGCCTCAACACTCACTCCCTCCAAACCTTCCAGCCTGAAAACAAACACTGGGTGAAAAAACTGCTTATGTCAGTCTGTGACCCTAGACTGTGACTATTGGTTCTGGACTCGCTGGTTTTGCGGACATCTGTCCTGCATTTTTCCGGTGGAGTCCTAAAAAAAGTCTTGGTTTTCAATGAATTTGCTTGAGCAAATGTCCGAACCAATCCAATCTCTCCTTTTATCAATCCTTCCATCCCAGCAATCAGCCTGACAAATCTTTGTTTATAGTCCTTCTGTATGCAGAACATCGTCTCACTAGTGTCCTATATAATTATAGTAAGACCCCTCTGCTCCTGTACTTTAACCCAATTACTACGAAACATATATATCATTTGCTACTTCCATTACCTGCTGCAGCAACTGGTATGCAAGAATTTCTAGGTCTTGTTGCCCCCTCTCCTTTCACAGTTTATTAGCTTTCAGATAAGATGCCTTCCTGATCTGCTGCCGAAGTGGAAAACCTTGCATATCCATATTGTGCTTCATTTGTCCAGAATGACCTGTTCAAATCTCAATCATCTCTGCATCCTCTTCTTGATTCACCCTCTTAAATGTGCTTTGTGTTGCCTGCATATAGGGAAATATTATTGTTTCTTCATTTAAATGGTTAACATGTATTGTGAAAAGCTAAAGTCCTATCACCAAACGCTGAAGGCCCCAACTAGTCACTTCCTGTCATACAGAAAAAGAATAATTTATTCCTATTCTTTCATCTGCCTTCCAGTTCTTTATCCTTGTCGTGTAGTACCTCAAATCCCATGTGCTTCAATTCTCCATTATCAAAAGCCTCAAAGTCCAAGTCAAGTACATCAAATGGCTCCCCCTTATCAACTCTAACAGTTTACACCCTTGTAATTTTCCAATAGATGCGTTGAGCATTATTTCCCTTTTGTAAATCTGTGACCGTCTGTCAGTTTTCAGTGCTCTGCTATTACCATTATAGATTATAACATTTTCCCTACCACTGATGTCAAGCTTACCTGTCTATAATTTCCTATTTTCTCTTTTTTTTAAAAAAAAAAATTGTGGGGTTACATTAACTGTGCTCCAATCCACAGGAATTGTTCCAGAATCTATAGAATATTGATAGATGCCACCAATGCCTCTACAAATTTGTCTCCCTTTCTGAAGAAATCCAGGATTCGAATTCTCAGCCTTTTATAATCACGTGTATTTCCACCAGACCACACTTCAGGCCCTCTGCTGTCTATACCTTGTGCTCCCTAAACTGAGATTTTGTTTGTCCTCACTTTCTTTCTTGTTCTGTTCTCCCAAAAGATTTAATTATTTGGTTAGCTATTTCTTAGTTCCCCATGATAAATCGGACGCTTTTTGACTGTAAGGGACCTACGTTTGCCTTCAGTCTTTTTATCCCTCACATACCTACAGAAGCTTATACAATCAGTTTGTTCCCTGTAGCTTTACTCTTTTTTTTTTCTTCTTCAATCCCTTTCTCCATCTTTTTTAAATGTAAATTACTCCCAAATCTCTGGTCTAGCCAAAAAAGAGAGCAAAAATTTGTCGACCCTGTTATTTGGATCTGAAGTTTGACTGGTTAGCCACAGATGGGTTATCTTCCCTGGTTTTGTTAGGTTTAATGTTCTTTTCACTTGAGGAAAATGTGCTGCATGGTGAAGATCAACTTTCCTTATCTAGAGTATTATTGGTTCTTAAAACTTGGATCAATTTTATCTGTTGGATAAATGATCTCCCGCCCAGTGAGCCTTGCCATGGAAGCACAGCTAGCAGGAAGAGAGTTGAGTTGACTCTAAGCTATAGGTGAAAAGAATATTACAAGCAGGTGAGCCCAAATTCTGAATAGCCATGTGTTAACACCTGAAAAGGGGCGACGACCTAATGTGCGAATGCCAGAGTTAGAGCTGTTTCTTATCAGAATCAGATCATCATCCAGAATGTGGTTGGTTGGTCTGTTTGAAAATGAAATAACCCTGATTGAGTTGCTTTGCAGCGATTCTGAGAGGAAGAGGGTTGTTTAGTGATATCTTGATCATATTCAAAACTGAGGTGACAGCTCTTTTCTGAGCATTCCTGACCTATCCTATGTGATTCGAGAACAGCATATTGGGAACTGTATAGGTATGTAGTATCACAATTCTACAAGAAGTGATTTGCAGGTGATATTATTTTACTTCAAGCTCTTGATAAAATTACTTTGTTAAAATACAACTGACATTGGTTTAAGTATTATGTTTGTGAAAAGTGAAAGTTAACCAAGTGAGTTCTTGGGAACTACATTGTGGGGTCAGTTCAGTAAACGTGATTCTTTTTGGTTTATGGTTCCTTTAGGATTCTAACATCTTTGTCAATCTCATCAGAACTCTGCATTAATTTGGCTTGACGAATTGAAAACATTGTGGAAATTGGCAACACAACATCTATAACTCCCTTTTTTAAAATCTTAATTGCAACAAGATTAAATTATTACTTTCTCTTTTCAAACATTGTATGGCTGAATTTTATCACTTGTAATAGAATTACATTGTATCTACTCTGTATGAGCTGGTCTTTGGTTTCTTTTAATGAAAGACAACTTGGATAATGCAGATCGCCCAGCAAATTTAAAACTCTGGGCCCGTCTCAAATCTTTACTTAAAAATGTTTCTGCCATCCTTTTGTGTGTTTTGAGTTTTTTGTGGGTAGGGTCCAGTTTTTTTAAGCATGTATTTTGATTTATTGAATAAATGCAAACTTGATGCAAGAGAATTCCAACAGTGTTTTTAGAGTTTGTGCATCTTGCTAAAATCAAACTTTGTGCTGAGACATCCAAGGCAGTGATCTGCTCTTAAATGAGGCCTGAAAGGAGGAATCCTAACACAAGCCTGAAGTTGGTGATTTAAAAAAAGAGTATGCTTGATGGAACAGTGACTTTAATCAAATTATTATGTCACAGACAAGACAAGCACTTATTCTCCATACATTTTTCCCTGAGAAGGTACTTTTCATAGACTGTCTTGCATGGCTACTCAAGTCTCTACTGTGTTGTGGATAGGAAATGCCCTTGTTACAACTGAACAATATTCGTGGTAACCATTTTCCATTTGATGGATTTTTCTGGACACTGCCATGACCAGTCAATCTACTTCCTTTTTACCTTTCAATATTAGAGCTTGGTATTAAGTCATTCAAATGCAACAGTTGATCATGACTGACTTTAACTCCAAGTTATATCTTCAAGTTGCAATGAAAGTAGATTGACTGACTGGTCAAATGCATCATCTTTCCCAATCCATACTGTGCATTTGGACAAAATAGTCATGTTCGTATTTCTTGGGAGTTGTTCTGTTCAGATACTTCAAAAAATCTAATTTTAGAGTCAGATGTACACCACAGAAACAGACCCTTCAGTCCAACCCGTCCATTCCGACCCAATATCTTAACCTAATCTAGTCCTATTTGCCAGCACCTGGCCCATATCCCTCTAAGCCCTTCCTATTCATATACCAATCCAAATGCCTTTTTAAATGTTGCAATTGTACTAGCCTCCACCACTTCCCATGGCAGTTCGTTCCATACATGCACCAACCTCTGCATGAAAAAATTGCTCCTTGGGTCCCTTTTATATCTCTCCCACCCTAAATCTATGCATCTATGCTCTCTAGTTCTGGACTGCCCCACCCCAGGAAAAGACCATTTACCCTATCCGTGCCCCTAATCATTATATAAACCTCTATAAGATCATCCCTCAGCCTCTGAAGCTCCAGTGAACGCAGCCTCAGCCTATTCTGCCTCGCTCGATAGCTCCGGTTCTCCAACCCTGGCAACATCCTTGTAAAGCTTTTCTGAACCCTTTCAAGTTCCAGAATATCTTTCCGATAGGAAGGAGACCAGAATTGCATGCAATATTCCAATAGTGACCTAACCAATGTCCTGTACAGCTGCAGCATGACCTCCCAACTCCTGTACTCAATACTCTGACCAATAAAGGAAAAACATACCAAACACTGCCTTCACTATCTTATTTACCTGGGACTCTACTTTGAGGGAGCTATGAACCTGCATGCCAAGGTCTCTGTTCACCAACACTCCCCAGGACCTTACCATTAAATGTATAAGTCCTGCTCTGATTTGCTTTTCCAAAATGCAGCACCTTTATTTATTTAAATTAAACTCTGTGACTCCTCAATCCATTAGTTCATCTGATCGAGATTCATAAAGCTTCAATCTTGATTTCATTTTTAATCAGGTGTGATGTTTGGATTCTCCAGTTATTGGAGATGGTTATTGGACAGAAGTTGTCCACCGATATATTATTCACTACCACTTATCTGCCCAAGTCAGCATGTTGTTGAGGTCAAGCAGCTTTTGGTTACAGACTGCATTTGTTAAATAAGACTGAAGTGGTGGTTAACGTTGTGAACTCTTAAGCAAACCTCCACACTTCTGGCCTTTTTATATAGCCTTGGATATGATCCTGCAGAATGCCTGGCCTGCTATGATTTACCTCCACCTACAGCTATGTCCCTTTTGTGCCAGGAACCCCCCCCCGAGAACTTGAACTGTGTGTCGGGTTCTTGTTGATATCATGTGCCACTTGGTAGTACAAAATACCTTCAGTGTATTCAGTCATCAGCCGACAGGTGGAAGGTCACTGGTAAATTGAATTTCCTCTAGTCTTTGTAGACAGTAGACAGTGTATATACTATTCTGGGCTTCATCCTTGTGTGTTGGATGCACTGCACATGCAGTTGTTAATCTCTAAATTTGGCCAAAATTCAAATACATCTTTACCAGTAAAGCAACTTAACAACCAGAGTGGGAAATTGTGTTTAAAAAATTGAATACTAAAATCTCACCAACCCAGTATTTGCAGTGTGCTCAAATGAGATTTTGCTGCATGGATCAAGTATGTGGTTTGTTGTCGAGCAACTTGACTTTTTTCACTAACCTTTCTGGTTCCAATGTTTCTTTTTTCAGTTGTCTACAGGCAGTGTTGACTTCTCCAAGTAACTTCCAGAAAGGGAAAGCATTCTGTTCTAGCACTCTTGCTGTACTTTAGATAAAGAGAAAGTAAACCATG
Organism: Chiloscyllium punctatum; assembly: GCF_047496795.1. Classification (NCBI taxonomy): domain Eukaryota; kingdom Metazoa; phylum Chordata; class Chondrichthyes; order Orectolobiformes; family Hemiscylliidae; genus Chiloscyllium; species Chiloscyllium punctatum. Next base: position 86,627,581 of record NC_092739.1, on the reverse strand, counting down.
TTCCGGAGCTGCTGACAAAACTGTAATAAAATAGGCTGCATGCAAGGGAAATGAATTTCTCTTAGGCTAATGGTTGTTTTTTTAACAGTATTTGAACAAACTCTGATCTTTCAATTTGTAAAATTTGAAATTCACAAGCATGAAGGTTTGTTTCCTCCTATGCATAATCTAGTCTGTTTTAAAAAAAAACACTTCATACTCAGTGACTTAGAATTTGAATGACATTAACAGACAAAGCTAAATTTGTGTACAATAAAGCCTTTGTTTCTCAAATATTGCTCCGTCTCCATCTTGGGACAGCAAGGGGAAAAACAGGTTAGAAATAAGTAGTTGAATGAATGATTGATTCTTAATTACCTGAGCTGAAAGTAGAATTGGTATTTTGAAAGCAAATTAGATTTCCAAGTGGGTATTTAGATAAAATTCCTGAGATGACATAGCCAAATTTTAGGATATCCAATTGTCTGTGGATCCTATTTTGTAAAATAAACTATAACCAGTGTGATTTGATTGTTTTTATAAATGATCAGATGTTTGAAATGCTGTGTATTTTCAGATGAGCATGTCGAGTCAACCACTGCCAGCATGTTGGTTAGATTGTGCTTGTCCTCATTTCCTGACTTAGTTGACCAAATGATAGCAGGAAAATGACTGGTGGTCGAGTGAGAGTTATTCAACTATACATGGTTTATTGCATGATTGTAACTTTTTCACCTTTTGGTTGAGATAGACATTGCCATTGAAGAATCCTTCATCTTGTGTCTGTATTCATTTTAATCAGAGAGATTCTACCTTTTACCCCACCCAAGTCCTTCAGCCATCAGATTCAGTGGAACTTAATGCAATCTCCAGCATTTGACCTTCCCGAAACATTACCTTACCATATTCTCAGAACTTACCTGATTGAGGTGTTCAAGATAACAGAAAAGAGGGTAGATAAACTAGTGATTTGAAAACTGGTGGTGAAGGATGCACAGGGTGGATTGGGCAAGGGGGGCAGTGGAGGGTGGCATAGTGAGAGAGTTAGGGCTAGGCTGTTCAGGAGAGATATTAGGAAGAACTTCTACATGAGGTGATGGAGGTTTGAAACTCATTGACAAAAGGCAATGAGTTACCTTGGCTAAGGAACATTTCTGGTTTAAAGTTATCAAGGGATTATTGGCCAAAAGCAGGTATATGGAATTAGGCTACTCATCGGTCATGATCTCTTTGTTGGCACAGGCTTAAGGAACCAACATTCCTGATGAAGGGCTTTTGCCTGAAAAGTCAATGTTTTTTTTTCTTGCTCGGATGCTGCCTTGATCTGCTGTGCTTTTCCAGCACGACACCCTCTTGGCTTTAACGAGCTAACAGCTTATTCTTGTTCCAAGATCAGAAACTGGCTACTTGGTGCACTGATTCTGTCCAGATCCCGAGGAAGAATTTAATCGATTCAATTCCCCCTGTTGGATCCTGTAGTCCAAGTTTATTTCTTTTGAACTGCTCGTCCAATTTCCTTAAATATTTTCCATTATCTTCTGGGCAACAGGTTCCAAGTAAGGAACATTTTACAGTGTTAACAATGTTTTTTGTTTTTTTTTTTAAGAAACATCCACGTCCCTCGCCATCCCTGTCCATGTTTTACCTGAAATTCTTACTGTGGCCAAGATGTTTGCTTGATTAATCACTGACCATCCATCCTAAGGTCACAACTGTGTGAAACAAAAAGAAAAATTGTTGGAAAAGCTCAGCAGGTCTGGCAGCATCTGGAGAGAAGTCAGTTTCTGTTTTGGGTACAAATCAGGAAGAGGGACTTTGAAACAAATTTAAGTTTTAATCATAAAACAACACCTGGCACGCTCATGGACGGTTTCTAAAAAAAACATTTTTTTCCGTGACCACAAGGCTTTACCTTCTACCCAAAATCTGAAGATTGAAATTCAGTTTTAAAATTTTTTTCCTCTGTTCTCGCTCAACTCTAAACATGAACTTGGGTTCTCTCCACAGATGCTGCCAGATGTGCTGAACTTGTCCAGGAAGTTCTGTTTTTGTTTCTGATTTCCAACATAGTCAGTTTATTTTTATTCAGAAGTTTGCATGTTCACTGCAGAGTGTTCACCACTGCCTGACTGCTTAGCAACTGAAGCAGTCCATGTCTATATGCACTAAATTCTATTCTCCATCCTGACTTGGAACTATTCCTTCACTATTGCTAGATCAAAATGATGAAACTCATTTACTAATAGTACTAGGTATTAATGCAGAGAGCGTGGTGCTGGCTAAAAGCACAGCAGGTCAGGCAGCATCCAAGGAGCAGGAGAATAAACGTTTTGGGCATAATTCCTTCAGGAATGAGTCACCACACTCTCTTGATTCTGGTCTGCAGTCCTCACTTTTTTTTTCTCCTGGTATTCATGCACCCCAACAACTTAAGTAGTTGAAGAAAGCAGCTCGAGACTTCATCCAGGGCAATTGGAGGATGGCTAAATACTGACCTAGCCAGTGACACCCATCTTCCATGAAGGAATAAAAAAAATCTGTTGGTCGTGCTGCCATCAGCTAATGGGAAGAAGTTTCCTTGTTAATTTAAACCTGTCATGTATGTGGCTATTGTTGGTCCCCTCAATCACTTTTTGTTTCCCTCTGAGGAGAGCAAGCTCAAATTCCAAATTTTTGGCAGCTATTATTTTCCCCAGCCCAGAGCTATTCTGGTAAATCTACTCTTCACCCATTTTCCCTGTCCCCGCTCCCAAAAATGACCTCTACTTTGTAATCTGAGGTGACTAGAACTGGAAACAATATTCTATTTGTGGTCTTGCTGCTGTGTTTTGACAGAGGTGAAAATGCTGATCTTGGTTTGGCTGTATACTTGTATATTCACAACACCCAGTAAAGTTAATCTCTTCAAAAACAGTCTAGTTACTTCAGTGGTTCCTTCCCAGCTGCTGGGTTATTAAAATCTTAAATGATAAACTTTTAATATTTTATTAAACATGCCTTTAGCAGAGCCAAATTAAACAAGATAAACTAATTACCATCTGTGCTTTAAACTGAGTCACACAAGGCAGACAAACACATTTAAGGGATAAATTTAAAAAAAAACAACTGGCCAGCCTATTTGAATGGTTTTCATGATGCATTGTTTCACATAGTTGTAGAATCGTTGGTTGTTTTTGAAGCATCAAACAATATTCCTTTCAGTTTACTCAGGTACAGTCAGTAATACTTCTAACTCTGCTGTTTACTCTGGTTGTGGGAAATGAGGCAGGGGAGTTTCAATTTTCATTTGTGTCACAGAAAAAGCAGTTCAAAATAAACAGCGTCAACTCTGGTTCTGTCCATAGTGATAGAACATGGAAACAGACCCTTTGGGGATAGTGAGGATGGCAGATGCTGGAAAGTCAGTTGATAGTGTGGGACAAGAAAATGCACAGCAGGTCAAGCAGCAGCATCAGAGGAGCAAGGCAGTCGATGTTTCAGGTCAGAACCTTTTATCAGGCCCTGATGGGTTCTGACCTGAAATGTAGACTCCCCTGCTCTACTGCTGTTTGACTTGCTGTGCTTTTTCTAGCTCCACACTTTCCTGGAACCAAGCCTTTTGTTCAAATGGTCCATGCTGACCATGTTCCCAATGTCTTTCAAATGTAACGCTGTCCACCACTTCTCTGGCTGTTTATTCCACACACAAACCATCTATATTTTTGTTTTTTAAAAAGTTGTCCCTCAGTCTCTTTTAAATCTTTCTCTTCTCACTTTTTAAACAAAACATATGGCCCCGGTTTTGAATTCCCCACGTTGAGAGATGGAATTTTTTTGTGAGGCCTCATTTACTATTCAATATCTGCCACCTCCTTGAACGTAAGGTTTGTTTCAGACTGGCTGGAACTAGTTCCCAGATACTGACCTTGTTTGTAGTCCAGTTCAGCTGTCTGTTCTAACAATCATCTTCCTGGGGTTGCTGTGACTGTTAGAGCCTTTTTAAATTCAGAATCAATCTGGAATTAACATCCAGACTGTGCCTCAAACAAAAGCTTGTTTGGTTTGTTTTCCTTTTACCACAAACTCTTTTTAAAGAATTTCATCAGTCGTTTTCAGCTCGATTTCAAGTTCACAGCTCCAAACCAAAATTTCTTGAAAGAAAAAGAATGAAAATCATGAAAAATCAGCAAGGGTTTTAACGCTGAATTTTGGAGTTCATGAGTTCTGTTTGTAGATCCAATTTTTCACTCCCTCAATGGTTTTTTTTGACCTTTTTCAAAGATGCATTGTTTCAAGTTTCCCTTGTACAGGTTACATGTCGGTAAAAACGATGACTGCAGATACTGGAAACCGGAGTCTAGGTTAGTGTGGTGCTGGAAAAGCACAGCAGTTAGGCAGCATCCGATTTTACTGCTCCTCAGATGCTGCCTGAACTGCTGTGCTTTTCTAGCACCACTCTAATCTAGACACAGGTTACATATAACCTGTACTTTTTCTGTTGCATCACCCTCAAGTGCAGCAACTCAGTTCTGTATAAAATTCTTTTCCACTTGTTGGCTCATTTTGCAGGTCTATCTGTCACTTGGAATCCTATTCAGTTCTCTGTTCATTTGTTGTTTGGTATTAACTGCCAAAGTTGTGAGCTGAGCACTGACCCTTGCTGGCAATGCCATCTACTTTTATTTATTTTCAACTATTTGAGACTTGCCTTTTTTTAACCTAATTGGATACTGAGCCTCGATTGTTTTGCCAAAAATGCTTTCATATGGAGATAACATCTGCAGATTCTCTGAAATTTGAAGAAAGTTTTGAGGTAACAAATATTTAACTTCGATTAGTCAAACATGGTCTCTCTTATACAAATTAGTGCTAGTTCTTCAACTTTTTAAGTTCTTGATTCATCTGATTTTTTTTTTAAAGCCCTCATCTACCATTTGAAGTTTAACTGACTTATAAGTGTTAGGACTGTCCTCACATCCTTACTATGAAACACATTCGATTTGGATCGTTTTTTAAAATTTTTATTTTATTAGACGTATACAGTTGGTCTTTTTTTTTCCCCTTTCAAACTGCTGCTAGAAACCAATAATTGGACTTGGGGCAGAGAATATTCTCCACATTTTAGGGTGGGGAAAATGGTTTGCAAACCTAATCTTTGACAGTTTTCTGGTAATTTCAGCTTGTGAAATGAGTGTTTTAGCTAGAAATAAAATGTACAAGTCTTTGCTGAAATACTTCAATGCTGTGCATCTTTGAGCACATCATTTCTGTTCAATATGATCCGTTGTGCAATGTGCTGTTCCAATGTTGGGAGCCTTTACTTGGCTTTAAGTGTTCAATTTGGCTTGAGGTTTGGGAAATTTTGAAGATGGATTGGAGTGCTATGATGGATGAGAATTAACTTATCACAGGTATTGTCAGGGCATGATAGCTGTCATGATAGCTGGCAAGGGCATGATAGCTGTCATCAGGTTTTAACTGGAGAAATTTCAAGGACTTGGATCACTTCCCAAAGAAAAATCACTGCAACCTAAGTAGCACAGAACAGAGGTCTTCAATCTTCAAATGTTTAGTTTGAGGAAACAGTCAAGGGTGGGTGGCACCTGAGGGGATGGGGTTCTGTTGTGGACCAGGCCAGACCCCCTGTACACTTTTTTTTAACAGCGTAGCCCAGACCTCAACTTGGGCAGATGTGAAGTGGATATTCTGAGTGATGCAGCTGGTCAAACCACTCTGCTTTAAACAAAACAAAATTCATTTAAATACTATGGGTGAAACACGAATAAAAGAAAACAGAATTTGGAAAGTTTACTTGATAACCCAACCAACACGATATCACAACTTAATGAAGATAGTGTTCCATATCCATGATACCCCATAAACCCACTCCTTGGCAAATGGTAAATTCAAACAGGTTCTTACAGGCAGAGTTTTCAGAGAGCAAGTTCAGGCAAAACCTCTGTTGAAGCATGGAACCTCTTTACTGCGGCTGCTTCTCCTGGTCCCCAGCAGTTTCTGACTGCTTGCTAAAACAAGCCAAACTAGGAAAACAAACCTGAATTGGGAGAACTGGCCACTCTCCTGTCATTGTTCATCGTAACCATTTGCAGATAAATTCAACCTCTGTCTTTACAACCCATCTTGGGGTGGGGGGGGGGGGAGAAACCAAGGACAACACAACCGTTTTTAAAGGGGAAGCATTGTCAAAGTGCAAGAAAGCAGTGAAAGTAAGGACTGAAGGAATTTTGGCTAAAATCATGAATAGTTCTGAAGGAGTGATGAAAATTATCATTTTAGCTTGGAGGGTCTTAAATGATGTAAAATTAGAAGTGAGTGTTGGGTGAGTGACTAAACAGTAAGCCTGAATGATTGAGACCCCTCATTACCATTGAGGCAATAACAATGAACTGAAAAGAGCCATTTTCCTTTAATGGAGGAAATAGTGCTGACCATGAAAGTGTTTTTGTGTTCTATGTTGATTGAATCAAGCAGTTGGATTGGAAGCCAAAGTCACCATCCGTTATCTAAGGATCAAAAACTTATCAGGTTGTATGTACAGGAGATGCAGAGTTATAGGGGAATATTCGGCAGAATGGTTTCTGGATCTTGGGATGCATTATCTGCTATTGGGAGGCCTTGGTTCAAGCCCCAGTTGCTTCAGAGGTGTCAGAAGATAACTGAGCAAGTTGATTGTTTTATGTTGTAGCTTTTTTTGGCATGAGGTGGACTATGGAGAAATAATTATATGGAATCAGTTTTCTTAAATTGGCACAGAGAATTATTGAAATAAATGTGGCAGTCAATGGGAATTTCTCTGCAGTTAAAATCTTGTGCTATACATCTTTTTGATTGGATGATTTGAACGTTTGTCTGACTGCACAGGCTGTCACTTGGTAGCTCAGAACTTGAATTTGCAGAAGCTGTTTATCTACCACTCGGAACTGAGGCAAGAATTGTCCGATGTCAAGTGCAGCAAAAGACCCTTGAGCCAATTGCTTGTAGTCAAAACCAAGCATCTAGCTATTGCAATTCCATCTTTGAGCATTTGGCCCAAAGCTTTCTAAGCTTCAGCTTACGAATGCACAACTAAAACTTCTGTGGTAGATGCAAGAAAAAAAAACACTCTTTGCAAGCAGTGAATTCCAAATTCCCACTGCCTGGGTGAGAAAAGTTCTCCTCTCTTCACATCACATCTCCCATAAATCTTCTGCTCTTGGCTTTAAATGTATGATGCTCTGCCCTCTCCCTGTTAATCCTCCCAGCAAGGAGAAAAAGGTTTCTTCTTGTCTATGCCTCATTAAATTTTTAAATAATCTCAATCTCCTCACCCTGCCTCACTCCAATCTCTTCTGCTCCAAGGAAAGCTAGTCATCTCTCTAATTCCTCTTCCCCTGCCCCATCCACCCCCCCTCAAACAAGTAACATGCCTCTCCTCTGCACCCTCTCCACTCTGTAATGCAATCGCATCTTTCTTCCCCCTGGCAGTATAATGTTGATTCCAGAACTACATGCAATATGTTTGTGGCCTAACTAACAATTGATACAGTTCCAACATCATCCTCCTGCTCTTGATCACTTTTTGCCTCTGCTATTAATGGCAAACATTCAATATGCTGTTTTAACCTCTCTATTAATCCATCCTGCAACTTTAAGAGATTAGTGGACATGCACTCCAATGTCCTTCTGATAGCCGGTGCTTCCCAGGGTTCTACAAATGATGTATTTCTTTGTTTGTTCTGCCCAAGTGCATCACCTCACTTGTCCAGGGTGAATTCAGTGTGCCATCTGACTTGGCCCATCTGAGCAGCTTGTAAACATCTTGTAAACCAAAACTACCCTCATTGTTAACCATTGCAATAATTTCCATCTCACTGGAAAGTCTATTTTTTTGTTACCACAAACTTCATAGGCCCTAGCACCAACCCATGTGGTATGGCTGTAACAATGCTGTATATGATACCTCACTTCTCAGAACCTTGTTTTGAGGTGCTCACTTAATAGAAAATAATTTCTAAATTTGGAAAGTTTGCAAGCATACTTTTTCTGACCACCTCAACAATATTCTGCTAAATTTTAGCCATTGGGAGTACTTAGTCAGCAACTTCATAATAAATTGCAGCTGATGTAAAATTAGAGTATAAGGCAGTTGTTTGTAGCCACTCGGTTTGAATTTGAGTGGTAACATTTCAGTTAAGTGAATTAAGTGCAGATGCATAGTTGGCTTGATCACAGTTGCTGTTTAAATTTTCATGTACACAGTTTTTAAAAGGGAAGATTGGTTAAACTGACTATTCAAGCTGTCCTGTTTGACTATTCAACAATACTCTTGTTCTCCAGATATTTTAATGGGCTGGGTCTTTATACTGGAAATAGTTCAAGTGAGTATTTAATGGCTGCTACAGGTGATGTAGCATAACTATAGTAAGTCGACCAGTTCATGTGGGGGTGCAGTTGCTTTTCTCCAGACATTCCTACTTTTCTGATAAGTGTTTCTTTTGAGGGAGTGTTCCTATGGAAACTGATATTACAATAGTAAGTGGCCTATTTCTGGTGTTTTTGGGTTGGTTATCCTGTGGAACTGATGGTCATTCTGTGACCTGAATAGGTAGTAAGATTGCATCTTGCTGATTGGTGCTCTGTGAAAGTAGTTTCTCCATGTATATAGCATTTGGTCATGTGATGTGAGCTGACTTTGTCAAGTATTTTGAATATTTGCATACTAGTCTCTAAGTTGAGCTCTTGGATGAAACTGCCAAGTCATTCTAAGTTTTTGGTCATCTTGTTATACTTGTTACAACTTTTTTGCTTGCATAGTTTTCTTAATATTGAATTTGTAGCTTGGGTGCATTGTGACATTAGTCTTTGGACTGGAATACTTGCATTCAGTCCATATAGTTTTTCATCGAATGTTCAGATTATCTAATTCTGCTGGACTTCAAATATTTGATCCCTTTTGCAATTTTCACTGGCTCTGCTTTTTACATTTGTGGAATTTTGTGGAGATTAAAATTCATAAATAGTCTCTCAGCGACTAGAATACCATTTTCTGAATTGTTTTCAGTGCAGAGTGGAATTTTTAAAATTGAACTATTCAGAGATATTATTACACACCTCTGGAGCTGGTGGAACTTGCACAAAACAAACCTCCCAGAAGTTTTAAGAAACCCAACTCTTTATTTTATTGAAGTAACTTAAAAACTGCATGAACTCATACAAAACTCCGTTATCTCACTTTTTTAGATTCAAATCAATCTAAACATCATGGCATAGACAGGACACAGGGGGCTAACACCTTCAACATATTGTCTAGCTATCGCTCATGGTTGACAGCTAACCTGAGAATGCAACTTTTTTAAAAAAAAGGTTTTGTGATTTACACATGAAAGAAGTGAAACTTTCATGGTATTCAAACAGATGAAAGACTTAACAATCAATTTTTCAATATATAATTTCAGTTACATTACACTAGATTTTTGCTATAAATTCTGTTAGGATTGAGCCCTCCACTATCACCTGATGAAGGAGCGTCGGTCCGAAAGCTAGTGTGCTTCCAATTAAACCTATTGGACTATAACCTGGTGTTGTGATTTTTAACTTTGTACACCCCAGTCCAAACCAGCATCTCCAAATCATAGTTTTAACAAGACCTCCATCTGCTTATATTCCATTCCATTTGAAATGAATACTGCTATTCCATTTGCCTTTCTTATTTCCAGTCAACCTTGTCAGCTTTGTGTGACTCGTGCATGAGTCACACAAAGTATGCAGCTTTCTGTAGTCTCTCACTTTCCCAATAATATTCAGATTTTCTTGTCCAAGTACCTAACTCTCATTGTATTCCATCTGGCATGTCTTTGCCCACTCTCCAAATATCTGTATATTCCTCTGCACACTCATCATTCTTCACTGCTTGCCTTCCCACTAATTTTTATCATCCGCAAACTACAGCCACAGTTCATTACAATATTTGACAAGCTGCCTATGGATTTTTCAGGATGTAACGAGCAGAATAGATAAGGGTGACCTAGTGGATACGTATTTGGATTTTGTGAAAACTGGTCATAAAGTTCCAGTTAAGAGGTTGTGTAAGCTCAAAACACCTGGAATTGATGGTAATGTACTGGTATAGATTTAAGAATTGGTTAGCAGACCAGACGTGCAAGATGAAATGAGTCACTTTCAGAATGGAAAGTGGTGAATTGCTCAATATTGCCAAGTTTGCTGGCAATATAGGACTAGTTGTCCTCAACTCTTCCAACATCACTTGGTGTCCACTTTGCCTATTCCTGATTTGCTGTTGAAGGTGGTGGTGAGCTGCTGCCTTGAACCTCTAAACTCCATTTGCTGTTGATACACAGACAAACCATTAGGCAGGGAGGTCCAGGATTTTGACTTGGTAACATGAAGTGTTGTAATACTTCAGAATCAGGATGGTGAGTGACTTGGGAGGGAACTTGCAGGTTTAATATTCCCATTTGTTTTCAGACCTTGAACTTGGCACCTTCCAAAGAACAACAAGGGTCCTTGAGTTTCTGGTACTCCTACAGAATCAGTGGTGAGGAATTCAATGTTTTGTGGATACTGTTCCAGTCAAGTGAGTGTTGCTGACCCAGTTGGTGTCAAGCTTCAGTGTGCTGTGCTCCAAGTGAGAGAGTATTCCATTGCACTCCTGACCTGGGCCTTGTAGATGGTGAACAGGATTTGGAGACTTGGGAAGTGAGTTCATGATGTAGGATTGCTAGCCTCTGACCTGCTCTTGTGATCAATGGATTTGAATGGCTAGATCATTCTCAGCTTCTGGTGAATGGTAAGGATATTGATGGGGCAGGGAGCTTTGATTGCAGTGCCATTGACCGACCGTTAAGGGGCAATATTTCGATTCTCTTACTGGAGATGGTCATTTGCTTGGTACTTGACTTGTCAGTCCAAATCTGAATGTTGTCCAGGTCTTGTGCATTTGGACTCCTTAGGTATTGGATGAGTTGCAAATTGTGCTGAACATGGGACAGTCATCAGCAAACATTGCCACTTCTGACCTTTTAAAATGGAGGGAAGGTCATGAAAGCAGCTGAAGATAATTACAAGTTCGAGATGACTGATCTCCAAACATCTTAATTTGTGCCACATAGACTTGAATCAGTGGGAAGTCTTCCCTTGTGATTTCCCTTGCAATTTTACAGTTAGACTGTCCCTTTCTTCCCAGCACACATGATTTCTCTCTTTTAAGTGAAGCCCTGCACAGCATTTATCATCTTTGGTATGGATCTGTTTCTCTTTGCTGAAAACAATTCTCATTTGGCCTCTCATGTGTCTCTGTATGATGTAAAACCATGTAATTTTCCAGCTGATGGCCAATCACAGCTTTTGAACATTAGTTGCTTTTGAGAGCAAATTTTGTCTTTTAGCACCTCGTGACTAATGAACTAGGAACAAAAGCAGTCTAGATTAGAGTGGTGCTGGAAAAGCACAGCATGTTAGGCAACATCAGAGGAGCAGAAAAATTGACATTTCTGGCAAAAGCCCATAATCAAGAATGAAGGCAGGGAGCCTCCAGGGTGGAGAGATAAATGGGAGGTGTGGGACTGGGAAGAAGATAGCAAAGAGTACAATGGATGGGGGTGGGGTTGAAGGTCAGAGAGGAGGGTGGAGCAGATAGGTGGGAAGGGAGATTGACAAGTAGGACAGGTCATGAGGATGATGCTGAGCTGGAAGATTAGGACTGGGGTAAGATTGGGGGGGGTGGGGAAATGAGGAAACTGATGAAGTCTACCTTGATGCCCTGAATTTGAAGTGTTCTGAGGCAGAAGATGTGTTCTTCCACCAGATGTCGGGTGGTGAGGGAGCAGCGGTGGAGGTCCAGGACCTGCATGTCCTCTGCAGAGTGGAAGGGGGGAGTTGAAATGTTGGGCATGGGACGGTGGGGTTGATTGGTACAGGTGTCCAAGAGATGTTCCCTAAAGTGCTCTGCGAGAAGGCGTCCTGCCTCCCCAATGTAGAGGAGACTGCATCATAAGCAACGGATACAATAAATGACATTGGACGTGCAGGTGAAACTTTGGATGTGGAAGCTGCTTTGGGGCCTTGGATAGAGGTGAAGGGGGAGGAATGAGCACAGGCTTTGCAATTCCTGTAGTGGCAGGGGAAGGTGTCAGGAGGGGAGGGTGGGTTGTTGGGGGGCACAGACCTGACCAGGTAGTCATGGAGGGAACGGTCTTTGCAGGAAATGGAAATGGGTGGGGAGGGAAATATCCCTGGTAGTGGGGTCTGTTTAGAGGTGGAAGAAATGTCAGTGGGTGATGCTGTTTATGTGAAGGTGGATAAGGTGGAAGGTGAGGTTTGGGAGATTCTGTCCTTGTTACTGTTGGAGGTTTGGAGTTTGAGGGTGGAGGTGTGGAATGTGGATGGGATGCGTTGGAGGGCATCTTCAACCACATTGGAAGGGAAATTGTGGTCTTTAACGAAGGAGGCCATCTGGTGTGATCTGTGATGAAACTTGTCCTCCTGGGAGCAGATATGACTGAGGTGGAGGAATTGGGAATACGGGATGGCATTTTTGCAGGAGGTAGGTAGCTTGGGAGTCAGTGGGTTTGTTTTTGAAAAAAAATAATCAGCGGAGATGGGGAGGGAGGTGTCAGAGATGGTGCAGGCGAATTTAAGGTCGGGGTGGAATGTGTTGAAGTTGTTGAACTGCTCAACCTCACGGGAGCACGAGGTGGCGCTGATGCAGGCATCAGTGTGGCAGAGGAAGAGGTGGGGAGTGGTGCCAGTGTAACTATGGAAGATGGACTGTTCTATGTAGCTGACAAAGAGACAGGCATAGCCTGGGCCCATACGCGTGCCCATGGCTACCCCTTTGGTCTGGAGGAAGTGGGAGGATTGAAAGGAGAAATTAAAAGTGAGCACCAGTTCAGTCAAACAAGTATGTCAGTGGAAGGGTGTTGTTGGGGATGGCAGGAGAGGAAGAAACTGAGGGCTTGGAGGCCCTGGCCTTGGCGGATGGAGGTGTTAGAGTGATTGGATGACCATAATGAAAATGAAGCATTGGGGGCTGGGGAAACTCATGTCTTGGAGGAGGTGGAGGGCATGGGTGGTGTCTTGAACATATGTGGGGAGCTCCTGTAGGGGGTATAGGACAGTATTGAGGTCGGTGGCTTTGAGTTCTGTGGGACAGGAGCAGGCTGAGACTATAGGTCAGCCAGGGTGGTCAGGCTTATGGATCTTGGGAAGGAGGTAGAATAAAGTGGTGCGGGGTTCCTGGACTACTAAGGTGGAAGGTGATGAGGTTGTATATGGTCTGGGAGCTAATGGTTTGGTGATGGAACAAGAGCAGGCCATTAGACCTTTTCAAGCCTGCTTTCCCATTCTTTAAGATCATGGCTGATTCTCCTGTCTTAGTGAAAATGTTCCTGCTTCCCCTCCACCTCTTCCCCACCCCCCCAATAGCTCTTGATGCCTTTAAAATAAAATTCTGTCTGTCTTGAATATATACAGTAATTTGGCCTCATTAGCCATCTGTGATCATTTCCATTTGGATCTATGCCTAAAATGTGGATCTATGCCTAAAATGTACATCTAAGATTATCTTTATCATCCAGACTCTTAAAATACAGCTAGATCACATTGATCAATAGTCTCCTGCTTTCCTTGAGCACATACTCTTAAATACATTATTGGATTCTCTGGTTTTTCTGCTTCTTAGATCTCGGCTGCAATGAAGCCTGCACACTTTGCACAGCATTGATAATTTAGCAGCCACCAGACTATATGCTATGTTTTCGAACTAATTCTGTCACTGTCTCTCTTTTGAGTGAAAAATATCAATTCTCTCATTGCCTAGAGCAACAGAGAATGGACATTAAACACAATCTGAAATAATGTAGAAATATGTGCAAAAATATTCTTGGTTTTACTAAAAGCAATCCTGTTATACTAATTTTTAAATGGTTTCTGAAGCTTTAAAAATTTATAACTACTAAATACCATATTTCAAATGGTGTTCAGTTGCTGCTGTGGATTGTGCAAACAAGCACCAGAGCAGAGGTAGAGGCTACATGACTAAGGCAAACTTGGCGGTTCATTTGAGCAGAAGTAATGAGTTCTTAAGGCAAGATGAAGGGAGTAGTTTTAAAATAAGTTGTGGAGCTGTAAATGACTACAGGATAGTAGTTGGGGAAGGAAGCCTGAAATATCTGGCCAAGATGTGTACATCAAGTCTGATTAAATCGGACTTGATTTGATGACCAGCAAGTGCTTGCTGTGGACCAAAATCTTTGAATTGTTTTTTCCAAGTATCTTGTTTGAATCTGATGCTAATTTGAAAGGATTTCCAGATATTCAATAAACATGACATTAACCAACTTGTGACACTCAAGTAGTCATCAGATGGTAAACAGAAAGTAAAACTGTTTTCTCTGGATCAAATAAATGTGAAGTAGATGTGTGTTTAAGGTAACAGCTGACACATACCCAATCATAAATTTCAAATGTATTGGTCTTGTTTTCAGTCCAAACCTGGATATTATTTCAGTGCCTGGTGATTGGCTTGTGCAACATTTAGTACCATTCAGAGTGAACATTGCTACTTCAATCCTTTGTTTTAGATGGAAGGCAGATCATTTAAAGCTTCTGAAAAGTTCACATCTCGATGTGTACCTTGAGCTCCTAGAGGGCTCTTCCAATGCAGTGGTAATGTCCCTACTTGTTGACCAGAAGGCCTGGTTTTAAGTTCCACCTGCTCCAGAGATGTGGAATAACATATCTGAATGGGTGGTTGACAAAATATCTACCTTGACCTCTGACACTTGATGTCTTTGGCATTGGATTAGTGACCTCCAACAAGCTCAATTGTCTTTTGAGCATAACGAGTGAAGAGATCTCTCCTCACTTTCTTCCTGCCCATCCTGTCTAGATTTCCCACGTACTCCAATTTTGCTAAGGCTCCACACAGCCACATTCCATGTTGCTGTGAGGGCAATCTCACTGTTAGCACTTCTGGAGTTCAACTGTTTGGATGTAGTTGAATCAAGGCTATAATGAGGTCAGGAGCTAAGTGACCCTTGTATAAACTTAACTGGGCCTTGGGAGCAGCATTGTCTGAACCTGCATGCATCTTAGGACGAAGACTTATTGACCATTCTGCTTTTCCTTCCTCCAGTGTAGTAATTTTCCATGTTCAATTTATCTTGTTTTTGTCTTGTTTACAACTTCAAGGTTTTATTAGCAAGATTTGATAGAACTAAAATTCTCATGAATTCCTTTTTATTTCAAATTAATTGTGTTAATGGACCCAAGCCACGCGTCCTGAAGTGATACAGCATTACATCAACAAATTACAGATTTTTGAAATTAACTGCATTTTTTAGATTCTGGAATTTATTTGCTTTTGAGGATCAAGAGGAATCATAGCTGATGTTTTCATCATGATTTAGCAAAGTATGATCAATATAAATAGTGCTACAATCTTTCATGTTTTGCTGCTAACTGTGCTGAGCTTTTAAAGTTTTAAAAACATTTGTAATACTTAGTTAACTGGCCAGTTATCATATCTTCAGAGTTTGCTGTTGTACACTTGAACTAATATTTATTGCAGAACCCCACTTCTGCAAAATCTCAGCTGGCTAAAGTAGCCCTAGCCAAAGTTCCATTCTGCATTTGGCTAAATCCTTTGACTTTGACTTTGAAGTCCAACTCAATTGTTCATAACGAATTTAAATAAACCTTTTCACTTGGCTTAATTGCTTTGGCCATCTAGATTAAATGAAGGGAAATGAGTTTGAAAATGATGTATTCCTGTGTTAGTTAGCATTGAGCATAGGTGGGGTGGCATGGTGGCTCAGCAGTTAGCAATTCTGCCTCAGTGCCAGGGACCCAGGTTTGTTTCCAACCTCTGAAGACTGTCTGTGGAGTTTGCGCATCCTCACCGGAATTGCGTGGGTTTCCTCCGGGTGCTCTGGTTTCCTCCCACAGTCCAAAGATGTGTAACTTAGGTGAATTGGCCATGCTAAATTGCCCATAGTGTTCAGGGATGTGTGGATTAGGTGTATTAGTCAGGGATAAATGTCACGGAATAGGTTTGGGTGGGATACTTTTTGGAGAGTTCGTGGTCTTGTTGGGCTGAAGGGCCTGTTTCCACACTGTGTAGGGATTCTATGGAAAAAAACATTTTATCTGATTCCATGTCTTGAAATCTGGTAAATAAAAATGAGCTTTGTCTATGTTCAACTTCAATATTTATAAAATACTAATCTGCTGAAAAAACAGCTTTGTAATGGTGAAGGTCATTTGGCCCATTGTCTGTACAGGATGTTCAAATGTGCATCATGAATTAATGTCTTTATTCTGCCCTCGCATGCTTGATCCTTTTTATGAGCAGAAGCACTTCTCCCTCTTTGCTGACCAGACCTTGTGATTTTGAAAAGTCCACCAGATTTCCTCTTGGAGTGGGTTCCAAGGAGCAATTTCTTCTTTCGCCCAGTTTCTTCAGTGCTTTTTAACTGTAGTATCTCACGTCTGAGATGTATGTTGCAAAAGTCCCCTTCACACTCTCACTAATACATTCAGTTTCTAATGTGGCACCCAAAACTAGTATGCAAGGCTCAAGCTGAAGTCAAACAAATTGCTCCAAATGAAATTTCAGCAGTCATTTTCTGTTCAATCTACTAACTGCTTTTGTAAAATTCTAGACTATCGTCCTTGCAGTTCACAATGCTTCCAAACTTTTATCAACAATGAACTTTAAAATTGTACCCTGAACTCCAAAAACATAGACTAGGACTAGTCCTTCTCACTATCCTTTTTCTACTATTAGGTGTCAGTCATTATTCTAACATCTCTTCACTTCCTTGAGTTGTTTTCTGGACTTGGGAACGTTGTTTATCTTTGTTCTCAACTGTGTTTTCTGCCTGATACTGGGTATTTGTTCTAAATTTTTTTTTCGTTGGGACTCTGGATGTTAATCCCTTTTTTGTTTTCTTTTTGAGGGACTGTTCATACCTTGACTGCATCTAAACTATAAGAGTATTAAGCTTAAATCATGTAGCTGTTAAATATCTGGGTTCCTCATTTTAAATTTTATTCTGGGGAAATCTGCTGTTCTTGGTCTGGCTTTTGAGATGTGAAACGTACAATGTGGTTGGTTCTCATCCAGTAGGAAAGCAAGCTACTTGGACTTGTATTGTCCTGGCAAGAATTGCAATGATCGGAAGTTAATCCATTGCAATCTGGTCTGGGCATTCAGCATTGGAAAATCAGTTGGTGGTAAGATCATATTTTTGACTCACCCAATGTTTTCTTGAATAGTTCAGTTAGAGAAATAACTGAACGAGGCCTGAAAGTTAGAAGTGACTGCAAGTATAATACAATAAGTTTGTGCAGTGCTTTTTGAATCTCGATAGCAAGATGTGGGCTGATGAGTGTAAAGGTGTGGAAGATTTTCACAGTAGCTTTTAGCTGTTACTAACAAGTTTCAATTGTTTTTCTGGATAGCTTGAAAGTAAAGAATGAGGTAGGCGAGAAGACTTCCTAAAAACATAGTTTTTCCAGTCACCTTTTTTTTGAGCAGCTTTTCATGAAATTAGCAATTCCAACAAGAATTAAGTCATTAATGTGCCTTTATTTTCTTTTTCTTTTAGGTCAGGCACAGAAATCATGTTTTGTTGAGTTCCTGATTCTTCAAGAGTAGAGCAAGTGTTGCTAATTGGGAAGAAATTCACACCTTCGGTTGAATTGCCTTGCAGGAAAGTGGTGGGTGCAGTGCTTTGATCATAAATCTGTTCAAGGTTTTACTTAAATGAAATTCTACTAAAATGAGCTTTCAAGGTAACAATTCCAGCAAGGTAGCATGCTCAGAAAATGAGAGAAGAAATTACTTTCATCTCCCTGTTTTGATCAGTGACCCAAATGGTAATCAAGTTGCCTGCAGCACAGAAGTATCTTCCGAAGCTATCCGTGTTAGAACCCCATTGACTAATGGAAGCTGTGAGTGCCCAGATATACAGATAAACCCAATTAATATTGGTGTTGATGTCAGGATAATGGTTTCTGACCAAATAGCTTGTAGGCCTCAGGATATGAATGGACCTGAATTGAAAATTGCTGGTAACTCTTTCTGCGATCTTGCAGCACCTACTTGTATGGTTCTCACTAGTTCACAAAGTAACTCTTCAGATTGTCACCGATGGCTGGCTGATAAGTGTTGTCATGCAAAGTGTTCTGTTACATCAACAGATCCAGGGCAGAGGAAGATGGAACAAGACACAGTTGATGCAAGACAAGTGACTTTTGACCAAACCATGACTGAATGCCATGTGGCAGATTGTGAGGATGAGCTCAGCACTTGTGATACCAGTGAAGATTGCCTAAAGAAATTGGAGCATCGTGTTTCAGATGACTGCTTTAAATTATGTCCAAGTGCCAGTTCTAATGACACAGTAATGCGAATTGCAATGAATAAGGAAATAAATTTGAAATATTCAGTACCATCTTCTGAATCCAAGTTGGAAATGAAGCACAATGTAGATGACATGGAATGTGATTCTAGTGTGTATGTTGTTGAATCACCTGTATTTTCAAACAGTTCAGATTATTCAGTTGTAATGTCAGATCAATCATTAGACACATTTGAAAATCCAGGTGAGACTGAGATGCTGAACACTACACAAATTATAAATCAAATATCTCAGGAAACCAACTTGAATTTTGAACAGTGCACGCCCTTAGAGAAGAGTCAGTCACATGCCTTGGGTAAAGTTCAAGAAACGCGTTCTTTTAACTTCAGTACTGGACCAGCCCTATGCCCCACCCTAAATCCACATCACAATTTTGGAGATAAAGTAGGTGGAACAAGCTACAATACATTTGATAAATGTGTGAAACATCAACCAAATGCAACAGATATTCAGTTACAAGTTGCAAATGAATATTACACTGAAAGAACGCCTGTAACACAGACAGGTGAATCTAAACTTCACGAAATGCCAAAAAGCTCAGCACTGAACACCACATTCATAGTGTTAAAGGACACAAGTGATGATTCTAAATTTGGATCTGAGGTTGACAGTTGGGTGACTGATGTAAAGGAGCTTGTAACCCAACCAGGAACATCTGTGCAAGGAAATGTAAACGATGAAACCTTTTTCGTTTCCAGTCCATCACTTCATGAACATAACTTCTCTTCAAATACATCGACTCCTTTGCCAGAGTCCAGGAAAATCATTTTCTTCAGCTCACCGCTTCAGAAACCAGCAGGTTTATCTGACAGTGAAAACTGTTGCACACCTCCAGTGGAAGAGACCCCAACTGACATGATTCTGCATCCAGGTGCAAGGAGTTCTGTGCAGAAATCGGGCTCCAGAATGAAATGCAACACCAATGTCAATTCAAAATTATCAAAAGTAGAAATCAAATCCTACCCTAAACCTAATTTTAATAATGTTAAACCCAAAGTTGTGTCCAGAGCTCAGCAAATGTCATCAGTATCAAAAAGTCATGTAACTCCTGTGGCAGGAGTTTCATCAAAGAATTTTCCAAGGTGCAGTAGTTCCATCTCATCTATTGAGTCTCCGTGTGCTCTATCTCCTGCACCAAAACACAGAAAGGAACAACTTTCACAGTCAGCATTGAAGCCAAAATCTGACAATGTACAATTCCAGAAGGCGGTGTTTAGGAAGAGGATTTATGCAAGTGAGCAGCAGACTTCTGGGATTACAGTAAAGAGAAACTCAAAATCCAGTCGCAGTATCAGCCCTCAAGCCAAAGTATCTTCAACATCTACTTTTGTCGGTAGAACTGAAAGTCACGGATATGGCTCCATGCACATGGCCAAGGCATGGCCCCCTTCTGTGGGAGCTAATGCATGTGAGCTTAAAACCCGTCACTCTGGAGTAGAAGATGTCAGTCTGCCAAGACCAGTGATTCCAAGTGTTAAACCAAGGTCACGTTGTGGAAGTTCGGCAGGTGACACAGATGATCACCTGCTTCAGAGTAATAGTCCAGCAGCTGCTGCTTGTGAAGAAGTTCACAACAGTCAAGTAAGTAACCATTAATTAAATTCATTTACAATTTGTGCATACACTCTGAATCACAAAATTTACCCAATGTAGCTGTCATTATTTGAAGAATTTAATTTCGTTATAGCCAGTTCAGGGTGAACCAAAAGTGTTTACCTTGTTATCTAAACTGAATTGTTTTTAAAAAATCTGAAAAATGCCTTTTAAGGAATGGGATCACTGCTCATGTTTTTTTTAAAATGTACCTTTTCTGCTTGGCTGACACACTTGAATTGGAGTTCTTGTACCAGCCTTGATAAAGATGTGTAGGTAATTTAGGCATGTGTAACGACAAGGCAGTAGTGGGTGGTGATGGCTGAACTAAATGTTGGCTATTATTAGTATTATTTATTAATTTTAAGTTTTTTATTTTTAAAATATTATTTACTTGAATGGAAATGGTATAAGAGTTGTTTCCTGATTGAGATTGTCTCACGAGACAAGTAACTTTTGTTTGCCTTTTGAGGAAATTATTTTGGAATTTTATTCATCTGTCAACCATTTACCTATGCAAGGGTTGGGTGATGGGATGCACAAGAAGTATGAGGGGAAATGAGGATTCTGACCTGAAAAGTTACTACAAATTGGAGCAGCAGTAATATGTGGAACAAGTGTCAGTTTTAGGAAAACAATTTTGGAACTTGCTGAATCAAACACTGTAGCATGCTGGCCTGCACATTGATCTTTGGAAAAAACTTAAGTTCTGGGCAGATTATTAAACCAGCAAATTGTGCTATGTACAAGTGACATAATATGAAGCAAGTCATTCTGCCACTGGTGCTTCCACCATGCAATATCATTTTGAATGATCAGATCTAGTCTTTTAAATCCGAATGGCCCCTCTACCTTAATGCTTCAACGTAAACCAAAAAATCTGTTATATTCATCTTTTCGATGCTTAATCTGAGGTTGGCCTTCAATAAATTTAAGAATCAGTCTCTGTTACTCTCCACAATGGTCCATTGATTAGTGACCTTTTAAAAGAAACTAAACTTGCACTCAGTTTTAAATGTTGTTGTTTTTTGTATTTATCAAACATACCCTCATTATACATTCATCCCCCATCCCACTCAGAATAACATCCCCATAACATTGTTAAATCTGTCTCCACAGATGGTGTTTGATAGAGTCACATCTAGCACCTTTTTTTAAAAACTTCAAATCTCCAGCATTTGCCGAATGTTTGTCTTCTGTTTTTCAATGTTGCCCTGGACAATTCCTTTTTGAACCTTATTGTTTCTTATAAAAAGTCCTTTTCATTTCAAATTGCAATGAGTTTAGGCCCAAATTTGCGCAATCTGTCCAGGCAATCCTTTTCATTCCAGGAATCAACCTAGTAGTCAAAACCAGTTAAATCAGCCTCAAAGACAGTGCACTGAAAACAGTTCAGACCTAAGTGTGGTTGAGCCAATATGTGTAGCAAGATTTCCCCATATTTTATAATGCATCCACATTGCAAGAAAGACTAACATTGTATATTTGCCTTAGGAATTGGTGTATCTGCATGCTGACCTCTTGATCTACAAGAACAAATTTATGTTAAATGATTATTTTCCATATGTTTAAATCTGCTTGTGAGGTCGTCTGAGCAGCTGCCTACGTTTAATCTGCACAGGCGCAAATGGTTGTGCATTGTAAGCAGCTCTGGCCATTCACTAGATTTGTCTGTGCGTCATCCAATTCAACTTTGTTCTAACTGTTTAGGTCCAGCATTGATCCCTGTAGTAGGCCACTTGTTAAATCTTTCCAATGTGGAAATGATTCTTAACTTCCTGTTGGTTAGCTAATTCTCTTGCTTTTTACACCTTAGAGTGAGCTTTTTTTTCGTGTTGTCAAATGCGTTGTGGATGTGGCACACATTTCCACAGGCTCTCCTTGATCCAATTTGAAGACTGCATACGTTGGTATATAAGCAGCAAAATATTCAATATGCTTAAGGGAGCTTTCAGTGCTTCAGGCACTGAATCTTTACTCTGTGTGCTTATACAAGGAAAGGAAATTGGGAATTTTGCCAGTTGCTGCAGGCATAGTTTAACAGAAGTTTTCCATAAATAGACTCCATAAATATGAAGTAGTAATTTGAAGGAAAATGAGGAAACTTGCTGGATGTATATCCCCTGTTGTCCAAAATATCTATCTTCACAGGCACCTTTAACAAAATCATCACCCAGTATCGCTAGAGTTCAAGTTGGACGGAAGCCATGCCTTGGTGGTAGTACGAAGAGCCAGACTGTGCCGTCTCCCTCTGTGAAGTTGAGAACACTGTCTTCTGCAACCAAATTGCAACAAGGTCATGTGAACCATGATGGTAGTGCTGGAAATATGCATAGTTCAAAAAGTAAACAGCCGTTGATCTCTGGTAAGAAGTTTTTAAAATGTTCCTTTTTAAAACTTTGTGCAGCTTCACATTAATTCAACTGAAACTAACAGAAGCGTTGACAGGAATTACCAAGTTGATTATATTTATGTAAATTTTTCAGGTAATATCATAACTCGATTAAAAATGAGTTTCTAGAATTCACACGAACTAGAAGGATGAAAACCATTGAAAATCAATCAATCTGTAGAAGCAATTTTGTATGCTGTCTTGCAAAATCTTAAGTTCCTGTACTTTGTAGAAGTTTTGAATCAACTCCATCAACAATGTCGTATTCTTCATAGGCTTTCACTTTTTCCAAATGCTATTTTTAACTGAGATAATTGTGTGCTGGTGGTCTTGAGCTTCTAAACTTGTACTACAGATGGGGCTGTGGCATAGTGGAAAAAGTAGGCAAATGATAGCAAGTTTGAAATCAAGTTGAATGAGGTTGTTGATGCATTTGTATTCTTTAACTACCACTAAACCTACTAAATTGCTGTTTCTGAAGCATCGTTATATTAAAAGTTAGACACCCACCTCCATCAAGTCTGTTTGCCAGACATTGCATTTGAAAAGTAATAGAAAATTATTTTAGTAGCTGTTAGATATGTTTTCAAATCCTGGTTATTACTAATAGATGTAATATGTTTGAAGTAAATAAAGGCTGAAAGCTCAAACCTGCAGGTGATAGAATGTCTGATTCAGATATATCATAGTTATGATTAGACTGCCTACAGTATGGGCACAGGCCCTTCGACCCAACAAGTCCACATCAATTCTCCAAAGAGTAATCCACCCAGACCCATTCTCCTACCCGATATTTACCCATTAATGCACCTAACACTATAGGCAATTTAGCATGGCCAATTCGCTGACCTGCACATCTTTGGATTGTGGGAGGAAACCAGATCACCCAGAGGAAACTCCCACAGACACTGGGAGAAGTTTGCACAGTTGCCTGAGGTGGGAATTGAACCAGGGTCCCTGGCGATGTGAGGCAGCAGTGCTAACCACTGAGCCACCATGCCACCCATTATCCTTCTCTCCATTCCATTGTAAACAGTTAACGTTGAAAGGTGTGTTTTTGGTGTTGGTAATGACAGTGCATGCTGTTTAAGAACTGCAAATGCTTGAAGCTCTTTGTGGTCTGGGTGGCTATGTGAAAAAGAGGTACTTTTGGCTGGATAACTTCCTGGGTTTCAAAGCTCAAGCAATAGATGGGGCACTAAAGTGTGTACACGTATGCAAACGTATGAATTGTAAAGAAGATGGGCGTGTTGGACAGATTGCTATGTGGAGTTTTGTGACAGACCTGTCTCCAGGAAGGGCAAGACTTCATGGTAAATATTTGTTTAAGTTGTTCAGGAATGACAAGAGATATCCATAAGTAAGGTTCTTGTAGTCCTGGCAAGTGAAGATGTCTCGGCATTCAACAGCAGTCAATTTGGATAGAGTTATGGAATAAATAGGGTGAAAATTCATTGCTTGATGTAGTCTGTAGACCACCAATTAGTGGAAAGGATGTATAAAGGTTGAAAAGAACCAGTCTGCTGTGTAATGCCCACATTGAGTAGTTAGAATGAGGAATTTGAAACAGCCAAATGTAGACTGGGATACTGGAAGTGTAGGTGCAGCAAGGGACAGTATTCCTAAACTGGTTTCATGAGTGTTTCCCACAGCAAGTATCCAGCCCAACAAGGAAGGATTTTTGATCTGATCCTCAAATGAAATTGGCCAAGTGTTTCCAGTGTCAATGGGTGAGCAATTTAGCGACAGTGATCATTGCATCATAAGGTTCAGGATAGTGTTGGAGATTAACTTGCAACAATCTAGAGTCAGAAAAATCAATTGACTGAGAACTGACTTTAATGGAGCATGAACAGCTGAGCAGAATGGATTGGAATAAGAGGTTGTTGGGAAAACCATTAACTGAAAAATGGATAGTCTTCAAAGAGCATATGCTTTGAGTACAGTCAAGTTCTATTCCCTCTGATGAAAAACATTAGGATAGACAGTGCCATGAATGACTGGTTGAAATGAATATTAAAATGTGTGTTTATGACCAATGTGAGGTTTAGCTCAGTTGGTTGTATAGCTGGTTGGTGATGCAGAGTGACATCAACAGTAAGTTGAGTTCCTGTACCACCTGAAGTTAGCATAAAGGCTCTTTTCAATCTCTCCCATCACCCTGAGGTATGGTGATCTTCTAGTTAAACTCAATGCGGTAAAAACAATGACTGCAGATGCTGGAAACCAGATTCTGGATTAGTGCTGCTGGAAGAGCACAGCAGTTCAGGCAGCATCCAAGTAGCTTCGAAATCGACGTTTCGGGCAAAAGCCCTTCAGGAATAAAGGCGGTGAGCCTGAAGCATGGAGAGATAAGCTAGAGGAGGGTGGGGGTGGGGAGAGAGTAGCATAGAGTACAATGGGTGAGTGGGGGAGGGGATGAAGGTGATAGGTCAAGGAGGAGAGGGTGGAGTGGATAGGTGGAAAAGAAGATAGGCAGGTAGGACAAGTCTGGACAAGTTATGGGGACAGTTACTGAGCTGGAAGTTTTAGAGCTAGGTTGAGGTGGGGGAAGGGGAAATGAGGAAGCTGTTGAAGTCCACATTGATGCCCTGGGGTTGAGGTGTTCCGAGGCGGAAGATGAGGCGTACTTCCTCCAGGCATCTGGTGGTGGAGGCCCAGGACCTCCATGTCTTCGGCAGAGTGGGAGGGGGAGTTGTAATGTTGGGCCACGGGGCGGTGTGGTTGATTGGTGCGAGTGTCTCGGAGATGTTCCCTAAAGCGCTCTGCTAGGAGGCGCCCAGTCTCCCCAATGTGGAGGAGACCACATCGGGAGCAACGGATACAATAAATGATATTAGTGGATGTGCAGGTAAAACTTTGGATGTAGAAGGCTCCTTTAGGGCCTTGGATAGCAGAGCGCTTTAGGGAACATCTCCGGGACACCCGCACCAATCAACCACACCGCCCCGTGGCCCAACATTACAACTCCCCCTCCCACTCTGCCGAAGACATGGAGGTCCTGGGCCTCCTTCACCACCAGACGCCTGGAGGAAGTACGCCTCATCTTCCGCCTCGGAACACTTCAACCCCAGGGCATCAATGTGGACTTCAACAGCTTCCTCATTTCCCCTTCCCCCACCTCATCCTAGCTCTAAAACTTCCAGCTCAGTAACTGTCCCCATAACTTGTCCAGACTTGTCCTACCTGCCTATCTTCTTTTCCACCTATCTACTCCACCCTCTCCTCCTTGACCTATCACCTTCATCCCCTCCCCCACTCACCCATTGTACTCTATGCTACTTTCTCCCCACCCCCACCCTCCTCTAGCTTATCTCTCCATGCTTCAGGCTCACTGCCTTTATTCCTGATGAAGGGCTTTTGCCCGAAACGTCGATTTTGCTGCTCGTTGGATGCTGCCTGAACTGCTGTGCTCTTCCTGCACCACGAATCCAGAATCTGGTTAAACTGCCACTAGTCATCTCTCTTAAATGCTAAAGCAGCTGATGGTCTCTTATGATTTGACTGTATAGTCTGCCTTATAATAAAATTTGGAATAACCAGGAGTATGGGCAGTTTGCGGTGGGGGAGCTGAGAAAGCAAATGAGGAACTGAGAAAAGGCTAGTAGCTATCATGGAAGGAAATCCCAGAATGTTCCATCAGATAAACAGTAAGTGGATAAGTGAAATGTAAGGCCAGTCAGACCAAAAAATGGATTTATAGGTGATGGTAGTGTCCATGGCTAAGGTATTAAATGCTTTACATCCTGTTTTTACAAAAGAGAATACTGCCTCGGTCATGGTGACAGAAACTGTCTGTCACTAGGAAGATCAAAATTATTGAGTATAGTCTTGATTGTTGGCAGTTAAAATTGACAAGGCACCAAGTCTGGCTAAGAGGCACCTGAGGATTTTGAAGGAAGTGGAATAGAATTGGTGAGGCAAATGCCATAAATATTCAGTCATCTTGGTCATGGGCGGGGGGGCGGGGCGTGGTACCTGAAAACCGAATTGGAAACATTGTAGACTGACTTGAAAGAGGCTGCGAGGAAAAGCCCAGCAATTGTGGATCAGTTAGTTCAAGTTTGGTGTGGAAACTTCTGGAAACAGGAGATTCATCTGGAAGAGTCAAAATGGATTTCTAAAGTAGAAATTGTATTTTAGCAAGGAGGTAAGAGGCTTTATCAGGGTGGTACAGTATAGTGTATGGGCATTTGATACAGTGCCACAGGAAAGTTGCTGGTCACTGAATAAAAAAGGGCAGTAGCAATCTGAAGATAAAATTGGTTAAGTGATAGCAATCAGTAATAGTCAATGGGCTCGAAAAGATTGTTAATGTAATTCCCTGAGACCCTTCTGCAAATTTTAATTTGAATCTGGATGAATCGTGGAAAATCCCCAAGCTTGTAGGTGGCAAACTAAGAAGGACAGTAGCGTTCTGAGGGTCATTTTAAAAAGTTGGAGAGAGTGGATATATGGCAACTAAGTTGCAATGCAGGAAAATGAGGTGGCACACTGGTATGTTTAAAAACAACGAATGATAGGGGGTGTAATTCTACAAGGGGTGTAAGAGCAACAAGACCTTGGTGTCTGTGTGCACAGCTCATTGAAGGTGGGAGGACAAGTGCAGAGAACAATTAAGAACACTGCTTTATTTTCTGTCTGGAAATAAAGTATAAGAGCAAGGTGATGTTGAACTTGTACAAGATACTTGTTACACTCCAGCTGAGATCTATGTAATTGTAAGGCCACATTGAGGAAAGATATTTGAGTGCATTGAAGAGCAAGAATTGTTCTAGGAATTAAAAATATTTCAACTGAAGTTAGATTGAAGAAGCTGGCACTTTTTAGAGATGACAAGACTGGAGATTTGATAGAGGTTTTCAAAATAATGATCGGGCTGGACAGTAGATAGGGAGAAGCTAATGCTTTAAAAATGAATAAGGGCAGGTTATTAGGTCAGGATGACGTGAAACAAGCTTTCTCTGTGCTGGTAGTTAGGGGATGCACTACCTGGAAATGTGGTTCACGTGGGTTCAATTGAGGTATTCAAGAGGGCATCTATCATTATTTAGAAATGGTGCATACAGATGTGGGGTAAAGCCAAGAGATTTGCACGAGGTAATAGAATTAGTGCAGGCATGATGGGCTGAATGGATTCCACTTGGAGCATAACTGTGATTCTGTAATTGACCCATGTGCCACTGTTGAAAATGGCACGTGGTAATCTCAAGTGCAATTTATTCCTTGAGCCATCAATTGTACGGTTGACACATGTTCGTGTTGTTTTGAGCTTGAGTCACAGGAATTGTGGGTGATTTAATGTATTGCCTGAGTGATTTGACACTACTGAAAACAGTATTTTTACTTTAGAAAGTTCCCAGCAATGTAAAGGAAGATAAATCAACACTTGAATGCATTGTATTGTCATGTAAACATGAGATATGGTTTCAAGTGGTTGTCTTAATGCTTATAAACAATCACAAGTGTCTTTGGTGCTATTTGAATCTATTTTGACTCTTGTGCTGCTGGTGGCTGAATTGCAAGGAAATCTGGCAAAGCTGAAATGAATGAGTTTGCACCACAAGTTAGGTTTTGCTTGTAATTATGTAGTTTGAAATGGCAAAATGACTTTGTATTGTAAGAGAGAGACTTTGAGGTGATTTTTAAAACTAGCTGGTTTAATTTGTGCCAGAACAAAAATCTGTGGGGTGCAGGCTTAGATTTCAACTAACTTAGGCTTGCGGAGTGGAAATTACCAACATGATGCCAGGACTTATTTACTGACTGAAGCCACGTTTCACACATTGGTTTTCATATTTTGGGTATTTCTGGAACCCTTTGAATTCAACTTTTCCATGTCTGGGATACTTATTTCATATGGCTGGCAACCAGTTTGCATTGGATTCTCCAGTGTAATTTGCTCAAACCAGGGCAAAAGATTAAAGACCTTTTTTTAAGATCAAATTGCTGTTAAACCTTGCAAAGGCTAACAAAATGTCAATAGTGGAAAAAACCGGTTGGAGGGCAGCCTTTCTGTCATTAGTCACATCACAGACCAAACATAGTGACCATTTGAGTTTCCAATTACTTCACCCATTTGAAAATCATTGGTCATACTCTTTAAAAATGCTTTTTTGACCTTCTAAATTTTCTTGTATTTTGTTAAGCCTACATTCAGCTGCCAAAACACTTGGTGTTGGAAGTTTCTATAGAAATGTGAAATACATTTAAAGCACACAATAGCTGTTGGAGTGTGACATGGGATAAGATGTAGCAAATTAGGCCATTCAGCCCATCAAGTCTGCTCTGCCATTCAGTTTGTGGCTGGTTGTCAACTCCACGTTCCTGTCTCTTCGCTCAGAACCCTTAAAGACTCTGTGTATCTCAGCCTTGAATATACTTAATGATACAGTCTCTGTAATAGGGAATTCTACAAATTTGAGCCCTGAGATTGGGGGTAAGAAGTTAATAAAATCATGGAGAGTATGAATCGGGTAAACAGACAAAGTCTTTCCTTGGGGTGAGGGTCTAGAACTAGAAGGTATATGATAAGGGTGAGAGGAAAGATTTAAAAGGGGCCCAAGGAGCAACTCTTTCATGCAGAGGGTCGTGTGTGTATGAAATGAGCTGACAGAGGAAGTGGTAGAGGCTCGTATAATTGCAACATTTTAAAAGGTATCTGGATGGATACATGAATAGGAAGGGATATGGGACAAATGCTGGCAAATGGGACTAGATGGCTTTGCGATATCTGGTCTATGTGTGAGTTGGACCGAAGGTTCTCTTTCCATGCTGTACATCTCTGACATGATTTGTCTTAAATGGGTGACCCTTCACTCTGACAAGCTCTGTGGTCTTGGCTTTCCCCTTATGGGAATCTATCTCCCGCTGCACCTAAGCCGTTTTAAGAATGTTGTATTTATACGATCTGTCTCCTTTTGTACTTCAGTGTGTATAAGTGCAACTTGCTCAACCTCTGCTTATAAAATCCCTCCATTCCTCGGATCAGCTTTGTGTACTTACACTCAACTGCCTCCAATGTCAGTGTGCTTTTCCAAAAGTACCAAAACTGCTTGTGTTTCAACTGTGTGCCTTGTATAGTTTTCAGCAATATCTCTCTTACGTTCAATTTCCTTAGAAGCAAAGACCAACATTGAATTTGCTTTCCCTCTTAACTGCTGAATTTAAAATTAAGCAAGCTGAAACTTGAGCCATAACTTAATTTGTGGAACGCGAGTCCAATTTGTGACTAGATTATCAATTTTGTCAAAAACCATTCTACTTGGTTGCTTTGAGAAACAAGCTTGGATAATACATCAGTCATTGTCTTGCCAACTGGAATCCATATCAGTGTCATTTGTTTCCTCAGTCAGCCGTATTGGGAGAGCAGAAGTTAACCAAGTTGTTTTTATTGTGAAACCTTGGTTTCTTGGGCATTCAGATGCAATACTTTGAAAACAATTTGATCATGCCTTTCAAACAACTTTGGGTTTCTTCTTTTTCTTTTGAAGATACAGCATACTGCAACTTTTGCAAAATGGCAATATGATTTGACTCCATTAGTCTACTGGCAATTATGAAAGGGCAATAAGTGCTGAGGATCTGAAAAGTTGACTGCAGAGCTAGGTTGGAAGCTGAAGAGCAGGATGAGTGGAGTAGTGATCTCAGGTTTGCAACTGGTGCCATGAGACGCTGAGAAGCAATCACAAGTGGAGTTTAACATGTGGCTAAGAGGCTGGTGCAGGAGGGAGGACTTCGGGTTAGACCATTGGGAAGGTGATATCGGTACACGAAGCATGAGTTGCACCTGAATTGGAGGAGCACAAACGTCCTGGGTGAGAGATTTGTTTGTGTGGTTCGGGAGGGTTTAAACCAGTTTGGTAACTGGGTGGGAACAAGAGCGACATATGAGAGGGAGTTAGTCGTAGATGTAGTGAATCTATTGGGAAGGTTTCTCATGTGATGAAACAAAAGGATCAGCTAAAGTATGTCTGCTTTAATGCAATGAGTGCCTGAAATAAAAATGACTAACTTTAGAGCATGGATCAGTACTTGGGACTATGATGTTGTGGCCATAACGGAGATCTGGGTTTCATGGGCAGGAACGGTTGAGAGATGATCCAGGGTTTAAACATTTTAAAAAGAACAAGGAGGGTGGAAAAAGAGGAGGGGTGTAGTATTACTAATCAGAGTGCATCACAGCTACAGAAACTAAGGTTGTCAAGGAAGGTTTGTCTACTAAGTGAGTATGGGTGGAAGTTGGGAGCAGCCACCTCCATTGGAGGGTTTTCTACAGACCCCCTAATAGCTGTAGGGAGATGGAAGAACTCGTAGGCTGGCAGATATGGAAAAATGCAGATGTAGCAGGGTTGTTATGGGTAACTTCAACTTTCTCAATATTTACTGGAACCTCTTTTAGTGCAGATGGTTTGGATGGAGCCGTTTTTGTCAAGGTGTGTTCAGGAGGGTTTCCTTGCTCAGGATGTAGACAGGCCAATGAGGGGAGAGGCCATTTTAGGTTTGGTGCTGGGCAACGAGCCAGGAGAGGGGTCCGATCTCACGATGGGCTAACACTTTGGTTACAGTGACCACGATTGCCTCACACTTACCATTGCCTTGGAGAGGGAAAGGAGCAGTTACCTAGGGAAGATATTTAATTGGGGAAAAGTTGGGAAGTATAGACTGGGCGCAATTGTTCTACAGAAAGGGCACAACAGACTTGTGGAGACTCTGTTTAAGGAGCAGTTGTTGCGAGTGCATAAATTTGTTCCTCCTGAGACTGGTAAGATTAAGAAGATTTGGATGATGAGAACAGAGGAGCTTCTCTTCAAAAGAAGGAAGGCAGCTTATGTAAGGTGGACGAAGCAAGAATCTAACACAGTTTTAGAGCATTACAGACTTATTAGAAAGGAGCTTAGAAATGGACTGAGGAGAGCCAGGAGGGGGCACGAAAAAGGCTTGGCAATAAGGATTAGGGAGAACCCAAAGGTATTTCACTCATGCGTGAGT
The DNA here is from genome assembly GCF_047496795.1 of Chiloscyllium punctatum. NCBI lineage: Eukaryota > Metazoa > Chordata > Chondrichthyes > Orectolobiformes > Hemiscylliidae > Chiloscyllium > Chiloscyllium punctatum. Next base: position 86,596,201 of record NC_092739.1, on the reverse strand, counting down.
GATCAGGGAGAAGGTAGGGCTGGTCAGGGATAGCATAGGGAACTTGTGCGTGGAGTCTGAGCAGATTGGGAAAGCCCCAATGAGTTGTTTGCTTTAGTTTAAACAAAGGAAAGGGACCTTGTTGTGAATGAGAACTTTGAGGAGCTGGGAAATATGCCTGAACAGATCAAGATTGATGAAGTTGATGTGCTGGAAAGTTTGGAAAGCATTAAGATTGAAAAATCCCCAGAGCCAGACCAGATTTATCAGAAGTCCCTCCGGGAAGCGAGAAAGAGGTTGCTAAGCCGCTGGTGAAGATCTTTGCTTCCTCACTCTCCATGGGAGTTGTACCAGAGGATTGGAGGGAGGTGTGCGTTCTTTTCAAGAAGGGGAATAGGGAAACCCCCCCCCTCCCCCGGCAATTACAGACCAGTCTATCATCTGTGGTCAGCAAAGTTTTGGAAAGCATTCTGAGGGATAGAATTTCGGACTATTTGGAAAAGCATAACATGATTAAAGGCAGTCAGCATGGCTTTGAGAGGGGCAGGTCTTGCCTCACAAATCTTACTGAGTTCTTTTGAGGGGGTGATGAGAAGGGTCAACGAAGGTCAAGCAGTGGATGTGGTGTATGTGGATTTCAGCAAGACTTTTGATAAGTTCCCAATGGTAGGCTCATTCATAAAATCAGGAGGTATGAGATATGGGGAGATTTGGCTGTCTGGATTCAGAATTGATTGGATGATAGAATGCAGAGAGTGATTGTAGGTGGAAAGTATTGTGCCTGGAAGTCATTTGAGTGGTGTCCTGCAGGGCTCTGTTTTTGTGCCTCTGCTCTTTGTAGTTTTTATAAATGACTTTGACTTTGAGGAGGAGGTTGAGGGATGGGTAAGTAAATTTGCAGATGACCAAGGTTGGAGGTGCCACTGACAGTATTGAGGGCTATTGCAGGCTGCAGCGCGATGTAGACAGGATGCAGAGCTGGGCTGAGCAATGGCAGATGGAATTCAACCTGGATAAATGCGAAGTGATGCATTTTGGAAGGTCGAACTTGAATGCTGAATATAGGATTAAAGACCGGATTCTTGGCAGTGTGGAGGAATAGAGGGATCTGGGTGTTCACACATGCATAGATCCCTTTATAGTTGCCACCCAAGTGGATAGGGTTGTTAAGGTATACGGTGTTTTGGCTTTCATTAACAGGGGGATAGAATTTAAGCTGAGGTTTTGCTGCAGCTCTACCAGACCCTGGTGAAACCACACTTGGAATATTGTGCCCAGATCTGGTTGCCCTACTATAGGAATGATAGAGGCTTTGGAGAGGGTGCAAAGAAGGTCTACCAGGATGCTGCCTGGACTGGAGGGCTTACCTTATGAAGGAAGTTTGAATACGCTCAGACCTTTCTCTCTGGAGAGAAGGAGGAAGAGAGGTAACCTGATTGAGGTGTACAAGATAATGAGGGGCATGGATAGAGTCAATAGCCAGAGATTTTTCCCCAGGGCAGAATTGACTGGTACGAGGAGTCATCGTTTGAAGATATTAGGAGGAACGTATAGAGGAGACTTCTGAGGTAGGTTCTTTACGCATTCCCAGTGGTGGTGGTGGAAGCAGAGTCATTAGGGATGTTTAAGCAACTGCTGGACATGCATATGGACAGCAGTGAATTGAGGGGTGCGAAGGTTAGGTTACTTTAGTTAGGATTAGGAATAATCATCGGCACAACATAATGGGCCAAAGGGCCTGTTCTGTGTTGTACTTTTCTATGTTCTGTGCTGGCCAGCCCATAACTCCTTCATGGCATGTGAATTTGGGAGGGAAAAACAAAACTAGTACTAAAGTCAAGTGAGACACTCAGTTGTAATAAATATTAGTTTCAACAGATTGTAACTTCACATTTTTTTTTGTAGTAAGGGCATTGCTGGCTGGGTCAGCATTTATTTGTACTTTGCCCTTGATAAGGTATTGGAGAGCTGATGCCTGCTGGGAGCTTAACTGTTGTTGGGGCTGCACCTATTAAAGCTTGGGTACCTGATTCCAACAGGAAATATACCAGAGCTGTTGCGACCAACATTTGGAAATTTTGTCCAATCATTCGTTGGTTGAGGTTTTTTCCTGGGATATGGGCACAGCTGCATTTATTGCCCATTTCTAACTTTTGAGAAAGAAGTTGAGAGTCACTCACCATGACTATGTATATTAAGTTGCATTTAAGCCAGACCAGGTAAGGTTGTCAGATTTCTTTCTCTAAAGGAATTTTTTTTTTTTTTTGGAGAAAAAAGAATTTGGTGTCACCTTTGCACTTAAGTTCTTATTTCAGATTTCATATCCATGGTGAGATTCCCACTCATGTTCCTAGAATAGTCTGAGGTTCTGGATTGAAACTCCAGAAATATTACTAGGGATGTAAAATAGTGAATCAATAAATCTTGGTCTTGCTATTAATATATTGCAATTGATGTTTAAAACCAATTAGAAAAATCAGTGATTTTTTTTTTTGCAAAAGCCATTACTGTTTAAGGAAATTACACTGCACTACATTTGCTGTAGCTTTACTGGTTGCTTTTTAAAAAAAATTAAGAAAGTCCAAGGAATTCTTTACTGGAGCTTGCAACCTCCTGGATGCTCACATTTTGTGATTACTACAGTTAAACCAAACCCAAGCGAAACCCTGAGTTTGGAGAACTGGCCACTCCATTGTTAAACTAGATTCTTTCACACCTTTTGCCTTTAGGACGGCCTCTTCCAAAACAGGACAAAGCGACTGTTTTAAAGAGACAGCATTGTCACAGTATTCACATTTAAATACTTAACCAATATACTTTGATAATTTAAGTGGTTACTTTAGGAAATGATATTTACATCCCTACTTAAAACAACATCACCATCTCTCCTAAAGTGGGGCCAGGAACAGTTATATCACAGATTCCTCTAGAAGATATATATTCAAGAACTGTAACTGTCATGCCAGAAGGAAACAATTTATTAATTGCAGCCTTATATCTTCACGTGATTTGCTAATCACGATCAATGACTGATCTTGTAAATACTAAATGCATGGCAAAATATACTCTAGATTCTGGTTGATTTCATAATCCCAAAGGGCCTGTCATATGGTGAAAATTAACATAAGAAGTAAGAATCTTTTCTGCATCTGTCCTCAAAATTGACCAATGCATATGTGAAGTCTTAAATCCATGCTGAAGATTGCATCCACAGTATTATGTGGCATGGCTTCTTAGTGAGATTAAATCAAAAGTGATCTAACTGTTCAAAGCTAGGTGTTTAAGGGTGTTATAGACTCTTAGCTGCAAAATTGCATGCAATTGCAAAGCGTAAGTCAATAACTTGACGTCAACTTCACTTTCAAGTCAAGCGTGTGTGGTGCTGGAAAAGCACAGCAGGTCAGGCAGTATCTGAGGAGCAGGAATATCAACATTTTGGGCAAAAAGCCCTTCAGGATTCCTGATTTTCCTGCTCCTCAGATGTTGCCTGATTTGCTCTGCTTTTCCAGCACCGCACTCGACTCTGATCTCCAGCATCTGCGGTCCTCACTTCTTTGCCTAATCAACTTTAGCCAGCCAGGGGCATAATCTTGTTTTAATCATTGTTTAACTGAGTTAACTCAACTGGTGTGCAGTAGATAGTTAGCAGATGAGCCACGAACCATGTCTGTTGGGGAACCCAAATTAGACTGACCTTCTACCAGTGCAGATATGGTTGTTCCAGAACCACATCTGACCTTTGCTTGCCTCTAAGATGTGTGAAACTTGTAATAGTACAATTGAAGGTCAAGAGGGTGGTTGTTTGGACTTTGTCAAACCTGACCATTATCTGGTGAGTGTTGCACAACACAAACTAGTAAATTTGAGAGCTTCAATTCAAACCAGGTCTTGTGAAGCTCAACTGAGGATGAACAAAGTAGTTTGAATGTTTGTTTGATACAGAACAGCAATATTACTTGAAAGAAAAGTACTTGTTTGTCAAAGCAAATTGTTCCAATGGAAGGCCAATAGCAAGAGCACCAAATGACTGAGGAAACTAGCTGACAATTAGATTCTGACAGACACATTGTGGAGAATGCACCATTTAATGCTGATTGGACTGTTAAATGCCATGGTTTGTTTAAAATGTCAAACTAGGCCGGTTGACTCTGTGAATAGCTGGAAAAATTAATGGTACTGAAAGCTGGAATCCTCGGTGCCTGATTCTTGACCTCCTATAGTACAAGTCCAGTTTAACTGACTGCCTACAATATACTTCAAGGAATAGACAGTGTCTGCAGTTAAGATGGCCCTTTGGGTGGGCAAGTCAAAACCAGGGGTATGATTTCAGGTAGAAAGTAGTTGGATCTAAAATGAGAATTTATTTTTAAACCTGCAAAGTTGTAAACTTCTGCAATTATGCAGTGGAAAAGAGTTGTGGAAGCTGAGTATTTTAAGGTAGAAATAGATTTGTCAATATCAATGGTGTACAGGGATGTGATCAAAGGCATTAGTGCAGGTTAGATTGCAATCATGTTGAATACCAGGGCAGGTTTAGTAGGCAGGTGGAATTGATGTGGTTCATTGGATTTTCGAAGCTTGTGATAAAGTTCCATTGAGGTCAGCATGCAAAATCTAAGTAATGTGGGATTGGTGTTTATGTACAAGTTTTAAATATTTGGAAATTGGAAACTGTAAGAATAAATGGCTAGTTTCCATGTTGGATAAGAAGTGATGGAGAGCAGGGATCTGATTTGGGCCTCAGCTGTCCACAACAAGGATGTTGCCAGGTTTGGAGGATTTGAGCTATAGAGAGAGGTTGAATGAATAGGCTTGGGCTGTTTTCACTGGAGCATTGGATGCTGAGGGCTAACCATTAGCAGTTGACAAAATCATTAGGGGCATGGATAAGGTAAATGGACAAGGTCTTTCCCCTCTCACCCAAAACCTATGCCCTCTAGTTCTGGACTCCCCAACCCCAAGGAAAAGATATAAAAGAGATCTAAAGGGGAACTTTTTCAGGCAGAGTGTGGTGCATGTGTGGCATGGGCTGCCAGAGGAAGTGGTGGAGGCTGGTACAATTGCAACATTGAAGAGGCATTTGGATGAGTGTATGAATAAGAAGGGTTTGGAGGGATATGGGCCAGGTGCTGGCAGGTGGGACAAGATTGGGTTGGGGATATCTGGTCAGCATGGATGAGTTGGACCCAAGGGTCTGCTTCCATGCTGTATATCTCTGACTCTAATACCAACAATTTGGATGAGGATGTGCAGTGTAACACTTCCAAGTTGGCTGCCATGATGCTCCCAACTATTTTGTGGTGAGGAGGCTATGAAGTGTTTCTTGGGATTTTTAGGCCTGCTGAATGGGCAAATATGGAGCACCTGTAGTATGAAGTGGATAAATGAGGTTCTCCACTTGGATTGGACAGTGTGGTAGTGTTTAAATGATCAATTGGAAAAGGTCCATGTACCAAGAGATATGGGTTCCTATATACTGGTCTTTAAAAGCAAGCAGTTGACCAGGCACAATGATGTTGGCCTTGATTACAACAGGGTTTGAGTCCAGAAAGAAGGAAGTCCAACTGCAGTTATGCAAGGTCTTGAGACTGCAAGTTGAGAATTGCATGTAGTTTTGGTTGTTTTAATGAAGAAAAGATATAGCTACCATAAAGGGAGTGCAGCAAAGGCTCACCCTTCTGATTCCTGGTATGGCATGTTTGTTGTGTCAGGAAAAGTTGGGTCAATTGACCATTAAGTACAAGCTCTTGAGAAGAATGATCTCGTGAAAACAGAAGTAACTGTTCTGGACTGACAGGATATGTTTTTTCTCTGGCTGAAGTCCAGCACAAGGGTTTATGGTCTTGGGATGTGTGGTAGGTCATTTTGGACTGAGAAATTAATTCATTTGGAGATGGGAAAACACTGGGATTTTTTTCACACCTCAGGCTGTGGACACACACCAATCACTACACAATTTACATAAATCCATTTCTTCAAGCTCCAGGGCTTGGAAATATGGCATTGAGAGGAACAACCATGATCATATTGAATGGCAAAGTAGGCTTGTTCAGCTCAATGACCTACTCTAAATTTATCTGATTTTTGAGTTGAAATAAATGTATTTTATGCCTTGTCTGTGGTCTGCAAAGAACAGATCTGCTTATAATTAATGTGGTTTCCATGCAAGTTGATCCTGAACTGGTGGTCAGGCTGATTCCATGGATAATTTGAATGTGCAAATATTTTCCAATTGCACAATCCTATCTAATGTTTGACACAGCTCTGGGAATTTTACAAGTGCAGGTTTATTAGGTGTTGTCAGGATCTTATGAACAGCCAAAGGGATATGTTTATTCCCTGCAGGTCTAGAAAGCCTGTTGATCCTCATGACTGGCAGATTGTATCAAACAACAAGCTCCTTCAGGTGGTTGCCACAAGTAAGGTACTGTCTTGCACGCAACCAGCCCAAGCTGGTAAAACCTAAGTGTCTGATGCAGAATCCCATCTAATGTGGACAATGTTTGCTCAATTTAATTGTTCTGCAGAATTAGGCTGACCGGTCCAAAATTGAAGCTCTGTGGTGCACTGGGAGCTACAACTAATGCACAGAGCCCTGTTCTTAGTAAGCAGAATATGCACAGTAGCTGGACCTGTTCCAACTTGACCGAATAGGTGACAGCCATTCACTGGTTTATTGGTCCACATCTTGTTTTGAGACATCAATCGACCTGCCTGGTTTAAATTTTAAGTTAAGCCTGGCAGTTAATGGTCAGTCAGTACAAATGGTGTATTCTCCATAGCAACCCATCTACCAATCAATGCAATTGCTTGCCAATCAGCATTCTTCTCTTGGGCATTGTTTGGTTATCCCATTATTGGTATTCCCAAATATCTTCAAGCACAAGATGTTTGGAAATTGAGGAAATGGCCTTTTAGAGGATTGTTTTTCTTTTTTCATCTTTGAGTTAGTTCATAGGCCCCTCTGTGTTGTGTGATAGCAACCAATTTTCAAACTATTGGTCCAAAAGCTTTACTTGAACAATTGGAATTGACTGCCAATTTTATTAGTTGAAATATTTAATGTAAATGGCACTTTGATAAAGCAGCCATATTTAATCTTAAACTGCTTTTTTTTAATTCAAAAGATGACATCTGATTTCAAACTAGCTTAATGTCATTAGTTTGTGTGAAGATGGCTGCCAGGTACAAAGTGAACTAATGTATTGTTGATTTTTAGCAAGTCTGGTTTTGCTTGTTTAAAATGACATGTTAAAAGCAAGCTTCATTTCCACAGTGTATTGCTCTAACATTGTGTTACTTGGTAATACCATAGGGTGGTGTGCAACTATAGGACAGTTAATGTAAATTATCAGATGACCATATGCTATTATTAATGACCAAGGTGACTTGAGATTTTACAAAACTGTTTGCACACAACAGTTGAAAAACTTTGAAGTTTCATAAGTTGTGTGTGTGAAGTTTAGACATTAGCTTGGTACTGTATGTAGTTGCCAGCACTATTCAATGTGGTCTCCAACCTGGAAATCATTGCCATGGTTACCTATTTCACTGTGTTCCCAATCCAACTTTTCAAGAGAAAATGTTGTTGCTAAACGTGGCAACAAACAATCCAAGGGGCTTGACTGGAGCATGTAATCTATTGAGAAGAATTGAAAAACCATTTCTTTTTAATCAAGTACAAATTAAACCTAGTGACTTTTCCATGAAATATTCAGAATATCATGATTACTGTTAAAATTGCATGCACGTTTACCACTTCAGTTATGATAGAATTTGGAAGTTAAGCCCACTCGAGTAATATGTTGGCCCAGATATTATGATAAAGCAGTTGGGGCATGTTAATCTGGAGTAAAATGAACAGCATCTGATGTCCACATGCCTAAGTAAGGCATTAGCTGTACAAATTACTCTGCTGTTACAAAAGCAATGTTTACTAGCTGACTAGTAGACATGGATGCAATCAAAATTTGTAATTGGGTGACAAAGCCAAACAACTGCATTAGAACTAGGATAACTTTTTCGAAAGACCCCCCCTCTCCCCACCCCTGCCAGCCCGAACATTCAACAAATCATGGCCAATCACTCCAAGCTACAACCTTTTTATAGCTCCTTGATAGTTCTCAACTCAGTTATACTTCAAATCTATTTTAGTCCTCTTTTTAAATACTTCAATTTGTTTATGTTAAGTGGGTAGGTAAATGCATGGCACTTGCAGTATAATGCAGATTGATGAGAGATTTTCCACTTGAGTAACACAAAAGTATCTGGTTATAGATAGGAACAGGGGCATTGCAGTGACACCTGGGTGTCCTTACACAGCAGTCACTGATAGTAAGCATACAAGTGCAGCAGACCATGAAGTAGGCAAATGTACATGTTCATAATGAGGATTTGAGTAAGGGAAGAGAGATTTCTTGGAGCAATTATGCAGTGTATTGGTGAGAATAGACAAGGAGTTTTGGCTTAGCTGAGAAAGATGTTCTGACTATGGAGGGAGTGCACTGAATGTTTACCAGGCTGACTCTTGGGATGGCAGAACTGGCATATGAAAACAGACTGGATCAGTTAGAATGGTACTCACTGGAGTTTAGAAGAATGAGGTGGATGGATGAAACCCAAGAAATCTCCTGCGTTCAAACAGGACCAGACAAGGCAAAGGATGTTCCTGATGACTGAGGAATCCAGAACCAGGGGGCAAGCCACCATTTCAGACTGAGAAGTGGTGAGCCTGAATGAATGAATTGGGTTTATTGTCATTTGTATTATTACAAAGAACAGAAATACAGTGAAAAGTATACAATGTCACCAACACATGGTGCCATTTTATGTACAAAGTATTTATGTACACTTAAAAAAAGTTAGACTGGATATACATAGTAAAAATTAGGAAAATTTGAGATAAAGCTGAAAATATAGACATGAGCCTTGCAAGAAGGGCTTCCATGTGGTCTGATTGGGCTCCACTGCTTTCGGCTGCCGTGGAATTTTTTGCCACGAAAATTATTTGTGGCCATAATGTTTTCAGGAATTAAATAATTATTAGTTTTAAAGAGACCAAAGGGCACAGAGAATAAGTGAACAATTGGATGATCTGTGCTGACCATATTGAATGTAGCACGCACTCAAAGGACTGAAGGATTACCTATACTCTAAGGCTGCCGAAATATTCTAGCAGAGAGAATTCCAGACACTAGTTACTGTCGTCTTGATGTAATTTCTTCACATTTCAATTTTAAGTGAGAGTAACTCTGCCCCCTAGTTGAGATTCCCCAAATAGTGAAAATATCATCTCAACCTCTACCCTGCCAAGCCCCCTCAATTTTGTACACTTCAATAAGAATTCCGTTAAAGGCAATGAGTAATAGGTAAAAACCTAATCTGGCACATTTTTTTAAAAAGTTAAATCCTTATCCAAGGAATCAGCCAAGTGAATGTCTGATGACCCTCTATCTCCCACTAAATATAGGGACCAAATCTCTCTACAAGTCCAGCTACAGTTTCATCAGTAGCTCAGCTTTTTAAAACCAAACGTGCATTACCTTTAAACTCCACCTTTCAGTGGAGGTCAATTCTGTTTACCTTTAATTATTTACACCAGCATGCTAACTCTGCTTTGAGCACAAGAACCACCAAATTGCTGTGTGCTGCATATTCTTAGATTCTAAATTGAGAGAGACTATCTTTCATCTGACTACCAAGACCTCACACTTTTTACTGCATTGAAGTCAACACTTGTATTCCCGCTCACTCAGTCACCTTGCAGATTCATTGTGTCTTTGTGACCAAGATGTCCTCTGAATCTACTTCTCTATAGAGTCATAAGAGATGTACAGCATGGAAACAGATCCTTCGGTCCAACCTGTCCATGCTGACCAGGTATCCCAACCCAATCTAATTGTACCAGCATCCATCACTTCCTCTGGCAGCTCATTCCATACATGTACCACCCTCTGTGTGAAAAGGTTGCCCTTTAGGTCTCTCTTATATCTTACCCCTCTCACCCTAAACCTATGCCCTCTGGTTGTGGAGTCCATGACCCCAGGGAAAAGACTTTGCCTATTTACCCTATCCACGTCCCTCATAATTTTGTAAACCTCTTTCAGGTCACCCCTCAGCCTCCGCTCCAGGGAAAACAGCCCCAGCCTGTTCAACTCACCCTGTAGCTCAAATCCTCCAACTCTGGCAACATCCTTGTAAATCTTTTCTGAACCCTTTCAAGTTCCAGAATATCTTTCCGATAGGAAGGAGACCAGAATTGCATGCAATATTCCAATAGTGGCCAACCAATGTCCTGTACAGCTGCATCATGACCTCCCAACTCCTGTACTCAATACTGTGACCAATAAAGGAAAGCATACCAAACACCACCTTTACTATCCTATCTACCTGCGACTCCACTTTCAAGGAGCTATGAACCTGCACTCCAAGATCTCCTTGTTCAACAACACTCCCTAGGACCATTAAGTGTATACTTCCTGTGAAGATTTGCTTTCCCAAAATGCAGCACCTTGCATTTATCGGCATTAACCTCCATCTGCCATTTTTCAGCCCATTGGCCCACCTGGTCCAGATCCTATTGTAATCGGAGGTAACCCTCTTTGCTGTCCACTACACCTCCAATTTTGATGTCATCTGCAAACTTACTAACTGTACCTCTTATGCTCGCATCCAAATCATTTATGTAAATGATAAAAAGGAGAGAACCCAGCACCAATCCTTGTGGCACTCCACTGGTCACAGGCCTCCAGTCTGAAAAACAACCCTCAGCCACCACCCTCTGTCTTCTACCTTTTGAGCCAGTTCTGTATCCAAATGGCTAGTTCTCCCTGTATTCCATGAGATCTAACCTTGCTAATCAGTCTCCCATGGGGAACCTTGTCGAACACCTTACTGAAGTTCATATAGATCACATCTACTGCTCCGCCCTCCTCAATCTTATTTGTTACTTCTTCAAGGAACTCAATCAAGTTTGTGAGACATGATTTCTCCACGCACAAAGTCATGTTGATTATCCCTAATTAGTCCTTGCCTTTCCAAATACATGTACATCCTGTTCTTCAGGATTCCCTCCAACAGCTTGCCCACCATCGATGTCAGACTCCATAATCTATAGCAAATTTGGGTACATTCTCTTCTACGCTCTCTAAGTTAATAAAATACAGTAAATAACTGGGGTCCAAGGATTGATCTTTGTGTCACACAAGCAGTTACCTCTTTCTAATCTGAAAAAGACTCTGTAATCCAGACTTTGTTTTGTGTATTAACCAACTTTTAATCCATACTAATGTGTTACCTGCAATGTGAGGTCTATCTTGTGCAATACCTTTTTTGCGGCACTTGATAATGCCCTCTGTGCTTCCAAATATACTCTATCTACCAGATCCCTTTGTTCAAATCTGCTCTGAGAGCACCCCTGTGGTCCTTTGGGACTAAGGCAACTTGACCTTGCACACAGGAGTTAATATCTGTGGTTGGATAGCTGGTTTCACACCAAAAGCGTGAGCTTAATTATTCTATCAGCTGAGGCTGCCATGAAAGTTCCTTGCCTGAGACAAAGTAAGCTGCCACCAGTCATCTGTAATGAAATTAGCCCTGTGGCCTTCCAGGGCTATCGTGAATGTAATATTCTCTCTCAGTTGGGTATTAACTGTGATTCATTGCCAAAGGTAGTAATATGCTTTTTTTTAAAAGCAAAATACTGCCGATGCTGAAAATCTGAATTAAAAACTGGAATACTGCTCAAACACTTGATCAGGCAGTTTATGTGGCATGAAACACATCAAGCTGGCCACTTTCTGATGGTAATTGATCTTAAATGTGAGTCTACTGTCTTCATTCCTAATTTGCCTATCTTATGGACCAGACCAAACCTCCCCAAAATATGTTAATGTAGTCTAGACTCTAACTTTTTTCTCATTTTTAAAGATACGATTTATTTCAGATGCAATTTGATGGACCAAACTACCAGGTTTGAAACAAAACCTATTTTATTCATACACCATAAATTCAAACAAAATAAAAATGTTCTTAACTGTAACTCTAAATGCTTAATGATATTATATTCACAACTAATTAACTGTTTCAATATAGTAATATTCCATAAACACCCTTGACAAAGGCAAATTCACTAAAATAGAATGCCTTTCATGTAATTCTAGCAGTAGGAAGAGGACCCCAGTTTTTAGCTGTAACAGGAAATAAGAGCATCCACATGCAGCTTCAAGATCCCAGCAACGGCTCCTGAACGCTGAAAATCCTGGTTCCGTGGGACCTTGACCCCATCTATTCAGGCTGCTTCTATTGTTTCAACTTTTTGTTTAAAAAATCCAAGGTACCTCAAGCTGTTTACGTTATTGCTTTGGAACAAACACTTGACACCTCTGACCAAACTTTCCTTTCCTTTTTTAAAAAAAAAGGATGAAAGACACTTCTTTTTCAAGCCATAAGATCTGATACCTGATGACCTCAGTGGATACATTCTTTCTTTCACTCAAGCAGTTTCACCTTTACTTGTTAAATCTGTTCCCCTGATTAATTCTGTTGTTGGAGTTGGATCTCAAGTTTGTGACCATGTCACATCCTCCAGTTCTTTCAATGTGATTTGTTTTAATTGGTACATTTTAAATCAGGGTTACAGTCCACTCTCCTTCCACTCAGGTTTTGTTTGTTTCTTAACACTTCACTCCTAGTTAGGCCATAACTCACTCCAATTTTCTATTTCATCTTATGGCACTTAAAGTGCACTTAAGTTAGGGCATCAGAAGATAACATCTAAATGATTCCACTTCTGTATAGAGCAGTTCTGTATAAATCCCCAGCTCTGTCATTGTTTGTTTTCTTTAATGTTATATTCAGTTTTTGAAATTGATTATCTCTGCATCTATCACTGTTATAGTATGTTTCTGGTCATGGAATTTACTGACTCTTTTTAAGATCTATGCCCCCAAATCTCTTTCCCCTACCCCTTATACGATCAACAAATGAGAATGCAGATTTCTTATCCATAAGCACATTTGTATAGCAGGCTTCTAAATTGTGTATGTTCATTTTCAATCCATGGAGACCAAACCCAGCTTGACTTTCCTAGCCTTGAAACTAAACTCCTGCCTCTGGAACCTTTTTATTCAAAATCTCTTCTGCACACACTTGGAGAACTTGGGATGTAGTCCTGTCTAGTTCGGGCTTGTTGTTGTGCTCAATGCCTCTGCATGAATGCCAAGATGCCATCTACTGTACTAACAATTCTCCATGACTTCGCACATTCAAATGAACTGCAGTAGTTTGAGAAGGTAGCTCAGACACCACTGTCTCAAATGCAACTAACAATGCGCAACAAAAGCTGGTCCAGCTGGCCATGTCCGCATGTTATGGATTTTAAACAAGAGCCCTGAGGTCCCTCTGTACATGCATAGCAGGAAGAACTGTGCCATTAACTTCATATTGTATGTGCTGACCTAATCTGCCAAATATTTACCTTCACTTTTGCTGTATCAAAACGCATCTACCACATAGCTGCCTACAACTGTTCACATCAGCTGGCATTGTCTCTAATGTCTGTACCTCCAGTCATCATCAATGAAAACTTCATTTTGTGACTTGGATACTGAAACAGATATGTGACTTGGTTCAAGCTCTGAACCTTGGAACGCCATCATTTTCCAATCTCTTCCTGCTTTGAAATAGTCATTGGTATGACTTTGGTTTTTTTCTTTAAGCCAAATTTTGTTCAAGGTGTCATGGATCCTTCTATTGCAAGAGCTTCTCTTCAATATATCAAACTTCTTTTTGTCTGGCTTTTTAAGGAAGTTTGGCGATTAGCTAAGCATTTACCCCTGCTAATTTAGTTAAAACGCTTCCTTACCCCACTAGAGTTACTGCAATGAATTGTTCCCAGTCCTGTTTAGGAGCAGCCTCTTTTTTTTTTTTGGAATGGTTTCCTCCTGCCCTAGAACTGTTCACAAAGCCCCTTCTCCTTCCTGCATAATTCTTTTGTGATTCCCATTTTCCTAGTCATACTTTTGGTAGTGTGTAACAGGGAGTAATTGAGAGAGTATCTTTTGAATTGTGTTTTATTGTTTTTTTTAACCCTGTTCCTCTAAGCTTGGCCATTGCTGCACATGACAGGCACTGCAGCTTCTTGCTCATTCGCTCTCCCTGCAGAATATTCTGGTCTGTTATTCTTTCATCTCTCTCAAAAGATGTCTCTGCAGCAAAGAAACGAGTTTGACAGAAATATGATCTGATCTATAACTGCATTTACTGAACCCTAAAACTCCATGCATGTTATCATAAGTGACCTTGTTACTCTGTCAAGTCTGATGTTAAATGGTCCACAGTTTCTGCCTGTTCCTAGTCTTCTGGGTGACCATTGCTTCTACTGCTCTGAGAACATAACTACAAATAGGAGTGTGCCATCCAGTGCTTGGAGCCTAACACTTCAGTGAGATAATGACAGATCTTAAACGTCTGAACCACCATGTTATAGTCTTATATTGCTTGATCATTTTAGTATTTAGAAATGTTGATTTGTCTGGAAATTTTCCAGCTGTCAGGAGCTATGAATTCCAAAAATTAACAACCAAGTCAAGAAATTCTACATTCCAGTCCTAAGTGGCCTGCTTTATTCTGAACTTGTCCATTATTCTGTACCCCCACCTGGGAACATCGCTGTGTATCAAGCCAGTGAACATCATCACCCATTTTAATGTCGGAATGAGATCACTCCTCTTGTCAAACTCCAAGGACTATAGGCCAGTCTCATTTTAATCCTTTTAATAGTCCCTCCAATCTAGTAGTTCATTTGGTGTGTCTTTTTTTTTCTATCTTTAAAATGCTCCCTGTGAGTAATCATCAACCATACTTTTGCTCCCTGATGTGCTGTGATCCCAGTTTCCCCTTTCTAAATTGAAATACTGAGCTGAAGTTTCAGTTGGAAGAACTTGCTGCATTCGGTCCAAGTCCCACGAAGGGTCCAGAATTTCCCAAAAGAGCAGTGTGCTTGAACAACAAATCGCTGCTGTCCATCCGGGGTCAAAGCCTGGTTATTCCCTTGCTTATACACTCTTAAAACAAATATTATAACTTATTGTTTAATATGTAGAGTAAAAGATTGACTTTACCAATACTGTGTGACCATAGCTGTTCCAGTAAAAGCAGCTTGGTCATTGTTCCTGTGAACCGAGTCCTGATTTGAAGAAGGCACAAATGAAGCTGTGCCCTGCCTTGCTTAAGTACATAATTACCTTTAATAAATGTTAATGGCTTTCACGAGCCTTGGGATCAGTCATCTCATGTCAGCTCCTAACAATTTCTAAATAATTAACCCTGATTTTTCATTTGCTAGCTTCCTTGTTGAGAAACATGATTTCAACCAAGTCCTTCCTGCTTTCCTGTGCTTTGTCATGTTTGTTTTTCTCTTCAAAGATGCTCCCTTAAGCTGCCACCAATCACTTATTTAGTTGTGATGCTTCTGCAGCTTTTGATTCCCTGACTCAGTCCACTCGTTTGCTTAGTGGAACATTTTCTATCTGAGCCTTTTTGATTTTTCACATTTAACCCTATTTACTCGGTCCAAGCCTTGACAGCCCTGTGATCTGTCCTGTCATCCTTTCTGATAGGATTTTGGTCTCCAGTTCCAGTAGAACCTGTTGTAATGCAAAATTATTTGCTGTCCCAAAAAAAAACTGAGCCTGCCTTTGCCAGACTGTTGGTTCAATTGTTTGTTTTCTAATTTCACCTAAAACTGACTTTGGATGTTAAAAATCAAAAGAACTGTGGATTGTTGTGACACTGAAGGAGTGTACTGTACCTTTGAGAGAGTGAATGCTGTTCTGATCTGAGAGCTTACAAGCGCTTGTGTGATGTGAATACATGGCACTCTGAGTACTGGAAAATGGGTATCCATTTCACAGCCAAATGTTAAATGAGTAGGTTGCTGTTGTGACAAAATTTGAATTTAACAGGTTTAAATTATGCCACAAGATACTAAAACCCAATCAAGATGGAATTTATTGTTTTGGTAATAATGAGAGAATCTGATGTTGGGGATATAAAAATACAGGCATTTTGAAAATTGCTGACAGCAACTGCCATCGACGCAGATTCAAGAAATTAGGAAACAGTTTATCTAAGAGACTTTTTCACAGTAAAAGATGATCCAGAAAGATCTTCACCTGGAAGAAGACAAACACCAAAGATGACAGCCATTGTGGTTTTGAAATGAAGTTGATGTAGTTTTAATGTGTCTTATTGAACAATGTGTTAGAGTTGGAGCAGGATAATCAGTTAAGAGAAATAGGGGCTAAGAGTTGTGAATCATTGTTTAATGTTCACTTTTGAAGTTAAAGAATAACTGGATATTTTCTTTAAATAATGGAATTTGGGAGTTCACTGTCACTCCTATTTTAATATACTACGAGGCGGGGTGAGCTTTTCTGGGTGTTTGGTTTAGTTAAAAGAAGTGCTGTGTCATAACAGGATGCTGTGAATCAGAAACAAAATCGCAAGTTGCTGGAAAAGTTGACAGGTCTGGCAGCAACTGTGAAGAGACATCAAAGTTAATGTTCTAGGTGCAGTGACCCTTCCTCAGATGGGTCCTGAGGAAGAGTCACTGGACCTGAAACAATAACTTTGATTTCTCCTCACAGATGCTGCCAGCCTGCTGAGCTTTTCCAGCAACTTATGTTGTTTCTGATTTTGGATTTTGCTTGGCCTGGCAACACAACTGCTGCAGAGAATGGTTTCTTTTGTTGAACTATACATCACCTAATGATGGCACATTTCTTTACAGTTCTCCAATTACATCTAAGTGCTTTTTTGTACTGTGGTGTTCCAGAAAATGTACACCACCTATCCTGAAGATTGATGCATGTGGTGGCAAGGACTTGTAGCTGCTCTTGGAGTTTGAGATTTAAGCGACTTGCAGTCTTTAACTTCCATTCCTTAAAACTAACCAGCTGTATCACGCTATAACTCAAGATGTTTGAAGTGCCCAGATAACAATTCCACCTCCCAAGTTCACTGCAATGTTTTCATCTGAGTCCCAATCAGTAATCTGGGGTGAAGTTGGAAACACATGCAGCAGATTTCACAATTGCAGGTGTTGGAGTCCAGTAGGCTGTTCAGCCTGCTATGCATGCGCTGAGTCTTCAATGAGCACACTTTGTATCTGAATCATCTAATGCCCTCTTAAATGCCTCAAATGAAACTGCCTCCACCATACCTTCCAGGCAATGCGTTCCATGCCCAAATTACTCGCTGAGTGAAAATGTTTTTCCCTTTTTTTTGTCACATCTCTTCTCAGCCTCCAGTTTCCTTGTTTTATCATAGTTGATGTTTCTTCCTAGAGCATTCTTGTAAATTGCTTCTGCACTCGTTAAAACAATCGCATCCTTCCTAGATGCAATACTGAAGCTGAGGTTCAACAAGTGTCTTGTACAAGTCCAGCATCACTGCCTTTCTCTTGTAGCATCTGCCTCAATTTAATAAAGCTCAGTTATGCTATAGTTTTAACTGCTCTCTCCACCTGTCCTGACACCTTCCATGATCTGTGCACACATCCACCCATGTTCTCTGCTCCTGCATCCCTATTAGAATTGTATCCTCTTCTTCAAGAGCAACAAAAACAAATATCTGGAGAAACTCAGCAGGGGTAGTATCTTCAAAACCCCTTTTCTGAAGAAAGGTCACTGAGCTGAAATGTTGACTGTACTTTCTCTCCACATGCTGCCAGACCTGAGTTGTTTTAGTGATTTCTGTTTTTATTTGATTTCCAGCATCTCCAGTTCTTTTTGGCCCTCTGTATTGTCTTTCAACACTTTGCCAACAATATCCAACACCTCACATTTCGTCGCATTGATCCTCATCTGACATCTATCTGCCCACCCCACAGTCGTCCTGGAGTTTGTCTTTTTGTAGTTCTTTCCAGTTTTACTGCATCTGATAACTTTTTACAATTGCCCCCTGAGCATCTCAACCTAGATTTCAATATATATGTGGAAACACCAGGGTCCCAATATGAACCCCTGGGAATCTCTCATACAAACCTTCGTACAGTCTGAAAAATGGACCATCATTGTTTCTTCTTCCTCAGCCATTTTGCATCCACATTACTATAAGAAGCATTTATTCCATGATCTAAACTTTTCTCATCAGTCTGTATGCAAAAAATGCCTTCTGAAATAGTTACACCCCACATCAAGTGCATTGCTGTCATGAACCTTTTCTATTATCTTTTCAAAAAAAATCCTCAAATTACTTGAATACAATTTCTCCTTTATAAATCTATATTGACTCTTGCTAATCACCCCACCTTTTCCATTTGGCTAATAATTCTGTCCTGAATAGTTTTCTTTTTTCCCCTAGAAGCATCTCCATCACGAGAAGGTAAACTCTCAAGTCTGTAATTTCTGGGTTTTTCTTTACCAACTTTCTTGAACAATGCTTGCAAGTGCACTTTTCTTAATTTATAATATACCACCTGTGCTTTTATTTATTGCATTAGCTTGTAAGTTTAAAGTTCTTTTTAAGTTTAAGATATAATTATAGGCAGGTTAATTAGATGTTGACTTGTAAATTACCTGTCTTCCCCCTCTGCACTGCAGTAATTGGAATTTTCTCATTATGCTTGGCTTCATCCTTTTAAGTCCTAAATTATTGTTTATGAATAATATCATAAACATTAGTCAGCTCTGTTTGACGATTTTTATAGCCTGTTTATTTTAATTTTCTCTCTTTGGGCATCAGCGGTTATTCTGTTGCCCTTTTATTTTCACTCCTTTGCATTGTATTCTTCATCAGCCCTCTGCCATTCTGCCCATGTCAGTACCTTCAACTCCCATTGTAAATTGTGAGCTGCTTCCTCAAATTCCATTGTCTTTTTGGTGTATGTGCAAATGTGACTATTTTAATTTTGCATCTTGTCTCCAGTATTTTGGAATTAATAGGAAGACTGATTACAATGAACAATTCTGATACTTGGACTGGAGCATTGGTTTAGGGTGTGCTGACTGAGAATGGGGGTAGGAAGGTAGGTGAGTGGTGAGTTCATAATTGCAGGGCGTGTTTAAAAGTAAACACAATTTGCATATTGAGTCACAATGTTGTAATTTTTCTGATGCAGTCCCAGGCCCACTCAATACATTCAAATTCATCCTGGGAATTCCCCAGGATCAGGTTTGTGCAAGTCTTTCTATTTGGGACAAAAGATATGCACATTTCAGGTCCCTTCAAGCTGTCAAATCGAGGACAGTGGGTTATCTGGACCTCTTGAGCCCATTTGAAACATGGAAAAGCTACTTACATTTTAATGTACATTGGCCAGCCAGGTTCTTTGTCACCCACCCCCAAGGCTTGCCTGCCTCTTCCTGAATACATAATTATCTGCTTATTACTTTTGACAATCGGTTGTGTTATTTCAATTAAAGTGAATATAAAGCAGAATACTGAAGATAGTGGGGAACTTTAAGATGATCAAAAGCTGAAAATACTCAACAGTTCAAAACATCCATGGACAGAAACTGTCAACCGTTTCAGGTTGTTGACCTTTAGGGACAAGTGATTAAGTTTTCCTATCTTATTCTTTATGCATTATGGATCACACATTGACTTGCTATTCTGATAGCACTTCCAGTGCTCATTGTATTTGTCATCAAGATTTGGTGCTTTACAGGTCTTGGTCTACCTTTGCACTCTGGAAGTTGGTGTTAATTACAGGACTTTAACAGTTTACCTTGGTTTGCATTGATAGTCAGAAATCCAATCTTTATATTTGATATAGTTTGTTTGGAGATGGAATGTTGCTCACTCTTGTATAAAAGTAGAAAATGCTTAAGTTCGCCAACAGTTGCATTCATCTTGTCTTGATGTAATTCACTTCACTTTGCACTGCTCTTCAAACTGTGAAATGGATGGTTCCCTTTTAAGTGAAAAGCAGGTATTGTGTAACTGGCAGGTGACTGAGTGTGTTACTGTGCAGGCACGAAGGATGAAAATTTTCTTTGCAGTTATTTGTATTCCATGACTGTTCTATAACCATGAAGTGTATGTGGCACTGTCCTGGGAGCAGAAGTGCCAGGAAGAGGAATTAGATATATCGGCTTTTGTGTGAATTTTTTTAGGTTCCATGAAACTACTGTTGTGGGAATGAGAATTGCAGTGAAGGCACCAACTGCTTGAGATCACCCTTGTTTTGGTCCTAATCGTAATACTAAATAAGTGAGTGAAAATAGTATCATCATCTCTTGCTGTTGCCTCCCAGAGCTTTCAATGCACCATGGGGAAATCTTGGACATTAGGGATGGGCATTGTTCCCTTATCATGCACAGCACTTCTGTCCCTGTTGTTAGCCCACTACTGGCAAAATTTGCAATTAATTTGTGCATGGATTAGTTTGACATAGATTTGTAACTCTTATTTTTTTGAAGTTGCTCAAGAGGGGAGAAGTTGTAAAACCAGTGGTTTTGTCTATGATATTGTTTAATGTGTCAATATGTATTTTCTGTAATTATAGGTAATGGGATGCAATTAGCACAGGATTAGTGCAAAGTATCTGACTAAATACAAAAATATCTTGAGTAATATTTATGACATGATTTGATTAAATAGATAAAGATCAATTAAATGGTTTCCTTGCAAATATAAGGAAATTTGGAGGACTTAATGAATAGTGAACCCTTACCATAGTCATATAATATTGAATGTTAAAATTGATTGTCAATGTTTTAACAATTGGTAAGGATGTATATTTAGTTCTTCAGTATTTGTAATATGTTAAGCTGAAATGAAGCCAAATGCATGTTTGGTTAGAGCATAGAGTCAGATGTACAGCATGGAAACAAACCCTTTGCTCCAACACGTCCATGCCAACCAGATATCCCAACCCAATCTAGTCCCACCTGCCAGCATCCAGCCCATATCCCTCCAAACCATTCCTTTTCATATACCCATCTAAATGCCTCTTAAATGTTGCAATTGTACCAGCCTCCACCACATCCTGTGGCAGCTCATTCCATACAAGTACCACCCTCTGCGTGAAAAAGTTGCCCCTTAGGTCTCTCTTATATCTTTCCCCTCTCACCCTAAACTACTGCCCTCTAGTTCTGGACTCCCCCACCCCAGGGAAAAGACTTTTTCTATTTGTTCTATCCATGCCCCTCATAATTTTGTAAACCTCTATAGGGTCACCCCTCAGCCTCCGATGCTCCAGGGAAAACAGCCCCAGCCTGTTCAGCCTCTTCCTGTAGCTCAGATCCTCCAACCCTGGCAACATCCTTGTAAATCTTTTCTGAACTTGGCAGAGCTAAATATCTAAAAGATTTGCATGTGGGGAAAAGTGCTTATTTTCTGTGTGCAGACTGAACCTCTGGTTTTTGGGTTCCAATTGAGGAAAAAAAACCTATCAACTGTCTCATTTTGGTTGAAATGACAATTTGCCTAACTTGTGAAAACTTATTTCTTACAGATCAACAAAAAGCAAACTCTATTAAAGCAAAACCAAGATCTGCATCATTGAAAGCTGCTTTGAACTGGGGCAGTAATGCAATAAAAAGCACGCCTGGTTCCAAATTGCCTGTACCAGCTTCTAGGTTGCAAAGAGTCAACAGCCTGTCATCAGTCAGTAGTGGTGTGTCAAATCAGAGTGTTCCAAGCACTTGGAGTAACAATTGTAAGTGTCTTTGTTTCTGTTTGAAAATCTAGTGAAGGCTATGAAGAGTTTAAGTGCTAACTTTGCAATCTCCAATACTTGTTGGAGGTTAACCAAATGTGCCAATCTTTCTTAAAGCAGGTGTGACTTTTCTTTCTTCAAGATGTCTATCTGACAAGGTTTTGCCATATTGATTTTCACTTTCATATATCAATTTACTAAAACTGATATTGTTTATCAAAATCCGTTTTCATTGAGGGCGTTGTACCATGATGAATTCTGCCTGTTGGTTTAAAATAAAATGTAGAAGTGGATAAATCTGTCAATGAATGCTAATTTAAACACTTGGAATTTTTAAAATTTCACTCGTGGGATGACCGCATTGCTGTCTTGGCCAGACTTTATTGCTGATCCCTATTTGCCTGAACTGCTGTGCTTTTCCAGCACCACTCTAAGCTAGACTCTGGTTTCCAGCATCTGCAGTCATTGTTTTTACCTTTTATATGTAGGCCAGGTAAGAATGGCAGATTTCCTTCCCTCAAGTACATGTGAATTTTTTTTTAGTAACACTGTATACTGGCCTATTAGCAAATATTTAACTAGTTTTTTTTTTTGTTGAACTCATTTGTCACAGGCTGATATGGTGATATTCAAACCCATTCCCCCAGAATAAGAGTCTGAGTTTCTGAATTACTTATCTATTGGCATTACCATTGTTGTAGTCTCATCTCAAGTTACAGCCAATGATCTGAAAAAGTACTCCTTTTCTCCAGTTTAGGCTCAGTTGGGCTATTCATTCCACAACTAAAATTATTGCCTGAAATGAACATAACTGTGATTTGAGGATATAATTGGCAAGTTATTTTTGAATGCATTGTCAGATTCACTAACAACTGGGGGAAAAAGTCATGTACGTCTCTTTTATTAAAAAAAACCTTTTCAGTGTTTAGGGAATACGAAGGCAGTGGGATAGTTGAGTTCATAATAACTTTGGCAAAATCTGCCAAATTGCTGCCCACTGTATTTCTACAATTCTTAGGTTTGCAACAATCTCTGCTGGTTGTGAAAGTTGTTTCTAAAAACAGAATTTGCTAGCATTTCGTTTCGAAAGAAACTTTTTTTACGTGACAAAATTGGACATTGAGGTGAGAATAGGATTTACTACAGTTTTGAATACTAAAATTTTATATGTCTTGACGGCATCCAACTGAGCCAAAATACGATTTGCTTTCTGGACCGATCTGTTTTTGGTCCCGTTTTAAATGCTCAAGTGCAGAGTGCTCCTAAGAAGCGAGCAATATCGTGCAATTAGGAACAAAAGCGACCCAATGAAAGTCCGACGGTAATTGCAGTTCTGTAACGAGTCAATTGAATGGTGTGCACCCATCATTTCATAAGTCTCTAATTTATCGAATTTGTTTCTACGTTCGTTGTCCTTAAAGGATGTGACACAAAAATGCCTCGATACAGCTTTCTAAATGAAGCGTGGATTTAGTGCTCTTGCTTTGTTTCCTTTTGATTGGCCATCTCTCTGCGTGTGTAGCTGAAGCACAACGCACATGCCGAGTAAATTAGTTATTTCCACTCTATTTCACTGAGGGTCAGCGTTGGAAATGGCAGCATGAGTAAGGGTGAAATGTTATTTCGTCTGCTTGATTTTGGACCATTTCAATGACTGTACCAGGGGGACTTCGAAGCTGCACCTATACCACTTTTTCTCCACGTATTTTCTCCAATTCGACAATTGTGCCACCACACACTTCAGGAAGTCGGAGTGATGTCATGTTTGTGACCTTTCTATTAATTGGATCTTATGGTTTCTGTATTGTTCCTTTGTTAGCAGTCTTAATTGGACGGCCTAATTACCAGCACTTGAAATGTAAGTCAATCAATGTTATTTAGAGAAAAGCCTTTTTTTTTCAAATTCATGTTTTTGTTGGGGTTGGGAGGGGGTGTCCCATTGTTGATATTTGGTTGAATTGCGAATTGTTGGTTGCGTTGGAATTCTGTAGTTAAGGATATCAGCTACAAGATGGGGAATGTTAGTACAAAGGCAGTTGTATTTTCTGTGATGGTGGAAAAGCATTGCCATAGAAACAGATGGACACCCCCTGGGGGACCAGTTCGTGCTCCGTTTTCTGATTGCGAATGACTACAGGCAGGTTAGCAAATGAGTGCACCTTTTCGTGATTAATCCGTGCTATATGTCTGACAAACCAAAACAAATTGTGAAAAACGCTTAAATCGTGGCTGAAGCTGCATCGAGTGCACAACCGATGCTGGTTAAATACGCTGTTCCTTTCAGTGGTGAGCACTTGAGTAAATCGACAGTTTTTGACCAAAAAAAGCTTTTCGAAGGTGAGCTTTAATTCAGACGGGGGGGGGGGGGGGGGGTGGGTGGGTTGTTATAGTGTGTGTCTTATTTTAGATTCGACATGACATATGCTGTCAAAGCTGACATCCCGGTCCTGCCTGGTCATGTGATTTCAGACATAGCAGTTGCTGAAATTGTGTTAAAACGTACATGTCTGACTGCTTTTGCTGTATGAAGCGTACAGTTAGCAAAAGTTGATCTCCCCAGAAGATGTCTTACTAATCATCTTTTTACGAAATTGATTTGCGCACGTTCTGTCCAGGATTGATAGGTTCCTGCCTGCATAGGAATGGAATTAGGCTTGTTCAGCTATAGAATGAAAATTGCTTCCAGATGTCACATCGTTGCAGAAATACATTATCCTGATTTCGGCCATTTCACTGCAACGTATTTGAGCGGCAGTAGGGGTGACCCTCCAGTCCATAATGGAGGTAGCTCCTCAGCCTACAAATTTGTTGCAAAGCAATGTGTTGACTTCTGAGGCTACAGATATATTGATGGAATTTGCGGGTCCCCAAAAAAACAAAAATTGCTTTCTTTCACATTATCTGTCATTCAGTAAAGATGGCCATAATGGAATCTGGGCTGAAAATGTGTTGCTGGAAAAGCGCAGCAGGTCAGGCAGCATCCAAGGAGAAGGAGAATTGACGTTTCTCCTGCTCCTTGGATGCTGCCTGACCTGTTGCGCTTTTCCGGGGGAAAAGCAGCACATTTTCAGCTCTGATCTCCAGCATCTGCAGTCCTCACTTTCTCTACCATGGAAGCTGGGAAAAGCACCAAGCCTTGCTTTCTCATTAGAGGATGAGTGACAATGGCTGTAGAACACTTCACCACTGAATCACAAAAACTTCAGGTTAAGTGTGCAGAAGCAGCAGGTTCAAGTCCCACTTGAGGATTTGATGGCCAAGGAAGGTGCTCATAATGAGGCCCAACAAGTTAAATGTCAACTTGAAAATGCTTGCATGTAAGCCACCTTAAAATAATGTGATGGTAAGAGTAGGTAAAGATTCCTGGTTAGTCATGTGACTGAAAGATTGTTTACAATCACTGTCTGTAATGCCAGGCTACAGTACGCATGTAAAAACTGAATTACTGCAGCATTGTCTCCTTGAGGCTGCTTGGTATTATTGCCTGGACAAATGGAGTGGATCAGAATTGCCAATAGCACAAGGTTCCTTGCTGTGGCTGAAGTGAATTCTGGACCTGCTGCTTTAGTCTACCCATGGGCAAGATTGTGGCATTGCAAGTCAGAATGGCCTTCGAGCAGAGAAATTAAGCAGCAGCACGTGTAATCTATCTTCAATAGGTAATTACTGATGCGCAACTTGAGAAAATGGTTATTTAACAAAGTCAAACTTTTTTCCAGCTGTAGTTACTTCAACAAACCGTCAAGCAGATAGTCCTCGGAAACGTGCAGTCTCTACAAACTCTTGCAGAAGTATTCAAACACCATGTGCCAAGTCATTGCAGAAAAATAGAGTGGTTTCTTTGAAGACCCCATGCAAAGGTATGTATTCAACTATAAAACAGCAAGGAATATGTTGTGAGTTTGCTGTACTTAAGTCGTGACTAACTTGCGCATGAGAATAGACTATTCTTTTAGATTTGCAAATGGTTGAACATTTTGTGTAGCTTTTAACACTTTGGATGTTTAGAGCAGTGATGTTGGTACCATGTTAGTAATTTTCTGTAAATCAAATGGTCAGTAATTGTTAATGTTATTCTGAGACACTTAAAATTCAGCAATTTGTGAAAGGTTCAGAAGTTTGTGTTCAACCATAATAATGGGCTAAGAATAAAATACCCTTTGGAAATTGCATTGTTTTTTAAAAGAAAAACTCATCATGTGCCAAGTTTTGAAGGTTTTTGCAATATACCAGGCTTGAGCCACATAAGCTATCAATTCTACCACCACCTCCACCGCCCCCCCCACTCCAAGCAAACCAAATCAACAAAGCAGTTCTTTCTAACACTCATGTCTCCAGTTTTGAAGAATATGAAAGAATCAAATGCATATTGGATGGAGTGCAGTGAGCTGCATTTCATTAATGGGCTTGCCTTTCTTTGCTTTATCTAGCAGTCTTTGACATATTGCTTTCAACAAAGCTGTTCACTGGAAGGGTCACTTGTATGAAGTAATCTTAGTGGCATGTATTAAGGCTAAATTTATGCTGTCTGAGTGCAGCTTGGGGTTGGTTCTGAAGAGCTCCCTCCATGCTCTCCTGGTTGTGTAAGGATTGAGTATCTGATTTATATTGCACCATATAAGTTTCAAAACAAGTAATGTTTCCTTGGGGGTATATAGGAGAGGTTTTGTTATAGTCCCAAGCTGTTTACCATTTTTCTTTTAACCTGCACCCCTCAAATCCAGAATTGCTGTTACAGTTGCATTTTCCATTCTAGAACGGTCTGGTTGGCTGCATTACTGTATATTTAGCAGCCACCTCCAAGTTCTAATCTACATTCCACCCATTGATAATGTCATCCTGTATTGACGTACAATTCATATGGAAGTTAATGGCAATCAGTTCAACCTCTCTTCCAGCTCTCAACCGTTCTTCCAAATTATCAAACTGGTTATCTGACATTGAGCAACATACAAACATGCATGTCCTTCATTTAAATGTTGGGAAGACTGAAAAATAATTGATAGTCTGTTCTTGAGCAGCTGGTCCCATCGTGGTAATTGCCAAAGATGGAGGCAAAACATAAACGTTGTTATTATTGGACTCTGGGAGATGAGCTTTTGGCCACACAGCTATGTTCTCTTTAAGAACACCACCAATTTCCACCTTCCTGTAATTTTCTGATTCTAACCTTGTCAGCTGCTGAAGTCCTCATTGTTGATACATTTGCTTCTATTACAAAACACACCTGGCTGACTGTTTACAATTTACCTTCCATAAGCTTGATCATCTATAACTGTTACCCTGCATGTTCTTGCAGCATGTCTCTTTCACACACAATTGGGCATTTTCTGTCTTTGTATGTCAGTAATATTTTGTTATAATTTTATTTCCAGGTCAATCCATGGCCTTGCTCTTCCTACCTTCTCCTCTTCCATCCCTGATTAAATTCTGTTTAGTTTTTGCTTTCCGATACTACTTTGTAAACACACTCACCTTTTTTGCATTTGCTTGACCGATTTGCTGTAATTGTATTTTGAGTCATTCAAATAGTTGGATGTTCTTACACCTCTGAAACAAGTGAGACTTCAACCCAAGCATCCTTAATCAAAGGTGGGGACAATACCACTGCAACACATGAACCCTTAAAAATTCAGGATTAAAGGTACAACACAAATAACAACTGCTTTTAATCTTTTGTAAGCTAGTGAATAACTGCCTTTTGTGGTGCAGTGGTAGTGTCCCATAGTACTGGGCAAGGAAGCCTGGATTAAAATCTCAACTGCATTTGTGTCATAACCCTTTCTGAAACCGGTTGAATTGCAACTATCCATGGGGAGATTTCAACAACAGATCAGACTCCTAGTATGCTGTTGGATGAGGGGCTCTGGTGTGGTGATAGTGACCCTACCTTTTTAGGGGAGGTGATGGATTGGTGGTATTATTGTTGGACGGTAAATTCAGACAGAGGTGATGTTCTGGAGATCTGGTTTCATTCTCACCTGTGGCAGATTTTGAATGATGGTCTAATGATCTATTGATCATGGATCCATTGGAAAAACCCCTCCGGTTTGCCAGTGCTCTTTTAGGGAAGAAAACTGCCATCTTTAAATGGTCTGGCCGATATGTGACTCCAGATCGATAACAATACAGCCGATTCTTAAATGCCCTCTGAGCAATTGAGGATGATCAATAAATGCTGGCTCGGCAGCACTGTCTTAATCCCATGATAGGGATAGTCAACATGGCTTTGTGCATGGAAAATCATGTGTCTCAAGCATGATTGAGTTTTTGAGGAAGTAATAGAGGATTGAGGGCAGAGTGGTAAATGTGATCTATATGGACTTCAGTAAGGCATTCGGCAAGGTTTCCCATCGGAGACTGATTAGCAAGGTTAGATCTCACGGAATACAGGGAGAACTAGCCATTTGGATACAACTGGCTTAAAGGTAGAAGACAGAGGGTGGTGACGGAAGGTTGTTTTTCAGACTGGAGGCCTGTGATCAGTGGAGTGCCACAAGGATTGGTGCTGGGTCCTCTACTTTTCGTTATTTACATAAATGATTTGGATGTGAGCATAAGAGGTACAGTTAGTAAGTTTGCAGATGACGCCAAAATTTGGAGATTTAGTGGACAGCAAAGAGAGTTACCTCATTTCAACAGGATCTTGACCAGATGGGCCAATGGGCTGAGAAGTGACAGATGGAGTTTAATTCAGATAAATGCGAGGTGCTGCATTTTAGGAAAGCAAATCTTAGCAGGACTTATACACTTAATGGTAAGGTCCTATGGAGTGTTGCTCAACAAAGAGACCTTGGAGTGCAGGTTCATTGCTCCTTGCAAGTGGAATCGAAGGTAGATAGGATAATGAAGGCAGCGTTTGGTATACTTTCCTTTTATTGGTCAGAGTATTGAGTACAGGAGTTGGGAGGTCATGTTGCGGCTGTACAGATCATTGGTTAAGCCACTGTTGGAATAATGCGTGCAGTTCTGGGCTCCTTCCTGTCGGAAAGATGTTGTTAAACTTGAAAGGGTTCAGAAAAGATTTTACAAGGATGTTGCCAGGGTTGGCGGATTTGAGCTATAGGGAGAGGCTGAACAGGCTGGGGGCTGTTTTCCCTGGAGTGTCTGAGGCTGAGGGGTGACCTAATGGAGGTTTACAAAATTGAGGTGCATGGATAAGGAAAATAGGCCAAGTCTTTTCCCTGGGGTCGGGGAGTCCAGAACTAGAGAGCGTAGGTTTAGGGTGAGAGGGGAAAGATATGAAAGAGACTTATGGGGCAACATTTTCACACAGGGTGGTAAGTGTATGGAATGAGCTGCCAGAGGATGTGGTGGAGGCTGGCACAATTGCAACATTTAAGAAGCATTTGGATGGGTATATGAATAGGAAGGGTTTGGAGGGATGTGGGCCGGGTGCTGGCAGGTGGGACTAAATTGAGTTGGGATATCTGGTCGGCATGGATGAGTTGGACTGAAGGGTCTGTATCCATGCTGTACATCTGTGACTCTATGAATTGAACAAATTTAAGAGACCCAAGTTCAAATCCCACCTGTTCCATAGCTCTCTAATATATTTTCATTAACCTGTTCAGAGATATCTGAAATAGTGAATGATGGAAGGTTAAAGGTAAGGTTGCACATTATTGATTTACCTTCATTGCTTGAACATTTTATGCGGAGTTATATTTTGCCAAATTGCACAGTTGTTTAATATGAATCTGCACTATTAATGTGTGCTGACTGGCCAAATTTTCACCCTTCCTTTGTTTAAAGGATTGAATAGAAATGTCATCACTTCACATCAAACTCTTCAAGGGTCAGGTTCAAATTCTTCAAAACAGCAAAGCACTTCATGCAAGTTGCAAGGTAAAACATATGTTTTCTAATATTTGATTCTCTGGCAAGACAACTTGATTTTGGTATCAACTGGTCAGTTCATGTAATAATCTGAAGTAGAGGCTTTTTGTTTGTGGAATTGAAGATAAAGATTGTTTTGCCACCAGGAATAATATGTTGATTGAACATTGCCTGCTTGATTTGCTAACTTGTAATGTTTTTGATTTTGTAGCAATTTAAGTTCAGTTGCTGGGTAAAATAAATGGATGGGTAATGCCACCAATTATTTCAGCCCATTTTGTTAAAAATAATTTAGTTCAAACACCAAAAGCTTTTGACCATTTTATGTTGGACAAATACAGCTTAAGAAATTTGCAATGAAGAATTGTTGACCTGAACAAAAATTATGGCATTTATCTTGAAATCTATAGTACACATTTAGTAAATGGGGAGAACAAATCTAAATATGTCCAGTTGTAATTCAATCTCATTGCCCCAACGCAAGTGTTTAGCCTTTAAATATTACAGTCAACCTGCAAAAAGCAATGAACTCTATCCAATTTTGTTAAGCTGCTTTGTTCTCTTACCCCTCAGGTTATATTAGAGTAACTAATCTTGGGCAAAAGTGACCAAAAGCATTTAATTGTAAGTGAATGCTAATGTTGTAGTCTACACTGTTATTTTGCTCAACAAAAACCAGATGCAAAGATTTCCAATAACTGACCTGAATGGTTGTTCTGATTGTGATATTTTGATTAATAGACTGCTTTACCTCATTTTTCGAGAGGTTTGATTCCATTCCCCATTATGATGTGGCGGTGCCAGTTACCTGACAAAGGCGCAGCACTCCAAAAGCTAATACTTACAAATAAACCTGTTGGACTAAACCTAGTGTTGTATGATTTCTAACTTTTTATTGTTCCCCATTATGGCAGCTTTTTATACAGCAGTCTGAGACTGTATCTGCTGTTAGATTGGCTTGCTCCTGCACACCTCTACTCAAATATTCAGTATCTTACATGAAGGATAATGTAAAGTATGGGGAGATCTGGGATCTTAGTAAACTGGGCAGCCATAAGGATATCTTGATGACAGCCAAGGATTTTACAATAAATCTGGAGGTGAATGTGCTTAATTTTAAAAAGGGTAAGAGTTTGGTTTGAGAGAAGCAGGTCAGCAAAAGTTATTTTTTTAAAAATTTCTTTGATCGCTCTAATGTCAATAAAATTTAAAACCTGGAGGAGTGCATCTTTGCATTTGTAGTAATTAATCTGGATGCCAAAGATGTTGATTTAACAGTTAATAACACTTGATCCTAGTTGTCATGTGCTTAATTTTGGATATTCTCTTGTGGTTTGGATGTCTCTGTATGCTCAGGCAGAGCTCTCTTGTAACTATTATCAATGTTTTTTTCAATGTGCAAAAGCTTACAGAACAGGAGGCTCAGCTGTACAGAGTGCAGTTCATGGTGTAAATACTCATACATGAGAGTGAAGATCACAGTCACGTGACTTTCTTTGGTCCATTTATAGAACTATCGAACCATTACTACAAATTGAGACATTGTGCTGTCGGCAGCCTTGAGTGGATATAGAAATCTTGAGGCACTAATTGTGAATCGCGGGATCAAAGTTGTTTGTGTGCAATGAAGCTAATGTGTCCAGATGTCCTGGCCAAGGTTTGTAATGAAACCAAGAGCCACTAAAAGTAAAGCTTTTGTTGCTGTTTCTATGCTGTTGCAGGATTGTGATCATTACAAATTGGCTATCACTTTGAAGAATAATATCATGTTATTTAGAACAGTACTTGATTGACTAATGATTTTAGGATATTCCAAAATTGGCACTAGTGAGAAATTCAAACCCATTGGCTTTTTTTCTGACCTGACAAAAGGATGTGAAGGCTGCAGAAAGGATGTAGTAAAAGCTTGTAAGGGATAAACGACTTCAAAATACATGGAGATTTTCTACCTGCAGACTAGAAGGTTGAGGAGATTAGTGTTTTAATTTATTCTTGGCGTGTGGGAATTGTTTCCTCAGTCAATATTTACTGCCTGTCCCTAATTGCCCTGAAGTAAGTCATGGTGTACTATGCCTTGAAGCACTACAGTGTGTCGGGTGAAAGGATGTTAACAATACTGTTAGGTCAAAGTTCTGGAACAACAAAATATGAGCAATAGATTTCCAAGTCAGGATAGAATGTGGCCTGGAGAATTTGCAGATGGTGTTCCTTTGCATCTGCTGCTCTTATCTGTCTTGATAGGGATTTCAGGGTTAATGGAGCCTTGGTAGCTGAATGCAATGCTCCTGGTGGATTGGTGCATGCTACAGCTTTTAGTGGTAAGTAGAGTGAATATTGACATGTAGTTAATCAAGCCGGCTGCTTTGTTCTTGCTGTGAAGCTGCTTGTGTTGTGTTGTGTAGGGAGAATACCGTCACATTTCTAGCTTGACTTGTAGATAGTGGACAGGCATTCAGAAGACAGGAGTTGAGTTACTCCCTATTGAAGTCTTAGTGTCTGACTGTCTGCTGCAGTTTTTAAAAGACTGATTTGTCAATTTCTGCTCAATGATCTCCAACCATCCTACTTTATACTAGATATGATTTTAAACCAGCAGCAAGTTTTGATTCACAAAATCTTCAAACCTTACCTGGTCAAACGTTGCTTTTATGCCAAGGTTGCCCAATCTCTGTCTCTGGGGATCAGGTCTTTTTTCCATGTTTGGACCAGGAGCTGAGTGGGTCTGATGGAAGCCAAATGATGTGTCTGTGAGCTGCTTTTTATTTTGCTAGAGGTACCATTCAGCAGTGTTGGTGATT
The DNA here is from genome assembly GCF_047496795.1 of Chiloscyllium punctatum. Taxonomy (NCBI): domain Eukaryota; kingdom Metazoa; phylum Chordata; class Chondrichthyes; order Orectolobiformes; family Hemiscylliidae; genus Chiloscyllium; species Chiloscyllium punctatum. The sequence continues at coordinate 86,563,918 of NC_092739.1, read as the reverse complement.
ATCATTAATTTGACAATGGTCACAAGTAGAGCAGGACAGTACTTGGCTAGTTTGACAGGACGATATATTCCAATTTTAATAAGTGAAGTAAGGTAGTGATGGTATTACTGATGTGCAAGTGAATTTGAGCGTCTGGAGCAGGTAGATATTGAAAGAATTTAAATGCAGTACTGAAGTTGTCAACCAACTCAACCTGGACAATCCCTTGGGAGGAGCTGAGAGTTAGTGGTTTGGCAATAATATTTGTATCTGGAACCAAGAAGTGAGATTTGTGATAAATCTTCAGACCACTGGTGAAGCCTTACTTGGTTTCACATATCAACATGCCTTGAGGCATGGTGCATATATTTGGGAAGGTTAAGGAGGGAGTTTCAACTGTTCAAATGTGTTTCATAGTGTAATGAGAAAACTAGGGGAGGCTATGGCATAATAATGTCAACCAAATCATCCGCTGACATTTCTACCACCTCCTCCAAACAGACCCCACCACCAGGGGTATAGTTCCCTCCTCACCCCTTTCCGCCTTGCGCAAAGACCGTTCCCTCCACGACTACCTGGTGAGGTCCACACCCCCCCTACGACCCACCCTCCCATTCTGGCACTTTCCCCTGCCACTGCAGGAACTGGAAAACCTGCGCCCTCACCTCTATTCAAGGCCCTAAAGGAGCCTTCCACATCCATCAAAGTTTCACCTGCACATCCACTAATATCATTTATTGTATCTGTTGCTCCCAATGCGGTCTCCTCTACATTGGGGAGACTGGGCACCTCCTCGCAGAGCGCTTTAGGGAACATCTCCGTGACACCCGCACCAATCAACCAAACCGCCCCGTGGCCCAACATTTCAACTCCCCCTCCCACTCTGCCGAGGACGTGGAGGTCCTGGGCCTCCTTCACCGCCGCTCCCTCACCACCAGACGCCTGGAGGAAGAACGCCTCATCTTCCACCTCGGAATACTTCAACCCCAGGGCATCAATGTGGACTTCAACAGTTTCCGCATTTCCCCTTCCCCCACCTCATCCAAGTTTCAAACGTCCAGCTCAGCACTGTCTCCTTGACTTGTCCGACCTGCCTATCTCCTTTTCCACCTATCCACTCCACCCTCTCCTCCTTGACCTATCACTTTCATCTCCTCCCCCACTCACCCATTGTACTCTATGCTACTCTCTCCCCACCCCCACCCTCCTCTATCTTATCTCTCCATGCTTCAGGCTCACTGCCTTTATTCCTGATGAAGGGCTTTTGCCCGAAACGTCGATTTCGCTGCTCGTTGGATGCTGCCTGAACTGCTGTGCTCTTCCAGCACCACGAATCCAGTATAATAATGTCACCTGACTAGTAGTCCAGCCCTTCCTGATGAAGGGCTTTTGCCCGAAACATCAATTTTCCTGATCCTCGGATGCTGCCTGACCTTTTCCAGCACCACTCTAATCTCCAGCATCTGCAGTACCCACTGTAGCCTAGCTGGCCAGTGTAGCTACTATGGTAGAGGGTGAAATTAAATTTAATGAAAATCTAATCGAATGACCATGTTGCTTCCATATGAAAATAAATGATCCACCAATGCCTTTTGAAGAAGGAAATCGACCTTTTCTGGCCCATGTGTGACTTAAGACCATAAGAAATAGGAGTGGCACTAAGGCCATTCGGCCCATTGAGTCATGACTGGGCATTTCAACACTACTTAACCGCACTCTCCCCATATCCCTTAATTCCTTGCGAGATCAAGAATTTGTCAATCTCTGCCTTGAAGACACTTAACGTCCCGATCTCTACTATGTTCTGTGGCAGTGAATTCCACAGACCCACCATTTTCTGGCTGAAGAAATGTCTCCTCCTTTCCATTCTAAATTGACCCCCTCTAATTCTCAGACTGTGCCCATGGGTCCTAGTATCCCTGCCTAACGGAAACAAATTCCCAGTGGCCCTCTTTTCTAAGCCTTGCATTATCTTGTAAGTTTTTCTATTAGATCTCCCCTCAACCTTCTAAAGACTAATGAATACAATCCTGGGGTCCTCAGTCATTCATTGTAAATTAGGCTTACCATTCCAGGGATCATGTGTGTGAATTTCCACTGGACATGCTCCAGTGCCAGTGTGTCCCTCCTGAGGTGTGGAGCCCAGAATTGGACATGGTATTCTAAATCATGCCTAACTAGAGCTTTATGAAGTCTCAGCACATTGCTGCTTTTACATTCCCACCCTCTTGAAATAAATGACAGTACTACATTTTGCTTTCTTAACCTCAAACTCAACCAACAAGTCAACATTTAGAATCCTGGATGAGCACTTCCAGACCCCTTTTTGTACGGCTTTAGGGATTTTCTCATTGTTTCGAAAATAGTCCGTCCCTGTATTCTTTTTCCTGAAGTGCAAGATCTTGCATTTGCTCACATTGAATTTCATGAGCCATTTCGTGGACCACTGTCCTGAACTATTGATATCTTTCTGCAGCCTCCCCACTTCCTCAGTACTACCTGCCTGTCTGCTTAACTTCATATCATCAGCGAACTTCGTCAGAATGCCCCCGTCCCTTCATCCAGATCATTAATATATTAAAGTGAACAGCTGCAGCCCCAACACTGAACCCTGTGGGACACCACTTGTCACTAGCTGCCATTCTGAAAAAGAACCTTTTATCCCAACTCGTTGCCTTCTGTCAGACAGCCAATCCCCAATCCATGCCAGTAGCTCACCTCGAACACAGTGGGCCCTTATCTTACTCAGCAGCCTCCCATGAAGCACCTTATCAAAGTTCTTTTGGAAGTCTAGACAGATAACATCCACTAGGTTTCGCTGGTCTAACCTACTTGTTACTTAAAGAATTCTAACAGGGTTGTCAGGCATGACCTCCCTTTACTAAATCCATGCTGACTTGTTCTAATTCGACCCTGCACTTGCAAGAATTTAAAGTCTCAACCTTAACGATGGATTCTAGAATTTTCCCTACAACTGAAGTTAGGATAATTGGCCTATAATTTTCCATCTTTTGTCTTGATCCTTCCTTGAACAACGGGGTTACAACACAGATTTTCCATTTGTCTGGGACTTTGCCTGACTCCACTGATCTTGTGAAAGATCACAGTCAGGGCCTCCGCTATTTCCTCAGCCAACTCTCTCAGAACTCTAGGATGCAGCCCATCAGGTCAAGGAGATTTATCACTTTTTAGACCTTGTAGCTTTTCTAGCACTTTCTCTTTGCAATTGCTAACATACTCAACTCTTTCCCTCCGACTGTCCTCAATTGTTGGGATATCACTCGTCTTCCACTGTGAAGATTGACATATGCTATTTATTAAGTTCTTCAGCTGTTTCCTGATCTCTCATCACAAGTCTTCCTGCATCAATTTGGAGTGGCCCAATTTCTACTTTTGTCTCTTGTTTGTTTCTTTCAATACCTATCGCTTCTAATGTTACTGGCTAGCTTACCTTCATATTTGATCCTCTCCCTTCGTTATTTCTCGTTGTTATCCTCTGTTTTTGTAGTCTTCTCAACCTTCTGATTTCCCAGTGCTCTTGGCCACTTTATAGGCACACTCTCTCTCTTTTTTTTCTATGATAGATCTCCTCACTCCCTTCATCAGCCATGGCTATCTAGTTTCACCCCCCGATAATCTGTCTTTTATTTGGAATGAACCTCTGTACTGTGTCCTCAATTACACCCAGAAACCCCTGCCATTGTTGCTGTACTGTCTTGCCCACTAGCTTCTGCTTCCAGTTGGTTTTCATCATTTCCTCCCTGTAATTACCTTTATTTAACTGTAACACCATTATATCCAATTTTGCCTTCTCTTTCAAACTGCAGACTGAACTGTACCATACTATGATTGCTGCCTCCGAAGTGTTCTATTACTTTAAGATCTTTTATACAGTCTGGCTAATGACATAGCATGTACTTAGACATGGTTAACTCTCAGCTTTTTCATCATTCAAGAGATGAGGTCATTTCTGGCTGGGCCAGCATTTATTACCTATTCCTAATTGTCCACATGACAGTTAAGATTCTACCACATGGCTGTGGGTCTGGAGTCACATGTAGGCCAGATTCCCTCCCCAAAACAGCATTAGTGAACCAGATGGACTCTTCTGACAGTCAACAATGGTTTCATGGTCATATTTAGATTCTTAATTCCAGATCTCTATTGAATTCAAATTCCATCATCTGCCATTGTTGGATTCAAACCCAGGTCCCCACAGCATTAACAGTCCAATGATGATACCACTATGACCATCACCTCCCTAACTACTTCCTTTAGTACTTGAGAAATTTGCCAGTGGTCACAACAATATACTCATTCATTAATTTGTAGGATGGATCAATAAAGGTGCCACTGAAGAGATTGCAGAAGTGAAGTCCATTAAGCCTTGTGCAATAGTTGTCACTACCCTTAGCTTTCCAGTTCAGGTCCCAATTGCCGTCTGAAATGACATAGGAAGCCATTCAGTTTAAGGGATGGGCCATTAAATGCTGCACAATCCAGCAGTACTCACTTAACACACAATCAAAATAAAATTAATTTTTGTTAGGATTGCATTTCCCAAAATTTTAGAACATGAGTTGGAGAGTCGTGAAACAGACCCTTCGGTCCATGCCGACCAAATCTCCCAACCCAAACTAGTTCCACCTGCCAGTATCCCTCCAAACCCTTCCTATTCATATACCCATCCAAATGCCTCTTAAATGTTGCAATTGTACCAGCCTCCACCACATCCTCTGGCAGCTCATTCCCTACCCGTACCACCCTTTGCAGGAAAAAGTTGCCCCTTAGGTCACTTTTATATCTTTCCCCTCTCACCCTAAACCTCTGCCCTCTAGTTCTGGACTCCCCCACCCCAGGGAAAAGATTTTGTCTATTTATCCCATCCATGTCCCTCATCATTTTGTAAACCTCTATAAGGTCACCCCTCAGCCTCCAACACTCCAGGGAAAACAGCCCCAGCCTGTTCAGCTTCTCTCGATAGCTCAAATCCTCCAACCCTGGCAACATCCTTGTCAATTTTTTCTGAACCCTTTCAAGTTTCACGACATCTTTTCAATAGGAAGAAGACCAGAATTGGTCAGAATATTCCAACAGCGGCCTAACCAATGTCCTGTACAGCCGCAACATGACCTTCCAACTCCTGTACTCAATACTCTGACCAATAAACGAAAGCATCCCAAACACCACCTTCACTATCCTATCTACCCAAGACTCCACTTTCAAGGAGCTATGAACCTGCACTCCAAGGTCCCTTTGTTCAGCAACACTCCCTAGCACCTTACCATTAAGTGTAGAAATCCTGCTAAGATTTACGTTCCCAAAATGCAGCACCTCACATTTATCTGAATTAAACTCCATCTGTCACTCCATTGGCCCATCTGGTCAAGATCCTGTTGTCACCAAAGGTAACCTTCACTATCCATTACACCTCCAATTTTGGTGTAATCTGCAAACTTACTTACTGCACCTCTTATGCTCCCATCCCAAATCATTTATGTAAATGACAAAAAGTAGAGGGCCCAGCACTGATCCTTGTGGCACTCCACTGGTCACAGGCCTCCAGTCTGAAAAACAACCCTCCCACCACCACCCTCTGTCTTCTACCTTTTGAGCCAGTTCTGTATCCAAATGGCTAGTTCTCCCTTTATTCCATGAGATTTAACCTTCCTAACCAGTCTCCCATGGGGAACCTTGTCAAAAGTCTTACTGAAGTCCATATAGATGACATCTACCACTCTGCCTTCATCAGTCGTCTTTGTTACTACTTCACAAAACAATCAAGTTTGTAAGACATGATTTCCCATGCACAAAGCCATGTTGACTCTCCCTAATCAGTCCTTGCCTTTCCAAATACATGTACATCCTGCCCCTCAGGATTGCTTCCAACAACTTGCCCACTACTGCCATAGTTCCCTGGCTTGTCCTTGCCACCCTTCTTAAACAGAGACACCATGTTAGCCAACCTCCAGTCTTCTGGCACCTCACCTGTGACTGTTGATACAAATATCTCAGCAAGCTGCCCACAATCGCTTCCCACAGACTTCTAGGATATACCTGATCAGGTCCTGGGGATTTATCCACCTTTATGCATATTTCAAGGCATCCAGCACTATTCCTCTAATATGGATATCTTTCAAGATGTCACCATCTAATTCCTTACATTCTATATTTTCCATGTACTTTTCCACAGTAAATACTGATGCAAGATACACGTTTAGTATCTCCTCCATTTTCTGCGGCTTCACACAAAGGCCGCCTTGTTGATCTTTGAGGGGCCTATTCTCTCCCGAATTACCCTTTTGTCCTTAATGTATTTGTAAAACCCTTTGGATTCTCCTTAACTCTATTTGCCAAAGCTATCTCATGTCCACTTTTTGCCCTCCTGATTTCCCTTTTAAGTAAACTCCTCCTGCCTTTATACTCTTCTAAGGATACACTCGATCTACCCTGTCTATACCTTACACATGCTTCCTCCTTTCTCTTAACCAAACCCTCAATTTCTTTAGTCATCCAGCATTCCCTATACCTACCAGCTTTTCCTTTCACCCTAACAGGAATGTACTTTCTCTGGATTCTCATTATCTCCTTTCTTAAGGATTCCCATTTTCCAGCTGTCCCTTTTTACCTGCGAACATCTGCCCCCAATCAGCTTTTGAAAGTTCTTGCCTCCTATCTTCAAAATTAACTCTTCTCCAGTCTAGAACTTCAACTTTTAGATCTGGTCTATCTTTTTCCATCACTATTTTAAAACAATTAGAATTATAGTCGCTGGCCCCAAAGTGCTCCCCCACTGACACCTCAGTCACCCTCCTGCCTTATTTCCCAAGAGTAGGTCAAGCTTTGCACCTTCTCTCATAGGTACATCCACCTACTGAATCAGAAAATTGTCTTGTACACATTTAATAAATTCCTCTCCATCTAAACGCTTAACACTATTGCAGTCCCAGTCTGTTTGGAAAGTTAAAATCCCCTACCATAACCACCCTATTATTCTTACAGATAGTTGAGATCTCCTTACAAATTTGTTTCTCAATTTCCCTCTGACTATTAGGGGGTCTGTAATACAATCCCAAAAAGGTGGTCATCCCTTTCTTATTTCTCAGTTCCACCCAAATAACTTCCCTGGATGTATTACTGGGAATATCCTCCCTCAGAACAGCTGTAATGCTATCCCTAATCAAAAATGCCACTTCCCCCTCCTCTCTTGCCTCCCATTCTCTTTCCTGTAGCATTTGTACCTGGAACATTAAACTGCCAGTCCTGCCCATCCCTGAGCCATGTTTCTGTAATTGCTATGATATCCCAGTCCCATGTTCCTAACCATGCCCTAAGTTCCCTGTTAGGCCCTTTGTATTGAAATAAATGCAGTTTAACTTATTTGTCCTACCTTGTTCCTACCTGCCCTGACTGACTCACTTCTGTTCTCAACTGTACCAGTCTCAGATTGATCTCTTTCCTCACCCGCCCCCCCCCCCCCCCAACCTATCTTACTAGCTTAAATCTTCCTGAGCAGCTTTAGCAAATCTCCATATTAGTCCCCTTCCAATTTCGGTGCAATCCGTCCTTCTTGTACAGGTCACTTCTACCCCAAAAGAGATTCCAATGATCCAAAAATGTGAATCCTTCGTCCATACGCCAGTTCCTTAGCCATGCATTCATCTGCTCTATCCTCCTATTCCTGCCCTCATTCGCTCGTAGCACCGGGAGTAATCCAGATATTACTACTTCCGAGGACCTCCTTTTTAAATTTCTACCAAACCGTAATCTCCCTACAGAATCTCTACCTTTTCTCTTCCTATGTTGTCAATTCCAATGTGGACAATGTCCTCTTGCTGGCCCCTCTTCCCCTTGAACATTCTGCACCCTTTTGAGACATCCTTGATCTTGCACCAGGTTTTTTGAAAGGGTATGTGGGTTTGAAGAAAAGACCTGAGAAGAACAGGAGTAAATTAATTGAAGAAGCCTTTCAAGGGGCTAATGCTGGTAGATATTTTTAATCAACTTTTATTGAGACATGACACTAACATTGCAACAAGATATAATTGACTTTGTCATTTCTGCAGTCTCTTCAATGGCATCTTTACTGATCCATCTTGGAAGGTCATGTGAAGACTGTTAATGATTTGTAAATAAGTTCATGAATGATAAATGACGCAGTTGGCATGAAGTACCCTTCACAACTCTGTATGCAATGACACTGTCCCTGATGGAGTGGTTTGATTGGATTGCTAAATTAATCCCTGATGGTTGTTGCAGTTGATCCAAAAATATGTAGGTTGTGATTATAACAAAGACCAAGTCTTTATTAGTGGATGAATTCCATTTGCCACAGAGCTATTACTTAAAATTAAAAGCCAAGATTAAAGTTAGCTAAGCTGTGCATTTTGTGATTTCTGCACGCAATACCAAATAAATATTTATAATGCAGGGACTGTTGCCAATGGGAATTGGATAACTTTGAATTTAGGTATAGTCATCAATCTCCAATTTAAGGTTGGGTTACAAGAAGCATTCATCCGTGCAGAGACTAGTTTGGGTGATGAACAATTGGGTGTGATGCATTTCTTCTGAACCTTACTTGCCAGGTGTGTTTTAATTTCAGTCAGTGTCTCAAGGTTACTATGTGCTTCGTTTATTTGTAGCTGTTTTTAGACTTTGTTTTGAAATCTTGAATTTTGACACCTTGAACATATTTCTTATTTATTAAGTTGTTAAAGTTGGAGATTTGTTTTGTATCTTTTGAGGGGAGTGTTTCAGTATGTGTGAAATATCTAAAAGCTGTAATTTAATGTCGTCTAAATTCCTGGCTAGAATGACACTCCTTTCAGACAAAGGGCTGCAAAGTTGTCCAGAGGAATAATTTCAATGATTTCTTGATTGAGAAATCTCGGTCAAAGTCATTTTTTAAAATTTGTGAACCAAATTGTAACTATGGTCAACGCGTGGTAATTAATTTCATTTCAGGATGACTACCTGTGGGGGTAAGTAATGAAGTGTTTGCTGTCCTTTCTATTTGTTGATGTTTTTGTCAAGCTGACATTGTTACTGCATAATATTGCTAGTGTAGCAGACAAACGAAATGGATTTGTCACCTTGCCTATTAAAAGTGGATTGATTTTTAAAAAATCAGTTAAGCTTCATATTTGTGTTCTTCTGATTTTCAAGGTTTTCATATGGTTGTCACCTTTTACAGTTCTTTAACTTCTGCATGTAAAGAATAACTGGAGTGACTTGATTGCTGGGCTGTTTTTCCACGTTTGTAATACCAACTAGTATTCTTTATCTCCTGGATTTGAAGGCAACCTGTACTGAACTTGAACAATGTTATTTTGTGCAAGAATAAGTGTACAATGTATCCCCTACAGGGTGTTTTGGCTTAACCATTTGCTATGACTTGTATTAAGGTACAAAGGACACAGATTTTCCAAGCTTTCAGATAAATTGCAAGCAGTACTTAGTAAGTGGTGAGGAGAATAGCTGTAGTCAAGAGCACATAAATGAGTGAAGTAGACAAGCTCTTTTCATTAAAAGAATGTGGCATTTGTTGACCGAGATACTTTTCTTTTGTCCTTGAATGTGACTTGGGACATGATGAACTGAAGATCAGGTGATGCAGCCCAGTGGTCGTATGTTCCAGGATTTCAATCCAAGGTTTCATCATTCTAAGTCAGAATGAAGGATCTTGCTGGTGAGGATGTTTTGACCGGGTGAATTTTTTTTTTCCCCCCAGTTTTTCATAGTAATTCTGGCTGCGTGCTGTTTGTCTCAGGTTTCTGACTATCTATCTTGTGCCTTTAATACTTGGCGAATGTCACAGGTATACATGCTATTGGTTAATGACATTGGACATTAAGCAAAATCCTGCTTGGTGTTGGACTAGAGTTGTGTACTTGAGGTAGGGCCTATGTTCCAAGACAGTCCTGAGCCAGGTGAGCAGGGAACTAATTACTGCAATCCAGAGTTTTCCCTTGGGAGTTCGCATGGTACCTGGGCACTTTGACCCAGGTGTTTCCTGCATCTAGTTTGAGGCAGGTAGCGGACCATCGAATGTAGTCTTGCATCACACAGCTCAAGATAAGCTTCAGCAAAAACAACTGCATCTTTCTTCAGCCTTCCTTTCCAAAGGCATGTGTAACAGTCTCTTACCACTTTGCCCACCCTCTGCCACTTTTGAATGCAGGGTGTAGTAACAAACATGAAGAATCTCTCAGGTGGTGCCCTTCTCACCACTAGCCAAGTGATGTCTTGTACTTGTTGGGAAGTTCTGGTGATGAGGCATTCTGCCAAATGACTTTGACAGCCTTCTCCGGGAACAACCTATCAGGATCCACCCTCTTCCTGTAAGATTTCAAACACTGAGCCGACCACCACCTGATGGACTTAAAGGTGTTTTTCTTTGCAGATTTTGCCATGAAGGACAGGTGATATGGAATGGTCCAACTACTTGGAGCATTCTGTATCAACACGGCCAGAACTATCCTTCGTAATGTCATGTCCCTGTGGACGCGGTCCATCTTAGACCTCCACATGAAGTGGAAGCTGGTTTGTGTGATTGCAACAGTACAGGCTCTGGGAGATGCGTGTTGACCCTCCAGTTAGACACCACTAGTTGTGTCTGAGAGTAGCCCTATGGGGCAAAGGTGATGACTTTTTCAGCTGCTGTATCATTTCTTCACTAGCATGATTTTTTTTTTTCTTGTCTGCCAATGACTGAGGTTACTTTTGGTTTGTTTTTGTGTATAAGTTAAAACTCTTGAAAAATCTGTCCTCTCGTTTCTTATCAATCCTTTATTCCATCTGGAATCGGGAATTGATCCATTACACATTTTATTGATGTGTAATGCAAGGTTGGAATCTGATGTTCAAGGAAATGAATCTTTTGCGAAGCTGCAGTTTTGGCAGGAAAATGTTTTTGAATGGAAGCAATTTAGTCTCTAAGCGAGTGATCTATGAAGAAATGTTATGGTCCAACTTTCTGACAAACTTAGTATTCTGAAACTTGTTCTTTCAGATTTTGTTACAGAAGTAACAAGCCTGTACTTTAAAATGTTGAGGTGAAATGGACAAGGAAATAAATCCATTTATAATTTATCTATTTGATCCAAAAAGCTTTGACCCAGTTACTGTTTGTTTTAATGCAAACATTGACCATCTCTAACTGACACACATTTGATGTTTTGTTGGTGGTCTTGATGACCAATTTTTGAGTCCAGGCTTCTCAATACCTCAAGTGCATCTAACAGTTTTAACTATTGCTCTTTCATATTATGCTGTGCAAAACAGCAATATGGCAATTGATTTGATTAGTTTTCTTTTTTCCTCCCTGTTAGACCATTATTTCAAGTCCACTCTACACTTCAATTTGCTGTGGGAAGCTGCATGGGTCTTGGCCATAACTTTGTGGCATGTGGAACATTTTTGTTCCACAGCCCAACTCTGGTTGTGGGAGGCTCCCAACCTCCACATGCATCAGAAGGAACTTTTAGATTGGTCCCTGGAATGAGTGAGTTGATTGGTGAGGATAAATTGGACAGGCTAGACATGGAGTTTAGAATGTGAGAGAGGTGACTTGATGTGTATAAAAGCCTAAATGCCTTGACGAGGTGGAAATGGAAAGGATCTTTTCTACAACATTACAGATCAAAGGGAACCTTTTTAAAAATCTAGTGGTTGCCTTTAAGGACAGACGAGTAACATTTTGAGGGTTCGGTGACTTTAGTACGCTGCCTCCAAAGTTAACAAAACTGATCTTGGGTTGATTTAGGATTATGGGGCCAGTTGGGAATGTAGAATTTAAAACATAGAACAGGTATTATCTTGAATGGCAGAGCAGACATGAGTGGTTGAATGGCCTAATTCTGCTGCTACTTAAATATTTATTTTCATTATCACACTATTACTATCTTATGCATCTGCTAGCCTTGACAATATGCTGCAGTTATAGATCATCCAGTCCCATAGGCTTAATATACAATCCCAATAAGTTTTCCTTTTTCTTTACTAATGCTGTACTAATTTCTTTGAATTGTTGATTCTCCCTAGTCCCTTGCATCTCTAGTTGTGGGAGGTTGCTTCTGCCTTCTGTAAAGACACAGTAATCGTTTTAGTTTCTCTCTTAGATTCTGGCTACGAGAAATATTAGATTATAGTCAAAAGGATTTATAACTATCTCCCACCCTCTTACACGCATTTTCCAATTATGTATTAAGTCAATCAACTTTGCATTTCTCTACTGAATAGCTTGTGGCATTTAGAGCAACCTGAAATTACAACTCTTTAGATTCTGCCTTTAATTTTATTCCTCAGCTCTAAAGTTTGCTTTCAGGCCCAGGCTGGTGCTGCTGGCTGTGTCATGGATAGGAATTTGGGCTGGAATGTCTGATTCTCCCCAAAGAGATTCCTGCAACCAGTCAATGACCCATGACACGAGGTCAATTCCTGGAATGGCAGGACTACCTTACGCTGAAAAACTAGAGCGACTGGGCTTGTATACCCTTGAGTTTAGAAGACTGAGAGGGGATCTGATTATTAAAGGATTGGACACTCTGGCAGCAGGAAACATGTTTCCGCTGATGGGTGAGTGCCGAACCAGAGGACACAGCTTAAAAATATGGGGTAGACCATTTAGGACAGAGATGAGGAGAAACTTCTTCACCCAGAGAGTGGTGGCTGTGTGGAATGCCCTGCCCCAGAGGGCAATGGAGACCCAGTCTCTGGATTCATTTAAGAAAGATTTGGGTAGAGCTCTCAAGGATAGTGGAATCAAGGGTTATGGAGATAAGGCAGGAACAGGGTACTGATTAAGGATGATCAGCCATGATTGTATTGAATGGTGGTGCAGGCTCGAAGGGCAGAATGGCCTACTCCTGCACCTATTGACACTGGCAGCAAGGTCTAGAACAATATTCTGGACTGTCTTGTTAACTTCAGTGGAAACTCTTGTCTGATTCCCTAATTGGGGTATTCTCCAATCGTTGCTCTTCACTACTTTAAGGCCCTGCACTGCTGTAATCTTGTGATGTCACAGACTTGCCTTTGGCTGCCCTTCAGTGGTGAACTGTTAGCTTTTGTCCTCACCAGTATCCAAAATGGAATACCAGTTAGCATGCAAGTTCAGACTTTGGGTCATGAGCTAATAACTTCTGTCCCTGGGGAGTAAGACTGTTCAGCTGATGGAATAGATAGGCATGTGGGAGTATGATACAACTATCATTCCTGGTTGTAGTATGTTTAGACAACACAGGAATGGCTCACCGTATTGATTTAGAGAATCAAGTAAAACAATGACGGATGATATCTTGGAGGGACCATTCAAATGAGGCTGTATGAGTGGAAATAAAAAGCAAAATGGATAAACATGGGGTGTGTACTATAGGCTAGCAAACAGTGTTTATATACGGTACAATTTCAACACATGAGCTTTCATACTTGCGCAAGTTCACCCAGTAGAAACAGGAAAACAGTTTATCCGAATGCTGATAGACTGGGAAAGGGTGAGACCTAGTTGATCTAGTACATTAGTCAAAAAGAAATCTTGGAGGTTCAGTTGGGGTGAAGAATGCAGATGGTATGTTGCGCTGATATCAGGATTAGCATGCAGGCGCAGGAATGTCTTTATGCAATTTATACAAGGCACTGGTAAAACAGCACCCGAAATAATGTGCTGTTTTGGCCTCTTATCGAAGGAAAGCTGTTTTGGTTATGGAGGGAACTCTAAGGTTTAGTAGACTGATTGCTGGGGTGGCAGGACTGATGTAGGAAGAGAGACTGGTTCATTTAGGACTATGTTGACTGGGGTGATCTCCTCAACCAGTGAAATTCTGATGAGGCTAGTTGGGGTAAATTCAAGAAATGTGTCCCTGATGGTCAGGGAGTCCAGAGCCATGGGTCACAGCTTGAGAATGCAGGATAGCCTATAACAGGGCGAGATGGGAAGTGGTGAGCATGTGGAATTCTCTACAACAAATTGTTGAAAGCAAAGTTTTGCCTTTAGTCCTGAGTTAGATTTAGTTATTAGGGTTAAAGGGAACAATGATTATGCAGAGGAAAGTGGGGGCAGGGTACTGAGTTGACTGATCAGCCCTGAAAATGGCACAGCAGGCTAATAGGGTCAAACAGCTTACTTATGTTTTGAAGTTTGCTTGGAATGTGGATGCTTTATGAAGTCTACGCTAAATGTAGCGACATTGTAATCTGTTAATGCAGCGGAGACATTTTTGTTCAGCTGTAGCTTTCAATATAAAACTTTCATAAATACAGTAATGTCGACTTTTAATTATGGTGTTGTGAATTTGGATAGCTAGTACTTTTTACAATGGAGCTTTATGGCAATTGGAAGGATTGCAAGAATTCCGTTCTTTTATTTTGAAAAGACTGCAGTGTATTTCATATCAGTCTGTGGGAGTTGCATTTGCAATGAGCTGTTTTCAAAAAATGCTTTGTTTCTTGAAGTAACGATGGAAATAAAAGCCCATACAAATGTTCCAAACTTGTTGTATTCCGGAGTGACATTTAAAGTTGCTGAAAGAGGGATGTGTTGCCAAACTGTGTTTCTCTCTTAGTCATCAGAACAAATGCAAGAAATCTGAATTTCTGAAAAAGGATCACTGTTTTGAAACATTGAATCTGCTTTCTGTAGACAAATGCTGTCAGACCTCTTTAATTTCTCTGGCAAGTTCTGTTTTTGACTCTGAATTTAGCTGGGCATCCATACTTTTGTATAATCTTCCAATCAGATGTTTGAGATAGAGGAAAGTCATGTACAGAGATGTTTTCCTGTGCTCAACGTGCTGTGAAAGATGAAGTTGATCTGTCTAGCAAATTTAAAACTACACTTCAGTTCCAGAAGGGCCCCTCCTGCAATTAACCTGACAGCTTCAGCATGGAGTACCTATACTTTTCATTCAAGATGTCAGAAAATAGATGTCACATGGAAAATTCCTTTCCCTACCACCGTTGCTGAACTTCGATTGTGCAGTGCAATCTGCTACCCTTGACTATTAGAGTTTGATCATGCACTCCAAATTCCTTGGTTGTTTAGGTAGTGATTTTCTTCCGGGAAGAAAAGTTGTGGATCTATGAAAACAATTTATTTTAACATGGCGTTTGGTATGCTTTCCTTTATTGGTCAGAGTATTGAGTACAGGAGTTGGGAGGTCATGTTATGGCTGTACAGGACATTGGTTAGGCCCCTGTTGAAATAGAGCATGCAATTCTAGTCTCCTTTCTATCGGAAAGATGTGAAACTTGAAAGTGTTCAGAAAAGATTTACAAGGATGTTGCCAAGGTTGGAGGATTTGAGCTACAGGGAGAGGTTAAGCAGGCTGGGGCTGTTTTCCCTGGAGCGTCGGATGCTGAGTGGTGACCTTCATAGGGGTTTACAAAATCATGAGGGGCATGGATAGGGTAAATAGACAAAGTCTTTCCCCCGGGGTCGGGGAATCCAGAATTAGAGGGCATACCACACATTTAAGAGGGAGGCATTTGGATGGGTATATGAATAGGAAGGGTTTAGAGGGATATGGGCTGGGACATCTGGTCAGCATGGATGGGTTGGACCGAAAGGTCTGTTTCCATGCTGTACATCTCTATGACTGAGGTTTACAAGTCTGTAGGTTAATGTGATCAGATCAGTGGCTAATGACCTACCTTAGTATGGTTCTTCAAACTTGACTTGAGGTGAAGGCAGTATGGCTGTACAAAATATGGATGTTAAGTAGAATATTGTCCAACTAATATAGGTGAATTGCAATCTATTTTAAGCTTGTCTTTCCTAATGCTTTCACAGTCAAACTTTCTGCTGAGACATGATAACTTGTTTTCAAGAGACAAGATAAAAGTGAGCATTTGTATATTGTATTAAAAGTTAGTCTTTACAAAGCTGAAACAAGTGACACTAATGTGTCAAAAAAGCACTGCAGCTTTTTTAAACGTTCATGTTTTTGTGAACACGATTTAAAGCCTAGCATTGCTATTTGCAGGACAGATATGCAAAATCAACAATGTGTTTCAACTGTTTCAAATTCACTTTAGAGCATATTTATCAACCAAGTGTACTAATTTCTCTCGGGTGCTCGTAACCTGGATGTAGAATTTTTTTTCAAAAGGCTACTACAGATGGCCTTAAATAAGGAATATCAGATTGCAAATAAACTTTTCCTAATAAACTAAACCATTGCACAAACTGGTTTTTAAAAGATCAAATTGCCATAGTCCCAGAGAATCATAGGGCTGTGTTGTCATTAAAGTGAGACGATTGGTGGTTTAACCTGAAGGTCACCATCCCTCAGTCAAGGGGAAAGGCTGAGATGGAGAATCCTTCATGGTAACCTCAGCTGATGTGAGGATCACAAATCAGTCATCCATCCAACCAATTAAGCTAGCCAACCTCCGTGTTTAAAATAAACTCCATTATTGCAAGAGATTTCACTGTTTCAGGATAATTCTGCATAACAGTTGAACAAATAAGAGCAATTTGTATTACTGTTTTTGATTTGGCAAGCAGCAGATTCAAGTTCACTGCTAAAATATTCCCCTCATAGAAGAATGGTTTTCTTTGAAAGCATATTGAGGTTATAGATGTGAATTTGATACACTGAACATAAATTGGTTTACGAACCACTTCCTGGAATCCTATTTCAAGAGGAATTGCTGCGCTGTCAAACTGAACTGATAAACTTGCCTGCAACTAACTCTTTCTATAAACTTCAAGATAAGGATCCTAAATATGTTTCCCAAGCTGATGGTGGACATTATCTCTCATGGCATTGTTTTAAAAAACAATTAATACTTACTGTTTCCAGGATATATCTGACCCCAAAGATTACCAAAGCAAGCGAACTTGCTGTTTAACTTTAGTTTATTCAAGTGGCTGTGCTTCCAAAAAAAGCCTGCTTTTGAAATGCTTCAGGATTCCTGGAGGGTGTGAAAATGTACCATGTCAGAATCCAACTGGCTGTACTTGTATGGATTTTTGTCTATGTGCTGCCTAGGGATAGCAAATGGGTAAGGATTAGCTTATTGACCTTTTTTTGAATTGTGTTTTTATTGATACAAAGCATTTAATATCAGTTGGTATGATAAATGGGTTTCACTTTTGCACAAATAGAAATTCCTTTTGTGTGTTGCCTGTTTTGGTAAAAGTAAAATGCTCCTCTGTTCTAAAAACTATTCAGCGAATACTATCCAGAATAAAGTCTATGACTGCACATCAACTCATGAAAGTAGCTTTTCAAAATGGAACAAAATTGTTCAGGAACCAGTTTGTCCTGCATCACGGAAATAATTGCCTTTCCCTCGATGCATCCAACAGTAATACTGAAGGAAGGAGCAATTCCTGTTCAATACACAAATTACTTTTAGTCCAATTTCTTGTATTTCAACAAGCAAGATCTGATCATCAAATACCCTTTTTTTTGTGTCAAAAAAAATCTGGTTCACATATCAAGATCTACTCTCTAAGAAATTTAATTCCTGTTCTCTGCTCACCACTTCTGAGCACTTTTCAAGTAAACTTGGCTACGTTGACAATTGATGATTAAAACTGAAGGTGATGATTATTGCCCTAAGGTGAAAAAGTAAATGTAAACATGAGCTTTGTGTAAATGCCAGAAACTAACACCCATTAGATTCTTGATCCAAAATAATAGAGTAAGATTAACTTAGGTCTTTCAATAAGTTTGAATAACTAGGTGGTATTAGAGGCTGAAGAGAAACTAACAAACTGAATGCATGCAAAAAAACCCTGCAAAAACTGTGGAAGCTGAAAATCAGAAACCAAAATAAAGTGCTGGAAAACCTCCACAGACAAAAAACCTGAAATGCTGGATTTCCAAGTAGACCTGCAGAAGGCTGGAAGAACACAGCAAGCCAGGCAGCATCAGGAGGTGGAAAAGTCAATGGTTCAGGTATAACCTTTCTCCATGACTCCTAAAGAAGGGTTATACCTGAAACGTTGACTTCTCCACCACCTGATGCAGGAAAAAATGCACAAGTCTGGCAGTATCTGTGGAGAGAAATTAGCTAACATTTCAGGTCCAGTGATCGTTCTTCAAAAATTTGTTTTTGTTCATGCAAACATAATCTATCCCTGGTCCTATTGGATTAGTAAAACCAAATTCAGAATTGTCATTATCAATTTCTGTATTTGCTATTGTTAGAAAAGCTCAGCAGCTTTGGCTGCATCTATGGAGAGAAATCAGTTGACGTTTTTGGGCCAAGTGACACTTCCTCCGAACCCTGACTTGAGGTAATGAGCAAACTGACACTCATTGGCCATGGATCAGCCTTTTTTAAAAAATAAAATGCAACAAAATATGTTCAAAACAATTGATAACTTACCAGTTGATCTTAGATCAATAGTTACCAATCAGATCAGCAGGCTATGACTCGAATGAGGCAACAGTGGCTGATTTCCAATAGCAGGGAATAGTAAGTATGTCAAGCTATTTGCAAAAGGCCAGGCATGCAGGAGCTCTGAACTGACGACACACTAGAAACTTTCTATTGATCTGATCTAGAACACATGCTTTCCATGGATTTGTCACTTGAATTACTTCTCTCCTTCCAATTTGTGATAGTAACATAATTCTTCTAGTTTCTGAAGGGAAGCCCACATCACATTCTTCAGTTAATTTTCAAGCTAACACAAGTTTGGTATCAAGCCTGATATTTTATGAATGTATTTCATGCAACTTTGGGATTATTTGTTTAAAACAGTTATGTGGCATGTCTTTCAACTTGGTACTTGCAATCTACATTTCCTTGCTCACCTTTTTGTTTAGAGCCCCAATTTATTTTGCACTTATTGCTCGGAGTGCCTTTATAATTCAGGGTTTCTCATTTGGATACAATTTAATGTTTTTAAATTTAGACATAAATCAATACATCTTGTGAACCATTTCATCGTGGTGCTTTATTTTTGCATCAAGGCTGAAAATCTAAACATTCCAAATGTGTGAACCATAATCTAAAAACATATGTCATTTGTTTGTGTGAATTTTGAACTAGTGGCATGTGGATTTGGTATCCCTATGAAAGGCTTTAATGATTTTAAGCATTTCTGTAGCCATATATTTGTTGAAAAGTGTTGTTTTTTTTTAAGAGACTCAGTAAACTTATCTGCAGTCAGAGTTTTAAATGAACCAACAGAGTAAGTTGTAGTGTAATAGCCTTCAGTTTAAAAAAATTGAAAACTGCTTTTTATCT
The DNA here is from genome assembly GCF_047496795.1 of Chiloscyllium punctatum. Taxonomy (NCBI): domain Eukaryota; kingdom Metazoa; phylum Chordata; class Chondrichthyes; order Orectolobiformes; family Hemiscylliidae; genus Chiloscyllium; species Chiloscyllium punctatum. The sequence continues at coordinate 86,544,730 of NC_092739.1, read as the reverse complement.
GGAGTACAAACCCATAGCTCAAAACCGCTTTATCTTCAGTTGAACAGAGTTTGCAGAAGTCCTGGCGAAAATAGGTGTAAGACAGTTTCCCTTGAAGCATGGGACAAATTCAGACCTGTAAAGAGTTGACCTAGGTGGTAAGAAGTTTGGTTTGAAAGTTCAATACCAAAAATATAACCCTGAAGGGGCTATTTGAAGCTGAAAAACTTTAAATTCCGTTTCATCAAGTTTCTCTGAAGGGGCAGTCAGATTGTAAAGATGGATTGAAGCTACAATTAAATTAAGCCCTCTGGAGTTGATAAAGGGATGCTATCTGGTGAGAGTTCTGTACAGGAATGTTATTGGAATTAATATACATTGCCATATTATTGCAATCTTTTAAACTTGTTATGTAAATAGTTCAGTTTACTCAATATTGATTTTTCATTTCTTGAATGCGGTTATATTTAAAAAGTTTCAGTGAAAGATCACCTGCTTAAAACAAAAACCCAAGCTAATTTTAGTTGGGATCAGACCTGTACAAGAATATCAGCTGGCATCAAGACATTAATCAAAGCAAGTTTGTGGTTCTTGAGCAGCCTCACTCGACCAAATGGGTTCTTACATTTTTGCTGGGTTTTATTGTTCTGTGTTCGATTTTTAGTAGGCAGGAAATGCACAATCTTATGGTCTGAATCTTCAATCCAATCCATCATGGAATTCAAGATTTCCAATAAGAGAATTTAGCCAAAATGTTATCTACTATATGCTCCACAAATTGGTTTACCAGTATGTGTGGTGTAATTGATCAAAGAACAAAGAGCATTTACAGCCCAGGAACAGTCCCTTCGGCCCTCCCAAGCCTGAGCCAATCCAAATCTACTGTCTAAACCTGTTGCCCACTTAAGCATCTGTATCCCTCTGCTCCCCACCTGCTCATGTATCTGTCCAGGTACATCTTTAATAAATCTACTGTGCCTGCCTTGACCCCCTCTTCTAGCAATGCGTGTATCCCCCTTAAACCTTTCACCTCTCACCTTGAAAGCGTGACCTCTCATTATTGAATCCTTCACTCTGGGGGAAAAAGCTTGTCTCTACCCACCCTGTCTATACCCTTCATGATTGAGGTTTACACAATCAGGTTCCCCCTCAATCTCCTTTTTTCTAATGAAAAGAAACCTAACCTACTCAACCTCTCTTCATAGCTAGCACCTTGCATACCAGGCAACGTGCTCGTAAACCTTCTCTGCACTGTCTCCAAAGCGTCCACATCTTTTTGGTAATGTGGCGACTAGAACTATACACCATATTCTAAATGCGGCCGAACCAATGTCTTGTACAATTTTAACATGACTTGCCAGCTCTTATACTCAGTACCCCATCCAGTGAAGGTAAGCACACTATATGCCGCCTTGACCACTTTATCCACCTGTGCAGCAACCTTCAGCGTACAAAGGACCTGCACTCCCAGATCTCTTTGCCCATCAACTTTTCCCAAGGCTCTCCCATTCGTTGTATAATTCGTTGTATAATTCGTTTTAGAATTCATCTTGCCTAAGTCCACCACCTCATTTGTGTGGATTGAAATTCATCTGCCACTTTTATGCCCAACTCAACACTGACCCCTGTGGAACACCACTGGTCACCTTTCTCCATTTTGAGAAACTCCCTTCAACTACTACTGTCTCCTATTGCTCAAGCAGTTCTTTACCCACCAACTAGAACACCCTGCACACCATGTGACTTCACTTTCTCCATTAGTCTACCATGGGGAAGCTTATCAATCGCCATACTAAAGCCCATGTATATGACACTTCCTCAAAAAAACTCTATTAAATTGGGAAGGCATAATTTCCCCCGCACAAAACCATGTTGCCTATCACTGATAAGCCCATTCTTTTCTAAATATAAATAGATCCTATCCCTCAATACCTTCTCCAGCAACTTTCCCACCACTGGCTCACTGGTCTGTAGTTACCTGGAATATCCCTACTATCCTTGTACAGGGGGACAACATGAGCCACCTTCCAGTCCTTTGGCACCTCACCTGTATTTAAGGATGCCACAAAGATATCTGTCAGGGCCCCAGCTATTTCCCCCCTCGCCTCCCTCAGCAACCTGGGATAGATTCCATCTGGCCCTGGGGATTTGTCCACCTTAACCTCTAGCCTACCCAACACATCTTCTCAGAGATCAGTTCTGTCTGTCTAGTAAGTCACTGTTGTACCACATGGGGCCATGGCAATGTCAAAGTAGTAAAACTGGGCAGATGACCTGGTATTGAAATAGGTGCCAGAAATGATGGGCTTACTTTGCTCAGTTGACCAGTTTTTGGGCTAAAACTGGCAAAACTCCCCCAACTAGTCAGGTAGTCAATCTGCAATCTGAAAGTCACTGGACTAAATCACTTGTTAATCCATGCCCATCTGTGGCTGTTAGCTAATTTGTATGTTTGATTCACTTCCAGGGCAGACGAGTTAGATTTGGTAATGTAGTGCTTTATACTTGGGTACAAGTTTATTTAACTCCTAAATATTCAGTCCCATTAAAATCTTGCATGATCACGTTATAAATTGGCAAGTGAGCTTCTAGATAGCAACACATCACCACCTCAGTTGATGGACTAGTACTGCTCCATATTCAACAGTCCTTGGAAGAGCACAAACATGTATTCTGGATGGGAGACTCCAGTGTCCATGACAGTAGTTCAGTAGCATCACTGCTGACTGAGCTTGCCAAGTCTGGAAGAATGTGTCTGTGTTAAGGGTGCCAAGCAGGACAAACTGACGAAATTGTGTCCTTCGAGACAGGAGTCTGTGGAGGTCAGAATAACCAATACACAGATCTGTACAGATTAAGTATCATCACATGAAGGATGCCTTCATTGTGTTGCACAATTGCATGCGAAATGATTTTTATTTAGATTTGTATCTTATATAGTTGTTCCACTCAGGATGAGATGCTGTGAGCCACTAACTTTAAAATGATTGTTTAACTACAATATGCAGTAAACTTAGTTGGGTATTGTCCTCCCTCAACCATTTGTCATCCAGTCAAAGAATCAACTGTAGTTCACTAAAGAATGCAGAAGGAAATTATTGAAAACTGGGTGTCACCTGGTGAAGCTGCTACATGGGACAACTTTAATGCCAAATAGTCCAAGTGAACCCCCAACCAATGAATCTTATCAAAGCTCAGCAGGCCTCATCTATCCAGTTGTGAATGATAGTGGATGCTGAACAACTGAACAAGCAGTATCTTGCTAGAGACGTCTTTGTCTACCGAGTGAATGACTTGATGCAGTACTGCTTATTTGACTACAGAACTCCAGTCGTAACATGATCAAGAGAAAACATGTTTGGCATCCCATCCATCATGATAAACATACACTCCCTCAATCAACATAGTTATGGACCAAGCCAAACCCCTCATGGATTAAAGTCGAGACCCTAAATATTGTTATTTAAGTGTAAGGTGTTGTGTTCCAGTAATTCGAATGGTCAAACTACCAGGCTGGAAAGAAATTCCACTTTACTCATATTTTTAAAATAAGAATTGGCTGAACTGCAATGCTATCAAATGCATAACAAAATAATATATTTACTAATTTGCTGTTCTAATATAGTAACATCCCATAAACACATCCTTGACAAAGGTAAATTCAGGAAAATAGCTTGTCTTGCATGCAATTCTTGCAACAGGCAGAGAATCCCAACTTTTTGCTGTAACAGATGAGTAAGAGTTTTTATCTTGAACTTCAAGACACCAACTGCAGAAAGCTGAAACTAAAAGTCCTGGTTCTGTGGGAGTTTGACTCCACCCATTCAGGTTGCCTGTATTGTTCAAAAATAAATATGGGGAAAAAAGCGCTTCAAGCTGTTTATTGGCTGTGAGGTCGATTGCTCTTTCACCTCTGTCTCAACCTTTCTCTTTTTTAAAAAAAGGTCCAGGTCACAATACACCTCTTAAAGCCATAGTACCACAACTGACAGCAGCACATACCATCTGCATGATGCACAGTAGTAGCAACTTTAGGCTTCTTTGACATCACCTTCAAAGTCTGTAGCCTCTACCATCTCAAAGGAGGGCAACATGGCCTGAGCGTATCACCTACAAGTTCTTCCTAAACCATATTAATCTTGTCCTGTAAAAAACTGTTCTTTTACAATTGTTAGATTAGTATGCTGAAACTTTCTTTCCTAATAACAGTGGTGTACCTGAACCAAGTGGACTGCAGGTGTTCAAGAAGTCGACATTCTCTCCACCTTTTTGAGGGTCATTTTGAGGGCTATTAAAAATGGAAATTAGTGACAGTTTTCTTGTGGAATAGTTTGTCAGTGTGTGAATACAGCTATTCTGTCAAGTGGAACACAACCATTGAATGGAGGCTGCAGAAGAGCCATAACTTGCTGGAGAGTTTTCACATGATCCATAATTGGCTATGGTATTTGAATTTTATGCTACTTTTTCTTTAAAGGAGTCCTCTGCAACCCCTTAGTTAAAAGTGGAATGGAAACATTGCTGAAAATAGTCAGCAAGGTAGGCAGTATCTGCAGATGGAGAAATAGGTAATGTTTGAGTCAAGCAATTCCCGCCCCCCTTCTCTTTCTCCTCCTTCTCCCCTCCACCCCCCCCCCCCCCCCAAACATTTGCTGTCAGACCAGTTTCAGTTTTTCCAGATTACCTACTGCAATTTGTTTGCATTTAATGTATGTTTTTTTTTTAAAAGCCAATCAGTAATTCTTGCTTAGCCAAGAAATGAACATTTAAATAGGAGGCATGTCACAACCTGGCGATGCTCTGCTTTCTTTGCCTTTAATCCCCAATGAACCACTCCCCAGACATCTGATGTATCAATGGGACTACTTTAATTTCAAAGGTACCAATTTGATATTTTTAACTTGTATGCTTTGTGTTCTCCTAAATTCTTAAATTCTCCTAAATGGTGGCATTACTTAAGTTATTTCTGTCTTAGTCTCTTCCTACACCCTTTTTTCATTCTGTGGTCTGTCTCCCTCTCCCCTACCCCCTCTGTCCACTTGCTGTCCAACCACTTGTAAACTTATTGCTTGCAGCGCACCAATACCATAGACTCCAGTTAGGGGAGAGTTATCGTATAGGCGTTTCTGTTTAGCTTAACTGATACACAGCTGCTGCTTTTCTGTTTTCTTTTAAACCTCATTTGCTATCCCCTTGCATCCAATCTCTTCATTGAACACATTGCCAGCTCAAAGCCCATTGTTCAAACTTTCTCTCTTATGAATCTAATTTCCAAAAATCAGATACCAATGATATTATTCTTCCCAGTTGCAATCTACTAACTTGCAGTTTACATCTTTTGTTCACCCTGACGTATAAAACAAAGAAGCCATTCAACCACTCTCATCGTACCTCCTCCTGAGTTAATTAATTCCAGTATGTTCCAACACATTCTTAAGCAGTTTCTGTTTGCAGCCCTACATTGGGAGTGCTGTAGTTCAAGTCTTCAAATTTGCCCCCTCATTTTTAATCATTTACTTTGTAACTTTGCTTGGCATGGAGTTAGTATTCTATCCATGCTGATAACGCATAAACATACCCCTTGTCCACTTTTTGACACTCTCACACCAATGTTGTTAATTTGATTTGCCAATATGTAACGCATTTTTTCCATCAGCAAGAATGCCAGTGTCTACTTCCACAATAACATCTGCTTTTCCATGATGTTATCCTCTACTTGTTGAAAGCTTTGCGTCCCTTGGGTCCCATATTCCCCGCTGATAGTTTTGTTATCACCGACTTTGCATCTGTGATCTTTTTAATTTTTGCTTCAAGATGGCACTGGCACAGAAAGATGGTTCAAAGACTAAAATATAATTCCATTTCTGCTGTCCCCCACCTCCACCTAGCCCCAATTAATCAATTGCTGAAACCCTCAACTGGATTTAACAGTCGCAATGCACTGTTCTCCAGTTTTGCATAATCTACTCTGTCTCAGAGTAACCAAAAATCCTGGTATCTGTGTCCTAATTTACAAGCCCCAATAGTTACTGAGATAATTGGTTCCAACTTAAGCAGAACTTCATTTGAAAACTTTGCATGCTAATTTAAATGTTTCCATGACCTGCACATCCCAAACTCTCAAGTCCGATGACTTGGACTTACTTGTGAAACTGTCATAGAAACTAAAAGGACGCCTCCAGCCTGGCCAGTTATCACCCCATCAGTGAAGGTGTCTTCAACAGGAAGGTACTAAATAGGTGAAAGGCAAATTTATGTCAGTATTAGGCAAGGGCTAGGGAGAGTGAGTTGGGAGGAATTATCAGACAAGTCATTGTTTGACGTGGGAACTGTTTAAAAACCTGATAGGTTCCAGTAAGGAGGAAGGACCAAGCTGGCAAGATAAGGGACCCTTGGCTAACTAGGGAGATTGAGAATCTACTCAAAAGGAAAACAAGGTTTAGGTTTAGGAAGCTAAAATCAGACAGGGCCTGTGTGGAATCTAAGGAAAAGAGGAAAGTATTCAAGCAGGAAACTAGAGCAAGACGGGACCATGAAATGATCCTGGCAAGTCTGGTTAAAGTGAATCCCATGGCATTCTATAGGTAGTTATCCTTTTGTTAATCTAGGGTAAAGGTAGGACCAAAGACGGAGGGAACTTGTACATGGAGGCAGAGGTTGTGGGCAATTCTTAAATGAGTACTTTGCTTCAGAATTCATCCAGGAAAAGGATACTGAGGATAGTGTGGAGCATGTTAATATGCTAGGACATTTTGAGGTCAAGAAAGAAGTGGTGTTGGGTTTCTTGAAGAGCATTATGGTGGCTCAGTCCCCAGGGCCTGATGGTGTCTACTCCAGGTTATTGAGTGAGACGAGAGGAGATTGCTGAGGCCTTGATCAATATCTTTGTACCCTCACTAGCTATTGGAGAGGTTCCAGAGGACTGATGAGTAGCTAATGTTCCTCTGTTCAAGAAAGGAACTATTGTTAATCCAAGCAACTATGGACCGGTGACACACTCATCAGTTATTGGGAAGCAATTGGAGAGAATCCTTAAGATTTATGCACCATGGCTTTGTGCAAGGCAGGTAATGTCTTATTAACTTGATTTGAGGAAGTGACAAAGGTGATCTGGGTATAGAGCAGTAGGTGTTGTTTATATGGATTTTTCTAAGGCTTTTGAAAAGGTCCATGTTGGGTTCATCCAGAAGATTAAGATGCGTGGGGTCCAGTGACATAGCCCCACTGATTCAAAATCTGCTTGGCCATAGAAGACAGAGGGTAGTGGTGGAAGTGGTTTTTTTTTCAGGCTAGCGGTCTGCGACTAGTGGTATGCTGCAGGGATCTGTACTGGGACCTCTGTTTGCGATTTATATGTAAATGACTTAGATGAAAATGTGGGTGGGTTAGTAAGTTTGCAACTTCCACAAAGATTGGTGCATTTGTGGATGATGTGGAAAGTTGTCGAAGAATGCAATGGAACATAGATCAGTTGCAGTTATGGGCAGAAAAATTGCAGATGGAGCTTAATCTGTCTAAGTATGAAGTATTGTAACTTGGGAGGTCAAATGTTAAGGAAAAGTATGCAGTTAATGGCAGGCCCCTGAAAAGCATTGATGTACAGAGGGATCTTGTGTTCCAAGTCAATAGCTCCCTGAAAGTGGTGACAGAAGTAGATAGGTGGTAAAGAAGGCATATGGCATGCTTGTCTTTATTGGTCAGCGGATGGAGTACAAGGGTCAGCATGTCATGTTGCAGCTTTACAAGATTTTGGTGAGACCACAGTAAGAGTATTCATTCAACTTTGGTTGCCACGTTTCGGGGAGAGTGTGGAGGATTTGGAGAGGGTGCAGAAGATGACTACCAGGCTGCTGCCTGGATTAAAGGGTCTGAGCTGTAAGTAGAAGCTAGTAATACCCAGGTTTTTTTCTCTGGAGTGGCAGAGGCTGGTGGGAGACTTAAGAGAAGTCTAAAAAATTTAGATGCATAGATAGGGTTGTCAGTCAGAGTAATTTTCCCAGAGTTTAAATGTCAAATACCAGGGGGCATGCATTTAAGGTGGTGGGGGAAATTTTAAAGGAGACATGAGGGGCAGGTTTCCTACGTAGAGATAAGAGTCTGGAACACTGGAATGGTAGTGGAGGGGCATTTTAAGGTCTTTGAGATTAACCACATGAATATAAAAGGAACGTAGGGGTGTGGACCAAGGGCAGGCAGAAGATATTAGTTTCATGTGGTGTTATGTTCAGTGCAACATCGTGGGCTGTTGGGCCCATTTCTCGGCTGGACAGTTCTACGTTCTGAAAATGCTGTCAAGCAGCACCTGTTCAACAATGAACTTGCTTCCTGATGCTCACCAGAGCCACTCAGCTGCTTGCTTCATTTCAACCTCCAGGATGTACATGTATTTAGAAAGGTAAGGACTGATTAGGGATAGTCAGCATGGCTTTGTGCGTGGGAAATCATGTCTCTCAAACTTGGATGAGTTTTTTGAAGAAGTAACAGAGAGGATTGACGAGGGAAGAGCAATATATGTGATCTATATGGACTTCAGTAAGGTGTTCGACAAGGTTCCCATGGGAACCCCTGTGAGTGGCACAGTGGTTAGCACTGCTGCCTCAGTGTCAGAGACCCGGGTTCAATTCCCACCTCAGTGCGACTGTGTGGAGTTTGCACATTCTCCCTATGTCTGCGTGGGTTTCCTCTGGGTGCTCCGGTTTCCTCCCACATTCCAGAAATGCGCAGGTTTGGTGAATTGGCCACGCTAAATGGCCCATAGTGTTAGGTGATGGGGTAAATGCAGGGGAATGGGTCTGGTTGGTTGCTCTTCGGAGGGTCGGTGTGGACTTGTTGGGCCGAAGGGCCTGTTTCTACACTAAGTAAACTAATCTATTCTGTATAGGTCTCTTTATGGAACATTTTATTCTTTTTCTGGGCTAGGGGTGTCTCCAACCGCTGGTGTTTGGGTTGTACAAGTTGTTCTCCAGGCTTCTGTGCAATAGCGAAAACCAGTACTGGAGGTGTTGTTGCATACTGTCTCATTATGACCAAAGAGAACTGGTCAGGTCACTATTGTGACAAAGACTTGCTCTTCTCAAATCGGATGTTCTCTAATAGTCATTAATGAAAGCTTTTAAGCTTGTCACCCTCTCCCTTGCCCACAAAAAAAATGAAATTGAATTTATGTATTATTTTCATGGCCAAAGTTTGATAGTTGCTGCCACTTTACTTATGGTCATCAGAAAATTTTGAAATGGCACCCTATGTTTAACACTGAAGATCATAACAGTTTAATTTTAATGACCTTTTTTGACTGTACCAAAAGTTTCATGGTATCATTATACAACAGAAACTACATTGTTTCTCATTTAATTTTCAATGGTTAATTGTAGATTGTATGACTAATGCGTAAGGTCAGTTTATTCCTTTCGACCTATTCAAATTACTTCAAACAGTTCCTTAAAGGAAACAGAAACTTATTGCAAACCACAGAACTTGACATAACTCTTAGTCAGAAATCATGTCCTGGATGGTTATCTGGAACATGAATGTAATGTTTCATTTTATTTTCTACTAGGACTTGTTATTGGCAATATTCTTTATTCCAGTGTACTCTTGCAGGAAGATGAAATCATATCCCAGTGTTTAAAAACTAAAATTAGCTGAAATGAAGCTGTAATGATAAACTAGAAGAATGAAATGGGAAACTTGAGTAACCCATGGGTTGCATGTGTGCTGAATCCATATTTGTGCATTGATTGAAGCGTAAATGAGCACCAATTGTTTCAACCGGTTGATTTAAACTTCGGAATTAAAATCAGTTATTTTAACTGCAGGAATTTTTATTGAAGTCTGAGATACCATTTTTATTTTTTCATCTTTAACCATTTGAGCTGAGTCAGACTCGGTTGTATATACTTGAAATAATTTTGCTTGTAGCTGGTTATTAGCTTTTAAAATTAGTGGTGTGCTTGGAGCATGCTAAGTAATGTGAATTGGCACACAAACACAGGTTTTCAAAAGTTTGGAATGTTTCCCATAACTGAAGTTTCTAAAGCTCAGCAGTTGAGACTGGGTGTGGAACTGAGTTCAGATTCTCGCAGGAAACTTATTTACAGAACAATAAGCTCTCTAAGGAGTTGGAATTCCCTTTTGAAGAATGGAAGAAACCATCAAATATTTTAATCCATAAATTTGTATTTAATGTAATTCACCATTTTTAATGGTCATGAAAACATTGAAATATTTGATTTAAAACTGAAAATCCAAGATTGCTTTATTTTGTATTTCAGTCCCCACCCCCACCTTGTTTTGTTGTGGTAGATGAAGCATGAACAATCAGTGCAGTTTAGAGGCTGGCTTATTGCTTTATCAACCAGTGGAAAGTAGGTAGCTGTTTGTTCAGTCTTTGACTGTCAACGCCAAAAGAAAGCTCTACCAAATAGACGTATCTTCTGCTGTAAATAATTGGCGGATTTGAGAGACTTTTATTCTTGTTTAAAGAGAGTCAAAGCAATTGGATTTTTTGCCCAGTTTACCTGCACTGGTGGAATCTGTTATGTAGTACGTGATTTGTAGATAAGCATGATTTTTTCCTTTGGTTTGCCATTTTTACCTTGAAGAAATGTTATGGAGTTCAAGATCCTCCCTAACTCGGATTCGGGTGCAACTGACTACAAAAGGATTATTCCAAAACCTTCAGTTTCTGTCAGTGTACAGCAAGAATGCACCTGTTTTCCGAATAGGTTTGTGTCGCGAAACAGAGATTGGGATTCTGAGTGGGGGAGGGGGTTGTGGTGGAAGAGGAGAGAGGATACATGTTTTAACTGCAGCCTGTGTCTGTGAATGTATGCTACAAACAATTGGGTTAGTGTAAATACATGATGAATTGTAGATGCCCACTTTGCTGCTTAAACTTAGATTGCATCCAGATAATTGTCGACAATGTTGCATTATTGTAGGAAGGGAGAATAACTTGAAGTGCAGACGACCAGTCCTCCTTTAAAACTGGCAAGTATTTTCTGTTTTGGGAATTTAAGTCAAATTACATTTGAAAACTTTGCTTTGTGTTGAATAATTGTCATGTAATTTTTTTCCTTATTCTATTCTCTAATGGATAGCAAGTCTAAGGAAGTATCTAAACGTTGTTATAAATTCATTTTAATGCAGATATAGAAGCAGTGCCCTCTTTGTAATCCAAAATGTAGCAAATGAAGTAGGAGGTGGCATGTCCAATTTTGTTTCTTTATCTGTAGGTGATCTAACTAGGTTAGTTTTTTTTAAACAATGTATAGCTGTAATGGTTCTAGTGAGCCATGTAATGTTGGATGGATGATTTTTGAATCCCCTTTTTTACTTTGATTTACATGAAATGCATTAAGACTTTCTTGCCAAAGGAGTTCAGTTGTGGTAATTACTGAGTATACAGTAACTACCATTGTGACCTACTTGGTCAATAAAGCGATTTGATTCCCTGAACAGCTTTTTCCACTGTTAGCATCAGGTACCCATGTTAAAGTTTGTTTTCTGACAGCATCAAATTCACACTTCTCAGTGACCTGGCTCAGGATGGCACAAAGCATATTGAAGAATTGTTGATTACTACAATATAGCATTTGATTATTTTTTCACTGATTAGCCACCATGTATCTGTTGACATTAGAAACAATTTTTCTGAGAAAGCAAGATAAATAGCTTACAAGATTGAATTGTCCCCATTTCTCTCTCTCTATCCCTTTTAATTATGGGGAAATGCCATTGTTTATTGACAAGTAGGGAAAGGTTTTTTTAAAAATATGGACAGTTCTGCTGGCTTTTTGGCTAAAGTTCCATATGTAAAGCAGTTGCTCCTGATAAAGGGACAAATGGTTTAGAATTACTTATAATAAATTGCCTTTTGTGTTAGCGAAAAGTTAAAAGTTCCAGATAGAAGTGTTTTGTTTAAAACCTGAAGGGGTTATGAGAAGCTGAAAATGTTGAAGCCTTGATACAACAGAGCTATCAGATTCTTGACTAGAAGTTGAAGTCGGTTAAGTGAAGATCAGTAGGGCAGATGGATGAGGGCATTCTTGCTGGTCTGAATACTGTAAAGAGATGTCTGTGGCATTCGTGGGATAATGGATTGTTTAGACATCTTTGAAATTGACTTTTTAAAAATAGCTTATCCACGGCCTGCTTTTGCATAATCTACTTATTAGTCCAAAGATGTGCAGGTCAGGTGAACTGGCCATGCTAAATTGCCTGTAGTGTTGGGTGCATCAGTTAAATGGAAATGGGTCTGGGTGGGTTGCTCTTCAGAGGGTTGGTGTAGACTGGTTGGGCTGAAGGACCTGTTTCCTAGGGAATCTAATCTAATCTAAACTTGAATCTACAAATTTGCATTTGTCTTTTACTGAATGACTAACTTGTTAAAGTAAAAGTGATCTAGAAGCCAGATTTTTGACTAGGATTAGTCTTGCCCAGTAATAACATCAACTGGGGTTACAATACTTGTGAAGCATGGTTAAAAATCAATCTGATTATTCTCTGGACCCTAGTAATTTGGTACACTTCAAGCTATTTTGTCTAACATTACCTATAAAATGTTTTTTAAAAAAAACTAACTTGTGAACTGCCATAGTCTTTGTCAAAAGGTAATGCGTTGGAGCTCTCTCTAATCTAGTCTTCACATTCGTCACATTTCCAAAGGAGTGTGGCATTGTTTGAAATGCTGCCTTGGCTGTGATGTAGCACCTGGGAGTTAACCTCTGTGACTCCGGTGTTGTGCTGTACGATCAGTCCCATTTCCTGAGAGTTTATTTTTCCCACACCTTAAGAATACCTGTTCAATTCCCACTTGCTTCTACCCTTTTCAAGCAGTACATTCTAGATTATAATCCAGGAAAGCAATCTTCCAGCTCTTTTGCCAATTTTTACTTCATCCTTTACCCTCCTGATAACACACTGTCCTGCTAGTGAAACCAGTTTGTGTTTACTATATGAAAACCTTTTGTAATTTTAAGCACGTTAAATCTTCCCCTTTTTTTTCTGTATCAAGACCAAATCCATGTTCTCTTTTTGCATAACTAAAGTCCCTCATTTCTTGTTTGCCTGCTTGTTTGAGTTGCAAGACTGAACTATTTCTGAACGTAGCCTGATTTTATGGTACACGTTGACGTATAAAGTGCCTCGTCCTTATAGATGCATGAATGCATCAGTGATCATATGATTTAGAAAAAGTGAGGACTGCATATGCTGGAGAGTCAGTTGACAAAGTATGGCACTACAAAAAGCACAGCAGGTCAGGCAGCATCGGAGTAGCAAGAAAGTTGATGTTTTAGGCATAAACCCAGAGTTTTTCCTGAAACGTTGACTTGTGCTTCTGGAATGATACTGGTCTCCTGTGCTTTTTCCAGCGACACTTTACCAACTCTGACCTTGTGATTTGTCCATGACTGACAGATTACAGAATTTGTACAGTATGGAAAGAGGCTGTTTGGTAAATAGTCTGTTCCGACCCTCCAAGTATCCCACGCAGACTTGGCTCCCAACTCTATCCCCATGATCCTGCATTTATTATTGCTAATCTGCCTGACTTGCTCATCTTTGCAAATTCTTCCAGTATCTGCATGTTTGCTCAGGTTTCCTTCCACAGACCAAACAACCAAGGCTGGAATTGAACCCAGGTCTCTGAGGCAGCAGATCTAACAAATGAGCCACTGTGCCGCCTACGATGTTGGACTAATTACTTGTTTGAAAAGCTATGACGCTAAACTTAGGGTTCCCTGCAGCACTTTATTTTCATTACACAGTGCAGAGGTGGTTGTATAGGAAAAAATTACTCTGGCTTTGTTTGTTTTGCCAGCTGATAAGGCTCCTCATTGATTGATTGCATATGCTAAAAACAGAAAATTTGATCCACTAGCATTTGGTTAAGTAGGCGAGAAACTCTAGTAAAGAAAACATTTTTTTGGATAAAGCTGTTGGATTATTTAGTTAACCTACTCAGTTGGGCTTTCAAGTAAATCTACTTGATTCTGCTTTATTGGGAATGTCGGAACTCCAGTTGCATCGGAAGATTGGCTACGTTTTGACTGTCCATAGAAAGCAAGGTTGCGGATTTATTAGGCGTGTTCAAAATCGTGGGAGTCTGGACAGTGGACAAGAAACAAATTTGCTGCTCAAAGGTTTGAGAATTAGAAGGTGCAGATTTCGGGTAATTGGTAAAAAGCAGCAATGGTGACAGGGAGGGATTTCATTTAATCAAATTTTAGGGGATCCGGGATGTATTGCTTGAGATTGTCGTAGATGTGGGATCAATAGAGGCTCTTGAAAAACAATTGCACCCTTAGACTTGTATTGCAAAGGCCTTTTTGACCTACTGTCTGTGATCAGCAAAGATCTTGACTGTATTAAATAATGTCCTTGGCCCATAATACTGGAGTGTATGTTAATGCAATTGAATATCTAAATGCTGTTTAAATGTTAAAAACATTTCTAACTCCACTACCTCCTGGATGAAATAATTTCTCATCAATTCCTGTCTTCACCCTTTACCTCTACCTTAAATCTGTGCTCCCAGTTATGGGCCCTTCTACTGGAAAGTGTCTTCCAATCTATGCCCCTAAAACTTGCAAGGACCCCTGAGAGGTATGCAACTTGTATAGCTGCTGGAAATGGCCCCAGCTTATTCAGCTGTTCCTCATAGCTCACCAGCTTGAGCACAGGTCGCTGTCCTCTGTGCAATCATGTCCAACCTGTCATGTGACCAGAATTGCTCTAATTATGGTCTAACCATCATTTTATACAGTTCCACTATAATTTGTCCATTCTGCAACTAAAAAGTAAATTTCCTGGATGCTATTTTAATCCACTTTCCCATACTGGCTGGTATTTTTGAAGTATCTTTGCATGTAGGCATGGAGGTCCCTCTAATCTTTTGGTTCTTTTCAAGATTCTACCTTTAGTGGTGTCAGCCAGGTGGACCTCATACAGTGAAATGCCTGATTGGGGCTGTTCACCTGGCCCAATTATCAAGCTCTGGCTGACTGATCTAAACAGACAAGCAGGAGACTGGAAGAACACAGCAAGCCAGGCAGCATTAGGGGATGGAGAAGTTGAAGATTCAGGTGTAACCCTTCAGGACAGGCAGATCTCAACAGGCATTCACTGCAATCAGTGGATCAGTGTCAAGGACTCCCCAAGTAAATAAAGGATGATCTGATATCAGGGTACCTTCCTCTGGAGTTACTTTACTACCATTCTGTGTATTTTCTCATTTTTGTCAGCTGGAGGTTCATTTCCTCAATTTTGTTTTTCAGGTTGAATTGTTTGCTGCTGAACTGCTCACCTGACTAGTCCATTGATATTCTTCTGTTTGCTATCTATTCATTACCCTACCAATTTTCATGTCATCTATGAACTACTCCATCATGGCCCCTATAGTTTTTAAATTCTGATTATTCACTATCACCACAAGCCAAGGTCCTAGCATGTAACCCTACAGTAGTTAGCACTGCTGCCTCACAGCGCCAGAGACCTGGGTTCAATTCCCGCCTCAGGCGACTGTGTGGAGTTTGCATGTTCTCCCTGTGTCTGCGTGGGTTTCCTCCGGGTGCTCCGGTTTCCTCCCACAGTCCAAAGATGTGCAGGTCAGGTGAATTGGCCATGCTAAATTGCCCATAGTGTTAGGTAAGGGGTAGATGTAGATGTAGGGGTATGGATGGGTTACGCTTCGGCGGGGCGGTGTGGACTTGTTGGGCCGAAGGGCCTGTTTCCACACTGTAAGTAATCTAATCTAATCTAATCTAATCTAAACTCCATTGAAGACACTTTATGACACAGATGCATCCCTCTACCATCAATCTCTGCTTCCTCCCTGCCAATTTTGGATTCACCATGTCATTTTGTTTATATCCTATGAGGTCCCACTTTGTGAACCAATCTGCCTTGAGGGGGGTTAACAAAGGCCTTGCTGGAGTCCAGATTGACCAAATCAAATTACAATACCTTTAATCAACACTCATGGTTCCTTACCCTCAAATTGGTCAAACATTGCCTTGAATCCATTATTATCCCTAATTAATGCCCCTCTCTCCAAATGCAGGTACGTTCTTCCCCTCAATTGGTCTTGCTGGCAGGTCCAAAAATTCCTCATCTATTCGCTTCTCCCTTGTTTTTAAATCCTGGGGCAATATTAAAATCCCTCCAGCACCTGTGGCCACAAGAGATTTGAAAATTACTGCCAGGGCTCCTGATATCTCCTTTCCTGTCTCCCTGAACAGCTCAGGATACATTGCATAAGAGTCTGGGCACTTATGTACTTTACAACCTGCTAAACTTGCTGGTACGTCCTTTCTCTTCATTTGTAAGAAATTAACTCATTCCTCTTTCCTAATCTATATTATTGTCCTTTTTGTAGTTATGAAAACTAATGCAAAGTATTCATTGAGGACTCTGTCCAGGTCTTCCAGGTCTCTCTTCTCTACCTTGTTTGCTAATAGGTTCCACTCTTGGTCTTGCTATTTTAAAACTATCTGGTTTTCCTTCTATTCTGCTCACTGATTTCTTGTGCCCTACACTTAGTTTTCCTAATTTCAGTTTTTGTTTCTTTGTTTACAATGCCTCTAGGAATTCTGTCCTGTCTGCTGTAATCCCAACCTTTTCATACCTATTGGTAACCAGAGTTCTCCAGTCTTGGCCCCACAGGAAGCATGCCTAAAGTATAGATAGGATAGGTAGTGAATTCTTAGAGTATAAAGGCAGTAGGAGTATACGTAAGAGGGAAATCAGGAGGGCAAAAAGAGGACATGAGATAGCTTTGGCAAATAGAATTAAGGAGAATCCAAAGAGTATTTACAAATACATTAAGGACAAAAGAGTAACGAGGGAGAGAATAGACCCTCTCAAAGATCAGCAAAGACGGCCTTTGTGCGGAGTCGCAGAAAATGGGGGAGATACTAAATGAGTATTTTGCATCAGTATTTACCGTGGAAAGGTCATGGAAGATATAGAATGTAGGGAAATAGATGGTGACACTTTGCAAAATGTTCAAATTACAAAGGAGGAAGTGCTGGATGTCTTGAAACGCAGAAAGGTGGATAAATCCCCAGGACCTGATCAGGTGTACCAGAGAAGTCTGTGGGAAGCTAGAGAAGTAATTACTGGGCCTCCTGCTGAGAGATTTGTATCACCGATAGTCACAGGTGAGGTGCTGGAAGAATGGAGGTTGGCTAACATGATGCCACTGTTTAAGAAGAGTACTAAGGACAAGTCGGGGAACTATCATTGAGCCTGATGTCGGTGGTGGGCAAGTTGTTAGAGGGAATCCTGAGGGACAGTAAGTAAATGTATTTGGAAAGGCAAGGACTGATTAGGGATAATCAACATGGCTTTGTGCATGGGAAATCATGTCTCACAAACTTGATTGAGTTTTTCTTTTAAAGAAGTAATAAAGAGGATTGATGAGGGCAGAGCAGGAGATGTGATCTATATGGATATACTGGATTAGTGGTGCTGGAAGAGCACCGCAGTTCAGGCAGCATCCAACGAGCAGCGAAATCGACGTTTCGGGCAAAAGCCCTTCATCAGGAATAAAGGCAGTGAGCCTGAAGCATGGAGAGATAAGCTAGAGGAGGGTGGGGGTGGGGAGAGAGTAGCATAGAGTACAATGGGTGAGTGGGGGAGGAGATGAAAGTGATAGGTCAAGGAGGAGAGGGTGGAGTGGATAGGTGGAAAAGGAGATAGGCAGGTCGGACAAGTCCGGACAAGTCAAGGAGACAGTGCTGAGCTGGAAGTTTGAAACTAGGATGAGGTGGGGGGAAGGGGAAATGAGGAAGCTGTTGAAGTCCACATTGATGCCCTGGGGTTGAAGTGTTCCGAGGCGGAAGATGAGGCGTTCTTCCTCCAGGCGTCTGGTGGTGAGGGAGCGGCGGTGAAGGAGGCCCAGGACCTCCATGTCCTCGGCAGAGTGGGAGGGGGAGTTGAAATGTTGGGCCACGGGGCGGTTTGGTTGATTGGTGCGGGTGTCTCGGAGATGTTCCCTAAAGCGCTCTGCTAGGAGGCGCCCAGTCTCCCCAATGTAGAGGAGACCACATCGGGAGCAACGGATACAATAAATGATATTAGTGGATGTGCAAGTAAAACTTTGATGGATGTGGAAGGCTCCTTTAGGGCCTTGGATAGAGGTGAGGGAGGAGGTGTGGGCGCAGGTCTTACAGCTCCTGCGGTGGCAGGGGAAAGTGCCAGAATGGGAGGGTGGGTCATAGGGGGGTGTGGACCTGACCAGGTAGTCACGGAGGGAACGGTCTTTGCGGAAGACGGAAAGGGGTGGGGAGGGAAATATATCCCTGGTGGTGGGGTCTTTTTGGAGGTGGCGGAAATGTCAGCAGATGATTTGGTTGATGCGAAGGTTTGTAGGGTGGAAGGTGAGCACCAGGGGCGTTCTGTCCTTGTTACGGTTGGAGGGGTGGGGTTTGAGGGCAGAGGTGCGGGATGTGGACGAGATGCGTTGGAGGGCATCTTTAACCACGTGGGAAGGGAAATTGCGGTCTCTAAAGAAGGAGGCCATCTGGTGTGTTCTATGGTGGAACTGGTCCTCCTGGGAGCAGATACAGCGGAGGCGGAGAAATTGGGAATGCGGGATGCCATTTTTGCAAGAGATAGGGTGGGAAGAGGTGTAATCCAGGTAGCTGTGGGAGTCGGTGGGTTTGTAGAAAATGTCAGTGTCAAGTCGGTCGTCACCTTTGATTCCTCCCACTTCCTCCAGACCAAAGGCGTAGCCATGGGCACACGTATTTGCCCCAGCTATGCCTGTCTCTTTGTTGGCTATGTAGAACAGTTGATCTTCCGTAATTACACCGGCACCACTCCCCACCTCTTCCTCCGCTACATTGATGACTGCATTGACGCCACCTCGTGCTCCCGCGAGGAGGTTGAGCAATTCATCAACTTCACCAACACATTCCACCCTAACCTTAAATTTACCTGGACCATCTCTGACACCTCGTTCCCCTTCCTGGACCTCTCCATCTCCATTAGTGACGACCGACTTGACACTGACATTTTCTACAAACCCACCGACTCCCACAGCTACCTGGATTACACCTCTTCCCACCCTATCTCTTGCAAAAATGGCATCCCGTATTCCCAATTTCTCCGCCTCCGCTGTATCTGCTCCCAGGAGGACCAGTTCCACCATAGAACACACCAGATGGCCTCCTTCTTTAGAGACCGCAATTTCCCTTCCCACGTGGTTAAAGATGCCCTCCAACGCATCTCGTCCACATCCCGCACCTCTGCCCTCAAACCCCACCCCTCCAACCGTAACAAGGACAGAACGCCCCTGGTGCTCACCTTCCACCCTACAAACCTTCGCATCAACCAAATCATCTGCTGACATTTCCGCCACCTCCAAACAGACCCCACCACCAGGGATATATTTCCCTCCCCACCCCTTTCCGTCTTCCGCAAAGACCGTTCCCTCCGTGACTACCTGGTCAGGTCCACACCCCCCTATGATCCACCCTCCCATTCTGGCACTTTCCCCTGCCACCGCAGGAACTGTAAGACCTGCGCCCACACCTCCTCCCTCGCCTCTATCCAAGGCCCTAAAGGAGCCTTCCACATCCATCAAAGTTTTACTTGCACATCCACTAATATCATTTATTGTATCCGTTGCTCCCGATGTGGTCTCCTCTACATTGGGGAGACTGGGCGCCTCCTAGCAGAGCGCTTTAGGGAACATCTCCGAGACACCCGCACCAATCAACCAAACCGCCCCGTGGCCCAACATTTCAACTCCCCGTCCCACTCTGCCGAGGACATGGAGGTCCTGGGCCTCCTTCACCGCCGCTCCCTCACCACCAGACGCCTGGAGGAAGAACGCCTCATCTTCCGCCTCGGAACACTTCAACCCCAGGGCATCAATGTGGACTTCAACAGCTTCCTCATTTCCCCTTCCCCCTCCTCATCCTAGTTTCAAACTTCCAGCTCAGCACTGTCTCCTTGACTTGTCCGGACTTGTCCGACCTGCCTATCTCCTTTTCCACCTATCCACTCCACCCTCTCCTCCTTGACCTATCACTTTCATCTCCTCCCCCACTCACCCATTGTACTCTATGCTACTCTCTCCCCACCCCCACCCTCCTCTATCTTATCTCTCCATGCTTCAGGCTCACTGCCTTTATTCCTGATGAAGGGCTTTTGCCCGAAACGTCGATTTCGCTGCTCGTTGGATGCTGCCTGAACTGCTGTGCTCTTCCAGCACCGCTTATCCAGTATTTGCTTTCCAGCATCTGCAGTCATTTTTTTTACCTCAGTGATCTATATGGACTTCAGTAAGGCGTTCGACAAGGTTCCCCATGGGAGACTGATTAGCAAGGTTAGATCTGTCGGAATACAGGGAGAACTAGCCATTTGGATACAGAACTGGCTCAAAGGTAGAAGACAGAGGATGGTGGTGGAGGGTTGTTTTTCAGACTGGAGGCCTGTGACCAGTGGAGTGCCACAAGGATCAGTGCTGGGTTCTCTACTTTTTATCATTTACGTAAATGGTTTGGATGTGAGCATAAGAGGGTACCATTAGTAAGTTTGCAGATGACACCAAAATTGGAGGTATAGTGGACAATGAAGGGGGTTACCTCAGGTTACAACAGGATCTTGACCAGTTGGGTCAATGGGCAGAGAAGTGGCAGATGGAATTTAATTCAGATAAATGAGAGGTGCTGCATTTTGGGAAAGCAAATCTTAGCAGGACTTCTACACTTAATGGTAAGGTCCTCGGGAGTGTTGCTGAACAAAGGGACCTTGGAGTGCAGGTTCATAGCTCCTTGAAAGTGGAGTCTTGGGTAGATAGGATAGTGAAGAAGGCGTTTGGTATGCTTTCCTTTATTGGTCAGAGTATTGAGTACAGGAGTTGGGAGGTCATGTTGCGGCTCTACAGTACATTGGTTAGGCCAATGTTGGAATATTGCATGCAATTCTGGTCTCCTTCCTATTGGAAAGGTGTTGTGAAACTTGAAAGGGTTTGGAAAAAATTTACAAGGACATTGCCAGTATTGGAGGATTTGAGCTATAGGGAAAGGCTGAACAGGCTGGGGCAGGTTTCCCTGGAGAATCGGAGGCTGAGGGGTGACCTTACAGAGGTTTACAAAATTGAGGGGCATGGATAGGGTAAATAGGCAAAGTCTTTTCCCTGGGGTGGGGGAGTCCAGAACTAGAGGGCATAGGTCTGGGGTGAGAGAGGAAAGACCTAATGAGCAACTTTTTCACACAGAGGGTGGTATGTGTTTGGAATGAGTTGCCAGAGGAAGTGGTCGAGGCTGGTACAGTTGCAACGTTTGAGGCATTTGGATGGGTATGTGAATAGGAAGGGTTTGGAGGGATATGTGCTGGCAGGTGGGACGAGATTGGGTTGGGATATCTGGTTGGCATGGACGGGTTGGACCGAAGGGTCTATTTCCATGCTGTACGTTTCTAAGACTCTAATAACAGCTGGACTCTTGAGATTTTTCCTTCCTTGACTGCCTCCTATCATTCTGACCTGTTTTATTCACAAGTAGCTGTTTCCAGTCAGTTTAAACCATATTGTATCTTAGGGAGATAAACCTTTCCTCAATTTAGAACATTTTAATTCCCAGCCCAACTTTATCCATCTTCATCATGATCCTAAACCTATTGAGTTATGCTCGATTATCTCAAGCAGTCTATCTGATCTGTTTTTCAGCCGTCCAAGCTTATTTGAGTATTATGCGCAGAAGTTTCCCTCTTGTTGAGCTTTCTATGGAAAGTCTGAAAAGCTTTTCCGAGAGGCAGTTTAAAGAATTTTATTTACTCTCTTGATTGCATGCAAAAACTATCACAGTAAATATTGGAGTCATTAAAACCGCCTAGTATTACTGCCTGGTTATTCTTAAGACTTGTCTCAAATTTGATCTTGTATCTCTACCTGACTGGCCTATAGTACACCCAATACTGTTTTCCCATCTTGTTACTTCTGCCATTTAAAGTCTCACTTGATCGGTTAAATACATCACCCCTCACTAATAAAATTGCACAATGAATATTGTGATATATCCCTCTATCTATTCACCACCACCAATCTTGGTCTGATGACTATCCAACCTAGTATGTTGAGGTACCAATCCTGCCCAGTTTTCAGCCAAATTGGTGATCTTCATGTGGAGGTGTGCTATCATAGATCTGTCCTCATTTCATCTATATGTTCCTTGGGCTCCCTGTGTTAAAACAGGTTTGATTTTAACAATGCTGAACTCCAAATATTTGTTATCCAGTCAATGTGCCCTCTACCTTCCAGACACTGACTAGTGCTTTAACTTGTAACTCTATCTCTGCTTCTCTTCCCTCAAAATACTTGTCCTCTGTCAATCTGTTTTAAATCAATCCTAACAAAACCTCCCTGTGAATTTATTGGTCCCATTCCTGTTAGAATGTAACCTGTCCAACTTTTGTACAAATTTCACTCCAACCAGAAACTGTCCTAATACCTTGAATCTAAAGCCTGCCGTCACTCTTCCACCCTCCTCCAATCATGCATTCATCTGCTCTGTCTCATTATTCCCAAATATTGAAGATTCTTAAGGAACTTGACAGGCTAGATGCAGAAAGTTTCCCTTTAGTGGGAGATTCTAGGACCAGAAGTCACCAGGTGCAATTTAAGACCTAGGTCAGGAATCTGTTAAGGGTAATGAGTCTATGGCATTCATTACCACAGAGGACTGTTGAGACTGAGTCTGATGTAGATTCTAGGCTGAGATGTAAGTTTTTAGTCAGTAAGGGAAGTTAATTTTTTGGGACAGTTCAGTTGTTGGCACTGCTGCCTCACAGCACCAGGGATCCATATTCATTTCTAGCCTTGGGTGACACAGTGTGGAGTTTGAATGTTCTCCCTTTGTCTGTGTGGGTTCCACCCAGTGCTCCAGTTTCCTCCCACAGTGCAAAGATCTGCAGGCTAGATGGATTGGCCATGCTAGTTTTGTGCTGTAGTTTGGGTTAGCTATAGGAAATCTGGGACTTGAGGAAAGGGCAGGGGGAGGGGTGGGTCTGGGTGGTAGGTGTTTGAGTGTCCACTGCAGATTCGATGGGCTCAATGAACTGTCGGGATTCTATGAAAACACAAGGAAATGGAGTTGAGGATTTATAAGATCTCATTGGAGTTGACTCAATGGGTTGAATCACCACCATGTGCTCCTGTGTCCTATGATCTATACTTGCTACTGTGTGACACTGAAGATTGCTACTCTGAAGTCATGCTCTTCACCTTTCTAGGTAACTCCCTGAAGTCTGCTTGCATAAAGTCAGTTTCCTTTTCTATCACTGATTCAAACTTCAGCCATGATCTCTGGATGTCTATGCAAATATTCCATGGCATACTTGACCTGCAATATGACCTGAATTCAAGACCTGCAACATCGCATCAGAGTCACATCTATAGCCATAGAGATGCCTGTCTACACCCCTTGCCATTACCCTTCCATGTTACTTTATCTCCCTTTTCTCTTCCGTTGCAGAATGAACACATCCTGAAACATGGTATTCATGAAACTTGCTGCCTTGTGAATGCATCACCGTGCCGCAATTGTCACTTGAGCCACTTAAAATTGAGTTTGAGTTATTCCACTTGGAGGTATCTCTGCCACAAGGTCAACAAGACCACCAGGCACATCTAGGATTGCCCATATATGGTTGGGTATGTAAGTCACAGGCCTGAGCTCTGCAGCCATAACTAAATGGAATGTAGACACTATTTTATCGATGCTGCTACTTAAGTATAGCCAATAAAATAAAATTCAAGCAATCCAAATCCGTAATTTTCTTCGTTTGTTTGTTTGTTAGTTAGAGTTAAGAGGGAGAGTAGACATTTTCAGGGCAATGGGAATAAGATGGTGGAATGGTAGTAGTAGGTTGAATTGGCCGTTCAGAGTGTGAAATAGCCTCCCAAACTGTAAACATTTGAATTAGTCACTGAGGGGCTGTTTCAACCAACAAACAGTAGATCCATCTATCGATGCTGCATTTTGACCTTGTTGATCGTCATGGTCAGTGAAGTTCAGTTCAAGCTACTTGAATTGTTGTTTTTCAGGTAAGACTTCATACATTTAGCAAGGTTAAAAGAGTAGTAAGTTCTCGAAGGGGAGCGCATAACAAGATCTCAGGAAATTGGCAAAATATGTGATGTAGCCAGGGGAAACTATTTCAAGCACCTTGTGAGAAATGAGGGGAAAACAAGCTCAAAGCCTTTAGAGGATAATTGTTTTTAGTCATCATCGCATTTGTAAAGAAAACAATGCAAGTTCATGTGCTGCAGTGCAGCATTGGAGGAAACACTTTTAATCCATCTATAGTTGGCTTTGGTGATTATCACCTTGAACCACTAGTGTGTGCATAAATTATTTCCACAATGCTGTCAGAATATTGCCGGATTGTAGTTGTACATGAAATTACATGTGCCTGAGTCAGGATGATATGGCTTGACTTGGAAGGAACTTAACATGGTGATTCTTTCCATGCATTTGCTCATGTCGTAATAGGTGATGTTTACAAGTTTGAGATGTTGTTTGTCTTGTTTTATGTTTAAAACTAGCACATTGTGAAATTGTCCAGCTAATGGATGAATTTCCATTGAAATTAATAAGTCTAGAATACATCAGGCATTGTGGGCGTTGGAACTACACTTATCTAGACACATGAACAGTTCAAGTCTTTGATCATCCATTTGCAAATAAATGCAAATTTTCCAAGATATGACGAGTCACAAACTAATGGACTAAATTCAGTGTGGTTGCAACGCATGATTTGAGATTCACGGGAGAAGGGTTGTGAAGTGATATAGTGTCAGGATTTTTACCACTCATACATCTTTGCAAAAACCACCTTTTCTAATTTTACTTTGCTTAACATTATGCTGGTTAGAAATAGGGGAACATGAAGTTCTAGTCTTTGAAGTACTGAGCTGTAAAATTTGCTGGTGAATTAATATAACTTCCATGAAATATGGTTTAATTGAACCAGCAAATACATAATCATAACTGTTACTGTTTCCACAGCCTCCCCCCCCCCCCCCCCCCACCCGCCGCCGCCGAATTATTACATGAAAACCTAATAATTCTAGTTGTTGCGAATACTTTGAAATACAAATTGAAGCATTAAGGGATGCAAACAATGTACTCCTGTACATTTGTGTACAATGTAAATTATTTCCTAAAGGTCTTAGATCTATGGTCGAACAATTGCTGCTTTGATAGAACAGTCAGGAGGAATACTGAAAATGCTGATTAAATGGATCAGAGCAGAGTTTGGAAGAGAACATCTGGACTGTTTAAATAATGCATTTGAAATGAGAATATACTTGTAATTGGCTTGAGTCTGGCATAAACAATTGCATGAATATCTACTGTGGCATGTGAACAGTTAATGGAACATAGAACATTATAGTGCAGTACAGGCTCTTTGGCCATCTATGTTGAACCGACCTGTGAAACCAATCTAACCTACACTATTCCATTATCATCCACATATTTATCCAACGACCATTTTAAATGCCTTTACAGTTGGCGAGTCTACTACTGTTGCAGGCAGGGCATTCCATTCCCCTATTACTGAGAAAAGAGCCGGCCTCTGACATTTGTCCTATATCTTTCACCCCTGAATTTAAAGCTATGTCCCCTCGTGCTATCCATCACCATCTGAGGAAAAAGGCTTGCACTGTCCATCCTATTTAATACTCTGATCATCTTGTACACCTCAATTAAGTCACCTTTTAACCACCACCTTGCTAACAAAAACCGCCTCAAGTCCCTCAACCTTTCCTTGTAAGACCAGGCAACATCTTGGTAAATCTCCTCTGCACCATTTCCAATGCTTCCACATCCTTCCTATAATGTATGTAATATTCCTAAATATGGCTGAACCAGAGTTTCGTACAGTTGAAACATGTCCTCATGGCTCCAAAGCACAGTCCCTCTACCAATAAAGGCTAACACATCGTATGCTGCCTTAACAACCCTATCAACCTGGGTAGCAACTTTCAGGGGTCTGTGCACATGGACACCAAGATCTCTTTGCTCATCCACACTACCAAAAATCTTAACATTAGCCCATACTCTATATTTCTGTTCGCCCTTCCAAAGTTAGCAGTTGGAGGGGGTTAGTGATTGGTAGGGGTGAGGGTGGTGGAAGTTAGACATATGGGTCCCAAATTAACCTTGCCATTTTAGTATTGGCCATGTAATGGACATGCTGTTGATGTTTCCTTGTGTGTGCACAAATCACCTTTTTCTGAAATGGATGCACTCCACTTGATCTCTGCATTTCACGATGTTCCAAGTCACAACATCTGCAAAGTGCAATTGTGATACCAAGGTTGTTAATTTCTAGTTACCATGTCACTTATTTCACACTACCTTTTTTTTTTAAAAAAAACCTTAATAAATTGCAGCTTAAGGAAAATTTCAACACTACTTCCTAATTCTACCAGCTTTGTTCTCTTTTTACATTTCTCCATTGGACCCAGATTTCTTTGAAGTCCTGACAAATGGTCATAGCTGGTTATTTCAGCTGAACTTGCTGTATATCCTTCCTCACGATTAATATTTTAATTCCATTCTTGAGATATGGGCGTCAGTAGTGGTGTGCTGCTGGCTTGAACCAACTGGAGTCCATTTGCTGTCTGTAGATCCACAGTGCCATTAGGGAAGGAATTCCAGGATTTTGACCCAGTCACCATGGACTAACAGCAATATATTTGTCAGGATAGTGAGGATCCTGGAGGGGAACTTGCAAGTGGTGGTGTTCCCAAATATCTGCTGCCTTGTTCTTCTTGATGGAAATAGCCATGGGTTTGGAAGGTGCTGTCTCAGTCTTTTTGGTGAATTTCTGCAGTGCATCATGTACGTAGTACAGATTGCTGATGCTTAGTGTTAGTGATGAAGGGAGTGGATATTTGTGGATATAGTGTCAATCAAGTGGGCTGCTTTGTTCTGGATGGTGTAAAGCTGCTTGTGGTGTTGGGGTTGCACTGATCAAGGCAAGTGTGGAGTATTCCGTCACATGCCTGACTTGTGCCTTGTCGTTGGTGAACAGGATTTGGGGAGTCAGGAGCTGAGTTACCCACTGTAGTATTTTTAACCTCTGACCTGCACTTGTAACTACTAATGTGGCAGTTCAGTACCTGATCAATGGTAAACACCAGGATGTTGATTGTGGGGGGGATTGTGATCATAATCCCATTAATTGTCAAGGGGTGTGGGGGGATGGTGGGGGTGGGGTGATTTGTTATATTTTCTCTTGTTGAAGGTGATCATTAACTGGCATTTTTGTGTTCGGATATTGCATAAGTCTGGATATTGTTGGCTGCTTCATTATAGAGTTGTGGATGGTGTTTTGAACATGTATGCTACGGTAAATGAGCAATCCAAATTTTTGCCTTATGATTGAGGGAAAGTCATTTGAAGACTGCTTGGCTTAGGGCACTAGTTTAAGTAAACCCTGCAGAGAGATCCTGCAGTTGAGATTCCTGAAGGCCAACCTCCCATAACCATTTGACTCTACCCAGCAGAGAATTTTCCTTCAGAGTCTCATTGACTTCAGTTTTGCTTTAGTTCCTTGATGTCAAGGATAAGGTCTTTCACTTCCCCCTCACCTGAATTGTTCTGCTTTGTCTATGTTGGAACCAAGGCCGTATTGTGGCCATGGTAGAATCCAAACTGATGATCAGGGTGCAGTCTGTTGCTAAGTAGGTTTGCCTCATAGCACTGTTAATACCTTCCATCCACTCAACCACTAAAGTAATAGGACAGTTATTGGCCGGTTTGGATTTGTTACTTTTGTATACAGGACATACTTAGTCAATTTTCTACATGGTAGAGTAGATGCGGTAAATGGGGTAGGTGGGCTTGGCTAGAGGATCAGCAAGTTTTGAAGTCTGACTTCAATATTATTGCCAAAATGTTGTTAGGACCCATTGCCTTTGTAGTGTCTAGTGCAACCAAATGTTTCCTAATAAGTGAATTGATTTCACTTTTTATATGTGCATTGTCTTACTAAACATACATATGAAAGATATGCACATATGTCACTAATAGAAGGTAAAATGAGAATTTGTTGTCTGGATTCCTAATGATTTAATTTGTCGTGGGATATATTGGTCAGCAGCATGGCTGACCACAGTTTTCTGTCCCTACTTGACCTGGAGTGCTGGTGAGTTGCCTTGAACTGGTATATCCTGCAGGGTGATTATTCTTCAGGTATTTTTCTATTGATCTGTACAGTGTTATTGTATGCATACATTCATCTGGAGCAGGTGGGACTTGAACACTGGCATCCTGGCTCAAAAAGTGGGACACTACCACTAAAGCTTTATCTGACTCCAGATGATTATTGTTTCACTTCAAATAAGTGATGTGCCAGAGATACGATTTTTGTAGTACAGTGGTAGTGTCCCTACTCCTGGAACACTAGACCCATGTTCAAGTCCCATATGTTCTATAATGGCATCTCTGAACAGGTTGACTACAAATAGAAAAACTGGAAGAACTGTGGATGCTGTAAGTTGAACAAAAGTAGAAATTGTTGGAAAAGCAGAGCAGTTCTGGCATCTGTGGAGAGAAATCAGAGTGGAAGATTCAGGTCGAGTGACCCTTCCTCAAAACATTAACACATTTCTCTCCACAGATACTGCTTGACCTGCTGAGCTTTTACAGCAAATTATGCTTTGAGAAATAGGTTAAATATAAGTGATATGCATAGCCACTTCAGAAGATAATCATTGGGTTGGGTTCACTAATAGGCTGGACCAATTACGGAGGCAAGTTTCTTCCATAATGGGTTGAATTCAACATTACCAATTACTCTGTTTGAAGTTCATAATCTATAGCCAAAAGTTTTCAGTCCTGTTACTTTTTTTTAAAACCTGTAACCTTTAGTAAATCTCTACTTCTGTGCAAAAAAGATGTACTATAATGCTCATTGTTTTTACTTCCTAGCTGACAAAACTTGGGTGAAATCAAACTCTTCCACACAGAAGCCAAGTTCCCAAATGACTCGTGTGTCAACTCGGGCTCCACCAGAATCCCTTGGGTTACCTCACTACAAAGCAAAATGTGAGAAACAGGTTGCGTGGATTACATGGTTGAAAGAACTATTAAAAGCAAATAACCAAAGATTTGAAGCTGTAGCAGTAGTAATTCAGTATCTTCAAACCCAGGTAAGGATGTGTTCCTTTGCTCTATTGCTCCATTTTGCCTTTTTCCACTGAAATAATAGGACAACCTGATACATGTAAATTTGAATTTCTTGTGATGTGTTGTTTTAATAATTCGTCAGAAGAGATGGGAATCTTATAGCTAATTTTAATCAAGCTTTCATAGAATTTTGAGAAGGTTCAGATGCGTGTTCAAGGTGTGGTATTCAATCTTGATTGCAAAAACTGTAAAGTACCAGAAACAAGTAATTCATGTAAATCAATGTTCAGGCCTTTTTCACTCCTAAGACTAAAAATTAAATAGAATTTGTTTAACAAAATGAATATCCAAATTTGGCATTTGGATGGTCGTCTTGAATGTGAATTGAACCACCAGCTGGCTGGGTATTTGAGTTTTTCTGTTTCAGTGTAAACAGCTGACTTTTGAGTATCTTTTGTAGGTTGAGGCCTATTGCAGTCTGTTGTGTACAGTTCTTGTTAAATGCGGGCTTAACTGTGGAGTTTAGTCATTTTGTTTGAATTGTAGAATCCTGTTTTAGAGAATGTAATTCTTGCATTGTTACACGGGATTTGAAGTTCAATCTAGGACCTCTATTTGAATAACTCAAATGGTTTGTTCTTGCTCATTTGAATAGAATTGGTCTAGTCCTGTTTCTTTGTAAAACCTTCAGCCCTTTGAGCCTGTTCTGCCATCCAGTGAAAGCATGGCTAATCTGTGGCCTAATTCCATGTATCTGCCATAGGTTTTTAATTTGTGGGGAAACATGAGAGAATCAAGGTTTTTGTTAATTTTATTCCAAACTGAATTAGAGTTCAGTTAAAAAATTTGTGCATTTGCCTATAAGTGAACTTTTTGCTATTTTATAAATGTGTGCTATATAATGGGACACTCAATAATGCTATAAGAAGCTTAATCAGAAGTAATTTGTAAAATCTGTATCTTAGCTGTGAATATCCATGTGCATTTTTTCAATTGCTCCACATGCAAATAGACTTCGAATTGTGCCTGTTGCAAGTGTCTTGAAATTTGAACAAAAATAGCTGACATCCATTGACCCAAATCATTTAAAGTAGGGAAACAGATCATTAACTGTAGGGGGGGCTAGAGCCCAGATGTGTTGCTGAAGCAATTGAGTTTGAGATCTTTTCAAGGGATTGGCTAATGAAGAGTTGGGATAAGTGGACTGTCTTCAGATAGTAAACTGTCACTCGTTGAGTGCTAGAGAGATGAGTACTGGGGCTGCAACTATTTACAGTCTGTTTTCATGAGCAAAGTGCATGTACTATTTCCACGTATGCAGATGACACAGATGGAGAAGACATGGGGCTGATGTAGAGAGATAGGTGGGTCAAGTGAATGGGCAGCAAGTTGGCAGACAATGTTATTTGGGGAAATGTGGGCTTTGGCAATAAGAATGAGGAACTGAATAACATTCACGGTAAAAGACTACAAAATCTTGCAGGAAAAGAGGGATGTATGAATTCTCGGGCATAGATCTGAAAGTTAACATCTAAGTCTTGGGAAGGCTACAAAAACAAACAGAGGATAACAAAGAGAGAAATAAGGAAGGAGAGGATCAAATATGAAGGTAGGCTAGTTAGTAATATTAGAAATGATAGTAAAAGTTTCTTTCAATACATAAGAAACAAATGACCGGCAAGAGTAGACATTTGGCCACTTCAAACTGATGCTGGAAGCCTAGTGATGGGAGATAAGGAAATAACAGGAGAACTTGAGTACTTTGCATCAGTCTTCACAGTGGAAGACCTGAGTAATATCCCAACAATTAAAGGGAGTCGGGGGGCTGAGTTGAGTATGGTTTACATTACAGAAGAGAAAGTGCTAGAAAAGCTAAAAGGTCTTAAAATTGATAAATCTCCTGGCCCCAATGGGCTACATCCTAGAGTTCTGAGGGAGGTGGCTGAGGAAATAGCGGAGGCGTTGGTTGAGATCTTTCAAGAGTCACTGGAGTTACGGAAAGTCCCAGATGATTGGAAGATCACTGTTGTAACCTCCTTGTTCAAGAAAGGATCAAGAAAAAAGATGGAAAATTATAGGCCAATTAGCCTAACCTCGGTTGTTGGCAAAATTCTAGAATCCATCATTTAATGATGTTTCTAAATTCTTGGAAGAGCAGGATCGGATTAGAACAAGTCAACATGGATTTAGTCAGGGGAGGTCATGCCTAACAAACCTGTTGGTATTCTTTGAAGAGGTGACAAGTAGGTTAGACCAGGGAAACCCAGTGGATGTGGTCTACCTCTACTTCCAAAAGGCCTTTGATAAGGTGCTACACGGGAGGCTGCTGAGCAAGGTGAGGGCCCATGGTGTTCGAGGTGAGCTACTGGGATGGATTGAGGATTGGCTGTCTGACAGAAGGCAGAGACTTGGGATAAAAGGTTCGTTTTCGGAATAGCAGCCAGTGACAAGCGGTCTCCTGCAGGGTTCAGTGTTGGGGCCACCGCTGTTCACGTTATATATTAATGATCTGGATGAAGGGAATGGGGGCATTCTAGCGAAGTTTGCCGATGATACGAAGTTAGGTTGACAGGCAGGTAGTACTGAGGAAGTGGGGAGGCTGCAGAAGGATCTAGACAGTTTGGAAAAGTGGTCCAGGAAATGACTGATGGAATTAAATGTGAGCAAATGCGAGGTCTTGCACTTTGGAAAAAAGAATACAAGCATGGACTACTTTCTAAATGGTGAGAAAATTCGGAAAGACAAAGTACAGAGGGATCTGGGAGTGCTAGTTGAAGATTCTCTAAAGATCAACATGCAGGTTGAGTCTGTGATTAAGAAAGCGAATGCAATGTTGTCATTTATCTCGAGGGTTGGAATATAAAAGCACCGTTGTGCTACTGAGAATTTATAAAGCGCTGGTTAGGCCCCATTTGGAGTACTGTGTCCAGTTTTGGTCCCCACACATCAAGGAGGACATACTGGCACTGGAGCGTGTCCAGCGGAGATTCACATGGATGATCCCTGGAATGGTCGGTCTAACATATGAGGAATGGCTGAGGATCCTGGGATTGTATTCATTGGAATTTAGAAGATGAAGGGGAGACTTAATAGAGATGTACAAGATAATACATGGCTTGTAGAGGGTGGACGCTAGGAAATTGTTTCCGTTAGGTGACGAGACTAGGACCCGTGGAGACAGCCTTAGAATTAGAGGGGGTAAATTCAGAACAGAAATGCGGAGACATTTCTTCAGCCAGAGTGTGGTGGGCCTGTGGAATTCATTGCCGCAGAGTGCAGTGGAGGCCGGGACGCTAAATGTCTTCAAGGCAGAGATTGATAAATTCTCGATGTCACAAGGAATTAAGGGCTACGGGGAGAATGCGGGTAAGTGGAGTTGAAATGCCCATCAGCCATGATTGAATGGCGGAGTGGACTCGATGGGCCGAATGGCCTTCCTTCCACTCCTATGTCTTATGGTCTTAAGTTCAGGTAACAGGGAATGAAAGTAAAATGTTTGAATCATAAAGCATGGAAACGGGCCCTTTGGTCTAACCATTCCACACTGACCATAATCCCAAACTAAGCGAGTCCAACCTGCCTGAACTTGGCCCATATCCCTCCCAACCTTTTCCTATTCGTTTACTTATCAGAATGTGTTTTTTTTTACATGATGTAATTGTACTCCCATCCACCACTTCCTCTGGCAGTTCATTCCACATACAAACAACTATAGTATTTTTTTAAAAAAATCCTTCATGTCTTTTTTTACATTTTTGTCCCCTCACCTTTTTAAAAAAAATGTACGAGGTCTTGAAATCCCCCACTCGAGGGAAAAGACATTTTTTTTTTATACCCCTGCTGATTTTATAAACCTCTAAGGTCAATCCTCAATCTTCTGTGTTCCAGTGGGGGAAAATTAAATTTTAGCCTGTTCAGCGTCTCCCTGTAATTCAAACCCTCCATTCTCGGCAATGTCCTGGTAAATTTCTTCTGAACCCTCTGCACCTCAATATCCTTCCTCTCATCGAGGTGAGTAGAGCTAGACACAGCACTCCAGAAGGGGCCTCGCTAATGTCCTATACAACCTCAACATAATGATCCAACTGCTATTCTCAAATGGTTTGAGTAGTGAAGGCAAGCATGTTAAATACCTTCTATATTCTCATCTGTATAAAATGACAAAGGAGCCCTCATACCAATCCCTGTGGAACACTACTGGTCACAGGCTTCCCGTCCCAAAAAATAACTCGCCACTACCACTCCGTCTCCTGCCACGAAGCCAACTTTTTATCCAAATGTCAAGCTTGCTGTGAATCCCATGTGATCTAACTTAGTAATTTTGTCTACTATGCAGTGCCTTGTCCAAATCTTTACTAATATAAACAATGTCTACCCACTCTGCCCTCATCAGTTATCGTGGTTACTTCCTCAAAAAAACTCCATCAAATTTGAGATACTTTTTAAAATCTCTCACAAGATGATACTGACCATCCCTAATAGTCCTTTTATCTCCAATTGCATATAAATTCCATGTTTCAGAATCACTTCCAACAACTTCACCATCAAAGTCAGTCTCTCAGGCCTGTAGTTTTCAGGCTTCTCCTCTGATCTGTTCCGAAAGGTTCAGCATTAGCCACCCTCCAGTCATCTGGCACCTCCCCTGTAGTTATAGATGATCCAGATATTTCTGCAAGGGGCTCCGCAATTTCTTCTGTAACTTCCCACAAGATCCTGGGATCCACTTGATCAGTCTGAGATTTATCTGCCTTTTGTTTTCTAAGATCTCCAACAACTCCTCATATGCAGTGTAAACCTTTTTTGAAGGAATGGAGTATAAATGCACTGCTTGGTGTTTGGAAGAATGAGATCTTATTGGAATATGGGGTCTTGACAGAGTAGATATGGAGTGATTATTTTCCCCTTGTGGAAGTGCCTTGGATCAGAGGGCATAGTCTCGGTTTACTCATTCACAGATTTAAGATGGAAAGAGAAGAATTTCTTCTGAAGCTGAGGTGAAATTCTTTGCTGCAAAGGGCATTTTGAGGCTGTCTTTGAATATATTCAAGGCTGAGACAGATTTTTTTGTCTACAAGGGAATCTGTGTCAAGGGGGAAAGGCAGGTAAGTGGATTTGAGGATTATCAGATCAGCTATGATCCATGATAGAACAGATTTTGGACTGAATAGATTACTTCTGCTACTTGGTCTTTAATGCCTTGATAAATGCGTTAATTTTTTAAAATTCTGAAGATGAGGTTGTTTATTGTGGGGGCTTTGTGAGGAGGTAGTGATGAGAAAGTTGTGTTGCCACTCAAATGGTTTGGAAGAGCTCTGTGATTTGGTAAATGCCTTAATGCGACTACAGTGGAGTGGAAAGGTACTGTCAGTACTTAACAAGGTTTAGATCAAAGTAATGTCAGTGTAATCATCTGTAATTTCATAAATGGCTGATGTGGATGGCAATACTGACTTGCTGCTAATCCAAGGGAGTAATATTGTACTCGGAACACATTTTCTTACTGAAAAGTTTTAGGTCCTAGATGATGGACAAGGAAGGCACAGTTGGAGGAAATGAAGGGCTCCTTGAGCCTTCATGTCTTAAAATAGTCACAAGATGATTTGTTTTTCAAGGAGAATTCAAGCCTGAGATAGGAGCAAGATATGGTGGCAAATGAGGGTTGAGGCTAGGGATTAACCATGACAATTTTGGGTAGCTTTTCTATAATGTCCCAAGGCAATTCCAAATTATCAATTAAAATTTGAAATTAAAGCATATGAAATATTGAGCTATAAATCAGATGCTTGGAAAGCATTAAGCTTTGAATTTTGAGAGACCAGGAAGGTGGAGTGGTTTAGGAAAGGAATTCCACATCTTAAGGCCGTGGCAGTTGATGGTGGGGCAACTTTAAAATCGGGGAGCTGAGGAAACCAGAATTGAGGAAATGTAGGTATGATAGTTATGTGGCTAGAGGATAGGTGGCGGTGATGTTGTGGAAAGATTTGAGAGCATAAAATGAGAATTTTAACATGGAAGCCTGCTGACTACTGAGTTCAAGGATGATGGATGATTGAGAGTTGTTGTAAGGTTTTAAGTCAGATGAGCGAGGATAGGCAGGTGTGCGCTATAGTAGAGTCTAGAGATTAGGTTCAGTGCTAGATGAGCAGTTCAGTAGAAGCTCTGAAATGAGGCAAGGTGATTTTCCTGAAGCAGAACTAATGATATCATGTGATGCTTGCTTTGGAACCAAATATACCATCAAAGTTGCTGATGTCAGCATCTGGAGTTTGTCATCCAGACTGGAGACCGGTGTCTTTGAAGTGTTTTTAATTGAAGAAAATTTTTCATTCAGCCCATGTTGAATGAGCTACCTAATTTAGTAGAGAGCTTGAAGGCACCAGCATATGTAAGGCAGTTTGTTTTGGAATGCTAAGCTGCTTTATTCTGCAGTAGGGTGGATGACTCTGAACTGACGGAAGAACTTCTTAAAACAAGACTTCCTCAACCTGCATATTTTTGATTGGAAGGTGAGGTTTATTTTATTTCGTTTCAAGATTTGGAATTCGTGGCGTATGGATTCTATGAAACAGTGTTTAATTAACTTGTCAAGCTTTCTAGAACCTTTAAAAGAAAGACGTGAGCCACTCTGGTCGTGGATATTTGTTTCCATGGATAGTTTACAAGCATAGTCAGAAAATACTGAAGACTGTTAATCTGCTTCAAATTAGGATTTATAACTAATTTTTGGTTGGGGGGCAATGTTTGATTTCAATTTGCAGATGTACTGGTTGAATTTGAATATATGAAGCTGTTCTCTTGGAGGAAGCAGTGAGTTCAGAAAAGTTAGAAATAGGTTACCTTACTTTTAGACCAAAAAATAATTATTATCATCATTGTTTAATGAGAAGTGCAATTTGAAGCTGAACAAATCTAATCAGTTATGTGAATACTTGAGGGAAAAATTATTAAATTCTCAAGGCTGGAAATTGAATGAAACAGGTCAACCTAGATATGTGATTGACAATATCTCTGCTGACTGAGTGCTATGAAGGTTTGCAGTCAGGCGATGGAATAGATATTCTGAAATCACTCGTATGTAAATGATGTGTTTTGGTGTAATTGTAGTGCCCCTACTTGTGAGGCAAGAAGACCTTGGTTCAAGTCCCAATTGTCTTAGATATCATGGAAGGTTGGCTCTAAAATGCTATTTTACTCTTGATTGTAACTCTGACCCAAATCTTGCTAGCATTGCAGATGGTAAGGAGGAAATGAATAGTTTTATGTGAAATATTTGTCCTTTTTAAAAGTCTGTTTGGTGTTCCTGCTGTCAAGGGTGATTTGCCCAAGTTAATCAAACTTACAATCTCAAAATTTTGAGTTTAGCTGCTGGATAGATCTTGTTCTTGAAAGTTGATCACTGACTTTTTTTGCAAAATTTGATTATGTTTAGAATAAAAGTTTTTTTTTCTTTAATCTAGATGTTGAATCAGTGACTATAGCTAAGGCCTTAGAATTCCATCATGTAATAAATGGCATGAGATAATGTAAAAACTAAGAAATGCAGGTGAATTCTGAGTATGCTGAAGAATCATGGCAGATCTGGCAGCATCTGTAGAGAGAAACCGACCGGAGGGTCAGTTCGCTGAGGAAGGACGCTGATGATGGGAAGACGGAAGTGGATAGAATACATGGAGGTCAGTGCCCAGAGAGAGGGGAAAAGGAATGGGCAAACAAATAGCTGATTGGCTGAGAGAGATGGATGCTGGGAAGGGTGCGAACAAGAAATGTACCTGGTTGAAAATGGCTTGGCTCTGTTGGGAGAAACATGCAAAATAGGATCTAGGGGTCTGGTGGGTGTTCTGAAAGTGTTAAACAATGTAGAGTGCTGATGCCTGTTTAGAAACTTAGGTGGAAGGTGGTGTTGAGCCTTGCAAGAGCTCAACATGGAGCATTACAGCGCAGTACAAGCCCTTTGGCCCTTGACGTTATGCTGACCTGTCATACCAATCTGAAGCCCTTATAACCTACACTATTCCATATATGTCCATATGCTTGTCCATTGATGACTTAAAGTTGGCAAATCTACCATTGCAGGTAAAGCATTCCATATCCTTACTACTGAGTAAAGAAACTACCTCTGACATCTGTCCTATATCTATCACCCCTCAATTTAAAGCTATGCCCCCCTCGTGCTTACCATCACCATACTTGGAAAAAGGCTCTCCCTGTCCACCCTATCTAACCCTCTGATTATCTTATGTCTCTATTAAGTCACCTCCCAACCTTCTTCTCTCCAACGAAAGCAGCCTCCATTCCTTCTTTCCCCCCCCCCCCCCCCCATACCAGGCAACATCCTAGTAAATCTCCTCTGCACCCTTTCCAAAGCTTCCACATCCTCCTTATAATGTGGTGACCAGAACTGTACACAATACTCCAAGCGCAGCCGTACCAGAGTTTTGTACAGCTGCAGCATAATCTCATGGTTTCGGAACTCGATTCCTCTATTAGTAAAAGCTAAAACACTGTATGCCGCCTTAACAATCCTGTTAACCTGGGTGGCAACTTTCAAGGATCTGTGTACCTGGACACTGAGATCTCTCTGCTCATCTACACTACCAAGAATCTTACCAATAGCCCAGTACTTTGCATTCCGGTTACTACGACCAAAGTGTATCACCTCACACTTGTCCACATTAGACTCCATTTGCCACCTCTCAGCCCAGCTCTGCAACTTATGTATGTCTCTGTAACCTACAACATCCTTTGTCACTATCCACAACCCCATCAACCTTAGTGTTGTCTGCAAATTTACTAACCCACCCTTCTACACCCTCATCCAGGTCGTTTATAAAAATGACAAACAGCAATGGACCCAACACTGACCTTTGCAGTACACCACTGGTAACTGGACTCTGGGATGAACATTTCCCATCAACCACCACCCTCTGTCTTTCAGCAAGCCAATTACTGATCCAAGCTGCTATATCTCTCACAATCCCATGCCTCTGCATTTTGTACAATAGCCTACTGTGGGGAACCTTATCGAATGCCTTGCTGAAATCCGTATACACCACATCAACCGGTTTACTCTCATCCACCTGTTTGGTCACATTCTCAAAGAACTCAATAAGGTTTGTGAGGCACGACCTACCCTTCACAAAACCGTGTTGACTATCTCTAATCAAATTGTTCTTTTCTAGATGATTGTAAATCCTATCTCTTATAACCTTTTCCAACACTTTACCAACAACTGAAGTAAAGCTCACTGGTCTATAATTACGTGGGTTGTCTCTACTCTCCTTGAACAGGGGAACCATGTTTGCTATCCTACAGTCTCTGGTACTATTCCTGTAGATGATGACGATTTAAAGATTAATGCCAAAGACTGGCAATCTTCCTGGCTTCCCAGATGATCCTAGAATAAACCCATCTGGCTCAGGGGACTTATCTATTTTCACATTCTGCAGGATTTCTAATACCTCTTCCTTGTAAATCTCAATCCCACCTAGTCTAGTAGCCTGTGTCTCAGTATTTTCTTCGACAGCATTGTCGTTTTTTAGAGCGAATACTATCGAAAAATATTCATTAAGTGCTTCCCCCATCTCCTCTGAATCCACACATAACTTCCCACTCCTATCCTTGATTGGCCCCAATCTTGGTCTCGTCATTCTTTTATTCCTTAAATGCCTATAGAAAGCCTTAGGGTTTACCCTGATCCTATCCGCCAACAACTTCTCATGTCTCCTCCTGGCTCTTCTGAGCTCTCTCTTTAGGTCTTTCCTGGCTCCTGGTAACCCTCAAGCACCCTAACTGAGCCTTCACATCTCATCCTAACAAACCGCCGCCTTCCTCTTGACCAGAGATTCCACTTCCTTCGTAAACCACAGCTCTGGCGCTCTACAGCTTCCTCCCTGCCTGACAGGTATATACTTATCTAAAACACACAGTAGCTTTTCCTTGAATAAGCTCCACATTTCTAATGTGCCCATCCCCTGCAGTTTCCTTCCCCATCCTAGACGTCTTAAATCTTGCCTAATCGCATTGTAATTGCCTTTCCCCCAGCTGTAACTCTTGCCCAGTGGTATACACCTATCCCTTTCTATCACTAAAGTAAACATAACAGAATTATAATCGCTATCACCAAAGTGCTCACCTATTTCCAAGTCTAACACCTGGTTGGGCTCATTACCCAGTACCAAATCTAATGTGGCTTCACCCCTTGGCCTGTCGACATACTGTGTCAGGAAGCCCACCTGCACACACTGCACAAAAATTGACCCATCTATAGTACTCTTACTATAGTGTTCCCAGTCAATATTTGGAAAGTTGAAGTCCCCCATGACAACTATCCTGTCTGTCTCACTCTTATTGAGAATCATCTTCGCTATCTTTTCCTCTACATCTCTGGAACTATTCGGAGGTCTATAGAAAACTCCCAACAGGGTGACCCCTCCTTTCCTGTTTCTAACCTCAGCCCCTGCTACCTCAGTTGATGAGTCCCCAAATATCCTCTCTGCAACTGTAATACTGTCCTTGACCAACAATGCCACACCTCTCCCTCTTTTACCATCTTCTCTGTTCTAACTGAAACATCTAAATCCTGGAACCTGCAACAACCATTCCTGTCCCTGCTCTATCCATGTCTCTGAAATGGCCACAATATCCAAGTCCCAGGTACCAACCCATGCTGCAAGTTCACCCACCTTATTCTGGATGCTCCTGGCATTGAAGTAGACACACTTCAAACCAACTTCTTGCTTGCTGGTGCCAGCTTGCATCCCTGAAACTTGATATCGGACCTCCCTACACTCAACCTTTTCTATACGCGAACTAAAATTTTGGTTCCCATCCCCCTGCTGGATTAGTCTAAACCCACCCAAATAGCCTTAGCGAATTCCACCTCCCCTTCCCAGGTTATTGGTAACCCTCTGGTTCAGATGAAGACCATCCTGCTTGTAGAAGTCCCACCTACTCCAGGAAGAGCCCCAATTATCCAAGAATCCAAAACCCTCCCTCCACCATCCCTGTAGCCACGTGTTCAACTCCTCTCTCTCCCTATTCTTGCCTCACTAGCACGTGGCACGGGCAACAAACTAGAGACAACTCTGTTCCTCCTAGTTCTAAGCTTCCATCCGAGCTCCCTGAATTTCTGCCTTAAATCCACATCTCTCTTCCTACCTATGTCGTTGGTGCCTATGTGGACCCCTCACCCTTAAGGATCCAAAAACACAATCAGCGACATCACGAACCCTGGCACCTGGGAGGCAACACACCAACCGTGAGTGTCTCTCATCTCCACAGAACCTCCTATCTGTCCCCCTAACTATGGAGTCCCCAATGACTACTGCTCTGCTCCTCTTCCCTCTTCCCTTCTGAGCAGCAGGGA
Organism: Chiloscyllium punctatum; assembly: GCF_047496795.1. NCBI lineage: Eukaryota > Metazoa > Chordata > Chondrichthyes > Orectolobiformes > Hemiscylliidae > Chiloscyllium > Chiloscyllium punctatum. The sequence goes on along the minus strand of NC_092739.1, from coordinate 86,504,230 downwards.
CAGACTCTCTGCCAGAGCCCTGTACCCCACTGCTTTCCCCTGGTAAGTCATTTTCCACACACCCTCCTTCTTCTCTTTCTACCACCCCGCCCCCCCCCCCCCTCCCCCTCCCGCCACCAGTATTCAAAACTGTATACTTATTGTTGAGTGGAATGGCCATGGGATCCCTGCACTGCCTGCCGGTTCCGTTTCCATCCCCGAACTGTAAGCCATCTACTTTTTTCTTGTACCTGAGGTGTGACTACCTCCCTGTAACTCCTCTCAATAAGCCCCTCTGCCTCCCGAACGATCCTAAGTTCATCCAGCTCCAGCTGCAGTTCCCTAATGCAGTTTTGGAGGAGCTGGAGTTGGGTGCATTTCCCTCAGATGTAGTCAGCAGGGATACTAGTGGTGATCCTTACCTCCTACATTCTGCAGGAGGAACATTCAACTGCCCTAACCTCCATTCCCACTATTCTAAATTCCCAAAGAGACCCTTGAAAAAATAAGGAATAAAAAATAAACTCGTTACCGTACCAATCTGGTGCACAGAACCATTTTTTTGGTTAGAGGAGGAGGATGGGTGGGAGACGCTACCAGAGTAGCATTTCAGGTAACACAACCACACAAATGAGTTCCCAGAAGTCCTTCGCTCCTCCCTCGCACCTCTTGACAAATTGAGGCCCAACTGCCAAGGTAAGTCCCTTTTTTATAAGAAAAAATAGCTTTTTAAATATTACAGCAAATACAAAACAATGCAATTCAAAACCGTACAAAAATAGTACAAAACTAAACCCAAAGAATAAAAAGAATTCCCCAACCCACACTCCTATACGAATGTATAATCATATATGAAGTATAAAATTTTTAAAAATCCTAAACTCACTATTTAACTAACTAAATAAATACCTAACAACGAACAAATAGTAACTCAGCCCAGCCAAACAAAACACACTCACGTTCACAGTTCCTCCTCCCTGGATATTGGACTCATGAAACACAATCATTGCGGCTATGTAAAAGCCCTTGTTAGTGTGGCAGATAAATCTGTGTCCAGGTATTTCAAAAAGGGTTGCCACGTCTTGTAAAAATTCTCAGTTTTGTGGTGTACCATATTTGTGAGAAAATCCAGGGGAATATGCTCCATAACCATCTTCCGCCAACCCGACAGGCCTTGGGGGGTTTTTCGGATATCCAACCGAGCAAGATATTCTTCCTTGCACAGAATGTAAGAATATTGAAAAGACTTTTATTATGCGAGTGTGCAGGAAATACAATGGGTAGGCCCAAAAGGAGAGAAGTGGGGTCCTTCTCCACCCCTACACCTAAAACCCTCTCCATTGCACCCACCACAGCGCTCCAATATGTTTGAAGCCTGTCACAAGACCAAAGACAATGGGTAAGAGTACCCGTGCAGACCTTGCACTTGGGACATGCTGAAGATACCCCTGGTTTAAATTTTGACAAACGGTCTAGGGCTAAGTGGACCCTGTGGAGAATCTTCAACTGTAAAGCATGGCTCCTATTGCAAATTGATAGCTTCCTTGCATTCTCCCAAATATCCTCCATGCCTCTGAAGAAACCTCAACACCCAGCTCTCTTTCCCACATCTTGCAGACTCATCTGAGGTGGCACCTCCCAATTGGTGATATAGAGTACTGACAGAGAGTGTACTCTTAGCCTTTAGTACCCCTCTTTCTATGTCAGATTTGTAGGGATCAGTCAAAATTGTGGTCTTTTTTTGAATAAAATCCCTAACTTGAAAAAAAACAAAAGAGGTCTCTAATAGGTAACTTGTACTTCCGTACTAACTGATTTGAAGGACATCATTACATCTCCCTCAAATAAATCACCCATGCAAGATATATACCCCTCGCTGCCCAACATTTAAATCCTGAATCTATCATACCCACTAAAGGTGTAAACAAAGATGTTTTGCGAATATTACCTTCCCCCTGCCAAATTGCCCTCCATGCTTTAATAGTGTTGATGTCTATTGGGTTATGGCAATATTCCCTAACTGTCCTCACCTTATCCAAAAACAGCAAACTGGTAAGGGGGCATCTTGCCTGGGAGGCTTCGATATCTAGCCATATTGAAAGAGGGTCCCCACAAACCCAATCACTCACGTAGGTCAAGAGCGATCTTAATTGGTAATTTTTAGTGTCCGGAAGGTCTACTCTTTCTCTCCACCCCCCCCCCCCCCCCTCCCAATCTGTGAGGCAACTGCAGTTTGGCTAATTTAATGAGGGGCCATTTACGGTGCCAAATAAAGGAGCTGAACCAACTGTTCAGTCTCCTGAGTGTGTGTTAATTGAAAATCAGGGGGAGCATCCGTATAGTGTATAGCAAACGAGGGAGAATATTCATCTTAATAAGCGCTATCCAACCCAACCATGAGACTGGAAGTGCCTCCCATCTTTGGAGATCTTGTTTAATTTTTTTTCAAATAATTGAGTAAAATTGGCTTTGAACAGCCAATCCAGAACTGGAGTAATGAATATGCCCAAATACACACAACCCCCCTGTGACCACCTAAATGGGAATCTATAGTCACAAGAGCCAACTCTTTTGTAAGACCACCCATAGGCATAGCCTCTGATTTAGCAAAATTAATCTTATACCCTGAAAAAGCGCCAAACGCGTGAATGCATTGTATCAGGCAAGGCACTGAAGCTGCTGGATTTGTCAAGAAAATTAGAATATCGTCTGCATACAGCGAGATCTTATGTAGTTTTGACCCCACTTCTGGAGCTGATATATTGAGATCCCCACGAATGGCCTCTGCCAACGGTTCAATCACCAACATAAAAGGTAATGGTGAAAGGGGACAGCCCTGCCGGCTGCCCCTAGAAATATTAAAATTGCTTGATTGTACCCCGTTGGTAATGACAGCCATGAGAGGTACACTGTAGAGAACCTTTATCCATCTGATGAAAACTTTGCCCAGACCAAACCGGTCTAGAGTATAGAAAATGTACAGCCACTCAACTCGGTCAAATGCCTTCTCTGCATCTAAAGAAATCGCCAATCCCTGTATTGACTGCTGTCGGCATGCTTGAATTACGTCAAGCAGCCTCCTAACGTTATTGGAGGATCTGCGACTCTTTATGAAGCCCGTCTGATCCTTTTTAATAATAGAGGGGAACACAGTCTCCAGCCTTAATGCAAGAGCCTTAGAGAGGATCTTAAAGTCTACATTTAAGAGTGAGATGGGCCTGTATGAAGCACAATCTTCTGGCTCCTTTTTTTAAGGATAAGTGAAATATTGGCCTCCCTCAGAGATGGTGGGAGACAATCCAGAATCGTGAAACATATTCAGCATCAGGCTTGACAGTATACTACTTCCTTATGGAATTCACTGGGGAGTCCATCAGGACCGGGCGCCTTTCCACTCTGAATCTGCCTCACAGCTTCCTGCATTACTTGCTCTGATAATGGGGCACTGAGAAAGGACTGTTGTTCGGGAGTCACACCCAGGAGCTTCAGATCTCTAAAAAAGGATTCCATTTTGGCCTGCCCCTTCTCACAATTCTCAGTAGAATCTCTGGAACGCCACATTAATCTTTTTAGAATCACATTGTAGGTTCCCAGACCCTTCCCTAATCGCTGTAATGGTTTGTGGGGCACTTCTCTTTCTGGCAACGTATGCTAAGTATTTGCCTGCCTTGTCACCATGCTCGTATAACCTTTGCTTTACAAAAGCCAGCTCCTTCTTTGCCATCTGCGTGAGCACGGAATTTAATGCAGACCACAGTGCCGTAATCCTCTGTAGTTTGACCAATGAGGGTCTGTCAAAATAGGCCTTCTCGGCTGCCTTCAACCGTGCTTCAAGGAGACATTACTGCTCACCCTTCTGACACTTCCTACTTGCAGAATATGGAATAACTAACCCTCTGGCGTAAGCTTTGGCAGTTTCCCAGAGAACAGATGAGCTATCAACCGAGCCTATGTTGATATCTAGGAATGTCCAAAATTCCATAGAGAAATACTCCACAAACTTACTGTCCATGAGAATAAAGGGGTCCATTTGCAAGTACCTTTAATCCACTGTAACATCCTTAATTTTAACTATGAGGTACACTGGAGCATGATCAGAGGTGGCAATATTATCAAATATACAGAATGCCACCAGATCGAGGGTTACCGCAGGGGTCAGAAAAAAATCAATCCTCATGTGACATCTGTGCAGATTGGAGAAAAACGTGAAATCTGTACCTGTAGGGTGGACACACCTCCAGACGTCCACCAACCCTAATTCCCCACACAAACCCAATAACTGTTTAGTTTGTGCCGAGGGTATCGAGTGACCTTTAGGCAACCTGTCGACTGTGGGGTCCATGAGGCAGTTAAAATCTCCTCCTATAATAATGTGCCGTGACTTGAGACTTACCAGTTTAGCAAAAGCATCCTCCAAAAATTTAGGAGGATGAGCTGGGGGACAATAAACATTTAAAATGCCATTTATCAAGGCTTTAAGAATTACAAACCTCCCATCTGTGTCTTTAACACATTCCAACAATTTAAATGAGAGATTTTTGCTAACCAATATAGCCACTACCCTACTTGTATTAAATGATGAAAAGTAAACTCGGTCAAAGCCATTCTGCTGTAATTTCAGATGCTCCTTGTCATCCAAATGTGTCTCCTGTAACAAAGCAATATCCACCTTCTCCTTTCTAAGACTCTAGAGTACCTTCTTCATCTTAATTGGTGAGTGACATCCCTTGATATTCCAGGTACACCATTTAATCAAATAATTAGCCATAATCTTCTGCAGTTACTTTAAATTCCAGAGGGGAGAACCCGAACCACAAATTACTGATCCTTAGTGTCACGTGGTCCATTAAATATAAAAAACTACATAAACTAAAACCACTACATTTAATAAACATACAAAATTATTAAAAATAAAAAACAACAAAAACCAGAAAACAAACCAACATTTCAAGCGCCAATAGCGCTGAGTAGGGGAACTCACCCCCCCTGCCTGGAATGGGCAACTACCCGTCCCGAACTGCCCATAAATAGGCATCTAACCATCTCAACCACCTTCACTTCTCCCGGCTAGAGCCGCATCGCAAGCACAAGCTAAAAAGAATAAACACCCCATAGAATATCAATATGAATAAAAAAAATTCTTTTTTTAGAAAAAGGGGGAATAAATACCCCACCCATCCTTTGGTATGTCCTAACTTAGAAATTTAAAATGTACATCTTGACCATCACCAGACATAATTTGAACCAAATTATTATCAAGAGAGGGGAAAAAAAGGGGAAAAACAAAGCTCCAACCGGATTTCCTCCATTTCTTTTACAGAATGATAAACGCATACCCAAGCAACGATATTTATACATGCTACAATTGTTTAAATTAGGTTAGTTTGTCCACAAAGTCTCTTGCCTTCTCCGATGTGTCAAAGAGATGCATGAATCCATCTAAGGTGATCCGAAGCACTGCCGGATATCTCAGGGAGTACTGAATCCCAAGCTCCTTCAGTCTTCTCTTGACACCACCATACGATTTTCGTTTCTGGATCACCGCCGCTGAAAAGTCCTGAAGAAACATGATCTTAAACCCCTCATAAATTTAGGGCCTTTGGATCCTTCCCCTGGAGTCTGGAAGCCTCCATGACTCTCTCCTTATCCCGGTAATGATGGAATCGCACCAGGAAAGGACGAGGGCGTTGACCCAGACCCGACCTCTGTGCTGCGACCCAGTGAGCCCTCTGTATCTTCAATCCTCTCATGCCAGTCTCCAAGTCAAGGAATTTAGGAAGCCAATCTTCAACAAATTCCGCAGGCTGTTCACCTTCCTTACCCTCAGGCAGACCGATGATCCGAATGTTTTTTCTCCCGCCCCTGTTTTAAAGATCATCCACTTGGTCACACAAATTACGAACCTGCGTCTTCAGGGCTTGGATCTCTTCGTTGAATGAACTGGCATGAGCTTCCACCACTGACCCTGTGCTCCACCTCATCCGTCCTCTTCTCCAGGTCTCCCAGCTGCTGCTCATGCTTCTGCAGCATGAGAGAGACTGGAGCCAGCTTCTCTTCAATCTGTTTCCCCAATATCTCGTGAGATTGAGAGCTGGCTCACCAGGTCCTGGAGAGTAATCTGCTCCGAGGCTGCTGCAGGCTGAGCTGCAGGCCCGGCCTCAGATGCTGCTCCTCCCTTTTTCGGCATTTCTGGACAGCTGAAAATACAGGAAAGTCAATTTTTAAATGTTTCTTGGGGCTCCACAATCTTTCCAACACCCCAAGAAATCCTGATGACCTGGGTTGGGTGGGTTAAAGGACCGTCCAGCTCCTGCTGTGATGCGAAGCTCCAGTGCGATCTTCTCAGATTGCCGCCATCTTAGGTCCCTCGGTAAGTCCCTTTTAATGCGGGAAAACTCACCCTTCCCAACAGCCCTCGCTTCACCACTCCTCCTCTCCTCGCTGCTCTGGTAAAATAGACATGCCTGTCTGTTTGTAGACTATTCCTTGTTCCATCCTGCTCTGGTCCCTCCCCACAACTCTTTGCCTGCCCTTCTGACTTAATCAGGACTGCTTCTCTCGTGTGGAATTAGAACAACTTAGCAAATTTGCTCCCAATTTCCATCCTATTGTCACCTGATCCATCTTTGACTACTTCATTCCCTTAGCGTGCATCTGTTTTCATCTCTGAACAAGTGCTGGCCCCTGATTTACAAAATCACCAACTCCCACAGTAACCTTTTTAATTATAGATCCTTACCCATTACCTTCTGTAACGACTCTGCTCCTGTTTGTTCCTCCATCTGTGTCACTTCTGTTTTGATCCATCTTCTGCAAGTAGCCTCATATTCACCTTTTTTTTCCCTCAACTGAGGATTTTCCTCTGTCATGGTTGAGAGTCTTCAAATGAATTTGACATGCTTCCTGCTCTTCTACTGTCAGCCCTTCCTTATCTGCCTCAAACTGTACATTGGCATTTGTTTCACTGAGCTGTTTTCAAACATGAAAATTCTTAAAATGGAAATTTTCCTGTTGGCCAATTTTTAAATGCATATGCTGTGAAGAACTGCTCACCAAAATGTGGAATGTTCCTGCTGATACTCTAAATGAAACCATAACTTTGTGCAATGCTGGTTAGTAATGTTGAAAGATTTTGTTCATCTATTACAATATCAACATGCTTTAGGCCTCAGATCAAATTGAAACAATTTAACTTCATATTTTTGCAAGTTATTTCATTTCTACAATGTCCTGTTAGTTTTGAGTATGTGATGGAAACTTTTCTTGAGCTGTTTATATACAAAGGAGTTACTGAAGTATATTGTAAATCACTTCAACTTGAATTTTATTGCCCTAATTTTGAGTTTGCTTCATAAAGCACGTTGCACTCAAGTTCCAGTATTTGTGATTTCACAATGTGAATTGTTTCTCAAGCATGCAGTCTGAGGTTCTGTAGGGTACAGCCCCACTCTGTACTCCGGTTGAAAGGTCTTAGACTGGAGCCTTTCCCAATTATCAGCTGCATCAATCTTTGGTGTATTCCTCAGCACGTTGACCTGAACCTCAGTGTTGCTCTGTTCCTGTTCACGTGTTCTAGAAAATGTTTTCCCAATGCATCAGAAATGAGGTTGGGAGCCAGGCAGGTAAAATCTCACTGAGCATCTGTCGCCAGTTTGGAAGTCAGTAAAGCAAGGCCAATCAATCCTTTCTCTCTTTACACCTGAACTTTAACATAGCACCTTCCGGTAGCCTGACCCAGCAGCCATGAGGTGCATTTAAAAAGTGAAAGGGCCATGTAACTTCAATAAAACAAGTGGGAAATTGTAGCAGCAGTTTTCTCCATTAGAAACAAATCCTGGTCATCAACTGAGAAATGCTTTCACTGCTGTATATGGTATGTCTGCCTAATTCCTCACTCATGCACCATATTGATCATCTGAGACACCTTCCACTTCATCCACTTCCAAATTTCAGGTAGTGTTTATATGAAAACAATTTTCAAAATTGTGGAAGAGGAAAATATTATACCTAGGATCTCTTTCAACCAAGTAGCCAGTTTTGTGTGGTTTGAAGGGATCTGTGAACTAGCTGTACACCGACATCAATTGTCATTACGGTTATGACCCACTGAAGTAGTGCCATAAACAAGAGACCCATTCCTCTTGAAGTCGGATCAAATGTTAGATACATTTTTTGAAAGGTACACCTGGTACCCCAATTTGTGGTTTTTCAAACCAAGGTTGATAGAAACCAGGTTTCTGTACTACGTAAGAATTATAATTTAAATAATTAAACTGTATCTGCAAGTCAATAGACATAAACCCCCATAGGCATATAGCAACAATACTAACAAACTCTAATCTCCTTAAATGCCCCTCTACACAGGCAGGCAGACAAAATAGGGAAAATAGACTATTGTTGAAAGTAGAGGAGAACTGGATAACTCAGTTGTGGTCTTTGTCTCCTGATCCCAATGTTGAGATGATCTTCAGCTCACTAGGCCCATTGTCTTTCTCTGAAAGCTTCCATTTCTGTAAGTAGTACAGTGTGACTGCTTCATTTGGAAAATATCTGATTTAGCAATTGCAAAAGTCATACCTCATAGCAGTTGCTGCTGGCAAGGTAACTGGCTTTCAACTTTAATTAGGGTTGTTTTTACTGCATAGAATATCTATCTTTTGCTGGGGGAGGGACAACACATCCCTGTCCCCTCCCTATTTTCTCCACTGCACTCCCTTCCCAAACATGGGAAACTTTTTTTTATAAGACAGAAAAACAGCGCTTGACTGTGTCCATTAGGGATTGGTCTACATGTTACCACCTCGAGATGATTCAGGAGATGGCACATTATCCGTTGGCTTGCTAAGCCAATTGTCCGTTGGCAGAATGTCACCTCATCAGAACGTTCAAACAAGCCTCACGACATAGCTTAGCTGGTGATAAAGAAGGGACTCCTTCCACGTGTGGAGTCTTTCTCCTTGACATCTTGGTCTTGTTGTGTGGAATAGGCCATTGTCCTCTTGGGCAAATTTCTTTGAATTAGGGCAATTCATATTGAAGGACTGTGTCACACATATGGGCAGCTGAACATGGTAATCTGTGTTGCCCCCAAGAACAACAAAAACTGTAACAAAAACAAAAGTTGCTGGCAAAGCTCAACAAGTCTGGCAGTATCTGTGCAGAGAAATAGAGTTCATGTTCACATCAAGTGACCCTTACTCAGAACTTTGTCAGCATTAAAGGATGCCTGACAGACCAATGGTTTCCAATGCAGAATATTCTGCTTTTGGCACTTGTTAGTGCTTCAAGTTAATGCGTGTTTGTCAGCTTTTGCCAATGCTGCTGTCTTTAGGTGAACATAAGTAACTGACTTTTTCTCTGAATTTTCTTGCCATCCATTTAATTAAATGTTTCATTAAATGAAACACGTTAAGTATTTGCTTATGCTCACCTAATGTAAGATTGAGCTGAAAACTTTGCATTGTAAATGTTAGCATTTCAGAGCTTTGTGTGATACTTTTACAATAATTTGGACTGTCGCCCTGCAATATTGCAACTACATCTGTTGTGACTTATTTTGCTCTAACCTTGCAAGCATGACACTTCAATAAAACTTTAGGACTTGAGCTACAATGAAGGTGGGGAACATGTTTGTGAGCATTTCACCACCTGTTGGTTGTCAGTTTGGCAATATCAATGCTGATAGCAATTACCATAATCTTCAGTGTACATGCTCACACCTGTCTTGTCTAATTCACATTTACCCAAGTTGGAATATGCTCATGACTTTGGTTAAAAACTCTTACATATTAGATATCATTGCAGTGTAGCTCTGTTCTAAATTGGGCTGATTTGAACTGGAACTAACACCAGATTGTAATACAAAACTGACTGAGAGTTAAGCAGTACATTTTTTTTGGTTTACCAGCTGGTTGACCTTGGGGGGGATGGTAGGGTGCTTGACAGCATTATATATTAAGCTGAGAATTAAAAATAGAGCTTTTCCATTACTGAATTAGTTGGAAGATCAATGTTCTAGTACTTGGCTTTAGTTGCTGACATTTGAGTAAATTAACATCGATCATCACCGCCCCCCCCCCCCCCCCCCCCCCCCCACTCCATCCAGTCTCCCGTCTGCAGACGCATAGGGCTGTGCCTTCTGTAATGAGTGGTTCCCACTTCACTTACGAATGCAGATGTTTTTTTTTCTTCAGGCCGGAGTACTGCAGGAAATATGGTACACATCCTGGACTGAAAGTTAGCTTGGAAGGCAAGGCCTAATGGATCTTTTCCTACAAGTATTTTAAATGTAGAAAGACCAGTTTGGGTTGTGGTGTGGCCACCTGTGCTTTTGCACAATTTACACAAACAGCCAGAAAAAGAGAGAATGGGTTGCAGCAGCAGCAAAATGTGCCTGTACGATCCTTGTGCTGGAAAGAGGGTAACTGACGAATTCTTTTGATTTGCTGACTGGAACTGTGAGGGGTTGGTAACTGACGCAAGTAATTTCAACATTCTTTTATTTCCAGCTGTTCGCTGTAGATTGCTACAAAAATAGCTGAATAATTGTGGTGCATTGAAGAGCCAGATTATTGAGCCCCGCACATCCTATAGCATTTTAAAGCCGCATCCTGACTCTGCTTTAGGGATTAGAAAGCTCAAGTTCAATTTCCTGAGAAGTAATGATCACTGGTGAATCAAATCACTTAATTTTATCTGCTCAAGATTAATGAAGCACTCAGGTCTGCATGTTTCCTTGCTGATATTGTGCTCTTGGCTTACGATATTTTTCTTCTAATACTTTGCAAGGTGAGCAAAAAAATTGTTTGTTGAAACCTTGTTAGAACTGTGCATTAGCCACCTAATTCAAGCCTCTTCTTTGGTAAGAATAATCTTTTTTGAAATTGTAGTGGATGTAGACTGGATATACTAATTCATGACACATGGGAAATATTGTGCTCAATACAAAAGACTGAAGTCAGTTACAGCTACGATCGGCTCTGTACCTTGCAACATTGCAAGCTTTTTGTAATATATACCAGAGTTTTGTTTCTATTGAAGATAAAGTTGATGTCTCTGGACCTTTTGGAAAAAATGCACATGGTAAAATATTTCTCTGAACAATGTATCCTGATATATCTTTCTGCTGTCACTACAGTTTTTGTGTACTAGTGATTTAAGCAAACTACCTACATTTAATGTATTTTGAAAGCTTCATATTCACTTGAGTTATTAAGCATAGAAGATTTTGCAGTTCTAAGTTTTGTTTAATTCCCATAGTAACAAAATATTTTTCTTCACAGCGGGAGGAAGTAAGCAAACAACACAAGGAACTGTCTCATGAGCTGCTTACTCTGCGCAGTGAGCTAGGTAAGAATCAGATTTTATTGTGATTTTTATAGTTCAAAACTCAACTTCATGATTTGGTGAATATTAAGCTGTTTAGTAATATTCCTGCAGTTGAATGTTCCATGATATCTGTGAAAACACTTATTTCTCTGGAGGCTGGCCATTTGACCCAGTTCCTGGAATTCTGAGCATTTGGTATACCAGGAACCGCCTTAGGAAAATGTTTCCCCTAGCCCTACCATCTGATTTTAAATGCAAAATAATTGTTCATGCTTTAGCATTTATTGCTGAATACTTACTTCGTCCTTTTTAATATCCTTTTTTACCTTTTTAGATATAATTTAATCAGTGAAACTTTTTTAAATGCTTGGCAGAATGCTCAAGCCCAGTCCAGAATAAAATAACTCTTCCTTTGGTTCATTGTAACATATATTGTGTTTAAGTATGTAGCCCATCTAGCCTTGTTATTGTACACACTATTTGGGTATCTGGTTAATGTGGCATTTTTATTTTACCAAAAAAGGATTCGCAGCCAGTCAAATTGAGCATTTGAATTTGACTTAATGGCACACAATTGCCTCACGGTTCAGTATCAAACAGAACCTTATCATTTTAGCCTTTAAATGACATTCTTGCTGACAAACCAAAAACTCCTAAAACACATCAGCTACACTTGTGAAATTTGCAATGAAGAGAAATACTCTTGTGAACACTGGATATGGAAATTTCAAGGCAACTTATTGTACTGTGCATTAACAATGAGGCACTTTTGCACTACGTAGTACGTTCCCAACTTCAAGGAGGCACTTTTTTTTAAATGAGAGGGGAAGCACTGAGCAAGATTAGAGAGACTTAGGCCAGTTTGCTACTGCCCATTGGGCAGTGACAGCCAGTAACATGTAGCAATAAGAGTAGCCTGATTGGCTGTTGTAGAAAACAATTTAAAAGGGACAACGAGACAAGGTTTTGCATGGTTGGCTAATTAGTAAAGCTAGATCACATGGGATTCTGAATGAGCTTGTCAATCAGATTCAAAATTGGCTTGAAGGCAGGTAAGGTGATGGCTGAGGATTTTTCTGACTGAAGACCGGTGAGCAGAAATGTTCTAGAGAGAATGATGCTTGTCCACTTTGTCTTTTATATAAATTATTTAAATGAGAATATAAGAAGCATGGTTAGTAAGTTTGTTGATGCCACTAAAATTGGTGATAGTGTGTAGTTAAGTTAGTTGTCGAAGATGAAAAAGAGATCTTGATCAGTTGCGTCAACAGTTCAAGGAGAGGCAGATAAAGTTTAATATGGATAAATGTGAGGTATTCTATTTAATAGGCTGCTGGGTAGTGTTATAGAACCAAAACTAGGGTTTCAGGTACATAATTCTTTGAAATTTGTGTCACAGGTAAATAGTGTGGTTAAGGTGATTTGCACACTTGCCTTCATTACTCAGACTTTTTTGAGTTAGGAAGAGATAGTGAAGAAGGCATTTGATATGCTTGCCTTTTATTGGTCAGTGTATTGGTTAGAAGAGTCAGGAGGTCTTCAGGATGTTCGGTTGCTTTTGGAATACTGTGTGCAATTCTGGTCTCCATGCTTGAAGGAGGATGTTGTGAAGCTTGCAAGTCCTTTCTGAACCTTTTCAAGGATATTACCATGGTCGGAGGCTTTGACCTAATAGGGAGAGGTGAATAAACTCAGGCTATTTTCCCTTGATCATCAGAGGCTGACAGGTAACTTAAGGTTTATAAAATCATGAAGGACATGGATAGGGTATACAGACAAGGATTTATTTCCAGGGTGGGGGGATGTTCAAATCTAGAAAGTATGGGTTTAAGATGAGAGGGGAAAGATTTAAAAGGGACCCAAGAGGCAATATTTTCATGCAGAGGACGGTATGTGATTGGAATGGAGGTTGGTACAACTACAACATTTAAAAGGCATGAGGATGGTTCTATGAATATGAAGGGTTTAGAGGGATGTGGACCAAGTGCTGGAAAATGGGACTCCATTAATTTAGAATATCTGGTCGGCATGGACGAGTTGGATGGAAGTGTCTGTTTCTATGCTATATACTGCTCTGACTGAGGTGGGACAGGACGTTGTTGGGGCCTCTTCTGGGGTACTGTCCAATTCTGCTTGCTCTTTTATTGGAAGGATATTATTAAACTGGAGAGGGTTCAGCAAAGATTTACTAGGCTGTTACTAGGGCTGGAGGGGTTGAGTTAGAAGACGAGGCTGGATAGGATTGGACATTTTTCACTGGAACATGAGGTTGAGGGGTGGCCTTTACAGATATTTATAAAATCATGAGGGGCATAGTTAGGTGAATGATAAAGGTCTTTTCCCTTGGAGTTCAAAACTAGAGGGCATATTTTAAGCTGAGAGGAGGAAGTCTGTCAGCGAAAGTAGTAGATGCAGGGACAGTTAATTTTTTAACAAGAGACACTTGGCCCATTTCCCTCAACCTACCTTCCTTCCTTGAATAAAGTACATGCAGGTGGGAGTAGTTTAGTTTGGGAACATGTTTGATGTGGACTGGTTGGATCAAAAAGTCTGTTTCCATGCTGTATGACTCTGGCACCATTGTCATTTGAGAAATAATGGAGCCATTACTAAGGATATACTGACATTTTGAAAAATCATAATAGAATCCAGCATAGTATGAAAGAGAAATTGCTTGCAGGGTTTACTCGAGCTCTTTTTGGATATAATTAGGCCAGAAGAAACAAAGGGTAGATATACTTGGATTTCAAAAAAAATTTGAAAATTATAACATGATTCCTGCACATACTAGAGCTCATTGCATTGAGTGAATGAATTGAAGATTAGTTAATTAACAGAATTGCTGTCTCGATTTCAAGTCATTCGCTTGGAATATTGTAACAATGTTTTGCAGTGTGCTCAAGAATTGGTCAGAGCCCCACTTGAGTTTGGAGACCCAGGATAAATATAATGAAGAAATGTTAATACAAGTAATCACTTGTGTCAGCATGCAATAAAGAAACATGTAATTTTTCCATATGCTTATGGGGATATAAACTTGACCCCTATTCACAACAGAATCATATTTTGGTATAGTCTTCACTCCCAATGATACTGCCACAATAAAAAAAAATGACAACAATCATAAACACCAATTCATTCTGCTTTTGTGCTCATCTGCCTGAAAACAGTTGCACTCCAGGAAAGTGTGGTTAACGCAACTGGAATTTTTTTTTTGAGTTGAATGGCTTTGGAATTCCTCCCCACAGAGCCATGGGGGCAGAATCATGTAAATTTTAAGGTTGCGAGAAATTCTTGATCAGTATTGGAATCATAAGTTGAAGGGAAAGTACAGGAGTGTTGGATTAGCCATGTTTCTATTGAATGATGGAGCAGGATTAGGAGACTGAATGGCCTATTCCTGTTGCTATTTCTTAGGGTTTTATGGAATTGCTGTTGGTGTTACAGCCAGCTTAAGAGGGGTGAATTGGCTTTGTCATTCCAATTAAAATTTGGCTCCCCAGAAACATGTTAGTTACAAGACTTTCTTGTATGGAAGGCAGAGTCATTTCTTGCTGCTTAAATTTGAAAGAAATGTGACATGAAGTGCATAAATTCAGATGTGGATAATGTCTTGTACAGAAAGGAAGAATAATGTATCAAAAGGAACACGCTGGACATTGGTGAACTGAAGTATAAGCCCTTGAGAAACTCAGCAGATCTGGCAGGTATCCTGAGTAGAGAAAGACTGTTAACATAATGTCCGATATGATGTGGAGATAAAGGAATGTGTAGTATAAAGTCCGTACAATATCCTTAAGTCTTGAGTTGTTGGGTCTTAACTGGACGCATTGATTAGAAATGTGAATCTAGATGTCAAAAGAGAAAATGCTGTATTGCAGATGTATTGGGTTTTAAAATCCAATGTCCACCTTTAGTTTGTTTATCACTAGTTAATTTGCTTTTAGAGACAGAGAGAGGAAGAAACTTTTCTGGTTTCAGTTAAGAATCCATTTCATTTTGCTCGATTTTAAAGCTGTTGCTTGAAATGCAGGGCATTAATGTATTTTTTTTTAATCTGGGGTAATTGTTCCCAAGCTGGATAACTGCAAGAAAGTGTTAAATCTTGACTGAGACCTATCGTACAGATCTGAATTTAAAACTAGATGATCAGTAGTTCTCTCACGAGTGGCTTCAGTCTCTCTTGATAAATGTTACTTTAAATTCAGATGACTTTGGTTATTCCAGGTTTGATTTCTAGACCTTGCTTCAACCTAATGTCAGTTGACTGTGGAATTTTAAAATCTATATTTCCTTAAAAGTCCATCCTCCCTCCCTCTGCAAATTGGTTCATCTTCAGCATTTGTGGCCCTTTAGTCCTTCACCAAGATGATTTTCTCTTTTTTGTACCTGTCTATGCCAATTAACCAAGTACTAGGAGCAGTTATGCACATGTACTGATTACAAAGCCTATTTACCTGGTTTACTATGTCACCCTGAGCTAAAGATGGCTCAAGTTAAATCTGTATTGTATCCAAGTTTGTGGCTGTTATGCAAGTTGTGTGGGCAGATAATTTTGAGAGATCTATTATGTGCTGAGGAGAAGGAATGATTCACTTGGAAGTATAGAAAGCAGAATGTTTAAGCAGAATGTTTAAGTAGAATGGAATCTAGGTGTCCTCAAAGCCATTGGCATCAAAATAGAGTAATTATGAAGGCAGATGGAATGTTTATTGCAAGGGTTTGGACTATCAAATTGGACCTCTCTTGTTCCTTGCTGCAACATAGACAGCACAGGTAGAAGCATCCACCCATGTTGTGTGGTTTTTATTTCCTTAATTAGAGACTTGGCTTTGAAGCAGTTCAGAGAAGATTTGGTAGACTGCTGTTTGGGATGAGGTTGCATTTTGGGGAAGAATGAGGTGTTCTTAGTGAAACATAGCATTCAGTGAAAATTTGACTTGGTAAATGCTAAGGTGGTATTTCTCCAAGGGAGTCAAGTAATAGAGGACAGTGTTTAAGAAAACACTACTGCGTTTCTCATTTAAGATGAAGGTGAGATACTTTGAAAGAGTTGTGATGTTTTTGAATTTTCTATTCAAGAGAACAAGTGGGGAGTCCTTGACCATATATGTGGCGGATCTGATTGGAGTTTTATGGAGGAAAGGCAGACTTGTGACCTTCAATACCAGTAGCAATAGGAGTAGATTGTTCAGTCATTTTCTTATTTTGCAAATGCATATGTTGCTTATTTAAATGCACTGCAGGGTAATATTGCGGTAATAGTGATAGGATGGAGTAATACAGTTGTGGGATATTTTAAAGCCATTGATTTATAGAGAACTCTGTTGGATTAGATTTCTGTGATAATAGTAATGCTTCAGTTCAATCATTTTGTAGACTGTCTTCACTGCATTCACTTAACTCTTCAATTTTTTGGCATACCTTTTTGAGGTTGAGAAGTCTAGATCCAAGTGGTTCTGTGCACGAGTATCTTGGTGCTGCTTCATGTTGCCCAAACTTCATTTTTTGGGAGAAAATTGATTGGGTTTCTTTTGGAGATCAAGCTAATGGCCTGCAGAATACATGAAACATATGAATTAGGTGCAGAAGAAGGCTGTTCAGCCCCTCTAGTGTGCTCTGTCACTTGATACAATCATGGCTGATCTCATTTTATCTTCATTTCTGCTTCCCTTCATAACCCTTCAAACCAGCAATAATTTAAATTTGCGGGCTTTAATTTTTAGCCTATGTCCCAGTATCCATGTTCTGGGGTAGTGAATTCCCAGATTGACTATCTTTTGGGAAAAGTAGTTTCTCTTAGTCTGATTTATCTTAACGATGACCACTCAAATGAAGAACTGTCCTCTACATCATCTTCTTCAATCCCCTTTCATATCTTGTATGCCTCACTTAGATCATCTCTCATTCTTCCAAACTCCAGCAAGTATAGGCCTAAATTGTTCAACCTGTCCTCATAATACACCCCATATCTATGGAATCAATCCAGTGAACCTCCTCTGAGCTGCCTTCAATAGAACTACATCTCTTAAGGGGACCAAATTTGTCTGCAGTACCTCTGGTATGGTCTCACCAATGTCTTGTTGTGCCAACACTACCCTCTTTTTCTATTCTATTGAGAATTTGTGAGAAGCATTTAGTAAGCTTGCAGATGGCATCAAGAATGGTACAGTTGACAGTGAAGATGGTTGTAGAAGATTACAAAGGGGTCTTGATCAATTGGGTCAATGTGTTAGGCAGAAGCTAGGGGATGTTAATTGTGAGGGCCTGTTATCAGGCGAGTCCATATTTGACATGTGAGAATAGTTTAAAGATCGTTCAGGACTGGCATGTTGCAGTAAGGAAGAAGGACAAGGATGGTAAGGTGAAGGAACCTTGGAAAATGAAGGAGATTGTGAATTTAGTCAAAAGGAAGAAAAGTAGTATAGTAAAGTTTAGGTAGCTAAAATCCGACAGGGTCTGTTGGGTGGTGGGGGCGGTGGTGGATTATAAAGCAAGGAATTAGAGCAAGAACAGGCCTGATGAAGGGCTCTTGCCTGAAACGTCGATTTCGCTGCTCGTTGGAAGCTGCCTGAACTGCTGTGCTCTTCCAGCACCACCAATCCAGAATTTGGTTTCCAGCATCTGCAGTTATTGTTTTTACCACCATGAAATGACCTTGGCAAGTAGGGTTAAAGAGAATGGCAGGGTATTCTATACATTAAATATAACTAGGGAGAAATTAGGACCACTCATCAAGGAGGCAACTTGTACTTCTAGGTAGAGGATGTGGGTGAGATCATAAATGGGTACTTTGTGTCGATATTTACCCAAAGAAGGATATGGAGGATAGTGAGATTAGTGTGGGACCTGCTGATATGCTAGAACATTTTGAGATCAAGAAGGAAGTGATGGGTCTTTTGAAGGGCATTTAAGGTGGCTAAGTCCCCAGGTCCACATTATTGACAGAGGCAAGAGAGGAGGTTACTGAGGCCTCTATCAAGACCTTGTTCACCACCAGAGAGGTACTGGATGACTGGTGAGTAGTTAATGATATTCTGTTCAAGAAGGGAAGTAGGGTTAATCCAAGCAACTATAGACCAGTGACACTCACATCAGTTGTTCGGATGCTCTTGGAGAGAATTCTTAGGATATATGCTCATTTAGAAAAGAATGATCTAATTATGGACAGTCAGCATGGCTTTGTGCAGAGTAGGTCATGTCTTACTAGCTTGATTTGAATTTTTCATGGAGGTGACAAAGATACTCTGAGGCTAGAGCAGTGGATATTGTTTATATGGATTTTAGTAAAGGCTTTCAACAAGGTCCCTCATGGTAGACTTATCTAGTAGATTAAGATGCATGAGATCCAGTGACATGGCTGCGTGGATTCGGAATTGGCTTGCCCATAGGAGGCAGCGGGTAGTGGTGGAAGGTTTTAATTTATATCAAGATGTCATGTTGCAGCTTTAAAAGACTTTTTGGCTAGGGCACAAAAGAGTATTGTGTTCAGTTTTGGTTGCCACATTACAAGAAGGATGTGGAGACTTTGAAGAGGGTGCAGAAAAAGTTTACCAGGACATTCTCTGGATTTGACTATATGATCTACAGGGCGAGGCTAGAAAAACTCAGCTTTTCTCTAAAGCAGCAGGGACTGATGGGAGACTTGATTGAAGTCTATATAATAGAGATGCATAGATAAAGTTGACAGTCAATGTTTCTCCCCCAGAGTCAAAATGTCCAATACTTGGGGTCATCCATTTTAAGGAGCACAAGGCATGTGATGGGCATGGTTTTTTACACAGTTAAGAGTCTGGAACACACTGCCAATGGTGGTAGAGGCAGATACAATAGGGGTATTTAAGGGACTTTAGATAAGCAAATGAATATGCAAGGAATGAAAGGACATGGACCAAAGGAGGCAGAAGGCATTAGTTCGACTTGGCGTCATGTTTGACTTAACATAGTGAGCTGAAATGTCATTTCCTGTGCTATATAGTTCTGAGTGTGGCAGATGGAGTTTAATTTAGATAATTGAGGTGTTGTGGTAAAACAAACAAATGTGGGATTTACACAAATAAAGGTAAAGTCCTGGGTAGAGTTGTGGAATGGAGAGACCTAGGGGTTCAGGTACATATTCTTGAATGTTGAATCGCAGGTAGGCAAGGTGTTTAAGAACTCACTTATTATGTTTGCCGCCTTTGCTAAGACCATTTGAATTCTAGGAGTTGGGATGTCATGTTGAGGTTGTACAGGACGTTGGTGAAGCCACTTTTGAAATATTGCATACAGTTCTGGTTGCCTTTCTGTAGGAAGGATATTAAATTGGAGAAAGTTCGGGAAAAATGTACAAGGATGCTGCTGAGACTGGAGGGTCTATGTTGACGAGAGGCTGGGTAAGCTGTGACATTTTCACTGGAGTGTAGGAGGTTGAAGAGTAATCTGAAAGAGGTTTATAAAATCAGGAGGGGCACAGAGAAGGTGAATAGCAAAGTTTTTTTTCCCTAGAGTGGGGAAGTTCAAAACTAGGGGCATTTTTTAAGATGAGGGGAGAAAGATTTCAAAAGGACCTGAGAGGCAACCTTTTCACACAGGATGGTTTGTATGTGGAATAAACTACTAAAGGAAGTGGTAGATGCAGGCACAGTTAGAACATTGAAAAAACATTTTGACAGGTACATGAATCAGCAAGATTTAGAGGCATTTGGGCCAAACGCAGGAAAGTGAGATTAGTTCAGTTTGGGAAACTTGGACAGAAGAGTCTGTTTCTGTACTGTATGACTTTGACAATAAATGCTAAAATTGTATTTGCTTTCCTTATCACCTGCTGTACCAGCATACCAGTATATAAATGCTGTTATCAAGACTTGAGTATCTAAGAATAGAAATAGAAGTGGGAGTATGCTTTTTGGCCTTCTGAGTCTATTCAGCCATATGCCAAAGTTGATTGATCTACCTGAACTTTATCTTCCATCACTATCACTGTATTCCTTGATTCTCTGCGTACCAAAAACCCAAGTGTATTTTTTTTTAAATTGTGCATGCATGCACAAGTTTTCACAATTCATGAAATCCAGTTTCTGTCTGTGTTGTAACATCAGACACATGGTGAAAAGTGCAGCAACTATTGGGTAAACTGCAAAATCAAACTGCTTCTGGATACAGGCAGTGTTGAATCTTAAAATACTTTTTAGGGTTGACCTGATATGTTTGAGTTTTTTTTTTAATTGATTTACTGTGTCCTGGAAGTAATTTCATCAGCCGCAACTTAACTTTTCACTTCCCAGTGATCTTTAGTTTAGGATTATTCCATTTCACTGGACATGAGCATTCTTTCCATTGAACATTGTACATCAGGCTTAGTAATGGCAAAACGCTCGCTGTACGTGTATAGTACTTCAATGGATGTAACTTGCCATTAAATCTTTACCTATTTAACAAGGAATTTTTGACACTGAAACAAAAATTTGTTTTTTTTCATCTGAATCCGTTTAAGTTCACAGTTGTTTCCTACCAATTGTCCTGCTTGAATGTAAGATCACTATGTAACCCTTAAAGTTGTTCTGTACATTTTCAAAGCAATGGCCTCTGGATTATCTGAACTATTTATTTACATTGCCCACTGATGATTAATTTCTCAAAGTAAATGTGTTTTAGGCTTTCAGTTTAGGAGATAGTTTGTTTTTACTTGGGGGAGACGCGCACCCCCCCCCCCCCCCCCCCTCCCCCACCTTGGGGGGGGGAAAAAAAGACTTTGGGTTTTGGTTTGGCAGTTTTGCAGAGACCTTGTAGAGGTTGCATATGTTGTTAGAACCCTCACTCATTTTCCACTTTTTGAATTCACATTTGGTTTGGAGCTATGAACTATGAGCTGAGAGTGACCTTTTTGGATCGTGAGCAGCAGCTTTTTTTTTAAAAAAAGGTAAACAAGGAAGGAAACTGATATTTGCTTAAGAGGCCAGACCTGAAAATTAATTGCAGGTTTTCTTGTTCCAAGAATGCTGTAGATGTTTTGGTTTCAGAGATATGTTATGCGCAAATAGATGGCAGATGTTTGAAAGTTAATAGGGGTCCAGTAGGAAGAAGAGTCTGAAAGAAACCAAAGTTTGAACTGGATTTGAACTGTGGTCGGAAGGATTGTGGCTGCAAAAGCTATAGGATGGAGATTTGATTGTTCCCTGCTAATCTTCTCATTATTAACTTATTGAAAGTTTGGAGAATAGAATCTCTGTTATAAGTATTGGCTAGTCCTCAGAGCTTAGTGAAATCCATTTGCATGCATGCTTCAGAAACCAAGTCCCTTGTGCCTGTGATGTTATGAATCTGGAATCTGCTTAAGTGAATTGGCCAATATCTCTTTTTGTTTTCATTTTGATTTATCCCTTAACTATGTTTAACAGTTTGTATTTGTGTGATTGGGGCCAAGAATCAAAGAAAACTAAGTTTAAACCATGAGAGGCATGGATAAGATAAATAGACTAAGTCTGTCTTTTCTCTGGGATGGGGGGAGTCCAGAGCTAGAGGGCATTGGTTTTGGGTGAGAGGGGAAAGATCTAAAAGGGACCTAACGGGCAACTTTTTTACACCAATGGGGTTGCTGCCAGAGGAGGTGGTGGAGGCTACTACAATTGCAGCATTTAAAAGGCATCTGAAAGTGTATATAAATAGTAAGGGTTTGGAAGGATATGGGCAAGTGCTGGCAAATGAGACTAGGTTAGGTTGGGATATGTGGTTGCCATGGAAGAGTTGTACTGAAGGGTCTGTTTCCATGCTGTAAATCTCTGACACTATAAGTGGAAGTAGGTAGCTAGTTAACACGAGGGTTGCTCTGAATAATATAAACAGTTGTGATGATGTCATTTGGGTTCACGCCAGCAGTGTTTAGTGGAACTAAGCACTGCAGTGTTTGACTTTGGCCTTCCAGACAGCTCCAAAAACCTAATTATGAAGTCCAGTTATGGAGGTGCTGCGGGAGAAGTTTGTGTCAACAAACCTGTCTCAAATGCTTTTAAACCCAACTGAAAGCGCGCAAGTTTTTTTCACAAATGTTCAGCTTGTAAAAATGAGGGTGGCTTGACTACATGGCATTAATTCACAAGTCTAATTTGTGTAGCAGAGCCAAAGTTACCTTTAAAAGCTCATATTATTAATTTAACATAAATGGACTAAAAAGTTGCCCGTTAGGTCCCTTTTAGATCTTTCCCCTCTCACCCAAAACCAATGCCCTCTAGCTCTGGACTCCCCCCATCCCAGAGAAAAGACAGACTTAGTCTATTTATCTTATCCATGCCTCTCATGGTTTAAACTTAGTTTTCTTTGATTCTTGGCCCCAATCACACAAATACAAGCTGTTAAACATAGTTAAGGGATAAATCAAAATGAAAACAAAAAGAGATATTGGCTAATTCACTTAAGCAGATTCCAGATTCATAACATCACAGGCACAAGGGACTTGGTTTCTGAAGCATGCATGCAAATGGTTTTGTGACACCCCTCATAGGATTGCAGTATTATATCATGCTATTATGTCACTGCACTGCTTTCAGAGACCAGGAACGTGACGTTGGTTCAGTTGGAGAAGGATCGGGAGGAACTACAAAACAGATACGAAGGAGTAATTCAAACGCTATCTGAAGAGCACCAGACCGAACTTAAAGAACTAGAAAAAAGAATTGAGGAGCTCTTCACTGCAGAGAAGGAGCACCTACAGCAAAGCTTTGAAAATGATGTCGAGAAGTTGCAAGCACAGCTTCAAAAGGAGGTCTGAATGTGTTTTTTTTTGGTTTTATTTCCTCTTTCCATCCTCTGAAGTATTTGATAAAGTTTTGCATCTACAGTGCCAAGGAGACAGTTGTAAAAGCTGCACAGTAAAAATTTGATAATGGTCGTAGCTCCTGTTGTCCATGTGTACAGTTAAACACAACCACCCAGAAGTTATCACAGATTCTCTGTTCTTTCGAAATGGCAATCATGAATGTTAATGGTTTGATCTGGACTTGCACTTCTTATTTGTACTGCCTCACTGTACAAGTCATTGAAGAATTATTATGGTTTGAATATGGTATAACTTTTTTTAATGGTATACTAAAACCACATATTGAACAGTTGGCTCTTGCCATAAGAAATTTTGTGGGGGCTCACAGACTTTGCCAGGATTAATAACATTCCATAGTTTTCAAATTATTTTTGATATTTCTTCTGTTGTCTTAGTGTGTATGTCCAAATCTGCATTTCACTCCTGAATTGGTTAAAAGGGGCATTTAATCAGCACTTTATACCTTCAGGATTGTAGTCTCAGAAATTGTTGATTTATTGTTTGGTCTTGAAAGGACTGTTGCACAACAGGGATTCCCAATACTTGATGCAGTGAAATTAACATGGGAAATTATCTCAAATTTTCAATTTTCTTTTGAGGTCAGTAATGAGTGTCATCACATCACCACTGGGTGGAATGTCAGGTTTGTTATGTTGATGTGACTGCATTATTTTAAAACAAAAGGCATGTGGTTTGCTCTGTTTGTTGTGCATACTTTGTGTACTAAATTCTTTCTGGCTTTTTACTTTTCTCAAACTGCTTTATTAAAATCGGTCTCCAGAAAACTAAATGAAATGAAAAAGAAAGCATTGAACCATATGCCCCGATTGTTGAGGTGTGATCTGTCCTTGAGATGGACGCTGAATATAAAAATAATAATACTTAAATTTAGTATGAAATGAAAAAAGCCAAGTTAGTGCAAACTGTCCTTGAGTACAGCAAGAGGTGAATAATGTTGAATTTTATCTAAGTCACCTGAGTTGGATTTTTTTCATCTTGTGATACTTTGTCACTTTTTTGAGAGACAGAAATTTGTAGACTGGCATTAACCAAGACTTCCAGATGAAAGTGACCACATGGTCTCAATGTGTGGACTTTTAATTTGCTTGACATGCCAGCATTAATAACCCTTGACTGCTTATGTTGACGTTTTGAATAATAGTGAAGTTTTGAGCAAGCTTTATTAGCGAGTCAATGTTTTTAGTCACCCTGGATTCCTTTTTCAAGCTCAATATTTACTTAATAAACTGTTTACCCAGTTAGGTAAAAACAATGACTGCCAATGCTGGAAACCAGATTCTGGATGAGTGGTGCTGGAAGTACACAGCAGTTCAGGCAGCATTCAAGGAGCACTGCTCCTCTGATGTTTACCCAGTTATCAGACTGTTCTTAATCTGCAGCTTGCTGTGCTGAACTACACATTGTGAAGTTTCCTTTTCTTATAACTGCTACTAAGTAGCAGCTCAGAGTGGCAAAGGCTAAGGTCCTTCTGTCCCAAATTTAGGTTTTGCCTTGTTTTAGTAGATAGTAACAGGAAGTTATATAAAACCAGTTTGTCCCAGAAGATTATGGAAAGTCCAACTTAGTTATCAGCATTTGGGGCTTTCTTTGTTTGATGAAGCCCCTACCCCATATAGTGTACCAAAGTTCTATAGATTTCCATAAGTTTTGTGTTTTAGAATAGATGAAATGCCATAGGAGACTTGTCTGAATCTATTCAGTTGTCTTGCTAGCTTTTCTGCAGCACTGACGACCTGAAGACAGGTCATAGAAACACAGGTGTAGATACTAGGAGCAGGAGTAAGCCATTTGTCTCTTTAAACCTGCTGTGCTAGTCCATACCATGATCATGGCTGCTTATCTCAGTGCCATATTCCCACTTTCTCTCTCTTCTTACCCCTTGATACTTTGTTGATTTCTCAAAATTTATCATCACTTCCATGAATACTCTGACCCAGTGGTAGTAAATTCCATAGGTTGACAAGAAATGGCCGACTCTGTGTATCTTGAGACTGAGACTTTTGACTCTAGACCCTACCAACCAAGGGAAACACAACCCTGTCAGAATGTATACAACTTGGACCTTCTCATTTTTTCTGAACTCTAGTGAATACAGGTCTGACCAAACCAATCTCTTGCCTTAAAGATAGCCCTATCACCACCAGTGTTGGCTTAGTGAATCTACCACCTCAAAAGACCCACTTGTCCCTACTTGCTCTTTCTGGTCTATGGATCCATTATCAATCAGTGCTAGTGTATTACACCCCCAGTCCAGGTGCTGTATGCATCAATTTGTGCACTAATCCCTTAAGTGGGACATTATCAGAACCCTTCATGAAATCTAAATACACCACATCCACAGGTTGCCCCTTATCTATTCTCCTGATTAATTCTCAATAAAAAGAAACTGCTCCAAAAGAATGGTTAAACATAATATTTATAAACCCCATGCCTTTTGTCTAGTCCCATTAATGCTTCCCAAATGTTCAGTTATCATGTCTTTATTGTAGATACAAACTTTTTTTTTCTACATTTAATAGTCTAACTGGTCTGCAACTCTCCTGTTTTCTCTTGCTCCCTTTTCATTTTAGGGTTAGATTTGCCACCCTCCAAGCTGTAGCAACTGCTTTCTAATCTGCAGAGTTTTGCAAGATGACCATAGGGGACAGGAGCAGAACTGGGTTATTCAGTCTTTCGCAGTGCCTCTGCCTTTCAATGAGATCATGGCTGATCTGATAATCCTTGACTCCATTAAATCAACCTTGAATATACTTAACAGAGCTTCAATACCCCTCCTGCAATATAGAATTCCATGTATTCGCTACTCTCCGAAGACATTCCTTTTAATCTGTCATTTCTAACTACCCATCCATCCAGAATTTTCAGGCAACTTCCTTTTTACACTGTAGAATACAGATAATCAGGCCCAGGAGACTCTGTCTTCAACTCTTTTCTATTTCTCTAGCACTACTTTTAATCCGTGCTCATTTTCTTTTAATGCTCCCTGTTAGTTCCTTGGCATTTCTGAGAACTTGTCCTTTCTTGTAAAGAGATCGAAATGTGTTCAATTCTTTGGCCATTTTCTTTCCCCATTTCTGACTTTTGTCTTTAACCTTTTTCTGGTCACACCTAAACTTTTGTCATTTTTTTTTCCCATGTAAGCTTACTCTCGTATGATTTTCATGCTCTCTTGATCAATCTTTTGTCTCGTTTTAATGAATTCTGAACTGCTGCTTGGCTTCAGGCTTGCTACTTTCTCTGGCAGTTTTGTCTACTGTTTGAATCTAATGCTAACCCAATTTCTTTCTTTAAACTATTGTTGAGCAAGCTTTCCTATTTTTGCACCAGGTAGGATTAACTGATTGTTGATCATATCTAAATTCCTCTTAAAAATTAGCCATTGTGTACACAATGCTAGCCTTTTTACCCGACATTGCTATCGGGCACCTCATATCCTTATATAGATTCAGGGCCTTCATTTGCATTTAACTCTTTCATGGTCCTCCTTCCCCAATGGACCCTGCACACTCATTGTTAATTCATCTTTGCTGATTGCGCAGTAATGAATCTAGGGTAGCCTGCTCTCTTGTTGCTCCTCAACATAACCGGTCTTAAAGCTCACATATACACTCCAGAAAATCCTCTGTAATGTTATTGCTAAGTTGATTTGTCCCATCCGTATAGAGTAGTTTTACTCCTGCCATACACCGTGAGAGGTTTGCTTACCTGAGTGACTAACCACCCTAAACGTGAGAGAATATTTTAACAGCCAAATTTGAAATTTGTGACACTGGCTCAACTACTTTTGCATGTTCAGATGAAGTCTTGTTTATGCTGAGAATTAAATAAATTGCTATTGTATCCAAAATGTGTGCAATAAATAGGATCAGTTGGATAAAATAAGTCTAGCCAGCAATGTTGATGCTCAAGTGGGTTAGATGACCACCACCTGGCTCCACATAATGTACTCTGAACATTGAAGCGCATGACGCCAAACATTTTCTCTTTTTGTATTTAGATTGAAGGGGTAACCTCTAAGCATGATGCTCATAAACTGGAGCTTATTGCAACTCATTCAAAAAAACTGGAGTGTCTTCAGAAAGAATATCAACAGTCTCTAACAGGTAATCAATGCCGAATAAAATGGTATCATCCTAGTAAAGTGACCTTGTGAAAGGAATAAGTCTAATGTTGCAACAGATGTAATTCCTCAATATAATACATTGCGTAGCTGCAAATAATTATCACAACTTGGACTTATTTTTGTTAATTGCAGTGCTTAACAGATCACATGAACTGGATCTGAAGACACTTGATGAGAGCTTTAAAGAAAGACAATCACTATTGCAGGTTAGTCAAACTTGCTACAAAGAAAATGCTTCATAGGATTAATTCCACAATGTGAATACAGCTATTTGCATATTATTCTATGCAATGTCTGGAGTGAATGGTTAGAGAATCATTTTGGTGCTTGTTCTGTGACAAATGTTTGCATTTAAAATTAGTGCTTCAAATACAGCTCTTGAAGTTCTGTTGCACTGATCCTGGCAGATTTCAGTGGTATAATACTACATCTGCAGGATAAGGCCTTCAAACATAGACTACTACTTCAGTATTGCATTCAAGCAGAACATTGGATGCAAATCAGAATTGGACTGAAGTCAGTTAAATTTGAAACAAGAATGTTATCTGTTAGGGTACCTAATGTTATCTGTGGGAATAACCTTGAGCAAGAATTTACTGGAAATTGAAGCTCATGAAACCTACTGCAATTGCAAAAAAATTACATACTTTTAATCTCTTCTCATCTATTGTGTGCAATTGTTCAAAAGTAGAATTAACCACTGAAAGAAATCTGATTGCTCTTGATACCACATTCAATGGTTTTAACTACGATAAGTATCAAATTTGAGGTATTTCACCTTTAGTCTCATGTCCCAGTTATACTATCCCCCTACTTAATTTCAAATACAGAACAACGATAATGGTCATCGAGTGAGAAAAGTCAAGTATTTAATGAACTTCATTGAGAACCAAACTAATTTGTGATCTGGCTTCAGAATATGGCTTTTAAAGGCGCTAGTGAACAAATAATTGACTCTCTTTTCAGGGAAGGCAGGGTATGAGGTCTAACCTGCCCAATATAATTGGGACAACATCCCCTCAATTCCATTAGATGTGAACAATAAATACTACTTTCCCAATGTTGCTGTCAATCCCAAGATCATATTTATGGTAGGGGCTAAACACAAAATGTATTCTCATAGTGATCGGTCATTGCAGAAGATCGCTCTGCCTAATTGAAGTTACCCAGTTAGTCCTTTTCTTCCCTAATACATTGCAGGGTTTTCCCCCTCTTTTTTTAATGTAGTCATCCAACTCCTGTCCAGAAGGTGATTGAGTCTGCTTCCGCTAGCCTTTCTGGTGATGCTTTCCAGACATTAACTGGTCCACAAAAATAAAAACTCCCATTTTCTTCACCTGACTTCTTTTTACCAATTATCTTAAATCTGTATCCTCTTGTGACCAATTGTTTCTACAACTGGAAAACTAATACGTTTACTCTGCTGAAACACGATGTTGTTCTGATGTTTGCTGACAATCTACCCTGCTGCTTCGAAAGAGAAACCTTTCCACACTCCACCAATTCAAAAGAAAATAACCTGCCCACTTCCACCATTACATTGTTCTCTACACTTTGCTCCATTCCTCGCATCGCTTTCATGAATTAATTCAGTCTAAGGCCATGACAAGCATTGACTTGTGCTGCCCAGTATTGAACACACTACTCCATGTTGGATCTAGTGTCTTGTAAATGCTAAGCAACATTTCCTTGCTTTGGGATGTTATCTCTCCATTTTTCAAGTCAAAAGTCATGGTTCTTTTTCTTTTAAAAAAAAAAAACCCCTTTCCAAACTTATCCCACAATTTTGTAAGCTTTGTGCATGGGTCTCTGTTCTTTCACACTATCTTATAATTGTAACCCTATGTTGCTGTGTGACCATTCCAAACAAGGCAACAAGTAAGGATGCACGTTGAGTCCGAACTTTACGGAGGAAGGTCATTAGATGCCTTGACTGTACCACCTCAGAACTACACAGCTAGCCCTCTTTCAGGTATATATCCAGCTCCCTCTTTGATACCTTTGTATGGAATCCACCTCCACCTTTCCCAAAAGGTGCAATCCAAATCCTAAAAATTTTCTCTCTTAGCTCTTGCTGACACTCTCTCCTTCCTGATATCATTCTGGTAAATCTCCTTTGCATGCTTTCCAGGACTTAACATCCATCCTTAAATAAGGTGCCCAGAACTAATCACAATATTCTTAAGGTGGTCTGATCCATGATTTGTAGGGCGTAGCATCACTTTTTGAATTACAGATGTACAGCACGGAAACAGACCCTTAAGTCCAGCTCATCCACGATGACCAGGTATCAGAAACTAATCTATTGCATTTGCCAGCACTTGGCCCATATCCCTCCTATTCATATACCCATCCAGATACCTTTTTTAAAATGTTGCAATTGTACCAACCTTCACCACTTCCTCTGGCAGCTCATTCCATACATACACCACCCTCTACATGAAAAGTTGCCCATTAGGTCCCTTTTTATATCTTTTCCCCCCTCACCTTAAACCTACCCCCCTAGTTCTGTACTCGTCTATTTTATCCTATGCATTGCCTGTCATGATTTTATAAACCTCTGCGGTCCCTCCTCAGCTTCCAATTCTCCAAGGAAAACAGTGTCATCATATTCCGCCTCAAATCCTCCAACCCTGGCGACATCCTTAAATCTTTTTTGAATCCTTTTTTCAAGTTTCATAACATCCTTTCTATTGGAAGGATGTTCAGAATTGCACACTATTCCAAAAGTGGCCTAATCAAAATCCTGTACAGTTGCAACATCACCTCCCAACTTTTATATTCAATACTCTGACTAATAAAGGAAAGCATACCAAACTCTTCCTCCACTATCCTATCTACCTGTGATTCTACTTTCAAGGAGCTATGAACCTGCACTCCATGGCCTTGTTGTTCAGCAACACTCCCTAGGACCTTACCATTAAGTGTATAAGTCCTGCTCTGATTTGCTTTCCCAAAATGCAGCACCTCACGTTTATCTGAATTAAACTCCATCTGCCACTCCTCAGCCCTTTGGCCCATCTAAGGAAGATACCATTGTAATCTGAGGTAACCTTCTTGACTGTTCACTACACCTCCAATTTTGGTGTCATCTGCAAATGTACTAACTATATCGCCTGTGTTGACATCCAAATCATTTATACAAATGACGGGAAGCAGAGGACCCAACACTGATTCTTGTGGCACTCCATTAGTCACAGGCATCCAGTCTGAAAAGCAACCTCCACACAGCACTCTGTTGTTTACCTTTTTGAACCAGTTCTGTATCCAAATGGCTAGTTTTCCCTGTATTCCATGGTACCTAACTTTGCTAACCAGTCTCCCTTGGTGAGTGCCTTACTGAAGTCCATATAGATCACGCCCACTGCTCTGCTCTCATCAATCCTCTGTTATTTCTTCAAAAAAACTCAATCAAGTTCATGATACATGATTTCCCACTTGCACAAGCCATGTGACTATCCCTAATCAGTCCTTGCCTTTCCAAATACATGTAAATCCTGTCCCTCAGGATTCCTTCCAACTATTTGTCCAACACTGACTTCAGGTTACTGGTCTATAATACCCTAGCTTTTCCTTACCACTCTTCTTAAAAGGTTGTACCACATTAGCCAACTGCCAATCTTCTGGCACCTCTCCTGTGACTATTGATAATACACACATCTCAGCAAGGGGCCCAGCAATCACTTCGCTAGCTTTCCACTGAATCCTAGGTATACCTGGTCAGGATCTGGGGATGTATCCACTTTTATGCCTTTCAAGGCATTCAGCACCACCACTTTTTGTAATATGGACCTCTTTGCTAATCTAATCAAAATCTTGTGTTCAGGGCCAAATTGAAAAACTGATTGAGGAAAATGATTCTCTAAAGAAAGAAATTCAAAATAAGGAGGAAATCATCAAAGCACAAGCACAGAAGGAAAAAGTAAGTTCTGTTATATTCCAAAAGAATACTTGCTGGTTTAGGAGTGTTCTTTAGATTGTCTATAAATAACTTGGATTTGTATTACTTATGTTGGAGGTCTTAGAATACTTTTGATTAATTTTTTTGTTTTTAAATCACCTCTGCTGTCAATGACTTGATTGTGCCTTTGTATAATAGTCTGTCTCAAAGCATTTCTGTTTTGAAGAAGCATCTGAATGAAGCTAATTCCATAGATTTGAGACGGAATGAGAGTCACGGGCCTAGCTAGTTGAATGCACAACTACATGTGAAGTATTGCATATGATACAGTTTAAAACCATCTTAAACCAAAATTAAGTAGTTTTTTTTTGAGTTAATATTTGTAATGAATTTAGCACTAATTAACTTCAACATTTGAGACAGTCAAGCTTTTAAAAAAAAACAGCCAAAGGCTGATTAAAATTTGTTTGGTTGTGCTGGTTCTCAACTTTTTGCATCTTGCATGCCACTGGCCATTTAGTCAAAATTCTGGACCCACCATGAGGAAAACAGCCTTGTTTATTTCAGGGAGTATATTTTTATATTTATCTGTATTGTAGTATTTATCACTAATAAATTTATATATTTAATGGAAGCTTTCCAGTGTTTCTAAAAAAAAAAACTTTCCTATTGGACATTTGAATTTTTGCAATTAATAGCATCCCTGACTAGACTAATATTGCATGAAATTATTTACCTTTAGTCTTATGCTCGTCATATAGTTAATGTGTGCAACACATCAGTATTTATTCTGCTTGTGTAATTTGAGAATGGGGGTAAAAACAGAATAGGGGTTCAACCTCCTTGAACTTATTGTGCTACTCAATGTAAACATCATGGCTGATCTGACTGCTGCCTTAACTTCTCTATCCTGCCTCTACTGTAACTGGAATATGTTCATGGATCCAACCTCCACTCCTGCCTGCAGGGAAAAAGCTCAACACCAATCCCTCAAAGACATTCCTCAGCATTTCCAATGCAAATAGGAGACCCTTTTTTTTAAACTGCAACCTAGTTTGAGTCACTTGCATCATCTCAGCATCTGCTCAATCAAATTCCCTCAAACTTGTTTCAGTAAGCTCACCTGAATCTTGACTTCTATGAATAGAGGCTTAACCTGGTTGTCACGTCTTAAGGAGTAAGTAAGTAAGGACTGCAGATGCTGGAGATCAGAGTCAAAAAGTGTGGTGCAGGAAAAGCACAGCCAGTCAGGTAGCATCCAAGGAGCAGGAGTGGCGATGTTTCAGGCATAAGCTCTTCAGCTCTTCTCCTCCGATGCTGCCTGACTGCTTTCCCAGCACATCACGTTTGATACACCAACTCTTAAGGTAAAGCTGTCATCCCAGCAACCAGCCTGGTAAGCATTTGTTGAACTGCCCCATACATCTAAATACCTCAAACTGACCAAAGCTATATGCACTAGTCTGGTTGTGGTCCTATCAATGCTCTCCACAGCTGTGGTTATAGTCTCTCCTTTGTAATAAAACCCAATGTTGCATTTACTTTTTAAATTTGCTATGTTAAGATCCTAACTTTCAGACTCATGTACAATGACCCCTGTCTATTGCAGTATCTTGCAATTTGTCTATTTTAAAATGGTCTGCTTTTCCATTTTTTTTTTCAGGCTATATGAGTAATCTTGCATTTTCTCACAATACTCAATCTGTCAAGTTTTTTGCAAACTAATTCAATCTACTTTTATTTTTGTGTAGACAGTCTTCCCCTTACATCTTGCTTTCCTGTTTCGGATCAATAGTAAATTTGGCTACAATAGAATTTTCTTTTTAGGCAAGGACACTACAGGGTTGGATGAACCACATGGCCTGTTGAAATTACTGTACTTGCTAAAACTCTACTTTTTTTTTCTCTTTGCTCCCCATATCCCTCTATTCTTTTGAGACCAAAAATATATCTATCCCAACAATAAATACATTAGCAAATGTAGAGTCCATATTGAGATGGGCTGGAGAATTTGAAGTATTCATAATCTTTTGGGTGAACATTTTTCTCCCTATCTCAGTCCTAAATGATGAGCACTTTACCGTGTAATGGTGACCCTTTGTTATTAAAATCCATAAGCAGTGGAAGCCATCAGTGTTTACCCTGTCAAAAGCCACTGCAGAATTTTATATGTTTTACTCAGATTGTGAATTCCAGGCAATTTAGATCCCATTGCCTCAGCCTGTTTTCATGGGCAACTTTATTGTCCCAGGGACAATCATTGATCTAGATATAAGTCTAGATTAGAGTGGTGCTAGAAAAGCACAGCAGTTCAGGCAGCATCTGAGGAGCAGGAAAATCGAAGTTTCAGCAAAAGCCCTTCATCAGGAATATTGTCCGAAATGTCGATTTTCCTGTTTCTCGGATGCTGCCTGAACTGCTGTGCTTTTCCAGCACCACTCTAATCTAGAATTTGGCTTCCAGCATCTGCAGTCATTGTTTTTACCTATAGATATAAGTCTGTCAACCTAAAAATGACCCCAAGTATCTCCTGTTATTTAGCCAGTATTCTAAATGCTAGTCTCTATTCTAGAAACTTAGGTCAGTATGTCCAAGGTGGGTTGATAGATTTATAGATATTAATGACATCAAGATTTATAGGCTAAGCATGGTAAAATCATTTTGAGGCAGTTGATCAGCCATGATCTATCAAATGGCAGAGCAGGTATGAATAGCTTACTCCTATGCTAGTTTACCCAACATGAAAGCTCATTCCTTTGTATCATTATCTGTGACACTTAATCAAACATCTTGATAGATATGGAGGGGCTCGTAGAATCGACTTTTATTTCTACTGGGTTCTAATTAGTTCTGAGAGAGATTAAAAGGATATTGCATGAGGTGGGGATGGAAGGGATGATGTATTAACCACCGAGGTTATGAACAATTACTTTCAAGCTTCAATTCCCCACCCTCAACTTTGACCAGGACTGTCCTTTCATCTGTTTCCACTATTCACTCCTCATTGGACAACACAGTTTTGGCCTGCTGTTATATTTCATTGAGGACTGGTATAACATCAGCCTATCTCAACTTCGCAATGCTTTTGTTCTCTCCCTAACCTGTTTTCTCCATGAATTAGGGGAAAGTGAGGACTGCAGATGCTGGAGGTCAGAGTCAAAATGTGACACTGGAAAAGCACAGCAGTTCAGGGAGCATCCAAGAAGAGTCAACATTTCAGGCATCATCCTTCATCCCTGTGATGGGCTTATGCCAGAAATGTTGACCCTCCTATTTGGATGCTGCCTGACCTCCCTATGAATTAGCTATACTTAAGTCTGGACTCAAGCAAAACATAATCGTCCAGCTTGCAAATTATGAATTCCAGAGAATTTAGATCCAGTTGCCTTAGCCTGTCTTTATGGGCAACTTTATTGTCTCAGGGAGTGATTTGTAGTGGACAAATCATTTAAAATAGGCATAAGTCTGTCATCCTAAAAATGACCCCAAATCACCCAAAGGGTGATGCCACTATCTGGTGCACTGTCGTTTACCACCAGTAAAATTTCCAACTCTTTGTACTACCTTCCCTCTACCATGACTCTTCTCCCTGGACTTTTTCTCTCCATGACTGACCAACAACCAAGTTTTCCCAACTATGTAAAGCCAGCTTCTATCTCTTAAACCTGCTATGGTTTTAGACTGCCTCACTGAATTGATAATCTCATGTCAACCTTTTTTCCTTGTCTGGACTATAAAGCTAATATCTATGACTTATCCAATGTTTTTCATCTCTGTTTTCAGTGCTTGGCTCTAACTCTGGTGTGGACTGGATCTTTTCATTTTTGGGTTAAATAGGACCCAGATTACCAATTGGCTGGTTCAATATGACAAAATTAAATCATTGACCAGAGAACAGGGTTTATTATAGATGAGAGCTGGAGGGCAAGCTGGCCAAGCAGGAGTGGCAATCTAGTCCATTGAATACACATATACTCTTTGCCATTTAAGAAAATCATCACTGATTTGATTGGAGTTTTAACTCCTTTTCCTGCTCCTGCAAATAACCCTTGACTCTGCTTTTAGATCATGTATAACTAAGGCTGCTCCCTATCTTATGCACTTATTCCAATATTTAAAATAATTGGGGCTGTCCAGTTGATCATTGTTCATTTAGATTTAGTTTGTCTCCTGGAAATCTACTTATCTTTTCTGATTTAGCACCATCACCATCACCATCACCATCACCACCACACCATGTGCATGCTCAATGAAAGTCAAGTACTGTAGATACATGAAATCTAAAATCTAACCTGGTGTGGATACGGTTTCAGAATAAAAGGCAAACTATTTGGAACTGCTGGAGAAACTCCAATGTGGCCACATCTGAGAGTTGACATTTAAGTTTAACTGAAATATTAACACGTGTTCTGTCTTCTTAGACACTGCCACCTCTACTGAGTTTCTCCAGTGCTTTGCTTTGAGCTTCCTTGTGCAGCAACATTTTTTTTGTGAGGAACTTTTATCAAATGCTTTTTGAACTCAGAACATATTACATCTGCTGTCAACCCTTTATCCACTCTGCTTGTACAGCTTTGCACGGCATTCAAATCTAGTCAAGACTCAACTTCACCAATATCGTTTTGAATTTGACTGGTCATATATCAAGTGGTTCACGTTTCCAGTTAAGGTACTAAACGATGTAGCTGGATATCAGCAAACTGGATCCTTTTTGTTAATTTAGTTTTTATTTCACCTTTTAATGTTTTAGACTTCCACTTTTGACTAAGCTTTGGCCATCACCCCTTTGATTCTGTATCAGTGATGACACATTCGTGAGGAAGGGCTCATGTCCCAAACGTCAGTTCTTCTGCTCCTTGGATGTTGCCTGACCTGCTGTGCTTTTACAGCACCATACTTTTCGACTCTTGCTTTGTGATGTCCCATGACACTTCATAAGGCCATTTTCTGCTAAAGGCTGTATACAAAAATGTGGAGCTGCTGGTGTTGGACTGGGGTAGAGAAAGTCAGAAGTTACGTGACACCAGGTTACAGTACAGTGGTGGTTTATATTAAGTCACAAGCTTTCAGTTCACCTGACAAAGGTGTTAGGCTCCAAAAGCTTGTGGTTTCCAATAAACCTGTTGGACTATAATCCTGGTGTTTCTAATTTCTGACTGTATACAAATAGATGTTGAATCCCATATGTTGTATTTATGTAGTCTGCAAGCAATGGTGGAGAGAAACAACTGATGTATATTTCAAAAGATATTTTGCAAACTTTAATGAGGAAAGATGTAATAAAAGGAAATCTCATTTTTGTCTATCCAATTATTTTCAAAATCTAAATTCCTTCTACATTGCACTTATCTCCAGCTGTGCTATAACAGAATTCTCTGAACAAATTAGAACATCCCTTTTTAGTGTTTTAAGTTTGCCGATTAAAACTGAGGGGGATGCCAGGAGACTAGCCAAGTGCATGGCAGGTGGAATCTACTGTGGTTAAGCGTGAAGTTTCCATTTGGGGTTGGAAGAATGGAGGTGAAAGGGAGTATTTCTTGAATGGAAGGAGAATGAAAAGTTCATGTCCAAAGATGATATAATGGATGCAGATTTCTCTGGTGTGGGGGTGGGTTTGACTATTTCTGAACCAGCAGATACGGTCTCAATAAAAAAGGCAAACCTTTTAGGACTGAGATGAAGAGGAATGTCAATCAGGGTGGTGCATCTTTGGAATTTTGTAACCCAGAGAGCTGTGGAACCTCAGTCATTAAGTTCAAGATGGAGATTTCTAGTCACTAATGATATCTGGGAATGACTTGGAAATATAACATTGATAGGGTGATCAGCCATTATCTACATTAGGACAGCAAGTTCAAAAAGTTGAGTGGTCTAGTCCTGTTCTGATCCTAACACAACAAGTTAGTAGAAGCAATATTGACTTGAATGCATCATGCCATTGAAAGCCTCTCTATTTTCTTTATTAATAGAAAATTGACCCCCTGAGTCTATACCTGCAGCAAGAACTGGACAGTTTAAAGGCAGTACTGGAAATAAAAAATGAGAAGATACATAATCAAGAGAAAAAGTTGATGCAGATGGAAAAGCTGGTATGTACATTTCAAGGGACTGGAATCCAGCATAGAATTGACCAGTATTTAGAGTAAGCTCTGATTTCTTCCATTGGAGATGGTTAATGACTCATTATAACCAGAAGTAACTTGTTACAGTTGTATTTTTGAAATGGATATCCAAATAATGAAGCTAAATAAAATAACCCAAACTCTTCCTGTTTTATTTTATTCTCAAAGCAAAAGTTAAATCCAAGTTTAGTTCTTTTGTTCTATCCTTCAGCTATTTATGTATCCATTTCTTAAATATTGACAGTCACTCTAATCTGTCTTTATTGGACAGGATGTGGACAAGCTCAATATTTGTTGCCTATCTGTAATTACCCTGGAATTAAGTCCCTTGCTAGACCCCGACATGAGCAATTACATTAGTATGGATCTGGAGTCATGGGTAGACCAAATTTCCTTAAGTGGCATTCATGAAGTTGATGGGTTTTTATGGCAATTGAGACTGGTTATGTAACTTCCATTCAGATAGTTTTAGGGAATTAGTGCAATTTTGAATGTTGTCATCTGACACGCTTGGATTGGAATCCATGATCCGGAACTTGAGCCTGTGGCTGTTGATTACTTGTCCTGATTTTACCACTACATTGGCACCAACGACATAGGTAGGAAGAGGGGTGGGGAGGTCATTCAAGAGCTCAAGGAGTTAGGCTGGAAGCTAAAAGCTAGGACAGACAGAGTCGTCATCTCTGGGTTGTTGCCAGTGCCACGTGACAGTGAGGCAAAGAATAGGGAGAGAGTGCAGTTGAACACGTGGCTGCAAGGATGGTGTAGGAGGGAGGGCTTCAGATATTTGGACAATTGTACTGCATTCTGGGGAAGGTGGGACCTGTACAAACAGGATGGGTTGCACCTGAACCAGAAGGGCACCAATATCCTGGGGGGTAGGTTTGCTAGCACTCTTCGGGGGGGGTTTAAACTAATTTTGCAGGGGGTTGGGATCCGGACTTGTAGCCCAGCAGGTAAGCTAGCTGTGTGTCAGGATGCCCAAGACTGTAGGGAGGCTGTGGAGAAGGTAGCACTGACAGGGACTACTTGCGGACACAGAGATGGGCTCAAGTGCGTATACTTCAACGCAAGGAGTATCAGAAATAAGGTGGGTGAACTTGAGGTGTGGATCGGTACTTGGGACTACGATGTTGTGGCCATCACGGAAACATGGATAGATGAGGGACAGGAATGGCTGTTGGAGGTTCCTGGTTACAGATGTTTCAGTAAGATTAGGGAGGGTGGTAAAAAAGGAGGGGGTGTGGCATTGCTAATTAGAAATGGTATAACGGCTGGAGAAAGGCAGTTTGAGGGGGATCTGCCTCTGGAGGTAGTATGGGCTGAAGTCAGAAATAGGAAAGGTGCAGTCACCTTTGTTGGGTGTTTACTATAGGCCCCCCCAATAGCAGCAGAGATGTGGAGAAACAGATTGGGAAACAGATTTTGGAAAGGTGCAGAAGTCACAGGGTCGTAGTCATGGGCGACTTCAACTTCCCAAATATTGATTGGAAGCTCTTTAGATCAAGTAGATTGGATGGGGCGGTGTTTGTGCAGTGTGTCCAGGAAGCTTTTCTAACGCAGTATGTAGATTGTCCAACCAGAGGGGAGGCCATATTGGATTTGGTACTCGGTAATGAACTGGGACAAGTGGTGGGCTTGTTAGTGGGTGAACATTTTGGTGATGGTGACCACAATTCTGTGACTTTCACCTTGGTTATGGAGAGAGATAGGTGCGCACAACAAGGTAGATTTTACAATTGGGGGAAGGGAAATTACGATGCTGTAAGACAGGATTTGAGGAGCATACGTTGGGAGCATAGGCTGTCAGGGAAGGATGTGGTGGAAATGTGGAACTTTTTCAAAGAGCAGATACGACGTGTCCATGATATGTATGTACCTATCAGGCAGGAAAGAAATGGTCGTGTGAGGGAGCCTTGGTTGACGAGGGAGGTTGAATGTCTAGTAAAGAGGAAGAAGGAGGCTTACATAAGGTTGAGGAAACAGGGTTCAGACAGAGCAGTGGAGGGATACAGGATAGCCAGAAGGGACCTGAAGAAAGGGATTAGGAGAGCTAAGAGAGGGCATGAAAAATCCTTGGCGGATAGGATCAAGGATAACCCCAAGGCATTTTATGCGTGTGTGAGAAACCTGAGAATGACGAGAACGAGGGTAGGTCCGATCAAGGACAGTGGTGGGAGACTGTGTATTGAGTCGGAAGAGATAGGAGAGGTCTTGAACAAGTACTTCTCTTCAGTATTTACGAACGAGAGGGACCGTATTGTTGAAGAGGAGAGTGTGAAACGGGCTGTTAAGCTAGAAGAGATACCTGTTAGGAAGGAAGATGTGTTGGACATTTTGAACAACTTGAGGATAGACAAGTCCCCCGGGCCTGACGGGATATATCCTAGGATTATGTGGGAAGCAAGAGAGGAAATTGCAGTACCGTTGGCAATGATCTTCTCGTCTTCACTGGCAACGGGGGTGGTACCAGGGGACTGGAGAGTAGCGAATGTTGTGCCCCTGTTCAAAAAAGGGAATAGGGATAACCCCGGGAATTACAGGCCAGTTAATCTTACTTCTGTGGTAGGCAAAGTAATGGAAAGGGTACTGAGGGATAGGATTTACGAGTATCTGGAAAGACACTGCTTGATTAGGGACAGCCAGCACGGATTTGTGAAGGGTAGGTCTTGCCTTACAAGTCTTATTGAATTCTTCGAGGAGGTGACCAAGCATGTGGATGAGGGTAGAGCAGTGGATGTAGTGTACATGGATTTTCGTAAGGCATTTGATAAGGTTCCCCATGGTAGGCTTATGCGGAAAGTCAGGAGGCATGGGATAGAGGGAAATTTGGCCAATTGGATAGAAAACTGGCTAACCGGTCGAAGGCAGAGAGTGGTGGTAGATGGTAAATATTCAGCCTGGAGCCCAGTTACAAGTGGAGTTCCGCAGGGATCAGTTCTGGGCCCTCTGCTGTTTGTAATTTTTATTAATGACTTAGATGAGGGAGTCGAAGGGTGGGTCAGTAAATTTGCAGATGATACGAAGATAGGTGGAGTTGTGGACAGTGAGGAGGGCAGTTGTCAACTGCAGAGGGACTTCGATATGATGCAGAGCTGGGCTGAGGAGTTCAACCCTGCCAAGTGTGAGGTTGTCCATTTTGGAAGAACAAATAAGAATGCGGAATACAGGGTTAATGGTAGGGTTCTTAGTCAGGTGGAGGAACAGAGGGATCTTGGGGTCTATGTACATAGATCTTTGAAGGTTGCCACTCAGGTGGATAGAGTTTGTAAGAAGGCCTATGGTGTATTATTGTTCATTAGCAGAGGGATTGAATTCAAGAGTCGTGAAGTGATGTTGCAGCTGTACAGGACTTTGGTTAGGCCACAGTTGGAGTACTGTGTGCAGTTCTGGTCGCCTCACTTAGGAAAGATGTGGAAGCTTTGGAGAGGGTGCAGAGAAGATTTACCAGGAAGTTGCCTGGAATGGAGAGTAGGTCGTACGAGGATAGGTTGAGAGTTCTCGGCCTTTTCTCGTTGCAACGGCGAAGGATGAGGGGTGACTTGACAGAGGTTTATAAGATAATCAGAGGAACAGATAGAGTAGACAGTCAGAAACTTTTTCCCCGGGTACAACAGAGTGTTACAAGGGGACATAAATTTAAGGTGAAGGGTGGAAGGTATAGGGGAGATGTCGGGGTGGGTTCTTTACCACTCCCACGGGCAGCGCATTCCATGCCCCCACCACACTCTGGGTAGAGTCAGAATCATTGGCGACCTTTAAGCGGCATTTGGATAGGTACATGGATGGGTGCTTAATCTAGGTTAGAAGTTCGGCACAACATCGTGGGCCGAAGGGCCTGTTCTGTGCTGTATTGTTCTATGTTCTATGTTCTATCTCAGCCTCTTGTTAATCTGATTTTAATATTCTTTGTTATGCATCATGACTAATTGTACTCCTTCAAATTTTCTGGTGGTTACAGTCGTGATCTGAAAGTTAGGAAGAAAAGAGTAGTTACTTTAATGTGAAAATTATATTTTTTCAAAGATGGAGAAACATACTGTGCTCGATGAAAAGCTTAAAATTGTGATGCAAGAAAATGAAGACTTAAAAGCTCGAATGGATAAACACATCGCTGTGTCTCGGTAAGTGAATTAATATTCAGTCTATTAATGCAATCACTAAGCAGTCGCATTTTTTGTTCTGTTTGCATATGACACTAACTTGCAAAATTGAATGTTAAAAATGCAAGTTCTCATATTAATGATCAGCTGTGTTTGAACTTGTCAGTGTCCACACTGAAAGCTGTCAAGAATAATTCTAGATAGATGGATGTTAAAGCAGCAGAAATGAGTTGTTCCTCATCCTTCATGGTGACTTAAAGGAGATCGAAGAGTTTAAGTTAAATATGAAAGGCATGAATATATAGAGAGACTTGGTATTGAGTATTGTAAAACTTTTGCTTTGCCACATGACTGAAAGAGTTGCAGGCAGATAGGATAGTGAAGGAGGAGTTTGGTATGCTTTCCTTTATTGGTCAGAGTATTGAGTACAGGAGTTGGGAGGTCATGTTGCGGCTGCCCAGGGCATTAGTTGGGCCACTGTTGGAATATTGCATGCAGTTCTGGTCTCCTTCCTATTGGAAAGATGTTGTGAAACTTGAAAGGGTTCAGAAAAGATTTACAAGGATTTTGCCAGGGTTGGAGGATTTGAGCTATGGGGAGAGACTGAATAGGCTGGGGCTATTTTCCCTGGAGTGTTAGAGGCTGAGGGGTGACCTTATACAGGTTTATGAAATCATGAGGGATATGGATAGGACAAATAGGCAAAGTCTTTTCCCTGGGGTCATAGATTTAGGGTGAGAGGGGAAAGATATAAAAGGGACCAATAGGGCAACGCTTTCCCACACAGGGTGGTGTGTGTGCAATGAGCTGCCAGAGGAAGTGGTGGAGGCTGGTACAGTTGCAACATTGAAAAGGCATCTGGATGGGTATGTGACTAGGAAGGGTTTGGAGGGAAATGGGCCAGGTGCTGGCAATGGGACTAGATGAGGTTGGGGTATCTGGTCGGCAGGAACGAGCTGAACTGAGGGGTCTGTTTCCATGCTGTACATCTATGACTGGAAAATCATCAATTTTTTTAATGGTTATGCATTTGGATAATATGGCAAAATGGTATACCAATGATTAATCAATGGGCTGACTCTCTGTAAAATTGGATTTTAACCATTGTGCAAATGTGCTGTTGAGGAAATTTCATCACCGGTTTGCACATGCCATCTATATGCATCATCTTGTTTCAAATAGACTCCAAGAATGCAGGATGCGTCTGTTAAGTGCAGGACATGGTAAATAGGCTTATCCTGATTTTCTGTTCTATCACTTGTCTGCCAAATTTTCAGCAGGTCCATTTTGTAACCTTTGTATTCTCATGCTAACTTTCTTTCCTCCCTCTATATTGTAAGCAAATTTAATTACAAAATATTTGGCCCTTCAAGCAAATCATTGACATTCATTGTAAAAGTTGCAGCTTCACTATTTATGCACATGGCATTTCCTTAGTTACAGTTTGCCAGCTTAAAAATGACCCATCGAACTAAATCCTTTGTTAGCCAATCCTTGATCAAGCTCATTTACTGCGCTTGGTGCAATGAGTCATTTATGTAATGTTGTCAATTAATGGGACATAGGACTGTTGGTGACATCAAGCAGCACCACCTCAGTAATATTTGCTCATTAATGCTTTAGTTTGTGTTCCACAAGGGCTGCACATTACATTCTGACCTCATTACAGCCTTTGATTGAACATGGACAAAGGAGCTGAAATGCAAAGTGAGGTGAGAGAGACAGCCCTTGAGATCAAAGTCACGTTGGACGAAGTATGGAATTGAAGAGATCTAGCAAAACTGGAAGCATTGGGAATTTGAGGGTGAGGGTGTAGCTCTCAGGTTGGAGTCATACTTGGCGTACAAGGTAGTTGTGAACTGAACTGGAGTGGAGATGACTCACGACCAACAGTCAGTGTTTAGCACAATTTTCAAAGCCTCGGTTACTGAAGCAGTCCATGTCCAAATGCAGCAAACCTGGGCAATGTCCAGGCTTGGGCTGAAAAGTAACAGATAATATTCATGCCACCCAAATGCTAGAACATGATCATCTCCAACAAGAGATGATTTATCCCTCACCTATTAATTTCAATGGCATGACCATCACTGAATTTCCCCCACTATCAACATCTCGGGGTTACCATTGATCAGAAAATGAACTGGACTCTATACATAAATATACTGAGTAAAAGTTCAGGTCCGAGGCTGGGAATACTTTAGCAAGTAACTCATGACCTGACGCACTCAAACCTGTCCACCATCTACAAAGCACAAAGGGTGTAATGGAATACTCCCCTCTTGCCTGAATGGGTACAGCTCCAAAAACACTCAAGAAGCTTGACACCATCAGGACAAAGCAGCCCACTTGATTGGCACCGCATTCACCAGGATTCATTTTCTTCAACGTTGCTCAACAGCAGCAGTGTAAATCATCAACAAAAGATTGAGGAAATTCACAAAGCTGCTTATAAGACACTGTTCCTTCAGGGTCATTGGGACAAAATCCTGGAACTTCCTCCCTAATAGCTTTGTGGGCCTTCTTAAAGTACTTGGATTACAGTGGTTCAAGAAGGCAATTCACCAGCTTGAGGGTAATTTTGTGATGACTGTTGCTGGCTGACCCAGCATTTATTGTCCATGTCCCATGAGTGAAATGAACAGCAGTTTACCACTACTAATTTACGTATGGAGAGGTAGTTTTATGCCATGTTTACAACGAGGTTTTTAAGGCTGTTGTATGCTTTTCAATTACTGTGTTTTATACACATCTCCAGGTTTTTCTGTAATTTTTAAAAATTACATTGTAAAATTCTGTCAACAGTCTGAGTGCATTGGTTGCATATGTATTATGAGTTATCGTTGGACCAAAAGGTCGGTTTCCATGTTGTATGACTCTATTGTGAAGATTTTGCCAAAGTGATATTCCAAGCTACATATGCTGCTTATATAGTAAATTCTTCTGATTTCTTATGTCACTAAATATGGAGATATACTGACAGACGGGGCCACGAATTGATTTGCGTTGGTTTTATCTCCCTGATCAACAAAAGTTTGTTTTAAATCAAAATGCATTTTCATGTTTTTATCTTTGCAGGCAACTCTCGACTGAACAGGTTGTTTTACAAGAATCACTACAGAAAGAATCAAAAGTGAACAAGCGCTTATCTATGGAAAATGAAGAACTTCTGTGGAAGCTACATAACGGCGATGTTCTTGGTCTTAAGAAGTTGTCACCAACATCTCCTTTATCCTTTCAGCCTTCCAAAGCCCCAGTGTCATCCTCATCTAGCCCTACATCATCACCAAGGTGACACTTCCAAATGAATAACACTCAAAATGA
This sequence comes from Chiloscyllium punctatum, assembly GCF_047496795.1. NCBI lineage: Eukaryota > Metazoa > Chordata > Chondrichthyes > Orectolobiformes > Hemiscylliidae > Chiloscyllium > Chiloscyllium punctatum. The sequence continues at coordinate 86,459,538 of NC_092739.1, read as the reverse complement.
CTTTTTGAGATCGCTGGCTATAATGACAAACAAGGGCTACTGGATGTTGACCATGACATACAAACTATTGTCCTATTATATGGGTTGAGAATTGGAAAAATATTTCTTCCTTTGAGTGTTTCTAATTGTATATGAGACTCTGTATATAGAATATGTTGCACAACAGCACTTAATTAACACAGCAAGAATCTTGCTTTTGCCTTTTTGCCTATTACAAGTAAACTCAGGGCAAGTAGATTATATTTGACAAATTTTGAGTTTTCCTCATTGATTTGTGAATAGGATTTTTATTTTATGAATTGAGTGTTTAAAATCAAACTGAAGTATTGGGGTTGCCTTCACTATTCGCAAGCAAATTGCTGCTAGAGTCTTTTCCCAGAAAATAGAATGAGGACTAATGTTGCTGTCTGAAGTTGCACAACATATGGCATAAACTAAGTAGGCCAAATCTATCTAAATATTCTCATCTCCATGCTTTGTTCAATGTATCAGAGGATGTCTGTGCAGAATTTGGTCCTTGATTAGTGTTAGATTTATGCAGGTGCTTGTATCTATAAATGTTTGATCTTTCGCAAGCTGAGAAAATGTAGCGCCATGGAGTTAACATTTTTTTATCTTAAGAACACTCAATATGTTGTCAATCTAAGCACTTGAGCAAAATGAAAGTTTTGCATTTAACGAGTAGTGCAAGTGGAGCACTTGTATCCCAAGACCACAGAGAGAGCGTTCATATTTGCTTATGCTATGGGAAAAATTTGGATTTTTTTTAGCATAATGAGGGAATCTGTCTGCTTGACCACAAAGTAAATATTCCATTTTTTTGAAATGTTCAGATGGTCCTTCAGTTGCTTCTGAATATTTTTCTGCAAAGATACATGCTGGTTATGAAGAAGATTACAACTCTAAATATTCATTTGGTCACAAGTTCTTGGCTTCAGTTACAATTGTATGAACTTGGCATTTTTGCAATGTGAAAATCTGTTGGACAGTGACTGCCCTGAAAACTATAATGAAATTTTGAGAGCATGTTTATATCATTACTTTATTAATGCACATGTTGCTATATACTTGCACCTTTAGTGTCTGTGTTTTGGCCCTCTATTTCACACCCTTGTAATACTCTGCTGTTGAGAAAGGGAAGCAAAACGTAATTTGTCAAATTCTGATAACAGTTGAACTGATTTCTGTAGCAATCTGGGTGACCTGTCTTTATTGTCCTTTTATCTTTTCCCATTCACCAATATTCTGAGTGGCATCTGAACTTACACCGACATGCAAATCCCAAATGCCTTTGTAACTCTGCCACAAAACCAAGGCAATGTAATCTTATTTGCACTTAATTTCTTTTAACATCAGATAACCTGGAGTTTCATAACAGATTGTATCCTGTTGTTCTGATGGATCAATCTTAAGATCTGTTTATAAGAGCAATTTGACTTGTGCAATTTACTGAACATTGTGATCCTGGCAGCTAAGTGGTTTGTGAATGTGGATCACAGAAGCTTGTACACGTTTACCTTTGTCTATTGTGACACCAGTGAAGAAACCTTGACCAAATGAGTCCTTCATCACTTTTTATTTAAAATAATTTTGTCCCTAGAGCATAATTCGGTGTTTAGACTTGAGGTTTTTCAATTATGTTGCATTCCAAAGCAGGCCAGCTGAAGCTGGTTCAAATAGTGTCAAAATTTATTTTTGGTTTTATGTCCATCTTTGCTAGAGTGATGCATTTGTCAATAGACCCCTCCTACTGTACATCCACATGTTGCTACTGCTGATGAATATATTTTGTCACCCTTGCAAATTGATGCTTGCTCCCATTTTGTTTTATCAGCTATGTTATGGCACACTGTTCACGCTTTCAGTATAGCCATAGGTTCTCCTAAAAAAAGCGAATGGACATAGCAAATGTTCATTTAAGCTATCAAACTTGGCATTCATGATATAAGATGCTACAGTTTCTCAGGATATCCTTGGTGAAAATGAGTTTTTAAAAATAAGACAGCTTTAAATTATCTGCCAAGGTGTAGTTTCTTCCACTGGATCCAATGCTCAATGAAACAGTCAACTTTGTTAAGTTCTGTATTGAAAATTTAATTTCATCTATAAACAGTTAAGCAGAAGAGTTGAGAACTACATTAGGCAATTGGATTTGAGCATGGTTTGGAAGCTTAATTTCTATGCAATTTTACACCGTTGCCCAATGGAAATGCTGATGTGAAATTTTCAATACTAAAATCAACTTTTAAATGAAAACATTTCCTATTATCCTGTTGGTTCTAAAAGGCCATAACACAATCTTTCTTTGACAAACTTATTGAGACTGTCAAGTCTGATTTAGTCAAATTATTGCAGATGTGTCTCAATGTTTATCCTTGGCCCAACCAGTTTAAAGTTGAGGTTTTTTATTTGCACGTTCACTGAGCTACAAAACAAGTATGAGGTTTCTTTTAAGCTTGCTAGAAGTTTGAAAACTAATGGTTCCTGAGCAGCTCATTCTGCAGTTACTTTAGTGTAGAGTATTTGTTTAAACTGATTTCCGCATGTTGGAGTCTCAATTACCTTGTTTAACTGAGGTTCCAATTTTTGGAAGAATGTTGCATTATTTGATAAAATTAGCAACACTTTTTTTTCCCTCAATGGCTAGTTTCCATATTGTTATGATTGTTATACCGTTCTAGGTATTTGCAACATTTTAACAACTAGGTTACCCATAGAAGATCATTTCTAACTTTTGTAGTTAATACCCAAATTATATAAAACCTCTACCCTTAAAATCAATGAGTTTGTTCTATTATAGGAAGGCATTTTGATACAATTAGTGCAACTAGATGAAAAATTATTCATGTATATCTTTAGAAGTTTATAGTAAAGTTTGTCAAGTTAATTGAAACATTGTGCAACACAGCTTGTAAACGTTTTCATTTACTGTTGTGTGCTTTGTCTGTTAGTGATCATTCTTTTTAAATTTAATGCATTGTCAATATATTTATCACATGTTGCTTCCTTGTTGAATAAAGTAATTGTTTTCTCTATCAAACATTGTGCTTTGATTTTCTTGTCCATGTCCCTCTGATCTGCTATGTCATTGACTTTTGGTTGCTTTTAAAAGACTTTCGGAATTTGTGTATCTTGAAATTATGGTGAGCTGCATTTTTTTCAACCAACATCAGATTACCATTTTAGAGGTCGGGAATACAGGCATTAGAACTAAATAGGACTATTTGTAGCCTTTTAAATCTTGATCCAGTCCAATCAGTGAGTTTTCTACGCCTTTTAAAAAAAGGAAAAATGATAGCTTAGACTGCAGAATAGCAAAGTTGAGATTAACAGAAACTTATAAATAAATCTACCAAAATCAAATGAAGAATCTATCATGTTCACCAGTCCCCGAAAGGCCTCTATTCTGCTGGTGGATTCCATGTACTCCCTCTCCATAGACAATACAGGTATGAACGTAACCACAGTAGAGGGGGGCAGAGAGTCAGGTACTGCAATCCCTCCACAGTCTTTTGCATGGACTAGTGGACCCAGAAGCAGGTCAGTGAGGAGATCCTCCAATCTGCCTCTTCCGATGGGGTATCTGTAGATTATCCTAAAATAATTAAAATACAACCAAAAGTTTTAAAATCCGGCTCTTCTAAGGAACTAAATAGTTTTTTGCAGCCTCATTTTCTTCTAGACCACAAAGCTACATGTGGCTTGGTACCCAGTGAGTCAATTCAAGTGTGGATTGTATTAGATAGCTGCATTTAAATGCCCTACACCCAGATTCTCAACAGAATGAGAGAACACCCCCAATAGAGGGCTCTGTGATTTCCATCACTGGAAGGTAGAATGCATCTGGATGACAAATAAAAGTGAGCAAGTGCATAGTATACAGCATTAGTTCTTTGCAGAATGGTGCCCAACTTATTTCAAAAACAAGACCTACTGTTTTAAGATTGGAAGGGAAATAACTATCAACTTAATCAAGCTGTTCAGACATGTGACTCATCTAGGGCAGATGGACTTGAACCCATCCATCTGGCTCAGAGGTAGGGACACTACTGTTATGCCATAAGAACCCTGATTAGCTTATTGTCATTCTGGTTGAACTGGTGAGTCACTGATCAGGTCAAGGGTCAGCATCATACAGCCTTCCACTCTACATATCTCCCCAAAAGATGATAGTGTGTAGCAAGTCTATGTCTTTTTTTACAAAAAGACCAGTTCTCTTTCCTTGAAGGGCAATGGTTAGAAATCAGATTTTCCTATCAGAAACAGTTTAGAAGGAAGATTATGGAAAAAGAAAGCATTGTTTGTTGTTCTCCTATTTGAAAGCAATGAGTTGGAGTTTGGATCATTTATTCAAAACCCAAGTACATTATTGGTTGCTCACTTCTGTCCAAGCATTTATTGCCTGTCTCTAAAGGCTTGAGGAGAACAGCTGCAATCTGTGATGTGGGTATGTCCACCATTAGGGAATCTCAGGATTTTGACGTTAATTTTGAATCTGCAACAATATATTTCTAGGTCGTATGAGACTTGGAGAGGGAATTAAAGATGCTGTTCATGTCATGTACCTGTTCTGGATAGTAGAGGTCAAGATTGGAAGGTAGTGTGAAACCGGTCATATTGTTGTGCATTCTACTTGCAAGGTGTAATAATGGTGCAGCAATAGTGGATTCCAATCAAGAAACTGCTTTCTTTTTGCATGATGCACAGATTCTTGAGGTAATATTGTACATTCTAGAGTGTGGGTATTCTTTGAAAAGTCAGTTGTTACTTACTGCAGGATTTCTAGCCTTTGACCTGTCCTTATTATCATGTTAATTGGGTGATGGAACCTGTGTGTGCAAACACAGCTACCCCATCTCAACAATATTTCTCCATTTTCCTCACTAGCAATCCACCTTCATGAAACATTCTACTGGATGGCAGCTTCTCTGCAGGATTATCAGAAAACTGCTCACTCCTCTTCACTATCAGAACCAAGACCATCAGCACTACATGGACAGCACTTGAATTTGCACTGAGGTTAAGCTCTAAACTATGCCCTTACAAACACGAAAGCACCTAGTGAAGAGTTACCACGATCTCCACGCCAAGAATTCTGGAACAATTGCAGCCAGGATCCTTCCTGAAAGTTTCCATGCATTCAGCAGATGTATCTTCCTTCAGTTGACATTTCTCCAACACATCAAAAACAAATCTGCAAGCTAAATATACTATTTCTTGAATTGCAGGGCCATTCGAAGTTCCCAGCAATCATTCTTTCTCTCATTGCCACAAATCTAAATTTCTGTCTCTTTAAATGTTCCTAGACCTCTGTCCCTGGCAAGGTTAAAATATTTTAAAAATACATTAGCCTTCTAAACCCCCCCCACGTCTTCATTGCAAATCTCAACAAAAACGTACATGCAAACAAATGTGCCTCCAGACACCTCGCCACCAACTCTGTGAAAACAAATGGAAAATAATTAAATCCATGTCTTCCCCTTCCTTTGAAACGCAAAACACAAACAAGAAGTTACAGTTTAAGTTCTACATCATTCTTAAAACATTATACCACGTCCTTCAAAAGTATTCCACATCAAAGTCTAGCCTCAGCACAGCTACACTTCAATGTGTGGTAAATTTCGGTTGCAGGAAAGTGCTTATAATGTTTTACATCCCAGAATCAGTGGTTGCCACACAAGGGCAATGACACATGTCAAACTAACCAATCTATAGTTTCATACTCTCTGCCTCCCTCTTTTTTTTTATTTCCACAGCAGTCAGGACTTAGGGGGAAAAAAAGCCTGCAATTTGACTTACCCAGTTGTTCAAAGTTTGAGTTGTTTTATACTTTATAGTTAATGGTAGCTGCTGCTGACACTCTTGCTCTCAGCCCAGGTTTCTAGCTGCACCACTCTGACATTGCATTTCAAGTGCTGTTAAATCGCTCCAACAGTCAGCACTCTGAGGTACCTATAGCTGAGTTAAGATCACAACTGGCAATCCAGCCAGTTTACAATTCCATTTTTACCAATAAAAAGGACAGGGGAATCCTGCATCCGTACTGAGAAAGCAGTGGGAACAGATGCTGGTTGTGGTCAGTGATGGAATCTAGCCTGGAGGGCTCAGCATTGCTATCAAAATCTAACCTTGTGCACGGTGAGAGTCAGTGCATCTTTACATAATAATGAACTTTTCTCAAACATAAATGTTCACTACACCCCCTTTACTCACTTATGTACTTTATCAAGTATACCAAAATGCAGCATTTATTGCCTGAGAGAAAGTTTTCAACATAGTCAGCAACCCTGTTTGCATTTGTAGAGAAGGAGAAAACATTTTAACACTTCCATTTCCCAACACTTCCTGGTCAGAAAAAGAGACGTACTGGGCTCACCATTAACTCTGTTTCTCCTGCTCTGGATGCTGAACGACCTGCTGAGGTTCCCCAACTCTTTATATTTTATTCAACTCTTCCACTTGCTGACTGCTGAATTTTGATCAGGACTGGAAGAATCAAATTTGTTACAAGTTTTTAACAACTGCTGAGGCAGAAAAACAGTAGAGATGGTAACAAAAGGGTTGGATAGGTTAAATGAGAAAAGAACCACAGTGCAAGGCAAAAGGTAAATATTAATGCAACAAGCAGATGAGCATAAGAGATGGTTTAGATGGGAAATCAATCCTCAACAGCTGTGACTCAACAAGAAAAAGAAAATATACAGGAAAATGGGGCAGGGGTTGTATGGAAGATTGTGAAAAGCCTGACTGTAGATGTCCCTCAATTTGTGATGAGCTTTATTCCAATAGAGTGGGAGGCAAGAACAACTGATCAGGGTTGGTATGGGGTAGAGAATTAAAATGACAAGCAATTAAAAATGTGTAGCCATGCTAGCAGACTGATGGGGAGTGTTGGAAATCAATCATGATATGTGAAAAGAGCCTGTATCAGTTAGGATTATGTTCACTGGAGTTTGGAAGAATGAAGGTGGGTGGGGATCTCATAGGAACCTACAAGTGTCTAACAGGACTAGAGAGGGTTATCAGGATTTTCTCTATACCTGGGGTGCTGGAACCAAAGTCAACATCTAAAGATACTACGGTAGGCCGTTTAGGACTGAGCTGAGGAGGAAGGTCTTCACCCAGAATGTTGAGAATCTGTACCATTCTCTGCCACAGAAAGTGATTGAGGTCACAACATTGAATGTTTTCAAGATAAAGCTAGATTTGATTTTTTAGGCTAAAGAGATTAAAGAATATGGAGACAAAGCAGGAACAGGGTACTGAGTTGGATGGCAGAACAGGCTTGAAGGGCTGTATAACTTCTATTTTCTATGTTTCTGTGATGTTGGGGACTTCTGGGGGAGGCTCAGATTTATAATCCACTTGGCACTTCAGGCTGAAAATTGTTGTGAATCCTTGAGTCTTACTATTTGCGCTGGTGTATTGGGTTCCCCCACCATTAAGAAAGGGAGCTGCCTCCTCCAATGAGTTGTTTTGTTGTCCACCAGCTTTTAACAACTGGATGCAGCTGGTCTGCAGAGCTTCAATCTGATGCATTCATTGTGGAATTGCTTAACTGTGTATCATTGGCTGTTTTGCCATTTGGCACACAAGTTTTGAAATTTTACCAGGTTGACACTTTATTCCTGATGAAGGGCTTTTGCCTGAAATGTCGATCCTCGTGCTCCTTGGATGCTGCCTGACCTGTGCTTTTCCAGCACCACACTCTTGACTTTAAGCTCCAGCATCTGCAGTCCTCGCTTTTGCCTACTTTATTTTTAGGAATGCCTGGTGCTGCTCCTGAACTTTTCAATGAACCTGAACACAGTGTATTTTTTTTAAACAGCTCTCCATAACTGTCTTGTTACCTGTAATGACTCGCTCTCACACACACACACACACACACAGTTTTTTTTCTACTCCTGCGCACACCACAATCCTGATCATTATATATCAGGAAAAGCAAGTGTTTAAATACTGACTCTTTGGGAACTCCACTACACGTTTCACTCCAGCCTGAAAAATGCCATTAACCATCACACACTGTTTCCTATTCCTTAGCTGGTTTTGATTCGTTTACTCCATGACCTAAAGTTTTTCTCACAAAGTTATTGTCTGGCACTAAGTCAATGCTTTTTAGAATTCCAGTCATCAGAATTCAATATGATAAATGTACTTTATTTTCAGGAGAAATTTTAGTTCTTCCGTTTTGAGGATTTAATTTTTCTCAACACTCTGAACAACACTAAAAATGCAGAAAACCTTTTTGAACATGAGCTTGGAGTCCTCAACAATGCTGCTGTACAGAGAAAAGAGTAGACAGTGAGTTTGCTAAGTAATTTGGGACCCTGCTATTAAGCACTTGGCTGTTGTTGGGTTCTTGCTATTCACAAGCAACCCATTAAGAAATGAAAAAGTAAGTATTTTTCCACTTTTGTTTTATTACTAACTGCAGTAGTATCTAGAGTGGAACTTTATGTCTGTCTCTGATTTAGATCAATGTAACTTAGTTGGAGGTTGCCTTCATATACGACAATACGACAAGGGATTCAGGGAGAGCTTGCCAATTGGATACAAAATTGGCTTAACAGCATGAGACAGAATAATGGCGGATGGATGTTTTTCAGACTGGAGGCCAGTTACTAGTGGTGTTCCACAGGAATTTGTGTTGGGCTTGCTTTTGTTTCTCATTTATATAAATGATTGGATTGAAAATATAGTAAGTTTGCAGTGTGGCAAAATTGGCAGTGTGGTGGACAGTGAAGAAGATTGTCTAGGATTGCAAATATATTTTGCAATCAATCGGGTCAATGGGTGAGGAATGGCAGATAGAGTTTAATTTGATAAATGCAAAGTATTGCATTTCGGTAAAACAAACAAGGGCAGGATTTATACAATGAAAAGTTGGGGCTTGAGTAATACTGTAGAACAGGAAGACCTGGGGGTTCAGGTAAATAATTCTTTGAAGTTTGCAGAGTGATTAAGAAGGCGATAAGCATGCTTGCTTTCATTGCTCAGACCTTTGAGTATAGGAGTTGGGATGTCATATTGAGGTTGTACAGGACATTGGTGAGGCTCCTTCTGGAGTACTGTGCACAGTTCTGCTCACCCTGCTACAGGAATAATATTATTAAGCTAGACACGGCTCAGAAACAATTTGCCAGGATATTTCGGGAATGAAAGATTTAAGTTATAAGGAGAGGCTAGATAGTCTGGTACTTTTTTCACTGTAATATAGGAGATGAGGGGTGACCTTTACAGAAGTTCTTAAAATCATGAAGGGTATAGATAAGGTGAATGACAGGCGTCTTTTCCCTATGGTGGGGGATTTCAAGATTGGGAGCACATATTTAAGGTGAGGGGCGAAAGATTTAAAATGTCTATAAGACAGAAATCAGGATTGTGTTGCATTACTCTAAACTTGCCATGACGGGTGCAGCTGCAACTACACTGAATGAGCTTACATTCCAAGTCAAATCTTGATTAGCATTCATCCACCCATCTGTTTAAATATTCACTGTATATACCATGACTGCAGTTGATCTGTATCAACTGCCAAGCACAGACCTTTCACAACTGAAAAGACAAGGGAGAACTATCAAACACAAGTTTTCTTCTGCATCATGCACCTTCATCATCACCAGGCGAAATATATGGAACTGGTGAGCTGAATAATGATTTGGATGCGAGCATAAGAGGTACAGTTAGTAAGTTTGCAGATGACACCAAAATTGGAGGTGTAGTGGACAGCGAAAAGGGTTACCTCAGATTACAACAGGATCTTGACCAGATGGGCCAATGTGTTGAGAAGTGGCAGCTAAAGTTTAATTCAGATAAATGCAAGGTGCTGCATTTTGGGAAAACAAATCTTAGCAGGACTTATACACTTAATGGTAAGGTCCTAGGGAGTGTTGCTGAACCTTGGAGTGCAGGTTCATAAATCCTTGAAAGTGGAGTCGCAGATAGATAGGATAGTGAAGAAGGCATTTGGTATGCTTTCCTTTATTGGTCAGAGTATTGAGTACAGGAGCTGGGAGGTCATGTTGTGGCTGTACAGGACATTGGTTAGGCCACTGTTGGAATCTTGCGTGCAATTCTGGTCTTCTTCCTATCGGAAAGATGCTGTGAAAATTGAAAGGGTTCAGAAAAGATTTACAAGGATGATGCCAGGGTTGGAGAATTTGAGCTATAGGGAGAGGCTGAACAGGCTGGGGCTGTTTTCCCTGGAGCATCAGAGGTTGAGGGGTGACCTTGTAGAGATTTACAAAATTATGAGGGGCATGGATAGGATAAATAGACAAAGTCTTTTCCCTGTAGTCAGGGAGTCCAGAACTGGAGGGCATAGGTTTAGGGTGAGAGGGGAAAGATATAAAAGAGACCTACGGGCAACTTTTTCACGCAGAGGGTGGTTACGCATATGGATTGAGCTGCCAGAGGATGTGGTGGAGGCTAGTACAATTGCAACTTTTAAGAGGCATTTGGATGGGTATATGAATAGGAAGGGTTTGGAGGGATATGGGCTGGATGCTGGCAGGTGGGACTAGATTGGGTTGGGATATCTGGTCGGCATGGACAGGTTGGACCAAAGGGTCTGTTTCCATGCTGTGTACATCTCTATGACTCTAAGACTCTAAATCACTGTGGGGAGTATTTTCCCAACTGGAATGGCAGTAGAGACTCACCATCACCATCTTCAAAGGCAACCAAGGCAAACCAATAAATTCTGTACTTTTCTAGCAACATTGACTTTACAAGAAAGCATTTTTGAAAAATCTTAAACCGTCATTAAAAATTGGCAAGCATAATATTTTGGCTATTGCTTCAAAATTTCCAATGGTAAGTGCTAGATTAATTCCAAAATTTGAAGTGATTTTTTACAAATCTTAGTGCAACCAGTGACTTGGTTGGTCATCATCTAATTGATCAATTTCAAAGGTGTCCAGTAGGATAAGGAGAGATTTTAACATTTTAAATTTACGCATATGCTCATTTATCATGAAGTAGCCCATAGAGATGCTCAAATCATGAATTTCATCAGTTGTCTTAAAGTTAAAATTTTACTTTGAAAAGCAGTACTGTCCCAATATTCAACTGCTTAAGGTGCAAATGTTTATGTGATAATGCTTCAGTGTGATTTCACACTGTTGCTACCAGCAAATCACAACTGTTTGTGGGAATAGCCATAGATATGTTGAGTTTGGCACTCCTGCGTTCTTGTAAATGCTCAAAAACTAATTCAGAGCTGCACATTAGCTATTGCTGCTGTTTCAGTTGGGCGAGGGAAGTGTCACAGTTTGTATTTGAATCTTTTCCCAGTTTTACCAATAGCTATTTTGGGTGATGCTCATTTTCCAGCAAATAATGCTATTGTCAGATCTCGAGCTCTGTTCACTGATTCTCCAGTTTCCTGCAGCTTCAATGATGATCAAGTGATGCAACTGTCCAACAAATTCTGAGCCGTACACTCAGTGCATTTTCTGTCAGAAACATGTCTCATGTTTCTGACAGAAAAGTTTTAATGTTGTTAGCTCTGTACCATGGCTCAAGTTGGCCACAAGGGGGCAGATGATCCTACAAAAGAATATGGATATAATAATTAACAACATTGCATCCAATTAATATGGACAACAATATTTCTCTCCTATTCTAAAGCCAGCAGGAAGCTCACATTTTCGCATCTTGGTTTGTGTTGATCTCACTGATTCTGGCAGCCTGATCCAGGGTATCAAACGTCTTCACAATTTTATGACTCCAGCTTCCAATCCCAGTCTTTTGACTTTGGCTGGAAAATTTACGTGCATGCAAATTGAAGGATCATACTGGCTAATGATTTAGAAATTTGTGAGACAGAGCAGGATTGTTACTATCCAGAAATGTTTATAAACTCCAACATCAGTATGGAGTCAACAACTACAACGATCTGAATTTATACAGTGCCTTTGAACTAGTAAATATCCGAAATCAAGTAAAGTTTGTTCATCAGAATTGTGAATCTAAATATTAGCATATTCAATTTTAGCAACACAGTCACTCATCAGTTAGCACTGCTGCCTCACAGCATTGGGGACCTGGGTTTGATTCCAGTCTTGATTGACTGTGTAGAGTTTGCATGTTCTCCCAGTGTCTGTGTAGGTTTCCTTTGGGTGCTCCAAAAATGTGTAGGTTAGCTGGATTGACCATGCTAAATTGTCTCGTAGCATCCAGGAATGTGCTGGCAAGGTGTAGGCAAGTCATGGTAATGTGGGGTTACAGGAATTGGGTGGGGGTCAGTTCAGACTCTATGGGCTGAATGGCCTCTTTCTACACTGTAGGGTTTCTATGTAATTGGTAGCATTCCTAATTTCATGATTGTTACATTTAATGGTCATAGAATAAGGAAAACTGTGAAGCTGGGAAATAATTCAGTGCCTGATTTTCAAGTGTGCTTTCCAATCTTGCAGAGTCTGTTTCAGGATAAATGACTGGAAAATTATGAATACCTCAAACCAAGCATGCTGACCTCTGATCTGCTAAATCGTACTCCTGTCAATGTGGGCCATGTGCCAGGGGTAAACCCTTCAATGAGCTCAACACAGGCCCTTTTTTTTAACAAAGCATGTCCTCTGCAAAGGTGACAAAAATAAACAACTTCAAAAAACAAGTTTTTTGATATTAAATTTAATTACAAATATGTAATATAATCTTTCACTTAATAATGCAATTTGTTAATATCATCTACTGGTGGCTAGTTAATGAATTTTGATTATTATTCATATTTATTAAACATTTACTAATGTATTTTATTTCAACAGAACTTAGACAATGCTGCATTACAAGTTGATTAGAATTCCTGTCAACATCCTTGAAATGTTTCACAATGAAATAAATCATTGAACAGACCAAGTACTGTATGGAAACAGTTATTGCTAACAGGATAACCACTAAATCTAATCATTAGCATTTAATACCTTAGCTATCAATTATTTCTCAGAGCAAAACCTATCATTATTTGATTATTTATTTCAGGCTTTTCTTAGATTAATTAAACATTTTGAACCAGGGATAATGGACTTCAGCAAAATGAGCTGTGAAATAACTGCACAGGATAACGTTTCTTAATTTTGTTTGCTACATACCGATCTTTTAAAAAAAACATTTTAAAATATCATCTAGCTCTGCAATTCAAAGGAAAATAACAGATCATGAAAATACAGATTGAGCAGGAGAATGTCTCTGCCAAAAAAAACATTCCAGACACTTTGTTAAATACCATGAAATAATGTATGCATGGCAGCACTGTGTCCAGCCAAGAATGGTGAATTACTTCACATATTCATCCAACATTAATACACTTCTATTTTGGTTATAACTCAGATTTCATAAAAGTGTAATTCTAAAATTTGAATAATTCAGAAATTGAATTATCTTCTTTCCACATTTTTCCCCAAGTTATTGAATTAATCATTGGATTGTGCTCTTGAGGAAGTGCGGTTAATTTTTTCTTTCCTGTGTGTTCTATCCTTGATATCTGAATACACAGCAAAGGTTAAGTAAGTGATTGAAAGGTTTACTAGTCAAAACATATGGAGGTTTCTTTTCATTCTGTGAATTTTATATGCCAGATGTTAAATTTTAATGCTCCGTAAAGCGATGCAACATTTCAGCCATTATCAAAACATTCTGTGGCCAGGAGTCATCAGCTGGAAATTATGATTTTACCCGCATCCCCCCACCCCAACAACCTCCACTGTTTCCCATACCATACATCCAGCTCCTATTGCTGAACCAGGGCTGGGGTTTAACTCTTGTGCACCCATTACTCGTTTGACACAGCCCAAGTATATTTTACATGCAAACAATAGATAAAAAGAATGCTTAATTTCTTCAGTCTGGGCTGATATTCAACCCAAAGGGAAAATGTCAATATTGCACCCTCACTACCACCACCAGGTTTTGTTGTGTTCTTACAGGAACTGTTCTGTTTCCGAGAATAAATATTGTTAGGATTACCTACAATTGCAAAACTTTGGTGTAGAGTAACTTAGGTAACATTATGAAGGAATATAAATTATATCTCCAAGTTAAAATTCATTAAAGAAAGAAGATACAAGCTGTTTTGACTGGTCTGAGGAAAATATTGCCCAATATGTGTTCCGTTAGTAAAAATATAGTTGAGTAGCCACTATAGTTTCTCCTATTAAATTTCGAGCAATACAGATGTAATTCCCTTCATCAATGGTTTCGATATCATCAATGTATAGCATACTCTTTGATAGTCTGACGGTGTGTCCATTGTTCCGATCTATTAATCTCCATTTTTCTGTGAGGATCACCGGCCTTTCATCCTGTTGAAGTAATCCTATTATTAGATCATTCCTGATCATCAATGTAGCAACCGCAATGGAAAGGAATCCATTGAAAATTCCTAAAATTATTTTTTCTCATTTTACTTACATTCTCCAATGCTATATAACATTTCATAGCTAAATAGACACACAAATCTCTACTATTGCTGCTCCTTCACTGACTACCAGAAGTATTAGGGAGTGAGATGTGTTTGTCACAATTTGTGTTGCCTTCAGGGTGATGATGATAAAGTGGTGAGCATAGCTGCCTTCCTAGCAGTTGACCCAGGTTCGATTCCCGGCCGTCACAGTGTTGTGGTTTGTAAACAGTCTTTTAAAGGAAAGGTACTGGGATAAATCGAGGAAATAAATCTTTCATTCTGTGGTAAAACAGGTCTGTCAGATTGCTCCTTGTAGGTGGCATAGTGGTTAGCACTGCTGCCTCACAGCGCCAGAGACTCAGGCAACTGTCTGTGTGGAGTTTGCACATTCTCCCCGTGTCTGCATGGGTTTCCTCCAGGTGCTCCGGTTTCCTCCCACAGTCCAAAAATGTGCAGGTTAGGTGAATTAGCCATGCTAAATTGCCCGTAGTGTTAGGTGAAGGGGTAAATATAGGGGAATGGGTCTGGGTGGGTTGCCCTTCGGAGGGTCGATGTGGACCTGTTGGGCCGAAGGGCTTGTTTCCACACTGTGAGTAAGTAATCTAGTAATCTATGTTTGTCAGGCTGACTCTTTTTTTCTGTCCATGATAAATCATTGCTCACCCTTTGTATTCTCCCTCTGACATCATATTTAAGATCACCCTGTGTGAACTACTATTCATCTATGCTGTGGAAACAATGTTAACCACATCGCTGCTTCATTTGAAACTTATCTTTACAAATGGACACTTAGAAAAGTTTAATTATACCAGAGACACACACCAGAATGCATATTTAAGATCATGTACTGAACTGTAAAAATCAGGCAGATCTCAGAAACAACCTCTCTTTTACACTGAATGAGATGACAACAGTTGCACCTAGAAGGGAAACTAAAACTGACTTCAGTATTCCTGAGCTATGTAGGTGAAAAAGGTAGTAATCTATATTTTAACAAATGATATATTACAGCCATGTCCCTCTGTCAGAAGAAACTGTTGTTGAATAAATGTAAACTGCAAAGCCACAAATTCAATGCTAACCTCTTCAGATAATTGAATGAGCAAAACTTATTTTAACAAATCTCACTGGTCAATGAAGAAAACAACTTATGCTCATCATTCCTGAAGAAGGGCTTTTGCCCGAAACGTCGATTCTCTTGTTCCTTTGATGCTGCCTGACCTGCTGCACTTTTCCAGCAACACATTTTTAAGTTCTGATCCCCAGCATCTGCAGTCCTCACTTTCTCCTTATGCTCATCATTTTCAATCTTGTGACTCCTTTGCAGAAAACATTCCAGGGTTGTCTTAAAAAGATGGACACTCTCCATGTTTATCTATGTTGCATACAGCCAGACTGGGACCATAGTGGGAAACGTCAATCAGCAGGTCAGCAAAATGAATAATGTTCTGAGGAACAGTCACTTGACCTGAAACGTTAACTCTGATTTCTCTCCTCAGGTGCTGCCAGGCTTGCTGAGCTTTTCCAGTAGTTTCTGCTTTCTGATTTACAGCATCCACAGTTCTTTTGTTTTTTATTTGAATAGTTTTCTCGTTTTATTTAAGCCAATAAAGTATCTTGCTAATATACAAGTGAACAGCATGCTTAGCCTTCACTCATGATTCATTTCTCTTCCTGCATTTGATTTATTTTGTGCTGAATATTTAACCAAGATGGCAGAACACAGCACAACAATAAGAGAATGTACAGAATCCAACAGGAAGGTCAGAGGTTTCTTGTAGTGATGTCTGTACTACAGCTCTAATGTGTTCATAGGTATTATTGCATAATGACAATACTAGTTCTCGTGAAAAGTCATTAATCAGAAATGTTATTCTGTTTCCTTCTCCACAAGTGATTTTAACCTGATCACTTCAAGCACTTTCTGTTTATATTTCAGATTTGTAGCATTCACTGTATTTTACCTTCATCATATTTGGTGACTGCTTCAGATTAATTCCTCCTGAAGGGAAGCAGGATTACTTGTTGAAATTGTTGCTTGTTGAAAAGCAGGTTGAAGTACATTCTGTTGATCCTTGTAAAGGGAGGAAGAGAGCTTCTTCAAGGTAGGCATCCTTGCAAGAGGATTCATAGTAGGTTAAGATCAACTAGGAGAAAGTGAAGTCTGCAGATGCTGGAGTACCAGAGTTGAAAAATGTGATGCTGGAAAAACACAGCAGGGCAGGCAGCATCCGAGGAGCAGGAGAATCGATGTTTTGGGCGTAAGCCCTTCTTCCTGATGCCTGGCCTGCTGTGTTTTTCCAGCATCACATTTTTCAACTCTGGTACTCCAGCATCTGCAGTCCTCACTTTCTCCAGGTTGAAGTACTGCTGGATGTATTCTGTTTCTACTCCACCATCTCAATCTTTCTATTAAATAATGTTTCTCCTTTTTGTCAGTTTATTTAAACATTAAGTACTGGTCATGACATATTAATTGCAGCAAATTGAACGTGTGTGTTGACCATACATGTTGGATGCTGGATTTTTAAAAGTATTTTGAAAGAACCTCAAAAGGAGGTACTAGTGAGATAGTTGATGTATTGGTTTTAATTTTCCAAAACTCACTTGATTTGGGCACAATTCTATTGGATTTGAAGGAAGTAAACTACTTCATTCAAAAGAGAAGGAGAATCAATCACGAAACTATAAACTCAACATCCATAATAGAGAAAATATTCAAAGATGTTAGAGGAGAAACCTTGGATAAGTTCAATGTATTCAGGCAGAGTCAACATGGTTTTGTGAAAGGGACATTATGTTTGACCAATTAGTTGGGGTTCTGCTATGGATAAAAGGGAACCAAGAGACATACTGTTCTTACATTTCCAGATAGTGTTTTTTAAGATGCTACATCACAAGTTATTGTGGAAAATAAAAGGTGGAGCTTGTTGACATGAATAGATGGTTGGCTAGCTAACAGGTTGGCAAGGTGTGATGACTGGTGTGTCACAAGGATGAAGGTGCAGAAAACATGATACCAATTTTTTTGATTGGCATGTAAGTTGTGAAGAGGGTATAAGGACACTACAACAAGAGACAGTTTGGCTAAGTGGGTGGACACAGATGCGATAAAGGGAGCTTAATGTAAAAAAGAGTGAAGTTGTCCATTTTGGATAAAATCGTAGAATATGATTTAAAAGGTGAGAGATTGCATAGCTCTGAGATACAGAGTGATCTGGGTGTCCTTGTGCATAAATCAGAAAATACAAGTGTACAGATGTAGCAAGTAATTAGAACAGTTACAACAACAACAGTGCTCTCATTTCTTCCAAGGGGACTTGAGTACAGAAGTTGGGAGGTTTATGTCTCAGTTATACGGGACACCGGTGAGACTGCATCTGGAGTACCGCTTACTGAGTTCGCCATCTTTTTTAAAATATGGAGATGCTGGTGTTGGGCTGAGTTGGACAAAGTTAAAAGTCACACAACACCAGATTATAATCCAACAGGTTTATTTGAAAGTATAAGCTTTTAGTGCTCTGATCCTTCATCACTAACTACCTGACGAAGGAGCAGTACTCTGAAAGCTAGTACTTCCAAATAAACCTGTTGGACTATAACCTGGTGTTATGTGACTTTTAACTTTTATAAGGCAGATTGTAAATATATTGGAAGTAATTCAGAGAAGATTTACCAGGCAGATTATCTTATTAGGAAAGTTTGGACAGGCTAGGATTGAATCCACTGGAGTTTAGAAGAGTAAGAGGTGACTTGATTGAAAGAATTAAGATCCTGAGGGACCTTGACAGGGTTGATGTGGACAGCACTTTTCCTCTTATGGGAGAATCTGGAAGCAGGACTCATTGTTTTAAAAAAAACCAAAGGAACATAGGAACAGGGGTAGAACAGTTTTGAGGGGCTGAATGATCTACTTCTAATTCATATGTTTTTATGAGCTCACTGAAGACTATTAATTTTCAATATAGCTTGGAGCTCACATTATTCCACCAAAGACCCAAATCTGGTAAAATAAATATACCTATTAGAAAGGATTTTATGTTTTCAACATATTTCAAATCTCAATTTCTCCAGAAATACTGCAAACACTTCAATATATTAATATGTGAATATAAACTGTATAATAAAAGACTAATTATAAAGAGGATACTTTGATCTGACCTATCACTTTTCCATTCTTTGCATCACAGTTTAGGAACATGCACGGGAACTTTGACTCCCATTTTTGTGTATATACACTTGTTTAATAATAAATAAAATTAACTAGAAATAGAACAAATAAAACATATTACCCACTGTCCAGGATATTTCCAAGTGAAGTTCACCTGCATATCTGGGTCTCCTACCACTGTACATGTCACATTAACCTGATCACCACCAGCTACTGCATTCGATGAAGCTGCAATACTTGTAGATGGAGAGGCACTGGAAGCTGCATACATGTAACACAGTTCAATACTCAGTTAGTGACAAGTTACCTGAAACATGAATCACATTTCACAAAGTAAACTCATAAATTCATCAGTAAAGCTCTAAAGGCAAAATAACTGTGTTTTTAAAAAAAAATGGTTTCACTGCAATAAACGTAAGTAAAAACATTCACAGTTTGCACTTTGCAAAACTCATTCGCCCAGAAATCAAGTTCCTTATTAACCACTTTGTAATACAGAAATATAATTGTTGCTCTTGGAAATTATTTTGAATGTTTTTCTCTCATGTACCTTTCACCGAGAGACATTGATTCAAAGTTGGATGTAATGTTACATTTACTGGAAGCTCTATAGTACTGTAGCTAAATAATTGTTTCATGCCTGAGCTTAAGCCATGAATGCTGATACAATCTTCTACCATAGTGGGTGAAGGGCAGTGTCTTGATAACTCTGATATGTTTCCAAAATACACACTTTGCATTGTGGTCTCTACTTAATAATCACTGAAAGGACTTCTGCTTGCATTTTCTTTCAATTCCTAACACAGGTATACAAGCTATTTATAATAGCCAATTATAATATAATTATAATAGCCAACATTATAGGCTTGTTGTTTCATAATATCAGGTATGAATCAATTTCACCACTGAATAATGTTTTATAATGTCTGCCATTATAAGTGCATGTAAAGGATTATTGAGAATAAATATTTCAATGCTCCAAGCACAACTTCACCAATTATTCAATTCAGTCCTCATTTCCCTGATCATAATGTAACTGAGAAAAAGGTGGTATCACTAGAAATAGAGTCATAGAGATGTGCAGCACAGAAACAGACCCTTCGGTACAACTCATTCATGCCGACCTGTTACCCAAACCCAATCTAATCTCACTTGCCAGCATCTGGCCCATATCCCTCCAAATCCTTCCTATTCATATACCCATCCAGGTGCTTTTTAAATGTTGCAATTGTACTAGCCTCCATCACTTCCTCTGGCAGCTCATTCCATACACGTACCACACTCTGCATGAAAACGTTGCCCCTTAGGTCCCTTTTTATATCTTTCTCCTGTCACCCTAAACTTACACCCTCCAGTTCTGGACTCCCCCACCCAGGGGAAAAGACTTTTTCTATTTATCCTATCCATGCTCCTCATGATTTTGTGAACCTCTACAAGATCACCCCTCAGCCTCCAACGCTCCAGGGAAAACAGCCACAGCCTATTCAACCTCTCCCTATAACTCAAATCGTCCAACTCTGGCAACATTGTTGTCAATCTTTTCTGAACCCTTTCAAGTTTCACAACATTTTTCCAGTTGGAAGGAGACCAGAATTGCATGCAATATTCCAAAAGTGGCCTAACCAATGCCCTGTGCAGCCGCAACATGACCTCCCAACTCCTGTAACTCTACTTTCAAGGAGCTATGAACCTGCACTCCAAGGTCTCTTTGTTCAGCAACACTCCTGAGGACCTTATCATTAAGTGTATAAGTCCTACTAAGATTTGCTTTCCCAAAATTCAGCACCTCACATTTATCTAAATTAAACTCCATCTGTCACTCCTCAGCCCATTGGCCCATCTGATCAAGATCCCGCTGTAATCTGAGGTAACCTTCTTCACTGTCCACTACATCTCCAATTCTGGTGTCATCTGCAAACTTACTAACTATACCTCTTATGGTCACACCAAAAGCATTTATATAAATGATGAAAAGTAATGGACCCAGCACCGATCCTTGTGGCACTCCACTGGTCACTGTGAATGAAAACTATGATTCTTCAACCATAATGTCTCTTTGATAGTGAAGTACTGTAGCTTTTAAAGCTTCTGATTAAGTAAACATTGGGTCTGATTCAAAGGAAAAGATCTTGTGATACTTCAGAATTATTTCACGCTCAGTAAGAGATTATATATCAGAGCAAGCAAACCTGTACTATTTCAGAATGGTTAAATTTCATTTGTTGATGATTCAGTGTTCAGTAAACATGTAACTTACTCATGTCTCATTCTTTAAAAGAGATGATTCTCTTTATTTGAATGGATCGACAATCTACATAATTTAAAACAAAGCAGTATCACAGCTTCAAGTTTCTGCTATTACATAATAGTTATACTGTTGTGGTCCTGTTCGCCGAGCTGGGAATTTGTCTTGCAAACGTTTTGTCCCCTGTCTAGGTGACATCCTCAGTGCTTAGGAGCCTCCTGTGAACCCCTTCACAGGAGGCTCCCAAGCACTGAGGATGTCACCTAGACAGAGGACGAAACGTTTGCAAGACAAATTCCCAGCTCGGCGAACAGAACCACAACAACGAGCACCCGAGCTACAAATCTTCTCCCAAACTTTGAATAGTTATACTATTTATACATGAATTTATATTGAAATTTAAGTCCCGGGTCTATAATGACTCAAAACTTAGTTATATACCTACAAACTGAATGCATGATTTATGTTGTGTTCTGTCTTCAGTAGGTACCACAAAGGTTGAATCTTACCTGAGGATCACAGAGTGAACTAAACATATGAAAAAGGAACATGAGTAGGCCACTCGGCCCTTCAAGCCTGGTCCGCCATTCAATAAGATGTTGGTTGATCTGATTTTAGCTTCGACTCTATGTTCCTACATATGCCTGATGTTCTTCCATTAAACGAAGAAACCATCTACATCTACCTTAAAAATATTTGAAAATTCTGCATCCACTGCCTTTTGGGGAAGGGAATTCCAAAGAACCTTAATCCTCCAAGATTAAAAAAAATACTCAATCTCTGCTTTAAATGTCAGGAGTCACACGACACCAAGTTTTAGGGCAACAGCTTTATTTGAAATCACTTGGTTTCAGAGAACTGCTCCTTCGTCAGGTGAAGTGAGGAAAGGCATCATGTGGGAACACCACTTCCCCACATAGATGGCAGATACTCATGTGACTCGTCTAATGTTGTCTACTACCTCATACACTACAGGCAAGGATGCCCCAAGGCATAGTATATTGATGAGATCATACAGATACTATGACAACAGATGAATGAACTCAGCGCAACAATCACCAGACAGGAATGTTCCTCCCAGTTGGGGAACACTTCAGCGGTCAAAGACATTCAGCTTTCGATCTTCGGGTAAACGTCCTTCAAGGCAACCTACTTTTGAGATACACAGCAACGCAGAATCACTGAGCAAGAAACTGACAGCCAAGCTTCATACCCATGAACATAGCCTCAATGGGTACATGTTGCATTACACGTCATACCATTCTGTATCTGTTAAATCTTCCTTACTGTCCTTACTTGTTATGATCTCTCTACCTTAATTAGTTTGTACAGTTTTGTTACTTTGGTCAGACCCTCAGCACGCAACTCTTATACCTATCGAATATTCCAGCCATTTGGTTTGTCTCCAGCACCATCATCTCTTTAATTTTTTTGTAAGTATCTCCCTGCCTCAATTAATCAGATTATAGGTCATTCCTTTACTTGTTATTCACCTGTTGACACGTTACTTGTCTGACACTTGATCACCTGTAGAGACTTTATAGCCAGCCTGCCAACACTCCACTCACACCATTTGTATGATCTTTTGATCTCTCTGCCTTTAAAATGTGTGCCTATGTGCTTATCTTCACTTCACCTGATGAAGGAGCAGCGCTCTCAAAGTTTGTGATTTCACATAAGCCTGTTGGACTAAAAACTGGTGTCATGTGACTTCTGACCTTATCCATCCCAGTTCAACACCAGCACCTTCACATCACGGCTTTAAATGGGCACCTCATTATTTTGACCCCTATTTCTGGATTCTCCGACAAGAGGAAACATCCTTTCCATATCCATCTGGTCAAGTTGCCCCAGGATCTTATATGCTTCAATTAAGTCACCTCTGACTCTTCTAAACTCTAGAGGACACAGGCTTGGCCTGTCTAACCCTTCTTCAAAGTCAACCCACTCATTCCAAGTATTAATCTAGTGAAATGTTTCCAATACATTAACATAATTGTGTAGGTTTGGTGACCATTGTAGTCTGACCAGTACCCTACATAACTGAAGGATAATCTTCCTAATCTTACTTTCAATTCCCCTCACAATAAAACATAACATTCAGATTACTTGCTGCACCTGCGTACTAACCTTCTGTGATTCATGAACGAGGACACACAGAACTCTCGGAACCTCCAAGCTCTGCAACTTCTTACCATTTAGATAATATGCTTTTTTATTCTTTCTGCCAAAATGGATAATTTCATACTTTATTTGCCACATTGTTGCATCATCTTTTAGGCTATCCACATTACTTCGTAGGTTCTTTATGCCTCTTCACAATCATTTGAAACATTCAAGTAATAAATAGCAAATACACAATGCAGAAAGAATACATTGTCCGGTTAAAAGGTCAACAAATCTGTATATCTAATGAAATTATGTCTGACTATTAACTGGCTTTATAGTTATTAATGTCCAGCCAAATTGAGATGGGATTACTATTCCTTAATTTAGCAACTTCTCCTAACTGATCAATATATCATCACAATGATGTCAGCCAATTTCAGCATCAATTCTAAAACCATAGGAATCAAAAGGTTCCATGGTTACAATTTAAAGGAATATATCAAGATTATTAATCACTTCATAAAAAGAACATCTGATGGATATTGTTCAGATTTGTCAAGTAAATTAACAGTCACTGTTTTGTATTTCTACAAACTGAAGGAACAGCAATAAATTTCCAAGTCAGAATGGTGAGTGTCTTGGAGAGGAACCTGCAGGTGATGGATTCCCATCTATCTGATGTCTTTGTCCTTCTAGATGGTAGTGGTCATGGGTATGGAAGGTGCTATCCAAGGAACCTAGGAGAACTTTTGCAGTACATCCTCTGGATAGTACCTACTGCTGGTACTAAACAAGGATTTAAGGATGTGATGATAGTCAAGCAGACTGCTTAATCTGGATGGTGTCAAGCTTCTGCGGTGTTGTTGCAGCTGCACCCATCCAGGCAACTGGGGAGTATTTCAAACACTCTTGAATTGCGTCTTGTAGATGCTGGACAGGATTTGGGAGTTACTCACTGCAGATTTCCTGTCTAACCTGCTGTTGTAGCCACTTTATTTCATATGGCAAGCCCAGTTGAGTTTCTAGTCGTGGAAACACCCTGGACGTTAATATTGGGAGATTTGGTGATGGTAACAGCGATGATAATCTGATTGAATTTTACACTCAATTTGAGAGTGAGGAGAGTGAATTTGAGATTATCTTTTGAAAATTAAATAAGGCCAACGTTAGAACAGTGCAATCTAAAGTGAATTGGCAAATAACGTTAAAGGATAATTAAATATAGATGCAGTTGAAGACATTTAAAGGAATATTTTAAAATATAAATGAGAGATACATTCCAACTGTACGAAAAATTCCAAGGGACAGATCTGCCATCCATGGCCAACTAGACAGGCTAAAGCTAGTATCAAACTTAAAGAAAAAAGGCATATGATTGTCCTGGCAGGTGGCAGGTGAGAAGTTTGAAAAGATTATATTAAGAAAGGCTAAACAATAGTGAAAGTGAAGATTAAAATAGGAGATAAATTTAGCTGAGAATATAAAAAAGTAAAATTCCTGTAAAATATTTAAAAAGATGTAATTATTTTAGAAGCTGTCCAGAGAAGGTTCAATTGTTTCATTCTTGGAATGAAAGTGTTAATTTATGAAGAAAGGTTGAAAACATTAAGCCTACATTAGATGGAGTTTAGGGTACTAGGAGGCTCTTATTAAAATATACAAGATACTGCGGAAACTTATTAACTGGTGTAATACTGGGAAGAGTAGCCAATAGAAACATTTTTCAGTCTACAATCAGATGGCTAAGAGTTGAACCAAATAAGTGCAGGCCCACTGAAATGAACAGAGAAAAGGTGTTCAAGTAGAATCATGCAAATAATAATCCCAAGGGTTGCAGAGAGGATAAAGGAGGCCAAGACACAAGGATGATGGAAGTAAGTTTGATGAGTTAATTGGCTGTATTAACTAAAGTGTAAGTGTTAATTGTTCTTATGCAATATAATCACACAAATAGAAGAGAAAATAACATAAAAGTATAAATATACATTTTTAACCAGACTTGGGGTTAGTTATTTAAACTGGTTAAATTTAGTCCTTCTGTTCCAAGTAATGAAGTTCACTTCACAGAGTACAAATGGGGAAATGAGGTGTGGAAGACAGCACACCTCACTCTCTGATCTTCACTCCTATTATTTGAGGCATCAGTTATGAGCAGAGTCTCCAAAAACATATCAGGTGTTCTTCTGTGTCACATGGAGAAAAACAAGGGAATTTAACATTTTCAATTTGAGTAGGGCAACAAATATCTTAGAATCGTAAATTTAGAATTTATGTTTTTTAAACAACAAAGGAATATATCAGATCTATAATAACTACGTTGATATATTTAATAAAGGTGAACACAACAGCAATTATTAAAAGCTGAATTAAAGCTTTATCTATTTAGAATAGGATATTCAATATTACCTTCGGTGTACAAAAGAAGGTAATTGCTTGATATCTGTGGAATTCCCTGTAGTCTTGCCATGCAGTACACAACCCCCTTCTGCTTAAGACTAGGTTTATGAATAACAAATCCTTGTTTTGCATCATAACTAATAACTGATCCATCAACAGGAAGCTCTTGAGGAGGGATTTCTCGATGCAGTGTGACATTAGCCAAAGGTGTGCTCACACGACAAGGGATCACTGAAGGTCCTTCAGACCGAAGGTAGATAATATCAAAGTAATTGGTTGATGGCACAAATAATTCAGATGCATCTGGAAAAAATGAATAATAAACAAGAACAAATTGATTTGTGGGAAACATGCAATTAGTTTACCTGTTGTAATTGCTCTAAAACTGTCACCTGTTTAAATTGGCTATTTTTATCCTGAAATTGGAAGGTTTAAGGGAAATAAACAATGTGGTTCGTTGTGAAATACTGATCACAAGTCTGAACATCCCATGCAGCAGGGGTTAGCAGGTGTGAAACCCTCAACAGGACAAATACATCCAAAACTGGAAAATAAAAGCTGCTTCTGACTAGAAGTAAAATTGAAAAACACTTATTAGATAAAATGATCATACTTACATTTTCAATTTGAAGATGATAAAGCAAAATAGTTCAAACCTTTTACAGGAAGATCAATTAAAACAACAGCAAAAAGGAAGGCTGTGTTGGAAAAGGATCATTAAAGACAATATATCAGGTAATGACAAAGAAGGTAGAAATATTCACTAAATATTTCATTTTGCTTAATACCTGTGAGTTGGAACAAGTTTACATGACATTGAATGGAATACATGAGCTACAAGAAAGTGCATTAAAATAAGAGATCGTGTTGAACAAACTAAACAAGCTCAAAAAGGATGGTCTGTATGAATTTTACCCACTTATTTTAAGATAATCTAGGTAAGAGATAGCAGAGACATTATTACAAACAAGGCCTGGGAGAATGGGGTGAAAATGGTGCTCAGCACTAGGGCACAAATGAGGTCATGATGGGTGCTGCGCTCTTGGGATAAGTGCCATTCTTAAGTTCATATTCTCCTGGAGCAAGAGCCTAAATTCAAGTGGTCATTTAGCCTGACAATCAGGGTCACTCTAGGTGATGTAGTCTATATTAGCCTAGGCAGTCATCTCTCTACTGAGCAGATGCTAACCCTCCACATTTCCATGTGCTGTTTTCAGTACACAGGTAATGCGCTTGGGGCTAGCTAACAAAAACTAGGGATTACACTAAGAATAGCAAAACCCTGAAAATCGGAGAGACAATGGTATATATATTTGCAGATCTCTGAAGGTAATGGGGAAGTGGATAAGTTAGTTGAGAAGGTAGATGGGACATTTGCTTTTATTAGCATAGAACACAGCAGCAAGGAAGTATGCTGGGACTGTATAAAATGCTGGTCAGGCCACCACATAGCATGTAGTTCTACTGCCACATTATACGAAGAATGTAACTGCACTAGAGAGAGTGCAGAACAGATTTACCAAGGCGCTGTCCAGGCTGGAAGATCTGAGATATATATAGGGTTTAGATAGGCTATGACTGGTTTCCTAGAAGCAGCCAAGGTTGAAAAGGGACCTGATTGAAGTGTATAAGATTATGAGGGACACTGATAAGATGGATAGGAAGGCACGTTTTCATTAGTTAAGCAGTCAATAATTGTTGATGGGGTAGGTAAGAGGTTGAAGGCTAGAAGGAGTTGAGGGGAAATTCTAAAGGGTGGTGGGATCTGGAGCGCACTGACTGAAAGGATGGTTGTGTCAGAAACTCTTGTAGCATTTATGAAGTATTTAAATGTCCACTTGCTTTGGCATACACTCCAGAGATATGGGACAAAAACTGGAAATGGATTAGTGTAGTCAGATCTTTGCTGACTGACATAAACACATCGGCTGAATGGGCTGTAAATGTTGATGAGTGCAATA
This sequence comes from Chiloscyllium punctatum, assembly GCF_047496795.1. Classification (NCBI taxonomy): domain Eukaryota; kingdom Metazoa; phylum Chordata; class Chondrichthyes; order Orectolobiformes; family Hemiscylliidae; genus Chiloscyllium; species Chiloscyllium punctatum. The sequence continues at coordinate 86,432,248 of NC_092739.1, read as the reverse complement.
TGAATGACTAAGTTCTATGATTGTCTGACAAAACCATGGTTGTAAAATATATCATCAAACCTGACCTCAAATGGACAGCATAAAAGCAACAAGTTTAGCTAATCCAATACAAAACTAGTTTACCCCACTTTGACATTAGTGAAGGAGTTTCCACTATGACTATGGTTCCCAGTTCAGGGCAGCCAAAGGATGTGGTTTGGTTTCAGAAACAGGAGGGGCACTAGGGCCCATTATTGTTCTCCCTTGGCTTGACTACACGTACTTAATTGTTAATTTGAAAAATGAAGTATGTTGAACTAGAAAGCTGGTTGATAGTTAATGCAATCCTTATATTTAAGAAGTGTGGGAGAAACGCGCACAGGAAAGTATGAAGTAATCTGTTTAACACCAGGGATAAGAAAATTTATGGAATTCTTACTACAGGAGACAATAGAATAATATCTAGAAGCAAAAAAAAGGAATGATCGGAATGGTAGTACAGAACATTTCTGTAAAGAGAGACAGAATGCTGAAGCTTTTGAATTACACATAACAGGACAAATGCAAAAGTGCCAAATTTCAAATGATCACAACAATCTATACTACAGGCATAAGGAGATCTGATTGGTTAGCCAAGGCATTGCCATGAAGAAAGCAACTGCAACCTATAGGTTTGCAAAGGACCAAATAATTGAAAAAATGTGCAAGGTTTGAACTCATTCTCTTTACTGAGAACATCTAAAGGGAAGATAAGGGTGTGGTTGAGTAAATGAAGAAATGGTGATTGGAATGCCATAGGCCTGTTGGACTTTTGGCCATATTGTTGTAAGTGAATTGAGAGACAGTTATTTTTCCCACAGGAAAACACAGAAGGAAGTAAGCTTGAAACAGAGAAGAGAGATGCAAGTGGAGGAGCATGGCTGTCTGCAATGGCTGAGTCAAAGAAGTGCTTAGAAATATTGGTTGGGAGACTTACATGAAGGGAGTGATAAAGGGAAGATAAGTGGGCAGTAAACCCAGAACACAGATAGCTGATGGGTATGGCAATCAAGTCATTAAGTGGATGTGTTTCTGGGACATGGGTTCAAATCATGCTATGACAGATAGTGAAATTTGAATTCAATAACATCTGGAATTAGAAACTAGACTGCTGGTGACCATATAACCAATTTCAATTGCTTTAAAAGCTCACCTTGTTCGCTAATGTCCTTTATGGAAAGAAATCTGTCACCCTGAGCTGATCTGGCTTACACAGGACTCCAAAGCCCACGGCGATATGGTTGACTCTTAACTGCCCTGTACAGTGGCCTAGTAATTTCCTTGAGCCCATGTGCAACTAAGGATAGGCAAAAAATGCTGGTCTTGCCATCAATATATATATCCGATACAAAAGAAAATCTAACCTCATTCTGCAATGAATTTTATTTAACTTTCGGGGAAAAAAGTCAAAGAGAAATGGAACATATGGGGAGAAATTCCTTTGTGCAGTGCCATTTTGATATCTCTGAAGAACAGCAGCAGGCTGTTTGGGTATTATCCCATGCACTATTTGCTGTAAATATCGTGTCTTCTTATTTTTCTCTATTTTTAATGGCAAAAGAACTCTTTTAAAACCAAAGATTGCTGGAGGATTGCTGCATGATTTTAAAGCAAGGAACCCAACTCATGTAAATACTGTTTATGCAGTGTTACACAGTGTCTGAGTATAGTTTATAGAGTTGCTGAAACTGAAGGGTTGTTTAGAAATCAAGTTTCGGTTGGCTACAAATGACAGAATGGTCTAAGGTCTGGTGACCACTTATCAACAATAAAGATATCTGCCTGCTAATAATAATAGGATTGGGTCTCAGATAGTTGAACAGTTTGAGGCTGTGAACAACACTGTAGCTTTCAGAGGTCTCTTTGTTTTCTGCAATAAAGGCTACTATAAACTTGAAGGAAATCAATTTGTTTTCCCTTCAGCAGTTGCTACAAGTTGTGACTTTTAATTAATAAGTCTGTAATGTTTTGTAAGTGTGAACCAGACACCCTGTACTTATCATAAAACAGTGAAAACATCCAGAGAAGAAGGACTGACAAGCATCATTCTAATTAGCACAAGAACCATGTTGGTAAGAGAAACTCTAGTTGATTCCTCTTAATATTCAATGGGATTATCATTGCTGAATCCCACACTACTAAAATCATTCGCAAGTGATTGGGTGGGGGTAGAATTACTACAGGCCGGAAATCAAACTCAACCATGCATAAAAATACATGGATTTTGAGTGGATTTTGAGGCTAGGAATTCAGTGTTAACAGCATCTCCAGCAGTTTCCTCTTCACTGTCCTGATTTGAAAATTTATTGCCATTTATTTAATGTCACTGGATTAAAATCCTGGAACTCAGAGAGTCATAGAGATGTACAGCATGAAAACAGAACCTTCAGTCCAACTCATCCATGCCGACCAGCTATCCTAAATTAATCTAGTCCCATTTGCCAGCACTTGGCCTATATCTCTCTAAACCCTTCCTATTCATATACCCATCCAGATACCTTCTAAATGTTGTAATTGTACCAGTCTTCACCACTTCCTCTGGCAGCTCATTCCATATACGCATCACCCTCTGTAGGAAAACATTGCCCCTTAGGTCCTTTTTCAATCTTTCCCCTCTCACCTTAAACCAATGCCTTCTAGTTCTGGACTCCCCTACCCTGGGAAAAAGACAATCTATCTATGCCCCTCATGATTTTATAAATTTCTATAACATCATCCCTCAGCTTCTGATGCTGCAAGAAAACAGCCCCAGCCTATTCAGCCTCTCCATATAGCTTAAATCCTCCAACTCTGGCAACATTCTTGTCAATCATTTCTGCACCCTTTAACAACATCTTTCCAATATCAGGGAGATCAGAATTGAATGGAGTATTCCAAAAGTGGCCCAACCAAAGTCCTGTACAGCCACAACATAACATTCCAACTTCTATACTCAATATACTGACCAATAAAGGCATGTGTATTCAATGCTTTCTTCACTACCCTCTCTACCTGTAACACCACCTATAAGGAACTGTGAACCCGCACCCCAAGGTCTCTTTGTTCAGCAATGCTTCACTGTACCCTGCCTTGATTTGCCTTCCCAAAATGCAGCACCTCACATTTATCTAAATGAAACTACATCTGCCACTCCAAGGCCCATTTGCCCATCTGATTAAGGTCCTGTTGCACTCAGAAATAGCCTTCTTCACTGTCCACTACATCACTAATTTTGGTGTCATCTGCAAACTTGCTAATAATTCCTACTGTATTCACATTCAAATTATTTATATAAATGACAAAAAGCAGTGAACCCAATCCTTGTGGCACAGTGTTGGTCACAGGCCTCCAATCCAAAAAAACAACCCTTCATCACTACGCCATATGAACTTCTGTAATCCAAGATTTTGGCTCACCACAACCTTATCAAGGGCAAAATAAAACAGGAAATGTTGCTCAGCCATAGGTTACAGAAGATATAATTACAAAGGATCCAAAGAGCACGTGAAAAATAATTGTTAGAAAAAGCAGCAGATCTGAGGATTGGGAGCACTGTAGAATGCATCAAGTGAGGTCAATAAAGATTGTTCATTAAGGAAAAATAACATATGATAGCACACGCAGGAAACAAAAAAAAACTGACTGTAAAAGCTTCAGACATATGTAAAGAGAAAAAGATTACTGAAAAAAAATGTAGGTTGGTTGTAGTCAAAAATGAAAAAAATTATAATGGGGAACAAAGAAATGGCAGAAGAATGGAGCACATATTTTGATTGTGTCATCACAAAAGAGGGCCCAAGTAATTGCCTAGAAATGTTAGGGAACCAACGGTCTAGTGAGAGGGAAGAATTTAAGAAAATCATTATTTTACCAAGGATGCAGGACTGTCATATGAGAAGAGGTTGGTTTGACTAGGCCTATGTTCACTAAAGTTAAGAATAACGAGAATGAATTCAAGACCATAAGACCATGAGACATAGGAACAGAAATTAGGCCAATCAGCCCATCTGGCCTGCTCCACCATTACATCGTAGCTGGTAAGTTTCTCAACCCCATTTGCCTGCTTTCACCCCATAACCCTTGATCCCCTTGACAATCAAGAATCTATCTATTTCCATCTCAAATATACTCAGTGACCTGGTCTCCACAGCCTTCTGTGGCAGTGAATTCCATAGATTCACCACTCTCTGGCTGAAGATATTTCTCCTTATCTCCATTCTAAAATGTCTTCCCTTTCCTCTAAGGCTGTGCCCTCAGGTCCTAGTCTCTCCTACCAATGGAAACATCTTACCAACATCCACTCTGTCTGAGCCAAACAGTATTCTGTAAGTTTCAATTAGATCTCCCCACATCCTCCTAAGATCCATCGAGTACAGGCCCAGAGTCCTCAAATGTTCCTCATATGTTAAGCTTTTCATTCCTACAACCGTTCTTGTGAATCTCCTTTGAACTTGCTCTAGGGCTAGTACATTCTTCCTGAGATATGGGGTCCAAAACTTGGTAAAATTCCCTAAATGCGGTCTGATTAGAGGCTTATAGAGCCTCAGAAGTACATCCCTGCTTTTATATTCGAGTCCTCTCTAAATAAATGCCAACAATGCTTCAAAACTACTGACTCAACCTGCAAGTTTACCTTGAGAGAATCCTGGTCTAGAGCTCCCAAGTCTCTTTGTACTTCAGATTTCTGAATTTTCTCCCTATTTAAAAAATAGTCTATGCTTCTACTCCTTTTACCAAAGTGCATGACAGCACAATTTCCCATGTTGTATTCCATCTGCCACTTCTTTACCTACTCTCCTAACCTGTCCAAATTCTTCCACAGCCTCCCAATCTCTCCAATGCTACCTGTCCCTCTACCTATCTTTATATTGTCTGCAAACTTAGCCAGAATGCCCTCAGTTCCTTCATCAAAATCATTAGTGTATAAAGTGTAAAGTTATGGTCCCAACACTGACTCTTGTGGAACATCACGAGCTAACAAGAAAAGGCAGATTAGATGCAGGGAGGATGTTTCCTTTGGTTGGGGGAGACTAAATCCAAAGGTCAGAATAGTAGGATACTGAGGAGGCTATTTAGGATTGAGATAAGGAAATATTTCTCTACTCAAAAGGTGGTCATAATGTGGAACTTGCTATCACAGAAAGCTGTGGAGGCCTAGTTGATGAGTTTATATTCAAGAAAGAGAGTAATTTTTATTAGATATTAAAGGCATGGCAGGGTACTGAGAGAATGCAAGAATATGGCATTGAGGTAGAGGACAAGTCATAATCATGCTGAAGGGCTGAGAAGGGTGGATGGATCACATGGCCTACTCCTGCTTTTAGTTTCTCTGTTTCTAATTAGGAATAGGCAACAAATGCTACTTTTGCAGTAATGCCAAGATCCCATGAAACTAAAATAAAATAAATCAATGCAGCCTTAAGAAGGAGTACATGATACAAAATACCTCCTAGGTTCGTACTGAAATTTGTAGTGGGAGAGAAGATGATAGAGTATTTATTTTTATGAGTGCATATGCCTCATACACTGAAGTGCACATAGGAAATTACAAAACACCATGTTATAGGCTTCTCTCACATGATTTATCTGTAGTGCTCCCAGCATGAGTCTTTGCTCTTGAACAGGCAATTAGAAAACTTAATAAACAAAGGATTTTAGCACTGAAAGAGGACAACAAATCTTGTAAGGTCTGGGAGTATCATGGAGTGGAATTGTACTAGTCTGTATGTTATTGCTTGTGGGAATTACTGCATATATATCCTGGTAATTTAATCTTGAACCTCTGGTATGATTATGAATGAAGCAAGACTGCAGACAGAAAAGCTAAAAGCTATAGAATCAGAAAAGCAAGTGATCTCTACATCATAAGCTTATCTGACAGCCTGCAGTTTCTGGATCATTGAGAGAATGAGACAGCGCACTAAGACTGCTTAGAGGGCAATGAGCTCATTAAAAGAGACCCAGGTTTTAAAGGACACAATGACAATTCTACAGCAAGGGACATGAGAATTAGCTGTAGTGAAAATAGAATAAATAACCAACATCAAAATGATCACTTGCTAAACTCCTGTGGAATCAGCAGAATTTTAAACTGCAATTGGCCTTGGCACATCTAGGATAGGGACAGAAAAATGGTCATGTTGAGAAAATTGGCGATGCTTGACTGCTATTCAGTGGCCCCTCCGAGGTTGTATGTTATAATAGAAAACATGCGGGCTGTGGTACCTCCAGGATCAGACAGCCTGACAGTGTCAAGGTTCACAGTGAGTTGAATAATTACCCTTGCTGCTGTACCATTTTATTTTATAACAATTATTTAGGCAAGGTACGAACATATGGCTAACATTAATAGAATATATCCCAACATGTCTTTTGGACAGGAGGGCAGGGAAGAAAACCAGTAAAAAAGGACATCTCAATACCAAGCTGCCATGCTAACAATAGATCATCGTAATTTACTTGTACCTGCATAGGACTTCACAATACAAAAATATCAACTTACATTTATTTCATGCTTTGGACACAGTATAAAATCCCAAGGAACTACACAGGAGCACAGTTTGTCAAATACTGTCACTGAGTAAAAGATGGAGAATATGAGAACAGATTATGAAAAGCATGGTCAAATTAAGGAGAAAGAGATAAACAGATAGCAAAGGTGAGAGATAGTGTCCTACTTCTGAGTTAGAGACTCCAGGTTCATGTCTCACCTCAGGACATGATGGCCAAGGGAGGCGAGGTCATAATGTGACAGGTTAAGTGTCAACCTGTAAATCCTTCTAATGCACACAAACAGCAGAAACAGTAAGATTCACAGTCAGCCTTCTGATAAAAAGAAAGTTACCCCCGCCCCCCGCCGTTACTATCCAAAGGGGTGGCACAGTGGCTAGCACTGCTGCCTCACAGCACCAGGGTCCCAGATTCAATTCCAGCCTTGGGTGACTGTCCTGTGTCTGTGCGGGTTTCCTCCGGATGTTCTGGTTTCCTTTCACAGTCCAAAGATGTGTAGGTCAGGTGAATTGGCCATGCTAAGTTACAGGAGAAAGTGAGGACTGCAGATGCTGGAGATCAGAGCTGAAAATGTGTTGCTGGAAAAGCGCAGCAGTTCAGGCAGCATCCAAGGAACAGGAGAATCGATGTTTCGGGCATAAGCCCTTCTTCAGGATTGAGGAACATCATAGTGTTAGGTGCATTAGTCAGAGGGAAATGGGTCTGGGTGGGTTACTCTTCAGAGGGTAGGTGTGGACTTGTTGGGCCAAAGGGCCTGTTTCCACCCTGTAGGGAATCCAAGCTTCAGACTACATGTTAAAAGTGAATTTTGCCAAAGGAACTTGAGGCTCCCTAAGCGAACCATAAAACACCATTGTAATTTCCATTACACTGCCTCCTGTGGTACCACATTGCTAAGTTATTATTTCCTACTTTTACATCATACTTTTGATAGTCTATTTAATAAGGACAGAAATTGAATGTAAGAACCATATACTTCAATGGGAACAGGTTACCTGCCACAAAGATATATGTTTTGCCCATTCTCAGGTCATCTTTGCTACACTCCAGCCCATCACAGAGTATCACCCAGCAGCTGTATTCTCCGGTGTCTGCAGCTCTTGTATTGGTAACTGTTAGTTGGCTGTACTTTTGCTGCTGTACAATACTGAGAAAAAAAATAGTTTTCACTTTTTATGACCAGGTGAGGAGTGAGAATGAGCTCCTCTCTTATTAAACCCCTCTCTGTCTATTAAGTCACAACAAAGACTTTTATTTAATTCTTCTGGCACATAGTTATCACACTTCAATTAAAATATTCTATAGAAAATAAAGGAACTAATTATTAAAGTATTTTTCAGTGACAGACAAAGAATGTTACTACTACTAACCCGAAGAAAAGGTATAGTAAAACATCAAACACACACAAAAAACTGAAGTATTAGTTTTAAGACAGGAAAGGTGTCTGATACCAACAAGAAAATAAAAGTAAATGTGGATTAAATGTTTTAGAGTCATTGAAACCTGAATTCATGACTGCATAGTTGTCTTGTTTTCTCATTACTAATGAAATTTGAAAAGTCCTGGAGTTCTTGGTAAATGGCTGTTTTCCAAATTGCTTTTACATCAGGTGCTGCTTTCATCTGATTCTGGTATAGGGAGAGAGAGAGAGAACAATCCTTGGTTCTGTTGTTATTAATCCATTGTTCATTTTCTCTTTGTCTTACCAACCAACCAATGGAAATTTGTTTTTTTTATGCCAGAGTTTATTTCCAGTCTTTCTAAGCTGAATACTCTGCAGTCAACTTTTCATCTCCCAATATGAGAAGCCATCGTACATTTCCAGGTGATCATTGCACCCGTTTAGGTCAGTACTTGACTCCTTTGTGACAATACTATGGCTTTAAGAGGTGTATTTTTTGCTTTATTCTTATTAAGAAAGGTTGAGACTCCAAAGCCAATGAACAGCTTGTGAAGCTTTTGGGTTATTTTTTAAAGTTGGAACAATAGAAGTCGCCTGAATGGGTGAGGCCAAGCTCCCAGAGAACCAGAACTAATAGTTTTAGCTATCTGCAGTTGCTGGGGGCTTGAAGCTGGATGTGGAAGCTCTTATTCTCTCTCTCTGTTACAACTAAAAGCAAGGGTTCTGTTCCTGCTGCTAGAATTACATGTGCGACAATCTATTTTACTGAATATGCTTTTTGCCAATGGTGTGTTTATGGGATATACAATGTCGAAACATTTAATTAATAGTAATTAATATATATATTATTTTGTTAAGCATTTTGACAGAGTTACAGTTAAGCCAATTCCTTTCCTTGTATTTTGTTTGCATTTTAACTGTAGTGTAAAAATAAAATGTGTTTTAAATTCGAGCAGTTTGACCAATTGAATTACATCTGGAGCACAACACCTTACACTTACCTTTAAAATCAGAAAAAGTTAGAGTCTAGGCTATCTTCTTGATACATTTTGAGGGGGTTTGGTCTGGTTCATAATAATTTTAAAAATCACTTTCGGATTTTTAGGACATCAAGATGATAAATAGCTTAGAGGGGAACTTGCAAAAGGTGGTGTTCCCATGTATTGCTTGCCCTTGTCTTTCTAGATGGAAGTGATTGTTGGTTTCTGAGATGCTGTCTGAACAGCCATGGTGAACTAGTGCAGTGTTTCTTGTAGATGGTACACACTACTGCTATTGAGCATCCGAGGTGCAGGAAATAGATATGGTGCTAGTCAAGTGGACTGCTTTAACCTACATGGTATCAAGTTTCTTGAGTGTTGTTGAAGCTGCACCCATCCAGGCAAGTGGGGAATATTATATCACATGTTTGATTTGAACCTTGTTAATGGTAGACAGACTTTGTGAAGTCAGGAGGTGAGTTATTCACTACAGGATTCCCAGCTTCTGACCTATTATTGTGGGCACTCTTGTTCATACAGCTAGTCCAGTTCATTTTTTAGTCAATGGTAACCCCCAGGATGTTGATAGTTGGAGATTCAGTGATGATAATGTTACCGAATGTCAAGGGACGATGGTTAGATTGCTTGGCAAGTGAATATTACTTGCCACTTTTCAGCCTAAGTCATGACATTGTCCAGGTCTTGCTGCATTTGAACATGAACTGCTTCAGTATCTGAGGAGTACTTAACTGTGCTGAACATTGTGCAATCCTCAAATGAACATTCTCAGGAGGAAATGTCACTGATGGAGCGGCTGAAGATGGTCGGGCCTCAGACATCACCCTGAGGAACTCCTGCAGAGATGTCCTGGAGCTGAGATGACTGACCTCCAACAACCACAAACATCTTCCTTTGTGCTTGGTATGACTCTAACCTGTGGAGATTTTTTTCCCCTGATTTCCATTGGGTCTAGTGTTGCTAGAGCTCCCTGATGCCACACTCAATGGAACATTGTTAAATTTATCTTTCTTCATTCTATTGACATATCAAAGAAAGGCTTATATTAAATATCTCTGTTTCCTTCAAAAATTGTAAAACAAGAAAAGATAAAACCTGCCATGGAACAGTTCTTTGTTTGCTTAAAATTTGTGCTATTACATTATTTTCCAGTTTTAGTGAATTCCCAGTGAGTTTTGACAAACTGCCAACACTTGCAACAAAATTAATTTTCAGAGAAGTTTGTTTCCATCTCCAAAATTTAATCACATGAAATTGCAGAACAATAGTTCAACTGTACAACCTACATAGTCAGGAGAAAGTGAGGACTGCAGATGCTGGAGATCAGAGTTGAAAGTGTCACATTGGAAAAGCACAGCAGGTCAGGCAGCATCCAAGGAACAGGAGAATTGACGTTTTGGGCGTAAGCCCTTCGTCAGGAATGAAGGGTTGATGAAGAGCTTATGCCTGAAACATCGATTCTCCTGTTTCTCGGATGTTGCCTGACCTACTGTGCTTTTCCAGTGCCACACTTTTCGATTCTCAACCTACATAGTCAAGCAACTGCATTGTATCTGTGATGATATCCCGACATTTCAAATAGTGGGTCTACAGATATCACTCAGGCCCTGCTAAATGTAATGACCATTTTGAAAATTGTTTCCCTGTGTCAGCTGGCCAGTTGAGGGGTGAAGGGATGTAGGTTATCAGGACAGTGCAGTGTGACTATGGCATGTCAAGTTGTAGGTCACAAGGGGATAGATGGAAGGTATTATGGAATGAGTGTCGGGGTGGAAAAAGCAAGGGTAGAAAAAGTTTATGGATATGATTGTAGGTCAGGAACAGCATCTTGAATGGTGTAACATGAAGGACAGAATTGGCTGGGGAAGGCATTAAGAGAACCTTGGGGAGGAGATACCCTCCAATCACAGGGTTGGTTTACCAGACAGGTCACTATTGGAAAGGAAGATAAATACAGAAGACGCTGAAAATACCCCACATCTATGAAGAGTTAATGGATTGAACTTTCTCATCAGTATAAAGACCAATTGCTGGGACAGAAGAGGAACCCTGGGCAGAGTTTACTGGAGGTTAAGAAACTAAAGGTGGGAGCAGCATTTGGCTGAGGATGATGGACCATCTTTCAGTACAGCAAATTCAAACATAAGTGGCCAATGTTGAGGCTGTAGGACATGTAGAGAGGAAGGTGCACTCTTTATTGGTGACTCTTACAGGTGTCCCTAATGCTAAGAAAATGTCAGTGGCAATAGGAAATGGCCCTTAATTGGGCAATCATTTGGCACGATTGACATCCAAGTGTACAGTCACTGATGCTACCAATGTTGCCACCGCTATTAATTTACTGGGATGATGAGAAGGCATAAAGCTCCCCACCTCCCTCCCCGCCTACCTTCTTGGGCTTGGTCAATTTCAATTCAATGTTTCAGCTCTGCAATTCTTCATTCTGCAAAATTAACTGTATTTCTTTTGCCATAGTAACTGCTTGACCTCTGTGTATTTCCAATTTATATTTCAGATTTATATATATTTATAATTCAGATTTCCACATGCCGTTTACCTGAACCTGGAGTGGTTTGAGCTGTTGAGGTAAGGTGGATACGTCCAGCCGATATTATTCCCTTTACAACGCAGCTCAATAGGTTGCCCTGAGGCGAGGATTAATGTCTCTGCTGGTTTCTGGAAGTGGCCTTTATCTAAAACCTGTGTCATGATGAAGGTTGGCTTTAAGTCTTTGTCTAGGAACACCCTCTCCTTTCTCGGTTTTCGACTTTTTAGTTTAAATTTCTTATGTATTACTCTGATTTTATTCTGTCCAACTGCTTTTTGTTTATTTTTTTCATTCCGTTGTGCGATCCTTTTCTCCTTCCTTTGACAATCCCCTAATAAGAAAATATTAAGCATTTTCATAAAGAAGACAAAACAATAAAATCTTACTGAAATTGTTACACAAGCAATATACAGTTTCAGAAATGAATGAAGACCATTGAATGCTTCAGTAATATTTAATCGTGAAATTGCAAAACACTGAGGTTCAGAGGGATTTGAGTATCCTCATTCATGAATCACGAAAACTTAGTATGCAGATACAAGTGATTAGGAACACAAATAAAATGTGGTTGTTTCTTGAAGGGAATGGAATACAAAGTTAGGAATCTTTTGCCGCAGTAGTATGTTGACGAGACCACTGGAGTTTATGTATAGGTTTGGTCCCTTTATTTAAGAAAAGATATGAATGCATTAGAAGCAGTTTAGAGAAGTTTCATTCAACTGATATCTGGAATTGGGGGTTACCTAATGAGGAAAGGTGGACCGGCTGGGTGTTTAAAAGAATGAAAAGTGATAGTATTGAAACATAACACATTGAAGGGACTTGAGAGGGTGAATACTAAAAGGATGTTTCCTGTTTTAAGTGAATGACCATGAATTAGGGGGTGCAATTTAAAATTAAGAGCTCTCCCATTTAAGACAGCGATGAGAACATTTTCTCTCAGAGGGTCAAGAATCTTTTGAAGTTTCTTTCCCAGAGAGCACTGAGGGCAGGGTAATTTAAAGCAAAGGTAGAAGGATTCTTGATAAGCAAGGGGGCGGAAGGTTATTGGAGCTCGATAGAATTCAGAATAGGTAAAGCAGAATTGAAGGGCTCAATGGCCTACTTCTGCTTCTAATTGTGTAAACTGTGAAGAGAACAGTGCAGAAAACTTGGTGGGAGGGTGGAAAGGTGGCAGATGAAGTTCAATGTGGAGAAGTGTGAGGATGATTCATTTCGTTGGAAGAACATGAAGAGACAGTATAAAGGGTTCTATTCTAAAGGGGTCACAGGGTAAACTGACCTGAGTGTGTATATGCTTTTAAAGGTAGCAGGGCAGATTAATACAGTTCCTTGGCCTTAGTTAATTGGAAGAGAAAGGGCAAGAGTAGGAGGTTATGCTGAATTTACCCATGTACAGCAGCGGTTCAGGAAGGCAGTTCATTGCTACCCTTTTCAAGAGCAACAAAGGATGGGTGATAAAAGCTGGCCAAGCCAGCAACACTCATGTTCTGTGATTAAATTTTTAAAAAGAACTTGAATAAGTTACTAGTTAGACCTCAGCTGGAGAATTCTGTGCAGTTCTGGGCACTGCAAGTTAGCAAGGATATGAATGCAGAGAGTGCTGAAGAGCTCTATAAGAATGGCTTCAGAGATGAGAAACTTCACTTAATAATGGTATGTTGAAGATGTCGGGACCTCATTCCTTGGAGAGGAGAAGGCTAAGAGGAGATTTGATAGAATTTTTCAAAATCTTGAGCAGGCTGCACAAAGTAAAGACAGTTGTTTTTTTTTTCCCCTTTTGTTAAAAGGTAAAGAACGAGAAAGCATAGGTTCAAAATGATTTGCAAATGAAGCAAATATGAAGTGCAAAGAAACAAGTAATTAGAATCTGGAATGCACTGCCTGGAAGTGGGGTGGAGGCAGATTCAATCAAGGCATGTAAGAAGGCATAGTATAATTATTGAAATAAAAACAATGTGTACCATTTGTGTAGACCCCTTCTGCACACTCACAAATGTACTCACATCCTTCCCAAAGTTTAGAGCCCAGAACTGTATACAATACTCCAGCTGAGGCCTAATGAGTATCTTACTTAAGTTCATCATAACCTCCTGCTCATGTACTCTTTGCTCTTATTTATAAAGCATAGAATTATACCCTTCATTTATATTATCTCTCCACGTTATTTTGTATCAAAGTACCAAAGTACTTCAGATTTCCAAAACCAGAGGTCACAATTTAAGGATATGGGGTAGGTAATTTAGGACTAAGATGAGATTATTCACAAAGGGAGCAGTGAGGCTGTGGAATTTTCTGCTACAGAAAAACAGTTGAGATCAAATCATTGAATGTTTTCAAGAATGAGTTAAAGATAGTTCTTAGGGCTGAATAGATCAAAGTGTATGAGCAGAAAGTGAGAACAGGGTACAGGCTTATATGACCAACCACATATTGAAAAACAGAGCAGGCTCTCAGCACTGAATAGCTTATTTCTGTTCCCATTTTTTACATTTCTAAGTTTCTATCTCATATTTCTCTGACACGAACTTCAACTGCCACCTATGTGCCCTCCATCGACATTTCAATGTCCTTACAAATTTCTATGCTGTCCTTCTCAAAGTTTACAGTGCTCCCACTTTCAATATCCTTACTACATATTTGAAACAATTCCAAGTACAGACGAGATTTGGAGATGCCAGTGTTGGGCAGAGGTGTACAAAGTTAAAAATCACACAACACCAGATTATAGTCCAACAGGCATAGAATTATACCCTTCATTTATATTATCTCTCCACGTTATTTTGTATCAAAGTACCAAAGTACTTCACATTCCCAAATCCAGAGGTCACAATTTAAGCATATGGGGTAGATAATTTAGGACTAAGATGAGATTATTCACAAAGGGAGCAATGAGGCTGTGGAATTTTCTGCTACAGAAAAACAGTTGAGATCAAATCATTGAATGTTTTCAAGAATGAGTTAATGATAGTTCTTAGGGCTGAATAGATCAAAGTGTATGAGCAGAAAGTGAGAACAGGGTTCAGGCTTATATGACCAACCACATATTGAAAAACAGAGCAGGCTCTCAGCACTGAATAGCTTATTTCTGTTCCCATTTTTTACATTTCTAAGTTTCTATCTCATATTTCTCTGACACGAACTTCAACTGCCACCTATGTGCCCTCCATCGACATTTCAATGTCCTTACAAATTTCTATGCTGTCCTTCTCAAAGTTTACAGTGCTCCCACTTTCAATATCCTTACTACATATTTGAAACAATTCCAAGTACAGACGAGATTTGGAGATGCCAGTGTTGGGCAGAGGTGTACAAAGTTAAAAATCACACAACACCAGGTTATAGTCCAACAGGTTTAATTGGAAGCACTAGCTTTCAGAGCACTGCTCCTTCATCAGGTGGTTATGGAGGACACAATTGTAAAACACAGAATTTATAGCAAGAGTTTACTGTTTGATATAACTGAAATTATACACTGAAAAAAGTTACATTCTCGGGTTAACTTTAACAATTTATTATCAGCCAAGATAATATGATGAAGGTATGCTGCTGTCTGTGTCATAATGTTTAGATTGATTCAAATCTAAAAAAAATAGTTAACAGTCTTACCATGGATTCATGCAGTTGTTGAAAAAAGTACAATGTAACTGTGTAAGTACAAATACACCCCACAAATGTATATGTGTATGTGTGCATGTGGGTTTGTGTGTGTGTGTTTGTCTTGGGTGGAGGGTTGTGAGTGGCTATGAGAGAGAATGTATATGTGTTTGTGTGAGTGTAAAGGGGTCTAAGTCTGTGAGACAGTGCATGTGGGAGTGTGTGTGTCTGTAGGAGTGTCTGTGTGTGTGTGTGGCTGGGGTGGGGGATTATGAGTGTATATGAGAGAGAGTGTATATGTTTGTGTGAATGTAAAGGGGTCTAAGTCTGTGAGAGGGTGCATGTGGGAATGTGGGAGTGTGTGTGTTTGTAGGAGTGTATGTGAGTGTCTGTGTGTGTGTCTGTGTATAGGAATGTCTGTGTGTGCGTGTGTAGGAGTGTGTGTGTGTGTGTGTGTAGGAGTGTCTGTTTGTGTGTATAGTGCAATGGTGATCACCTGTAGTGTGACATGAACCTAAGGGACTGGTTGAGGCCCTCCCTATGGGTGCCGAACTTAGCTATCAGCCTCTGCTCGGCCACTTTTCACTGCTGCCTGTCCTGAAGTCCGCCTTGGAGGATGGTCACCCGAAGGTCCAACGTCGAATCTCCTGGACTACTGAAGTGTTCCCCAACTGGGAGGGAACCCTCCTGTCAGTTGATTGTTGTGCGGTGCCCATTCATCCGTTGCCGTAGCCTCTGCTCAGTTTCACCAATGTACCATGCCTCAGGGCATCCTTACCTGCAACATATAAGATAGACAACGTTGGCTGAGTCACATGAGTACCTGCCATGTACAAGGTGGGAGATGTCCCCACGTGTAATGGTGGTTCCGCGTCCACACTCTGACACATCTTGCAGCATCTACCGTGACAGGGTTGTATGGAGTTGTCATGAAAGCCACACAGCTTGCTATGAGCAATGATCTGTTTGAGGTTTGGTGGTTGCTTAAAGGCGAGCAGTGGAGCTGTGGGGAAGGTCTTGGCGAGGTGCTCATTCTTATTGATAATGTGTTGCAGGCCGCGAAGAACATGGCGTAGTTTTTCGGCTCCTGGGAAGTACTGGACAACGAAGGGTTCCCTGTCGGTTGCAGCTCATGTCTGGCTCCTGAGGAGGTCATTATGGTTCCTTGCTGTAGCACGTCAGAACTGGCGGTCGATGAGTTGAGCATCTTACCCCATTCTTATGAGGGCATCCTTGAGTGCTTCCAAGTGCCCGTCATGTTCCTCCTCATCTGAACAGATCCAGTGTAAGCATGGGGCTGGTCCATAGGGGATGGCTGTTTTAAAATGTTTTGGGTGGAAGCTGGAGAAGTGTAGCATTGTGAGGTTGTCGGTGGGTTTGCGGTAGAGTGTGGTGCTGAGGTCCCCATCCTTGATGGAGATGCACGTGTTCAAGAATGAGACAGATAGTAGAGAGTAGTCCATGGTGAGTTTGAGGTGGGATAAGATTTGTTGATATCACTATGTAGTTTTATCAGTGACTCCTCGCCATGGATCCAGAAGAAGAACATATCATCATTGTACCTGGTGTATAGTGTTGGTTAGAGGTCCTGCGTACAGAACAAGTCTTGATCAAATCTGTGCATGAAGATGTTGTCATATTGGATGCACATTTGGTCCCCGTGGCTGTTCCATGTGTCTGGATGAAGAACTGGTTGTCAAAGGTGAAGAGGCTACAGCAATGGATGAATGGGCACCGCACAACAATCAGCAGGTAGGAGTGTTCCCTCTCAGTTGGAGAACACTTCAGCGGTCCAGGACATTCGATCTCGGACCTTTGGGTGATCATCCTCCAAGGTGGACTTAGGACAAGCAGTAGCGAAACATGGCCGAGCAGAGGATGATTGCTAAGTTCGGTACCAATAGAGAGGGCCTCAACCAGGACCCTGGGTTCATGTCACACTACAGGTGACCACCATTGCACTATACACACACACACACATACACAGGCACTCCTACACACAGACATGCCCACAGATATTCACATACACTCATACTGGCACACTCTCACAGACTTAGACCCCTTTACACTCACACACACACATATACAGTCTCTCTCACAGACACTCACAACCCCTCACCCCAGACACATACACACACACACACAAGCCCACATGCACACACACACACATATGTGCTTGTGGGGTGAATTTGTAATTGTGAGAGTTACATTATACTTTGCTCAAAAACTGTATGAATCCATGTGAGACTCTGTTAACTTACGTTTTAGATTAGAATCAGTCTAAACATTATGCACAGACAACAGCATACAGGGGGCTAACACCTTCAACACATTATCTTGGCTGATAATAAATTGTTAAAGTTAACCTGAGAATGTAACTTTTAAAAAAACCTTTGTGATTTACATATGAAAGAAGTTAAACTAACATGGCCATTCTAACAGATGAGAGACTTAACAAACAATCGAGATATTTTTCAATGTATAATTTCAGTTACATCACACTGTAAACTTTTGTTATAAATTCTGTGTCTTACAATTGTGCCCTCCACAACCACCTGATGAAGGAGCGGTGCTCCGAAAGCTAGTGCTTCCAAGTACAGACAAGGAGGGCTAACAGGTTCATGTAAGAAATTTTCAATCTAGTTTAAAACCAGTTGGAGACCGGAGTCCTTAAACATCATGCAGGCTGAAATTTAAAAGTTTCTCTTTGGAAGGGCTTCTCTCGGAGGTTCAGCCACAACCTGATTCTCTATTTACACTACAGTTCAGCTGTGATACAGAAACCACTGCTTTGGCAGCAAAGTTGCACCGCGACCTCACGTTTTGCTCTCCTTGTTTCTAACATCTGAAGTCCCCAACGGAATTCCCTGGCAATTAGTTTTGAGATATCTATCCTTTGCATACATGTAAATCCAGATGTGCAGCTGTGCCATACACCAGTCAACATTCCCCCCCCACCCCCCAACCCCCTTCACCCCCCTCCTCTCTCTGTCTCTGTGAACCTCAGAGATGAATGGATCTAACTGGGAGGGACCATTCTACCTGGCACTACACACATGCGAAAAATAACGTTCAAACGCATTTGGATAATGCTCATTGATTAGTATTTTGATGTCAGAAGAAAATATTTAACATTTCAATCAGAAGTCCGGGGGGGGGGGGGGGGAGAAACAGACCGAGAGAGCCTTAAGTCAAAGTGAAACACGTCGACACCTTTTCGCCTGTGAAACAGCGACGGTGTCACTTACCCATCTGTAAAAGTAATTCGCAGAAAAACACAAACAGCAAAACGACATAAAACTTCATTTTACAACGTTTCTCAGACGCGAATACTCTGTTAGGAAAGGATATTGTACGGATGTTTGTTTCTCTCGGAATGGTTAACTTTCTGTTAAGAGGCTAGCAGGCTATCTCCGGAGAGATTAGCTGTTTGGTAAAAGCCCACAGCCTGGAAATGGTTGGGATTTTTCAATACGTGTTGAATTCCAAATCAGGTTAATCGGAATAAGATGCTTTTCAAGTCGAGTGAAAGATTTTCTATTCTGCAAGAAGGCTGACCCCTATGGGAAACACAATGCTATAGCTAAATGAGACTGCAGCGTTAACTAACTATAGCTGTAACATTCACAACTATCTACAATACACAGTGCGGTACAGTAGATATCAATGCAACAGGCAAATGCTAGAATTGTAATACAGAGTGACCATCAATACATACCTCTGATATCCAGTTTTTTAAAAAATTACAAGCAGGAAAATGGAGTTTAAGATGATCAAATCAGTCATGATCTTATTGGATGGCAGAACAGACTCAATGGGCTGAATGGCTTATTTCTGCTCCAATGTCTAATGGCCTTATGATCATAATACCATGTAATATGCAACTGCTATAATTGCAATAATATACTGGCACTATTATCTGTGATATGGTCACTGGGTCAAAGTCACAGAACTTCCCTAACTGCACTCAGACTCACTGTTACCAATGATCAATAGCAGGACAAGAATGAAGCCCACCACCACAATCTGAAAGGTAACAAAGGATGAGCAATAAATGTGAACTTTGGCAATGGCATTTACATCTGAAACAAAATGGCTCCCATAGCTATGATAACTACCTGAGACTAATTTGTGGTGATAAGAGTAGAAGAATATATTGCCTTTTTAAATATAGCTGCAGGACACATCAAATGCCAATCAGCATTTATACCTCAGTCAAAGTTTGGCATTTTTTCAGATAACAGAAATGATCAAAAATAATATAAAGATTGTAACTCATAATTGCACTTAGGACCTGAAAAACCAATAAAACCAGAGGTTAATAATATGAAAGGCCATTTGTTTCACAATTTTTGCTGGAGTAATCCAAATCCGAACTCAATGCTTCATTTCCAACATAGTCTTGTACTGGTTTCCTGATTCAAATATTGATCTAATTTCCCATTTCATCCATTCCACACTGAGCCTGAAAGTAGAGAAATCAGATTGTTCTCTAGCCCAAGCTCAATGCAAGTTGGAACAATCCTCATCTTTCACTAAGACACTTCACAGCCTTCCAAAATTAGCACTGAGTTCAACAATTTCAGATCAGAACCAATGCTCTCACTTTGGACAGTAGCTATGCTCATTTTATGAATCAGAGAACAAAGAATGATGTCATTCAGCCTATCATGTCAGTGCTTATTCTCTGATACAAATAGTGAGTAAGTCCCACACACTGACTTTTCTTCTCTAATTCTGCACATCTTTCCTACAGATAAATATCAAATTTCATTTTATAAGCCACATTTGAATCTGCCTCCATCATACTCTCAGAGGCTAGGTCAACATTTATAGACCATCCCTATTTGTCCTGGTAAAGATAGTGGTGAAATGACTTAGATTAGATTCCCTTGAATCACTGCAAACATTCAGTGTAGGAACACCTAGAGTGCTGCTAGGAAGTTCCAGGATTTTCACCCAGTGACTCTAGAACCATTTAGAATACTCCACGTCTATCAAATCTCCTCCCTGAGGAGATCACTCCCAGGTTCAATAGACTTTCTCTATCTGGGGGGAGTACAGGCAAAAGCAATTAGTTCAGAGAAACTTGGATGTATGGAACAATTCAAGGAAGAAGAATAGGCCATTTAGCAAGTACAAAGGGGGCAATTCAGTTGAAGGCCTACCTAGAGGAAGTGGAAGAGGGAACATAAGAAAGCAATTAGAAGAACGAAAGGTGGGCATGGAAAAGGACTTGTGAACAGTATTAGGAAGAATCCTAATATTTTTAATAAATACATTAAAGGGAAAAAGTTAAAAAGTTAACCATGGAAAGAGTAGGGCCTGTTAGGTACCAAGGGAGCAACCTGTAAGTGAAGCCGTAGGATATTGGAAGGGTGTTGAATGAATGCTTCTCTTTGGTCTTCACTCTGGGAAAGGAGGACGTAAGTACAGATATCACAGCTCCCTGAAGTCAGCAGAGCACATGAATAGGATAGGTAAAAACAAGAACTGCAGTTGCTGGAAACCAGAGTCTAGATTAGAGTTCCTGCTCCTTGGATGCTGAATGGGCTGCTGTGCTTTTCCAGCACCACTCTAATCTAGACATGAATAGAATAGTTAAGAAAGCATGTGGGACACTTGTATTCATCGGTCGTAACCTAGAGTATAAGAACAAGGAAGTAATATTGGAGTTGGACAAAGCATTGGTCAGGCCACAACTGGAATACTGTGTGCAGTTCTGGTTGCTATAGGAAGGATGTGATAGCAATAGGGGGGATATTGAGGAGGTTGACAAGGATATTGCCTCGTTGGAGAAATTGAGCTGTAAGCAGAGATTAGATAGACTTAGATTGTCTTCTTTAGAGCAGAGAAGACTGAGGCGGGGGTGTGGTGGGGGAACCTGATTGAGGTGTATAAGATTATGAAGGGTATGGACAAGATGAGTATAGAACAGCTGTTTTCCTTGGTTAAGAGGTTAATCACGAAAATACATGGTTTTAGGATAAGAGGCAGGAGATTCAGATGAGATTTGGGAAAAAAAAATTTCACTCAGCAATTGGTGGGAATCTGGAATGCACTGCCTGGCAAGAGTGGAGGCCAGAAACTTTACAATCTTTAAAAAAATGGTTGGATGAGTACTTGAAATATCATAACATTCAAGGATATGTGCAGGAAATTCAGATTAGCCACTTTTAGTGGTAGTCAGTGCAGACTGGATTGGCTGAAAGGCTCTTTCTGTGTTGTATGAATCGATGAATCTATCCATGAGTTCAATTGTATTATTTATAATATGTCCTCATTCTTCATGGTGATATGTATCACTTAACACTTCTCTGACTTAAATTTCCTCGGTCTCCTTTCTTTATCCCCTTCCCATCAGCCAGGGAAAGACAGATTGCAAAAGATAATTTAGGAAATGAACTGGGAGAAGATATATCTCGCATTGACATAATGACAGGATGGTATTATTTAGAAACAAGAGAGGCTGCGAATTTAGCACAAGGGACTGAGAGAGAGATTGCCATCTGATGTAACAAAAATGTCTACAATACCCAAATTGTAACTGTTTACTTTGCAAATGAAACTCGTTTTCTTAAAGGTTAGCTTGCAACACATAGTCTATCTGGTTATTAATAATTTCAGATCGATTAACATTAAAAGTGTTTAAAAAGTTAGTGTGAGCCTTATCCTGTTTAGTTTGACGCCCTACAGTAATACCTAATCTGTCTGGAAGTAAAGCTGCAGATGTGGCAGCAGGGAATAATTTAAAATGAAAATCGCTGAGATTGGCGCCTGAGACATGAGCTGAGAAAAATTGATGTCAGAAGTGGGATTCGAACCCACGCCTCCAGTCGGAGACCAGAACACCCGTCCCGCAATGGGAAGGACTGTATCCTTGAGTCTGGCGCCTTAGACCACTCGGCCATCCTGACAACTGACGGCAGCAGCGTCAGCGAGACTCAAATCCGTGAACATCAAGCAGGGTTTCTGGGTGACGGCAGTGCTGCGAGTGCTTTTAGCGTTTGATGCGGGCCAGCATTTTTATTTTTATTTGTCTCAGGAACATCTCACTCGGCCAGTCGTTCCTAATCATGTGCGGTCTATTTGACTTGGCTGCATGACCTCCTCCATTTTCGTATCCTCAGTGAGGGCGGCACCGAAGGCGGCTTTGCTCAGGGCGGAGCGGGGGACGGCCATGTTGAGGGCGGTACTTACCCAGCGGAGCTCAGGGAACCGCCATTTTGTGTGTGGAGGCGCATGCTCAGTACCACCCATAAGTGCAGCGAAAGAAGGTGCTGGACTCTTGAAAATACCCCGTTTTGTTAACATTGCAGAGATCACCGCTTCTCTTTGGTCGACATTTTATAAATTATATGTTACGTGAATGTACACACTTCAGTTGAAGCAGTTGCTGAAGTTTAAAAAGTACGAGTGAATCAATTAAAGCAAAATGCCCCTGGACACTGGAAATGGGAACTGAGATACAGTCTGGAAATACAGGATAAGCAGCATCGGTGGAGAGAGGAGCAGAGTTTTTATTTATTCTGTCGTGGGACGTGAGATTGATAGTTGGATCAGCATTTATTGCCCATCCCTAGTTTCCCTTGAGAAGTTGGTGGTGAGGTGCCTTCTTGAACTTCTGCAGTCCATGTGCACTAGGTTGACCCACTCTGCTGTTAGGGAGGGAGTTCCCAGATGTTGACCCAGCGACAGTGAGGGAACGGTGATATATCTCCAGGTCAACGTCGTGAGTGGCTTGGAGGGGAACTTGTAGGTGGTTTTCATTAACATGTTAAAGAGATTTTGACAAGTTTTGATTTAAGGACCAGTATGACCAGCACATTCATTTCCCAGTGTACCGAGCTTTTAAACAGCCTTTTCCCTCTGAGTTGAAGAAGTACACAAGGGAAGATCTCTGATCTGCAGGATACTGGAAAGCTGAACAAAAAGAATAATTTGCTCATGGAGCATCTGTGGAGGGAAACAATTAATGTTTCAGGTTGATGGCCATTCTCCTGGCTCCCAGGTGGAAATTTAGAGGTGACAGAGGTAAATTACCCGATGCTGAGGAAAGTGTAGTAAATAAGAAGTAACATTTAGAAATGAATGTATTGTTTGTACTGTACTTTATAGAACTGTAATGTTTCGAACTATTCGAAATGAATTAGATCGGTATGTGTCATTTTCAGGTTTTACATGGTTTTCCTTATGGCCAGTGAAATGAAGCTGCACCCCTCTGGTTCTCAGCAGATTGGATTGACACAATTTCCCTTCCTTTAAACCGTGTTGACTGCCCAATTACTTGATGCAACTAATGCAAGTGCCTTTAAATAGCCCTAGCCAAAACCTTAGTGTTATGGGTGTGTGGGAAATAGAACCCACTCATTTCAATAATTTAAGTCCGAGACAAGATCTGAAGCAACAGTATCATTTATTATACACTTGCAAACGTGGTGCCTAAAATAGACACGCAGAGTTTAGCAAGTACATATATAGGATTAGTTTCTCCTTCCCTCCTCCCACGACTCTAAACCTGGTGCCTATTACTATTGTTTATCTCTTGCCTTATCCGGCCTTGTGCATAACAAAGTACAAGTTTTACTTGGCCATTTCACCACAACCTGCTGTGGTCCATTGTTAGGTGTATCCTCCTTCACTGCCATCTGTTTCCCTTACTTGTAACATTTCCTTCCATTCCTTATTCATATTGAGTCTTATGACCTTTTAATTGTGGTTTGTTTTTGTTTTTGCAGAAGTGGGAAACAGATGCTTATAACTACTGTTTGTACAAGCATATCTGGCTTAACCTACACCCTCACAGCACCTTATCTATTTGTAACATCTACCATTGTTTTCAGGCACATTTCATTCTTGTATGCACATTATAGCTAATACAAAAACAATTATATATTTCCTTCACATAATTTTCATTCTTGTTGACTCAGCTCTTGGTTGAAACAATTATACACTGGTGTGAATTAATTTACCTTGCATAAGTAATTATGATTGCAGAAGTAACACTACTTTACCTATATCCCACAGGTGGAGGGGAGAAAAAATTAGGGATGCTGTTCAACAGCGTCAGTCTTCAGGATTTGATGGAGGTCTTCTTTTGGGTTCCCATTCTCTGTTGTTCTCCTCCATGGAATTCCTGCAAAGGAAAATCTGCTAAAGTTGGTGAATGACATATACTGGCCTGACTCGTCTTGTATATTTGAAAGTGAGGGTCCAGTGTGACCAGTACATTCATTACTCAGTGTACTGAGGTTTTAAACTATCTTTTCCTTATGAATGGCTAACTTGAGTATTCTAAAGTACTGCCCACTCAGGTCACTGATGGTTGAATCAAACAGAGCTGCAAAAAGCTGTCATAAAGAGAATCAGTTAATTTTGAGGAAAGCCACCTCTCCCCAGCACAGCCTGAGGAACAGAGTGTAGCACACATCCTCTTCACAGTTTAGAGTTCTTCCGAGTTTAGTGTCATCTGCAAATTTTGAAACTGTTCCCTGCACACCAAGATCCAGATCATTAATATATGTTAGGAAAGGCAAGGGTCCTCAGCAAACCTAACTCTCAACCTCCCTCTAGCCTGAAAAATACCCATTGAACATTACTTTTTGTTTCCTATCACTCAACTAATTTTGCATCTGCATTGCTACTATTTTTTTCCATATCAATAGAGATAACTTCCTCATCTGTATGTTGTATGGAACTGTATCAAACACATTTTTTGAAATCCATGTTTAACACATGAACAGTGTTAACCCTCATAAAGCCTTTCTGTTACCTCTTCAAAAAAACTTCAGCAAATTAATTAAACATGATTTTCCCTTTAGAAATCATGCTACTCTTCTGAAACACCTCACATTTTTCTATCTTGACCACTATTCTATTCCCATTAATTGTTTCTAGAAGTTTCCCCACAACCAAAGTCAAAGTAGCTGGTCTGTAATTGTTGTGATAATCCTTACAACTTTTCTTAACCAAGGATATAAAGAAATCCTATTTGCAGTTCTCCAGTCCTGTACAACTAGAATCACATTATTTCTACATTTTAAAATTTGCTGTTTATAGGGAGAGACTGAATAGGCTGGGGCTATTTTCCTGGAGTGTCAGAGACTGAGGGTTGATCTTGTAGAGGTTTATAAAATCATGGGCATGGAAAGAGTGAATAGCCAAGGACTTTTCCTGGGAGTGGGGGCGTCCAAAACTAGAGGGCATCGGTTTAAAGTGAGAGGAGAAAGATTTAAAAGGGATCTAAGGGGCAATGTTTTCATGCAGAGAGTGGTGTGTGTTTGAAGTAAGCTGCCAGAGGAAGTGGTGGAAGCTGGTGTAGTAACAAAATTTAAAAGATATCTGGATGGGTATATGAATAGGAATAGTTTAGAGGGATATGGGCAAATAGAACAATACAGCGCAGAACAGGCTCTTCGGCCCTCGATGTTGTGCCGACCTGTGAACTATTCTCAGCTTGTCCCCCTACACTATCCCAAAATCATCCATGTGCTTATCTAAGAATTGTTTAAATCTCCCTCATGTGGCTGAATTGACTACATTAGCAGATAGGGCATTCCACGCCCTTACCACTCTCTGCATAAAGATCTAGGACTAGATTAATTTAGGATATCTGGACAGCATGGATGACTTGGTCCGAAGGGTCTGTTTCTGTTCTGTGCAAGTCTATGACTTTCAATCTGCCCTCCATCTCTCTCTGACAGGGGTCGAAAGTACACTCCCAACAATGCGATTTTTTTTTTGTTTTGAAGTTCTACGCAAATGGCCTTAATTGACACCATCCCTCCTTAATGCAATACAGGTTTCCCCCCCCATCCGCAGGTGATACATTCCAAGACCTACCGCGCATGCCCAAAACTGCAGATAGTAGTGAACCCTATTATTTAAATGGGAAATTTACCTTCCCGGCAAACCCCTAGTATTATTTCTGGAATGTTCCACGTAATATTTTCGGGCCGCTGTAAACTGTGGATACCTGAAACCACAGAAACCGAATCCGCATATACTGGGGTTCTACTGTACTTAGGAATATAAGATGAGAAGTAGGCCATTTAGCCCCTTGCTACTGATCTGTGGCCTAACTCCATATGAATACCTAGGACCCATATCCCTTAATAGCTTTACTTAATTAGAATTTATCCATCTCAGACTTAAATTTAACAATTGAATTAGCATCCACCAACATTTGAGAAAGAGAGTTCCAAATTTCCACTACTCTCTGTGTACAGGAGTGCTTTCTAACATCTTTCTTGAATCACCTGGCCCTAATTCTTAGACCATGCCCTGGTTCTAGAATCGTCAACCAGTGGAAATAATTTTATCTTTATCAACCCTATCTTTCCTTATCAATATCTTGAAGACCTGAAGTCCTGATATCATCTTTGTAAACGTATGTTGAAAACCTATCTCTCCAGGGCTAAAACATCCATCCTAAGGGGTGATGCCCAGCTCTAATTAAGGTTTGAACATATGTATCCCTATACTCTAGCCATTTGGATATTCCATTAGCTTTTTTTGCCTATTCTTTGCACCTGTTTGTAGCATTTTATAGAGCTAAGCACCTGAACCCCCAGATGTTCCAGCCTTGTCTGCTTTCTTTTCTATTTCTTTTTTCTTTCTCTCTACTCTCATGTCTCTTATCTCTTTTATTTTACTTACCTTTTGGTGAAGAGCTCAGTCACAGCAACAGCATCGGTGGCAATGAGTAGGCCCAGTAGTGCACCCCATGGTGGCAGCATTGTAGGTGAGTTTGGGTTCCTGATGGCTTCTGCATCGTTGACACGGTCCTAGCGCTGACTTATGGCTGCTGCTACAGAGGTGAATTTGGGTGCCTGGCAGCATCTGCGCCCAGCACTGATTCATGGAGGAGGCAGCAGAGGCAAATTTGGGCCCAAAGCCGACTCATGGTGACAGTGGAGTTTGGGCCGTATGGTACTGGCAGCATCGGTGATATCTGCATTCATGAGGTCTGACGAGGTCCAGCAAGGACTCAGAGTGGCGAGAGGGTTGGTGAAAGCAAGATGACGCCAAAGAGTGGCGACATTTGTTCCATCAGCAGCGGCGTGACGAAGGGGTCTCGTGCCTGGTTACCAGGCCCATGATGGAACACTTAACACAAACAGCTATAAAGTTGTACACTTTCTTTATTTCTTCATTTTTTTGCCTTTATATTCTATGTTTTTGTTTCTTTTTCTGTGTTTTCAAATGGTGCCTGAGAGTGGTGACACTGTACAACACTTTTCACTATATTTTGTAACAGGATACATTTGACAATAAATAAATCAAATTTGTGTATTTGACATTTGACTGTTATGATATTATCCAAGTTGTTTTTGAATATTGTGAATAATTTAGATGCCAACACAGATCCCTGCGGGACACCACATGTGGAGTGACATGAGCAATATTCCAATCCAGTGATACAACTCCTGAATTCAGTGAAGTCTGGAGGATTATGGTTAGGGTTATGGTATGGTTTTACCTCCTATAATACCTATGGATGGAAACAGTCAGGTCCTGGGCTTTGTCACTTTTCAGTTCCATTAATTTCCCAATTATTAATTACTTACTTGAGCTAATGTTATTTTGACCCTCTCCATGATGTTGTGTTGATTCCTTTGGGAGTTGGAAAGCTATCCTCCTTTTCTGCTGTGAATACGGAAGCAAATTAATCATTCAGCATGTCTGCCATTTCTCCATGGTCATTGACAGTATTCCCCACGCTCAGCCTTCAGTGGCCAATAGTATTCATAACTAGCTGCTTTCATTTTATATATGATTAGATTAGATTACTTATAGTGTGGAAATCTCAAAGATTTCTTATTGCCTTTTATGTCCCTTGCAAGTTTCCTTTTCGTTATATTTTTTAGCCATTCTTAGAAACTGTTCTTTGTTTGTCTTTGTATTTGTCCGATGCTATGGTACATGCACTGTTCTTTTGTAATTTTATAAAGCTTTTAATTTTATGCTGTCCCTTACTTCTTTCGAAGGTTGCTGCTGAAAATGTGTTGCTGGAAAAGCGCAGCAGGTCAAGCAGCATCCAAGGAGCAGGAGAATCAACGTTTCGGGCATAAGCCCTTCTGAAGAAGGGCTTATGCCCGAAACGTTGATTCTCCTGTTCCTTGGATGCTGCCTGACCTGCTGCACTTTTCCAGCAACACATTTTCAGCTCTGACCTCCAGCATCTGCAATCCTCACTTTCTCCTCCTTTAGAAGGTTGGGCTTTTTTGTGAGGTTGAGCTTTTCCTTCTCATGGTTACAAACTTCTTCTGAATAGCATTAAATGTTCTTTGAACACCCTCCACTGTTGCTCAGTTGTTTACTGATTAGCAGAGACTGTGGACAGTCAATTAAATCAGGCTCTTTGCTCATTACTAAATCTAATATTGCTTATCTCCTTGTCACATCCAAGACACATTGACATAGGAAACCTACCCTACTCACAGGTCTCCCTGCATTAGAATAAATACCACCAACCTTGCTGGCTGTCTTGTGTCTTAACCTTAACGTAGGCAATGCCTGCCAGACTGACGACTTCACTTCAGCTATCACTCAGAACTGTATCCCATTTTCCCTGTTTAAACTCCATCAACAGTATCTGCAACAACTACCCCATCCCAATCCACCTACCACTAGACACATCTATACAGGAGCAACCCTTCAGACGTATGCAGATCGCACTTTCCACAGAAACAGACCCAGTCATCCAAGAATTTAAGATCATAAGACATAGCAGCAGAAATTAGGTTATTCGGCCCATTGAGTCTGCTCTGCCATTCAGTCATGGCTGGCAGGTTTTTCAACCTTAATTTTCCACTTTCTTCCTGTAACCTTTGATCCTCTTGGCAATCAAGAACCTATTTATCTTTGCTTTAAATATATTCAATGACCTAGCTTCTACAGCCTTCCTACAGAATTCCACAGATTCACCACTCTCTGGCTAAAGAAGTTTCTCCTCATCTCCATCCTGAAAGGTCTTCCCTTTACTCTAAGGCTGTGCCCTTGGGTCCTCGTCTCTCATGCCAATGGAAACATCTTCACAATGTCCACGTTGTCCAGGCTCTTTAGTATTCTGTAATTTTTAATCAGATGCCCCCTCATCCTTTTAAATGCCATCAAGTTTAGACCCAGAGTCCTCAAATAATTTTCATAAATTCAGCCTTTCATTTCAGGGATCATTCTCGTGAACTTCCTCTGGACCAATACATATTTCCCGAGGTATGGGCTCAGAATTGCTGACTTTACTCTAAATGTGGTCTGACCAGTGCCTTATAAAGCCTCAGAAGTACATCCCTCCTTTTATATTCTAATCCTTTTGAAATGAACAACATCATTGTATTTACCTCCCTAACTACTGACCTCAGTCGTTGGTAAGATTTTGGAGTCCATTGTGAAGGATGAGATTTCTGCACACTTAAAAGTGCATGGTAAAATACGGTAAAGTCAGCTTGGTTTCATCAAGGGGAGGTCATGCCTGACAAATCTGCTGGAATTCTTTCTTGGAGGTAACGAGCAGGTTAGACCAAGGAGAGCCAATGCAAGTTATCTATCTGGACTTCCACATTTTTTAAAAAAGATTAGATTCCCTACAGCATGCTAACAGGGCCTTCAGCCTAACAAGGCCATGCCAACCTTCTGAAGAATAACCCACCCAACACTATGGGCAATTTAGCATGGCCAATTCACCTGGCTTGTGGGAGGGAACCAACACAGACACAGACAGTCACCCGAGGCTGAAATTGAACCCAGGTGTCTGGTGTTGTGAGGCAGGAGTGATAACCACTGAGCCACCATGCCTTAGGAAAAACCTGGGTTAGGATTCCCAAGTCCCTTTGCACTTCAGACTTCTGAATTTCCTCCCCATTTAGAAAGTAGTCCATGCTTCTATTCTACCAAAGTATATAACCTCATACTTTCTCACATTGTATTTCATTTGCCACTTCTTTGCCTACTGTCCTAACCTGTCTAAACCTTTTTGCAACCACCCTGCCTCCTCAATACTACTTGCCCCTCCACCCGTCTTTGTATCATGTGCAAACTTAGGCAGAATGTCTTCATTTTCTTCATCCAGATCATGAAAGTATAAAGTGAACTGTTGTGGTCCTGACACTGACCTTTGTGGAGCACCGGCTTTCTACCTGAGAAAGACCCTTTTATTCCCAAACTCTGCCTTCTGCCAGACAATCAAGCTTCTATCCATGTTAGTACCTTGCCTCTAACACCATGACCCTTATCTTACTCAGCAACCTTCTGTGTGGTATTGTATCAAAAGCCTTGTGGAAGTCCAGATAGATAACTTGCATTGGCTCTCCTTGGTCTAACCTGCTCGTTACCTCCAAGAAAGAATTCCAGCAGATTTGTCAGGCATGACCTCCCCTTGATGAAACCAAGCTGACTTTACCGTATTTTACCATGCACTTTTAAGTGTGCAGAAATCTCATCCTTCACAATGGACTCCAAAATCTTACCAACGACTGAGGTCAAATTAATCGGCCTATAATTTCCCATCTTTTGCCTTACTCCCTTCTTAAATAGGGGGGTTACGTTTGCAATTTTCCAGTCCTCCGGGACCCTCGCTGACTCCAGTGATACCTGAAAGATTACTACTAAAGTCTCCACTATCTCTTCACCTATCCTTTTCAGAACTTTACGGTGTAGCCCATCTGGTCCAGGTGATTTATCCACTTTCAGACCCTTCAGTTTTTCTAGCACCTTGTCCTTGGCGAACAACCTCTATCCACCTATTCCTTTTTAAAATGCATTTGTCTGATGTGGGCTGGGCCAACATTTATGTGCTTATTCTAGTTGCTTTTGGGAGACGGTGATGATGAGTTGCCTTCTTCAATTACTGCAGATCATTTGGTATAGATGAACCAACACTTCTGTTTGGGAGAGAATTCCAAGATTTTGATCCAGCAGCATTGGAGAAACAACTGTATATTCCCAAGACAGGATTATGTGTGGCTTTGAGGGGAACTTCTAGGCGGTAGTATTTCCAATAATCTGCTGCCCATATTTTTCTAGACAGTAGTGGTCTGGAAGGTACTGTCTAAGGATCAGGTGGCACTGGTAGTAATTCAGAGTTTGCAATCTTTGAGGTCTTGCTTTTTAATCTTCCACATAGCTCCTTAAAATTTTGAAGGACTTCATGTGAGTGCATGACCTCGGACTTTTCTCCCTCCCCTCCAGAATACCTTTCAGTGTCATCTTTTATCCTGGCCCCAGGGTGGCAGTACATCATCCTAGTCGGTACTCCTCACTCTTGAGTCTCCTACCACTATAGTTCTTCCTAGTTCTATTCCATCACACTCCTGACTTTTGCCTTGTAGATGGTAGACTGGGTTTGGGGAATCAGGAGGTGAATTATTGACTGAAGTATTCCTAGCCTTTGACCTGCTTTTATTGCTGTAGTATTGACATCTTTAGTCTATTTCAATTTCTGATCAATGATAACCCCAGGATGTTAGATTAGATTCCCTACAGTATGGAAACAGGCCCTTCGGCCAAACAAGTCCACACTGACCCTCCGAAGAGTAACTCACCTACATCCATCCCCCTACCCTATATTTACTCCTAACTAATGCACCTAACACTATAGGCAATTTAGCATGGCCAATTCACCTGACCTGCACATCTTTGGATTGTGTGAGGAAACTAAGAGTACCCAGAGGAAACCACATAGACACAGAGAGAATGTGCAAACTCCACACAGTCACCCAAGGCTGGGACCGAACCCGGGTCCCTGGTGCTGTGAGGTAGCCGTGCCTGAGCCACCATGCTGCCCCATGCCAGCCATGTTAATGGGAGATTTGGTGTTGATAACGTCATTGAATATCAAGGAATAATGGTTAGATTCTGTCTTATTAGAGATGACATTACCTGTCACTTTTCTGTTGTGAATATTACTAACCATGTCAGCCCAAATCTTTCAGGTGTTCTTATATTTGAAACTGAACTACCTCAGTTGTAAATGCCACATCTTTTTATTTTATTGTAATTTTGATTATGGACAAAATTGACAAAAAACTGTGTTGAAGAAGGAACTACTCTATTTTTAAAAAGCATGTTACTGAAGCTCATTGTAAGTTGTGTTTTAACTGTTGTTTTGCAAGTAGTTGGGGGTGGATGGTATAAGTAGCATTGGTGTATTGGGTAGGTGAACAGCATGTTGAGTGAAAAATACTGGCAGGAACCTTAGGAGTTCTGAAAGAGCAGACGGTGTGCCTTTTTCTAATGAAATGTCTAAAATCTCAGAAGCCAGTTTATTTTCTCCCACTAGCTCTGTAAGCTGTTATCTTTAACCAGTAAATCAGATATTATATAATTGTAAACAAATCGGTGTATGCCTTCTGCGGCGAAGTGAAGGAACTGAAGGATTTGGGAAACTAAAGGAATCCTTCAATCCAATCCTAAAGACTGATGTTACTGAACTGCTTCCCCTGTTTGATTTCATGTTCACCCATAACACCAATGTTTTTATCTATTTGTATGTATATTTAAGGGGTTTTGTAAGAGTGGGATTAGAGTTCTAACTATTAGAGTTATAAGTTTACAGTTTGTAGTTGTCTACCTCTATGTATGATGTATCTTTATTTGTAATAAATACTCATTCTTATTAAGTAAAGAAACCTGAGTTTGCAGAAGTAAATAGGGGATTTTATGTATTTTTGTTAAAATATTTAACTTTTGTGATGACTCAGAGAAAGGAAGGGCTTCATTTCCAGCATACTACCCCAATAAGGCAAAACAAAGAATTTGAAGAGTTGCAAATGATGTGAATATTCTCACTTGTGACCTTATTGTAGAACAGATCGTTGATGAAGCAGTTGATGATTGAGCTTAGAGCTATTAAAGAAGCTGCTTACATTAACTAAGGAAATTGGAAACTCAGTATGGTTTAATGGAAGGAAAATCAGCTTAGTTCAATCTTTTGAAGTTATTTGAGGAAGTAATATGTCCTGTGGACAGTTGATAAAGTATCATATCAGAGGTTATTATATAAAAGCTTATGATGTAGTTAGTAGATAGAAGCATATTGGCATGATCTAAAGATTATATGCTTAACAGGAAACAGAGTATGCATAAAGGGTCTTTTTCAGGCTGACAAAGTGTAATGAGTGGCATGCCACGTAAATTGGCCCACAGTTTGTATAAGTAACTTGGATCAAGGGATGGAAGGTATGGTTACCAAATTTGCTAGCAATACAAAGATAGGTAGTAAATTTGTGAAGAGGACATAACAAAACTACAAAATGATATAGATAGGTTAAGTGCCTGTTTTCCCTGGAGCATTGGAGGCTGAGGGGTGACCTTATAGAGGTTTATAAAATCATGAGGGGCATGGGTAGGATAAATAGACAAGGTCTTTTCCCCTAGGATGGGGCAGTTCAGAACTAGAGGGCATAGGTTTAGGGTGAGAGGGTAAAGATTTAAAAGGGACACACAGAGGGTGGTGAGTACATGGAATGAGCTGCCAGAGTAGTAGTGGAGGTTTGTACAATTACAGCATTTAAAAGGTATCTGGATGGGGATATGACTAGGAAGGGTTTAGAGGGATATGGGCCAAGTGCTGGAAAATGGGACTAGATTAATTTAGGATAGCTGGTTGTCATGGATGAGTTAGACTGAAGGGTCTTTTTGCCCGTGCTGTACATCTTCATGACTCTGAGTAGGGGGCTAGGATTTAGCAAGTGGAGAATAATGTTGGAAAATGTGAAGTTGTCCACTTTGGTAGGAAGGTTAAGAAGAAGTGCATGTTGCCTAAGTAATGAGAGATTGCTGAGCTCTGGGCTACAGAGGAATACAGTGCTTGAATCACAAATTGTGATTATAAAGATTAGATTACATTACAGCGTGGAAACAGGCCCTTCGGCCCAACAAGTCCACACTGACCCGCCAAAGCACAACCCACCCATGCCCCTTCATTTACCCCTTACCTAACACTATGGGCAATTTAGCATGGCCAATTCACCTGACCTGCACATCTTTGGACTGTGGGAGGAAACCGGAGCATCCGGAGGAAACTCACGCAGACACGGGGAGAACGTGCAAACTCCACACAGTCAGTCGCCTGAGGCGGGAATTGAACGTGGGTCTCAGGCACTGTGAGGCAGCAGTGCTAACCACTGTGCCACCGTGCCGCCCACAAAACTACACTTGTGACCTTATTAAAGAGTGAGGAATAGTACCTGAGGAAAGATAATGGTTCATAGCATTACCTAGACAGAAGGAAATAAGGGAATTCAAAGTGGGAATTGGAGCAAAGAAGCAAGAAATGTATCTGGTGAAAATATTAGGGTCAGAGTGAATGGAGGTATGAGAAAAGCTAGAAGGTATGCATTGACAGTCTAGGACAGGAGCAAGCCTTTGGAGTCTTTGCTGGGGAAGAAGGGAAATCTATCACAGGCAACTGAACAGATGGTCAGACTGTTAAGGCTGAATTTTACATGTCTCCACAGGTTCTGTTCTGAAAAAGGGCCATTAGATTTGAAATGCTAACTCTCCCTCCACAGATGCAGATCTGCTGAGTTTCTTTAGCAGTTCTGTTTTTGTTTCAGATTTCATCCACTGTACTTTGTTTTATATTAGCGCAGTAGGCTATCCTACTCGAGCTTCAGATAGACGTAGGATCTCTTTTCACTGCTGGATTCTCCCCTCCATGGTTTGAGACCCCAAGTTCACCCTTTCTATTTGCTTTCAAAACATCCTTCGGTATGGGGACCAAAACTGCTCACAATATTCCAAATGCAGTTTGACCAGAGCCTTATATGGCCTCAGCAGTACATCTCTGCTGTTGTATTCTAACCTTGTTGAAATGAATGCTAACATTGCATTTGCCTTCCTAATTGCCTAGTGAACCTGGATGTTGACCTTAAGAAAATCCTGAACTAGGAGTCCTAAGTCCCTTTGTGCTTCAGATTTCTAAGGCCTTTTCCCATTTAGGAAATGTTCTATTCTTCCTACCAAAGTGTGTAACCTCACACATTGTATTGCATCTGCCACTTCTTTGTCCACTCTCCTAGCCTGTCCAAGTCCTTCGGCAGCCTCTCTGCTTCCTCAACCATACCTGTCCCTCCAGCTATCTTTCTGTCCTCTACAAACGTAGCAACTATGTAATTGGGTACTACCAAAACTGAGTGCAGTGGAATCTCAGTTAGGGGTAATTTAAGATATTTTTAACCAGCTAGTTTCTTTCTATCCATTTTTAAATATAAAATGTGTGATTTACATTTCCTTAAATGTTAACTGGTATTTCTAAACATTTTTACCACAAGATTGTTCACTTGTTCAAATCCCAATATCAACAGCATATTATCAGAAGTCGAACAGGACCTTCACCTTCATTATTCATCATTAGTTCTACAATAAAGTCAAAACCGCTGGCTACTATCTGTGTTGATTTTGCACATTCTCCCCAGTATGTGTGGGTTTCCTCTGTGTTCTCCTGTTTCTTTTCACAGTCCAAAGATAAGCAGCTTAGGTGGATTGACTATGCTAAATTGCCCATAGTGTCCAGGGATATGTAGGTTAAGTGGATTAATCATAGGAAATGCAGGGGTAGCGTAGAGGGTGTGTGTCTGGGTGAGATGCTCTTCAGAGGGTCATTGTCAACTCAATAGGCTGAATGGCCTGCTTCCACACTGTAGGGATTCAATGATTTGCAAATATGGAGTAATTGTATGAGGCGACATGGTTTCAAAGAAATCAAACAACTCTACATTGAAATTATTATTCCATTGTTACTGCAGTATATTAGAAACACAGATCAGCTATTTTGTAACACAATAAAGCATTATAACATTTTGATAAAGTCAATTTTACAAGAACATGTACACAAATTATTTTAAGCACAA
This sequence comes from Chiloscyllium punctatum, assembly GCF_047496795.1. Taxonomy (NCBI): domain Eukaryota; kingdom Metazoa; phylum Chordata; class Chondrichthyes; order Orectolobiformes; family Hemiscylliidae; genus Chiloscyllium; species Chiloscyllium punctatum. The sequence continues at coordinate 86,396,344 of NC_092739.1, read as the reverse complement.
CAGATTAAATTCAATTAATTTTGCATCACAGATGTTATTTGTGTTGCTTTTCAGGAGTAAATCTATCCTTATTCGACCTAAACTTAATAAATTATAAAAATAAATTATCTGATTAGCCTACCTCTACTGATAATTGTAAATGGTTTGAATATTCTGTCAGTTTTTAGAAGACACTTTCTAAATCAGCCAGTAAATGAAGACATTTTGTTAATTTAATTGCCAATTACTTTCTCTGACTTGTTGAAGGCATTGCCTTTATCTAGGGACAATATCACAGGAATTAGGCATCCTGATATTATGCCAAAAATAGCAACTCATCACAGAATTGTTCTGAAAGATTAAGTTAATCAGTGTCTATGAAAAGATGACAAAACCTACACCAAAACTGTGCATGACATGGCTGAATATCACATTTTCTTATTTCAGATTTCCAGCAATCTTTAAAAAACTTTCTATCTCAGGCTGTTCTTTATTAGAGAGACTGAATACCAAACCTCAGTGTTGACAGATTATTTGACTGCAAGAGCATCATAGCTGGGTGCAGTTGAGTTTCCAAGTAGCAACCACACACAATTTCTGCAAAAGCTATTAAACATGTTTGAACAATGGAATCGCTGACCAATGTTTAACACCCTGATTTGTGTCTGTGCCAAATGTAGTAGTTATTCTTTCACTGATTGAAATCAGTAACTCTGCATAAGTTGGAACAGAGCTTCGAACATCAATTTGATTAAAAGTTCTAGGTAATAGGGTTGTATTAGTATCATCATTGGGTCAGAAGAAGTTGTGGGTTCCGATGCCACACAAAAGGCATAATCCTGGCTGTTATTTTGGTGCAGTGATAAAGAAAATTCCACTGTCAGAACACTTAGTCTGATTTTACCTCTCTTCAGGTTGTTGAGTTCTGAATATGTTAAAATCTCAGATGCTGTCTTTGGCATGAGATATTAAACTGAGATCCATTCAGACACGTAAAAGTTCCCTTGATACTTTACAAAGAGCAGGGTTTGTTCTCTTGATGATCCTGCTGTATGCACATTACTTTCCACATTTCTTGACAGTTCAAAAATGCTTCATTATCTGTAAAGTGTTTTGGGATGTCGTCAGGTCACAGGAGATGCCAAAGGGAACTGTTTGTATTTCCCTCTATGCCATTTCACTTCATTTGGTACCTCCTTCTATAAGGAGAATGTGTACTACTGATTTCTTACAATTAATGTACCTCAACTACAGATTGCTCAGCATTTTTATACAAAATTAATCTGGTCCAGCCAAGCATTACAAGTATTTGCCAACAGTATTATAATCAATGAACTACTTCATGGCAGTACATTGATGAACACGCTTATATTGGGGAGAGTTTTAGCCTAAGGTTTAGATAACAGTTTCAATTCTTGCTAAATCATAGCTCTGCTCTCCCATCAGAGGGAGGAACTGGTGGTGGTTTAATCTGAGGGTCACCATGCTTCAGGCAAAGGTTAGACTAAGAAACTGAGACCTTCACAGCAACCTCATCTGATAGAGGAATTGAACCTATGCTGTTGGCATCACTCCAGCCTTAGAAATCAACCATTCAGCTAACCAACCTACGCACACTACATGGCTTCAGTATGGTGTGAATTCATGTATAATTTTCGAAAACCAAATTGAAAAGACTTGGTTATAAATTCTGCTGTTCATACCAAAAAAATTGATCTCTCTTAAAGGTGCCAATTTACTTTGCTTTCTGACCCCATAGATGCAGCCTGTGAGTGGCAGAGGACTAGGGGAGAGAATTCAGAAAAATATGCTGAGACAGCTGAAGAATCTGTTACCAATATTAGTTCTGTTTTCAGAGATGAAAATATTTGTAACATCAGTTAGTTTTGCTGATGAAGGGAAGGGAATTGGGTTTGTTATGAAAATAGGAAGTGCTGGTTAGCATAGGTGAACAAATGAACAATTTATCGATTCTTTGAAAAGCCATTAAAAATTGGTCTGGAGAATGAGCATTTTTGAAACTATGTAGAAATATTTGTGCATGAATATGTTTTCATCTATTTTTAAAAAATCACAAAATCCATTTAAAAATGCTCCCAACTAGGCTAGAAAAGAACCTTCTTATTCTTTTGGAATTATTTACAGAACACTCTTAAAAAGACTTAAGCAGGTGAGTAGTCTTTAACAGGTACAAGGTCTGTGAATAACAAATGGGTGAAATATTCTTAATTTTCATTGTCTGATGTTCTTGATCTCACAGATGTGTCTGTATATTTTTTGCATCTTGGGCTTTTATTAGATTAGAGCGTATCTGCCTGTTCATTTGTAAGTCATTAGTAGCTGCCCTTAAGTTATGATTATGTGATCTTCTTTTCAATATAGTTCTCTGCACAGTAAACTGCTCAAATGGATCATCTGCCTACTGTAGCACCTGTTGTAATTTTCCATTCTAGGTGAATAATCGGGTCTTCCAGGATACTGTGTAGTTTGTTTCTGATGCTATTTTGCTCATTTGCAGAGCTGGAAGAATTGGCTGAATCTTTCTTGATTTCAGTAATTATTGAGAATAAAGTTTTACAGTATTAGAAGCTGCAACTGTCCTTTGGATGCCAGCAGTAATTCTAAGTAATTTTTTAGTTCATGCTTGGGTTTAAATTGCAATTGGGGAATTTTACAGTTGACACTTACTGATGGATTACTAGAGTTCTTGACGGTAAACCACCAGACATTCAGATTTCCTAGTATTTTTTTCAGTATTTTCGAAACTTTTGTTAATCAAATGTAGTTCCTATTCCTCAATATAACTTGCTAGTTTCACTTTACTGGGCAGGCAGGTAAACATTCCTGCGTAATGCCAATGCCATTCTCTGAACTAGAAGGGTTTAACTGAAATCTGAAACAAACCTCCTTTAAACATTTCTCACTTTTGGTTAAAGTGCTTGTTCTTCCTTTCAACATTTATTTATGGTACTTGGAGACCGGGAACTGATTATGTAGGAATCACAGGAATGTACCAGAGGAAAATTAGTGCAGAGCTAAATTAAAATAAATGAATGTTTTCATACATAGTTAATTTTTCTTCTTATCGCCTCAAAAAGAATTATAATTATCAAATACTCTTTGGTCAACATTTGCCTCATCAAGACTTTTCATATAATACAGTAAAAGTTGATATAATATAATTTTGTGTGCTGCCTTCTTGAAATGGTTCTATTAAACTTAATCCACCAAAATACTCTCAAAAACATCACTCTATTGTATGAGTAGTGATTAAGCAACAATGAGTGAATTACATTTTTATAAACTGTATCTTAAGGTTTCAGCAATTTTATCAGATGTACGAACCTAGATTATTTCAGGAAATGAAAAGGGACAATTATTCTTTTCTTCCCCATGTATTTTGTGGTTCAGCACAATGAGCAGTGAAAACATTATTTATTACAAGTAGTAGATTCTGTTATGATAATATCATCCATCGCAAGCCTTGACAATATCCCTGATTATCATTCCAATTGAGGACAACGAAATAGGATGAAATAAATAAAGTTGAATGACATTCAAACATTTGAATTGGCAGACTCCTTTAGATGTTGTTCTGTATACATATACTGCTGTTGCCATCTTATTTATAAGTAGCAACATTTTTGATTAAAGGTCATCAGCTACTTCCTAGCATGTTGGAACTTAGTCACAACATGCATTAAAATTGTGTTCCTTAAGTTATAGCTGTAGTGAAGCTTCATCCAAAATATATCAAGGAACCCTAGACCTCTACACACAACAAACTACAATTGGGAATAAAAGCAGAAAGTACGAGCAAATTCTACTAATTCAAAAATTATATGTGGTATGCACTTGGCTAAAGAAATGACAAGATTTATTAGGAGAGTAATTTTTGCTTTTTGAGTGGGCAGTAAAGAGGTGGCATCCCCACCCCATTGTACATTCCAGGCAAAATGGACACAGGGTTTATAACAGTTAATTGATCAGCAAACACCAGTCAATCATTGCTTTCAAAAGTGAAAATTACATGTTTATTTCACTGAGTGCTTGATGTAAAAATTTGCCATTTGGTTGATTGCTGACTTGTAAAGTACTGTATAATAGTTATCAATTTTCCAGTACTGTACCACTGTTACCACTGCAGACAAAAAAATTCTGCTGTACTACTGGTTATATGCCATGTCTTAAAATAGTCGTAGATTTAAAAACAAAATGGTAAATTGAAAAGAGTGACATTAATTACAGTTGGGGTCAGGGAGGGGCATTACAGAGTCCATATTGCAAAGATTTTCCTGTTCCTACAATATTATCGCTCTCCACTACTTACTCCAAAATTGTCAAAATTACTTCATTTAAGTTAATCTTTTGAAGTGACAGTAAGGGTTGGTGAGGATAATGCAGTTAGCTGGTGAATAAAGACTTCTAAAAGACTTGGCCAAGAACTTGGCAAGTGAAATATAATGTGAATAAGTGAGGTGTATGAACTTTGATTGAAAAAAAGCAGAAAAAAACATTTTTAAAATAGTGAAAAGTTGGAAATGGTTGGCCTCCAAAGTGATTGAGTGGCATTGTGGTGATGTTACTGTATTAGCAATCCAGAATCCTGCTGGCATGAGTTCAAATCCCACTGTGGCAAATGATGAAATTTGAATTTTTAAGAACTAGCTTAGTGGTGAAAGTGTAACCATTGTTGATTGTTACAAAAACTCATCTGGTCATTAATGCCCTTGAGGGAAGGAAATCTGTATTCCCTGGCTGACATGTGCCCACAACAATGTGATTGACTCTTAACTGCCCTCCAGGCGATCAAGGACAGAAATAAATGCTAGCCTAGCCAGCGATGCCCATATCCTCTGAATAATTGTTTTAAAAATAGGTGCACCAATTAATAAGGAAGAACATTGATATATTGCTGTTTTTTGCAAGAGAATTTGAGTACATGAAGGCTGCAGTTGTTTGGATGCTTGGTAAGACCTCACCAAGTACGATGTACTGTTTTGGACTCCTAATTTAAAGATATGCCATGATTGGAATGAAATAGAGGTTCACCAGATTAATCGTTGGGATGACAGGATATTTATGAGGAGACATTGAGTAAAATTGGCTCATATTCTCCAGAGTTTTGAAGAATGACAAGTGACCTCACTGAAATTTACAAAATTCTTACAGGGCATGGCAGGATTAATGAAAATAGGATGTTTCCCTTGGCTTGTGACTCTAGAGCTAGGGGACATAATTTCAGTGACGGAAATAAAAATCGCTGGAAAGACAAAGCAGGTCTGGCAGCATCTTGGAGAGATATTAGAGGTAACATTTCTGGTTGAGTGAGCCTTCCTCAGAACATTTGTAATACTTCATACAACTCTGGTCACTCTGCTAGGAAAGGTGCAAAAAAATTTAAAAGGATGTTACTGAGACCTGGGGGCTTTCAGTTATAAGGAGAGGCTGGGACTTTTTCACTTGAATGTAGGAGGCTGAGGGGTGACTTCATAGATGTTTATAGTATCGTGAGAGGCATAGATAAGGTGAATAGCCAAGATCTTTTCCACAGATGAGATGAGTTCAAAACTAGATGGCATAGGTTTAAGGTGAGAAGGGAAAGATTTGAAAGGGACCTGAGGGGCATTTCTTTCACACAGAAGGTGGGGCACATATGGAACAAGTTGCCCAAGGTGAGTACAATTACAAAATTTAAAAGACATTTGGACAGGTATATGGATAGAAAAGGTTTAGAGGGATATAATGCGTCTGGTTTAGTTCACTTTAGGAAATCTAATTGGCATGGATGTGCTGGGCTGAATGATTCCATGACTCCAAAACTGGTTGATTTGAAAATATCCAAACATTTGGGCTGAGGCTGTTAACTGCCATTTAGGGGTTTCAATTGATGGCAGGGTGAGAGGGTCAAACAAGGACTTACTCTCTGGAACTAAAGTGTCACAACTGTCTCTAAGATCATCACCTATAGGAGAAGAAGATTTCACCCATAGAGAATAAAAGCAAGGAAGCTTTGATTAAGCTTGACAAAACACTGATCTGGACTCAACTGGAGATTAACATTTAGAATTGGAGACCATGTTCTTGGAAGGATGTGAAGGATTTAGAAATGGTGCAGAAGATTTACAAGAATGGTTCCCACAATGTAGAACTTCAATTATGTGAATAAATTGGTAAAGCTGGTGTTGTTCTCTCTAGAGAATAGGAGGTTTCCATGCTGTACATCTCTATGACTCTAAGTGTTCAAAATTGTGAAGTTTCTCAGAAGACTATTTAAATAGAAACTATTCCTATTAGCAGGTGCTTTGAAAACCTGAAGCTATTGATTTAAGATTGGCAAAGAGACTAATGATGATGTGAAGGAAATCTTTTTTACGCAGTGCATGGTTAGGACCTGGAATGCACTGTCTGAGTGTGTTGATGGCAAACTTTTTCATGGCTTCCCAAAAGGTAATTAAGCATCTGAAGAAATGTGCAGGGCTGTGGGGAAAAAGCATGGGAGCAGAACTAGTTGAGTTGCTTTTACAAATAGCCAGCATGGACATGGTGCTACAACCATTTTACAATTCATTTTTGAGAATCACAGCTCATCACTACCTGATCTAAGAGTTTGATGTTTCACAGATTCTTCTTGCATTTGTCAAATGAAGGCGATTTATAATTAGGAATTCAAAAACAAATATATAGCACCACCAAAATAAGATAGAAACATCCCTTATAAGGACTTTGGAATAGGACATCTCGTGTTAATTCACACAAACTACTTTCTACATAGGGTTTTGAACTTTAGAAACATGAGTGGTTGTCTCACACTTTCATATAAACCTACGACCATGTGACCTTAACCCCTTTATTAGATTTCTAAGATTTAATGGCAGCAAACTAAAATTTGCATATATACGTGTTAAGGGGGTTTAATATTTCAGAATATTTTAGGGTGGTATTTTCCCAAGTTTCCAGAGTTTAGTAAATGGAGAAATTTCACATTTATTGCTTCCCCTTTTGTTTCTAAAAATGTGAGTGTAAGAACACTCAGTAGTGATTAAACTCTGCAGAGAAGGCTCGAGGGCCATATGGCCTACACTTCCTCCTATTTCGTATGTTTTTATTTGCCACCTTCTGAACGAATGCACAGAATGCTTTAATTTGGAATTACAGAAAATCTTTTTAAAGACTGTAATAAATGTTGCATTACACTGCTGAATAGTTAAAAAAAAACACATACTTTTGCTGCTTTTCAGAAAAAAATGGTGATTAAAACCTTTACAGCCACCTGCCGCCTACTAGATAATCTCTTATCAGGGCAGACATTCTATTGTTTTGGGAAAATATATTTTAGTTTTTGATGAGACCAAATTAATCTTGTGTTACTCTGTATGACCTGTAGATAATCAACAAACGTTCAGTTCCCCCTTAAGTAATTTCAGGTGATCTGTCCAAAACACTCATTTATTAGTACAGTTTACCAATTAAGAGTTTTTTTTTAAATATTCTGAGACCAAAGTTAATACATTGCTCCTCTTAGAACACAGATGTGTTGATGTAGCAAACTGACACATTTCATTGCTGCTTAAAGCTGACATTCATTTGTTTTTTCATGTTGTATAAACTGGTCAAGCTCAGTCGCCATTTCATTGTCGTCCATTCCTTCCAAGTTCTTTATTTGCTCAGTTTCACTGTGTGCTGATTCATCATCGCGGTGACTTTCCACACTATGCCTGATGCCATAACCAAAATAGATTGCAAATCCTTTAAGCAGAACATAAATTATTAAATGCAGGAGGCAATATTATATACTGTTATTGATTAACAAGTTACATTGTAATATATAATTAAATGGCACAAATTTCAATAAGATTGTAATATGGTATGATTTGCCCATAGAGCACCCAAACTCATTTTACTGTATCTTGGTACATGTGACAAAAATAAATCAAATCAAATAAAAAAGTCAGAATTTTCTAATGTTTTCTTTATGAAAGACAAAAGTTCTGTAAAAATATTCTGCTGTTACATCTACAAAATAATGAATTTTGAAAGGGAAAATAACATCTGTAAATAGATTCAGGGAAGGTTGTGGTTTTGTTATGTTTAGTGAACATTCTCAAGGTTTACATGAATGAATTGTTTACTGGCAAAGTTACAAAGAAAACAAAGGAATCTATAAGACTGGGAAAAAAAATCTACTTTGGTTACACAACGTCATAACAGAACCCAGTCTTTTAAAAATTTTAGAACCTTATCTAATTTTATGTGCAATGTTTTATGACTATTGTAATAAATATGATAACCAATTATAACCAGCAGATGGCATCACAACTTGCAACTCAGAACAGCCAAGTAAGAAACTTTCTTTTATTTCAAAATTTTGTTCTTCAGCAAGCTAGTCCATGTCCTCGAGCATTGCACATGTTAAGTCAAATTATGGCTACTGTGTATTACTATTCTTTGATAACTTTTTTGAAAAAATGATTCATCTCTCTTTTCAGAATTTCTTCCGATAACATTTTTACTTCTGTCAGCCCTCTTCTGCAGCTATCTTATTGTACTTTTTTATTCCCTGCAAACATGAGATGTTGGAGTGCAGGTTCATAGCTCCTTGAAGGTGGAGTCGCAGGTAGATAGGATAGTGAAGAAGGCTCTGGATTAGTGGTGCTGGAAGAGCACAGCAGTTCAGGCAGCATCCAAGGAGCTTCAAAATTGACGTTTTGGGCAAAAGCCCTTCATCAAGAAGTGAAGAAGGCGTTTGGTATGCTTTCCTTTATTGGTCAGAGTATTGAGTATAGGAGTTGGGAGGTCATGTTGCAGTGGTACAGGACATTGGTCAGGCCACTGTTGGAATATTGCGTGCAATTCTGGTCTCCTTCCTATCGGAAAGATGTTGTGAAACTTGAAAGGGTTCAGAAAAGATTTACAAGGATGTTGCCAGGGTTGGAGGATCTGAGCAACAGGGAGAGGCTGAACAGGCTGGGGCTGTTTTCCCTGGAGTGTCAGAGGCTGAGGGGTGACCTTATAGAGGTTTACAAATTTATGAGGGGCATGGATAGGATAAATAGACAAAGTCTTTTCCCTGGGATCGGGGAGCCCAGTACTAGAGGGCATAGGTTTAGGGTGAGAGAGGAAAGATATAAAAGAGACCCTAGGGGGCAACTTTTTCACGCAGAGGATGATACGTGTATGGAATGAGCTGCCAGAGGATGTAGTGGAGGCTGGTACAATTGCAACATTTAAGAGGCATTTGGATGGATATATGAATAGGAAGGGTTTGGAGGGATATGGGCCAGGTGCTGGCAGGTGGGACTAGATTGGGTTTGGGTAAGGGTTGGCATGGATGGGTTGGACCGAAGGGTCTGTTTCCATGCTATACATCTCTATGACTCTATTACACATTTTCTTGAAACTTTTCATCTCATACTCATCATGACAATAAGTGTCAATGTACAGGAAAATGAATGCTTAAACCGTATGAGAGGAGAGTGATAACTGTTTGGCAGACAACTCTTGAGTGGTAGAGCCACTGCCGTGGAGAATGCATGAGTTAGATGATGACTGACGACTAGCTGTCAAGCTTTATTTCAATTTTAGACCAGTCAAGAAGATTCTGATTGGTCAAGGATTTGACCATGGAATGGCAAATAAACCACACAACAGCTGTAATTTATTTTGCTGGGTTAAAACAGGGTTAGAATTTCTAACCTACTGTTGTTAGAATACTGAATGGACTCACAAACTCTTAACATTCGCCTGTACCCATGTTGTTTTTGCCACTATTTACTTAACTATGCTACTTAATTATGTGATCTGCTTGCAAGACGAAACTTTTCACTGTGCCTCAGTACATGTGACAATAAATTCAATTCAATTCAATAATGACTGAACATGTACTTTCTATATTAACATACAGTAAAACCCCCATACCCGCGAGAGATATGTTCCAAACATACCGCGGAAGCCCAGAACTGTAGATAGGTAAATGGGAAATTTACCTTCCTGACAGCCCCCGCTCCCTGGTTCTGGAATGTACCCTGTAATGTGTTCGGGCTGTGGTAAACCAAAACCGCAAAAAACGATTCCGCGAATATGGGGGGGGGGGGGAAAGAGGGTAGATCGATCGCTCTATATGTACCTTATACTAAATGAAGGTGTGCCACATTGACAATCCTAAATTGGATGTCACCATAATTCTTTGCTGACGCAGGACAGCTAACCAAATATTGTTCCATCACAGAATCACATATAGAACAGCTATATGTAGCTAATCAGAATCAACAGCCCGTTTTACATTTTATACAAATTTGGCACTCATCATCTAACTGGTGCATTTTTTTCTACAACTCAGAGTCCAGACACACTGATCTTCCTCAATACTAATCCTCTGACAGTGTGGCACCTCCTCAGTACTGATCCTCTGATGGTTTGGCACTTATGCAGGATGAATCCTCAGACAGTGTTGCACTTTCTCTGTACTGACCATCTACTGGTATGGCACATACTCAATACCGACCATCTGACTGATGTGGTACTCCCTCCATATAGACCCTCACACTCCCTCCGCACTGACTCCTTAATGGAGCTGCACTCTCTCAGTATTAACACTTTCACTGTGCAGCTCTCCCTCAGCACTAACTCTTTGACAGTGTGGCATACCGCCAGTACAGACCCACAGACAGCAGCAGTATTTTTGTACTGACCCTCAAATGGTGTGGCACTCCCTGTGTATTGACCCTCTAACAGCTGCACGCCTTCAGTATTGACACTCTGGGCCTGTGACATCCATACTGATCATCTGATGGTGATCACCATCATTTGGGCTGGTGAAGTCTGGGGGAGAATGTGGCTCTCCTTGGTTCCTATTACTAGGTCATCAAGTTCCCACTAACCATTTGTATTCCAATCAACTCCTACCTCTGAGACTTTGAACAATTAACTAAATCCTTGATTTTTCTCAGCTCTCATGAATGACTAATAAAAATGTATTACAGGTACAGAGCTTTGACAAAGGGTCAGTTAGACTCGAAACGTCAGCTCTTTTATCTCCTTACAGATGCTGCCAGACGTGCTGAGATTTTCCAGCATTTTCTCTTTTGGTTAATAAAAATGTATTGTTTCAAAGTGTTCCAGTGTCTTACATAATTGGCCTTTACACACTTGTGAACCCAAATAATATGGCTCCAAATTTTATTGATGCCGGGATAACCGCTAAGTGAAATAAAACCAGGTAATGGACATCATATTATCGCTTTATGGCTGAAAAAAAATGTTTCCATCCTTTGTCTTTAGGCAGTCATTGTATTAGAATTCAAACAAGCAGGAGACTGGAAGAACACAGCAAGCCAGGCAGCTTCAGGGGGTGGAGAAGTCAATGTTTTGGGCGTAACCTTTCTTCAGGACTGGGTGGCAGAGAAAATGGGAACAGTGGAGCCTCGTGCTTATAAATTTACAATATTTTATTCAGACACACATTGTATTTAATTGGTGTGTCTCCAACCAAAACTCAACTCTTCTTTGAAACTGCTCCTAAATGTTGCACATAGTTGGCAATTAATGCTCCCATGTTGCTTATTCTTCCACCTCCTCCCTCCAGAGGGGCCAATCATTTCAGAAGAAATCAAGTTACAATGCAAAGTGTTAATTCTAAATTTATTGGGTGTTGCTTGCATTCAAATGGTGGGCAATTATAATTTACACACGAGTGTGTAAGATATTTACAAGATACTGGGGATGCTGAACATTTTTTAAACTATGTGTTTATGAGAGCAGGAGAAATGGAGCTAAATAGTATTAGCAGTGAATTTGTGGTTGACGCCATGACTGAAGATCCAGGCAGCTCCTGGCCTCTGTCCAGTACCTCACCAAATGTCCAATGCTCATGAGTGATTCTTGATGAGTGCTGAAACATTATCAGTTTGTCGCAGACACTGCAAGTGAACCTTAGTGATCTTCAGCTGACAATCCTATGCATCCAGCGACACAACAGCCACCAGGAATTTTAGAACCATGAATCCTGACATGCATCAGGAAATTTCAAACATTTTAAACAGTTTAGCAAATCATATTTCCAGCACTTACCAACAGCCATCCAAATAGAAAAACGAATCCAAGTGCCTCCATTCAATTGCATCATCAAGTAGACATTGACAAAGATGCTGATTAGAGGTAAGAATGGCAAAAGTGGCACCTAAAATATATCAACATGGTTTGTGTTAATTAGAAAGTTGTTTTTTTTAATTCATTCACAGGATGAAGGTTCGCTGGCTAGGCCATCCCTAACTACCCATCCCTAATTGCCCACAGGACAGTTAAGAATCAACCATTTGGCTGTGAATCTGGAGTCACGTTTCGGCCAGACCAGGTAAGGATGGCAGTTTCCTTCCATAAAAGATGTTAATAGCCCACAAGGGCTATTCCAACATTTGACAATGGACCTTAGCAGGACGTATACACTTAATGTAAGGTCCTAGGGAGTGTTGCTGAACAAAGAGACCTTGGAGTGCAGGTTTATAGCTCCTTGAAAGTGGAGTCACAGGTAGATAGGATAGTGAAGAAGCGTTTGGTATGCTTTCCTTTAATGGTCAGAGTATTGAGTACAGGAGCTGGGAGGTCATGTTGCAGAAGACTGGAGGTTGGCAAATGTGGTGCCACTGTCTAAGAAGGGTGGTAAAGACAAGCCAGGGAATTATAGGCCAGTGAGCCTGACCTCAGTGGTGGGCAAGTTGTTGGAGGGAATCCTGAGGGACAGGATGTACATGTATTTAGAAAGGAAAGGACTGATTAGGGATAGTCAACATGGCTTTGTGCGTGGGAAATCATATCTCACAAACTTGATTGAGTTTTTTGAAGAAGTAACAAAGAAGATTGATGAGGGCAGAGCAGTAGATGTGATCTATATGGACTTCAGGAAGGCGTTCGACAAGGTTCCCCATGGGAGACTGATTAGCAAGGTTAGATCTCATGGAATACAGGGAGAACTAGCTATTTGGATACAGAACTGGCTCAAAGGTAGAAGACAGAGGGTGGTGGTGGAGGGTTGTTTTTCAGACTGGAGGAGAACTAGAGGGCATAGGTTTAGGGTGAGAGGGGAAACATATAAAAGAGACCTAAGGTGCAACTTTTTCACACAGAGGGTGGTACGTGTATGGAATGAGCTGCCAGAGGATATGGTGGAGGCTGGTATAATTGCAACATTTAAGAGGCATTTGGATGGGTTTATGAATAGGAAGGATTTGGAGGGATATTCTGTTTCCATGCTGTACATCTCTATGACTCTATTAGCCTACCATTTTTCAATTTTTTAAAATGAGTTCAAATTCCACCACTGGAATTCAAATCTGGGTCCCCAGAACATTATTTGGATCTCTGGATTAACACTCCAGCGATAAAGCAACTAGGCCATTGCCTCCCCCAAGTATGTATTGAGTGTAGAAATCCTATAGATTGCATATTTCATGAATGGCAATTCACAGAAAAGTCTGCAGTAATGTTTTTATAATTGTGTAAATTAGACAATAATAGTCACATTTTCATTCCTGAGACAGATGGAATTGGAAAATTTCCCTGCTCATTGCAACTGTCTCTGATAAAGTGTCCCGCTAACCCAATTTTAATTCTGGGGTGCTGTATGCAGGTTGGAATTTGTCCCACTGCTCCAAATGTGGACTTAAGGTGGCTGCAGACGCTGCTGAATGCCAGAGCATGTTGTTAAAAGAACTGCCTCAGTTTTCTGGGTTTCTTCCCAGTATTTTAGTTAAATATTTCATGCTCTGTGCTGCATAACACTTTACTGTCCCTGCCACCCATTATCCATGCTAACTCATGGCCACTGAATAACATTTCGGTCAGTCCTGATAGTGATTTGGAATAGGGTTTGGGATGTAGAGGAGTGGAAGAGGATTCCAAGAGAGAACTGACTGTGGGGCTCAGGAGAATGGACGAGTGGCTTGGTATTGTGGGATGGTGGAAGTGTTAGCTGGACAGAGCACCTACAAAATTTCAATTTCCCTATTATTGTGTTATGTCACATGGGTTAGTCTGACTTTAAGATAAATGCTTATGATACCATTACTGTATCATAACATATAACCTAAGGAAATGGTCTCAAACTGGACCTTATCCTGAGATCATTTGAAGTGTGACACACTGCTGTAAGCATGCTCCTCTTTTGTAACATATTAACTTAATATTAGCTCAGACACATATGGGCCTAAGGAATGTAATGATTGTACACAAAAATTAGTTGAAAAAATATTGGATTCTTTGATGCTATAATATCAATGCCTAGTTTCTTATGTTACAGAAAGCAACATAAGAATCAAGTTAAAAATTCCCAGTTGGAGGCAAACTCATGGCACTCAGAGAGTGATCTCAAGGAAAGTGATCCTTCATTATCCATAAAAAGGAGCATCAGCTGATCCTGCAAGTTCATTCATTGAGTACAACACTAGACACTAACGTTAATATTCAGAAAGTGTGTAAAAAAATCATGATATTGTTATTTCTACAATACTGCAAACAGCCCCATTGTCACTGTAATCATCAATGTATACTGCTCATGAGGAGTACCAGTCTAAAATAACAATAATGTGCACACGAATGAAATGAAATCAATGTGATGTAAATTACTTACAAGTAAAATTTATATTTGAAAATATCCATGCTACCTTTGCAATTTCAATAAGTCTTATGTTAGTGGCAATAGAGTTGGACAGGAAAGCTGCGGCTGCAATGAAGAGCCTTTCTGCTTAATAGGGAAACTCCATTACATCCCATCTGTCCCTGCTGCATTGTTGGCTGGTAGTACAATTGAGAATAGAAGAGAATCACCCACAGTGTCATCAAACATATCTCCTGCGCATGCTGCTGGTACTTTAAATTTTAATTAGAATTGTGTGGGAACCAGTAAGATAGGATGACACTTCCGGTTCTGCTATCAGGAACAGTGTGCCACTAACAAAATTCCACTTACCTTCTCTATCAAACACTTCCACAGTCATCAAGCCCCTATCTGGTCATCCCTCAACAATCTCTCTTGTACATTAGAGTCCTAGCCTGTTAAATTTTTTTTCCTGAAAGATGTAACCTCTCAGTTCTGATATCATCCATTTACATATGTTTGGCACCTGTTCCAGTGTTTCTGTTTCCTTTTTATAATTATGTACTGAAACCAGAAATGAGCAGTCTGATGTAACCAAAACTCAGATCAAATATCCTAAATATTGTTGTGTTTTTATGACAATTTCCAAGTTGTACAGTTATACAGTCACAGAGATATACAGAACGGAAACAGACCCTTCAATCCAACCCGTCCATGCTGACCAAATATCCTAAATAAATCTAGTCTCATTTGCCAGCATTTGGCCCATATCTCTCTAAACCCTGCCTGTTCATACACCCATCCAGATGTGTTTTAAATTATATTAGATTAGATTAGATTATTTACAGTGTGGAAACAGGCCCTTCGGCCCAACAAGTCCACACCGCACCCGCCGAAGCGTAACCCACCCATACCCCTACATCTATATCTACCCCTTACCTAACATTATGGGCAATTTAGCATGGCCAATTCACCTGACCTGCACATCTTTGGAGTGTGGGAGGAAACCGGAGCACCCGGAGGAAACCCACGCAGGCACGGGGAGAATGTGCAAACTCCACACAGTCAGTCGCCTGAGGCGGGAATTGAACCCGGGTCTCCGGCGCTGCGAGGCAGCAGTGCTAACCACTGTGCCACCGTGCCGCCCACAAATATTGTAAGTGTACAAGCCTCTGCCACTTCCTCCTGCAGCTCATTCTATAGACTGCATGAAAAGGTTGCTCTTTAGGTTTCTTTTAAATCTTTCCCCTCTCAACTTAAACCTATGCCCTCTAGTTTTGGACTCCCTCATTCCAGGGAAAAGGCCTTGTCTATTTACCCCATCCTTGCCTCTCATGATTTTATAATCTTTTATACGGTCACCCCTCAGCCTCTGACCTTCGAAGGAAAATAGCTCCAGTGTATTCAGCCTCTCCCTATAACTCAAACCCTCCAACCTGCCCACATCCTTGTAAATCGTTTTTGCACCCTTTCAAGTTTCACAACATCCTTTCTATAGCAGGGAGACCAGAATTGCACGCAGTATTCCTTTTTTTAATTTCCAGTCCTTAGAAACTGAATTCAAATTCAAAGCACTGAAGTTGAATTTGAATACCCGATCTTTGGCTAGTGGCCTAGTAACATAACCTCTGTGTACTGTGTATTCAATATCTACTATATAGCATGCAGAAAATCAGGTAACTTCGGATTGAATTCAGCAACAGAAACTCTAGAATGGAAACGTTGATCAGTTACCATGAATGTTACTTTAAGTTGACTCTGAGGTTGTTTGTAGATGATGAAAACAGAGACACCAAGCATGACCAGGAGTACAGCAAGAATCCCTATGCTCCAGGGCACCATAGAGAGAATGGCTTCATTGGCATAAGTAATCAGCACACTTAATGCACAAATGATAACAGCTGTAAAAGAAAGATGTCAATTAGAACAGGCATTTAAAATAATGTATTACATTCAAGGACAAGTATTGCATTTAAAATAATGTATTACATTCAAGGACAAGTATTTAAATGGTAAATTTTGAATCAATGGTGACTATCATCGCCCAGCAATGGTACATAAGGAAGTTGTGGGTATGCTGCCTGTGACTTTTTGATATGTATTTTAGTGGGCCAGGCTTTCTCTGCCAGTACACTTCTCACCTTACGTTGTATTAAATATCTAACCTTTTTTTTCCTTTTAGAAACAGACAATACTGGAAATATATAGAAGTCAATATGAACATGAAGGGGAAGGATAAAGTAAAATTTTAGATATTACCTTTGCTTCACATTTCTGGCATCAGCAGGTTAGTGAACAAAATCAAAGTGCAATAGATTGGAAGTAATCCACTAGCATGGATTGAGGGTTGGTTAACAGGTAGAAAGCAGACAGTAGGCATAAATGGGTCATTCAACTAGGAGAAAGTGAGGACTGGAGATGCTGGAGATCAGAGCTGAAAAATGTGTTGCTGGAAAAGCGCAGCAGGTCAGGCAGCATCAAAGGAGCAGGAGAATCGAATTTTCGGGCATAAGCCCTTCTTCAGGAATTCCTGAAGAAGGGCTTATACCCGAAACGTCGATTCTCCTGCTCCTTTGATGCTGCCTGACCTGCTGCGCTTTTCCAGCAACACATTTTTCAGCATAAATGGGTCATTCTCATGTTGGCAAGCTGTGACCAATGCGGAGCTTCAAGGATTAGTGCTTAGATCCCCGATGTTCACAATACATATCAATGACTTGGATGTGGAAAGAAATTGAAATATTCCCAAGTTTGTGGATGACATGAAACTTGTGGGAATATAAGTTGTAAATCGGCTTTAAGGGGAATCAGACTGGTTGAATAAGAGGGCAAGAGTACGGCAAATGGAATATGATAAGTGAGGGTACTCACTTTGATAAAAGGAACAATTTCAGAATAAATTGTTGTTACTCTAGGGTTCAGTGATTCTATAGAGTGAACACTTGGTAAATGAGTATGGAAGTGCAAAAGGTTCAAATGAATTGTATGAGGGTCCATGGGAAAGGTGTGGGGAAGGGAATGGGTTAGCAGTGAGGTGTGTGGGGTGAGGGCTACAAATTTTTTTAAAAAATTATTGCTTTTATTCCAACTAGGGCTTTTAAACAGCCCATTCCTGCAGCAATGGGTGTGAAAATCATGACCACTTTCTCAAAAATTGGCCTTAACAAATTTTTAGTCCAAATTTTCCATGCTTTGCTATCAAATTTATCAGCCCTGCTATTAAAGGCACCATTTTTTGGAACTGACATGGTTTGGATGCAGCAGTGGCTTCACTTTTCCTCTTCTTTTTATTAAACTAGCACATAAACAACTGGAACAGAAGTCTTTGCTATCCTGAATGGCCCTCACCTCATAATTCTTAAGTCAGTTAGGCTACTGGTGTTCATGAGTATTAAAATAAACCAACTGTCGTCTCGACGACACCATTACACTTAACTCACAGTGTCATTTCATTCCACAATAGTTTTCCTTCCACCAGTGTCATCTACCTTCCTTATGTAATGTCATCCAATAAATTGCCAGGCAAAACTGTTTTGCACTATATCAGCCAACTGGCATTATTTGAGAATTCCTTTCTCCTTTTCCTTGGTCCAACTGCTGCTTTTGCTGTGATTGTTTGTGGTGTTGAAGTAATTGATGTTATTCCAGCTGGCAACAGAAAGCTTATTATCTTGCTCTTTCTTTCCCCATCAATACTGGTTCAGCATCTTGGTTCAATCAGGCCTTCATTACCATAAGCAAGAAATTTGGATCATTTGTACTCATTTCTTGGCACTGTGTCCTTTGAGTTCCAAAGTTACATCATGGTGAAAATCTGAACACAGGGCTTCAGAACAAGAGTAGGCAATTTATCCCTTTTCTCTTTGGCTTCATTATTTTGAGATTTGGAGCATATGCATTGATGACTGTGGTGTACTGTTTAAGTAAGCCAAAGGGTCTTGAGACATCTGTTCATCCAGAGGGATGAAGGACTTGGGATGGGAGGAGAGGTGGTGGTGGTGAGATCTAGATCAATTAGATCATGGAAGAACAATCTCCTTGGAGTTGGCATTCTTCCTCAGATTTACCCATTCAGAAGATTTGTTCTTAGCTGACCTTCTCCTGCTTGCCATGACTCATTTAGGGCAGTGGTGTCAATGTCATAGTGTCAGAGTTCCCAAGCTATCATTGTAGTACAACATTCATGTCTGTTGCTATTGCGTTTATCCATGGGGGCCCTTCTATACCAAGCCCCAAACTTAATATTGAGCAACTGGAAGATGCCTGTGCTACGTCTTTTTTTAAATGGTTATTGAACTGTGAAAGATACATCTCTCCAACACAGTCCATCAGAGTCACTGCATTCTGTCTTCAGAACAAGGTCACACAAAATACACTGGAACAGTGGAGAACTGGCATAATATCCCCTGAGCTTGAAGGTGTTTCAAATCATGGGACATTACAAAAAAGGCATTTTGAATTGCTTAGAGCATTCAGGATGAATTGCTTGGAGGGGAACTTGCAGGTGGTGATGTTCCCATGTGTCTACTGCCCCTGTCCTTCTAGATGGTAGTGCTCGTGGGTTTGGAAGGTGGCATTGTGGGAACGTTGGTGAATTTCTGCAGTGCATCTTGTACATAGTACATACTGCTGTTATTGTGTACTAGCCGTGGAACAGTGAAAGTTGAAGGTTGTGGCTGGGGTACCAATCAAGTGGAGACTTCCATCACACTCCTAACTTGTGTCTTGTAGATAGTAGAGAGTAGAGAAACACTGGTGAACCAGGAGATGAATTACTCGCTGCAGGTTTCCTAGTCGTGACCTGGTCTTGTAGTGACAGTACTTCTACAGCCAGTCCAGTTCAGTTTCTGGTCAACGGTAACCCTGTGTTATGGCATGTTGATGCTGGGGAATTCAGCGTTGTAATGCCATAGAGTCAGAGAGTCCGAAAGCATGGAGACAAGCCCTTTGGCCCAAACGGGTCCATACCGATCAAAATGTCCATTCAGGCTAACCGTATTTCCTACACTTGGCTAAACATTTCCTATCCGTGTATTTATCCAAATGCTGTTAAATATTGTTAATGTACCCGCCTCAACCACTTCCACTGGCAGCTCACTCCACATTCGTACCACTCTCTGTGTAAAAAAGTTGCCCCTCAGATTCCCTTTTATTTTTTCCTTTCTAACCTAAAACTGATGGCTTCCAGTACTGGATTCTCCAACCCTGGAAAAAAATACCTAGTGCATTCACCCTATCCATGCCTCTCATAACCTGGTGTTGTGTGATTTTTAAGGTTATAGTCCAACAGGTTTAATTGGAAGCACACTAGCTTTCGGAGCATCAGGTGAAGGAGCGTCGCTCCGAAAGCTAGTGTGCTTCCAATTAATCCTGTTGGACTATAACCTGGTGTTGTGTGATTTTTAACTTTGTACACCCCAGTCCAACACCGGCATCTCCAAATCATGTCTCATAACCTTATACACTTCAAAAAGATCCTCCCTCAGCCTCCTATGCTGTAAAGAAAAATGGGCAAAAGTGAGGACTGCAAATGGGGTGGGGGGTGGCTGGGGAGAAGGTAGCAAAGAATACCCCCATTCACCTATTTTATTCTTTACTACCTTCTCTCTTCCCCCACCCCCCATTTATCTCTCCAAGCTGGAGGCTTCCTGCCTCTATTCCTGATGAAGGGCTTTTGCCCGAAACATCGATTTTCCTGTTCCTTGGATGCTGCCTGATCTGGTGTGCTTTTCCAACACCACTCTAATCTAAACTCTAAAGAAAAATGTCCTAGTTTGCCCAACCTCTCCATATAACTCAGACCTTTGAGTCCTGGCAATATTCTTGTAAATTTCTTCTGCACTCTTTCCAGTTTAATAACATCCATCCTATAGCAAGGTGACCAAAACTGAACACAATACTCCAAGTACAGCCTCACTAACACTCTGTACAACTGCAACATAACGTCCCAACCTCTATGCCCTGAGTGATGAAGGCCAGTGTGCCAAAAGCCTTCTTCACTGCCATGTCTACCTGTGACTCCATTTTTAGAGATCTGTGCACCTGAACTCCAAGGTTCCTCTATTCCATTACAATCCTTAAGTCCCTACCATTCTCCATGAAACATCTACCTTGATTTGACTTTCTAAATGCAAAACCTTACACTTATCTATGTTAAACTCCATTCGCCATTTCTTGGCCCACTTCCCCAGCTGATCAAGGTTCTACTGCAATTTCTGATAATCTTCCTCATTGTCCATGATACCTCCTATTTTAGTGTTATCAACAAACTTAATAATCATACCTTATACATTCTCATCCAAATCATTGATATAGATAACAAACAGCAATGGGTCCAGCACCAACCCATGAGGCACTTCACCAGTCTCAGGCCTCCAGTCTGACAAGCATCCTTCCACTATTAACTTCCTACCATCAACACAATCGTGTATCCAATTAGTCAGCTCCCCCTCGATTCCATGTGATCTAACCTTCCAGAGCAGCCTACCACATTGAACTAATGAAGGCTAGATTCTCTATTGTTGGAGGTTTGTTATTGCCTTGTCCTTGGGTAGCATATATATTATTTAAAATTGCCATTTATCCACCCAAGCCCAAATGCCTGTACATGGACAAAGGATACATCATTCTTAAAAACTGCCAGCTGGCCAGCCCTAGCTGCAGTAGCTTCAGACATGAGATAGACAGTCGCTGCCTCCAGGATATTCAAGATAACACTTTATGTGTTTTCACTATTGGATTTTCCAGTGTCCTTGCTATGGCTTCTTAACCAGGCTGTATTTCTATGGCCCATGATAAGTTGGTGCAGTCAAGGCCTGAAGTTATTCCTCTGCTGTAAGTCAGCAGCCTTTCACTATTCAGATGTATTAATGTTGTGTGTGAATATTTTGTTGGATAAAGATGCTGATAGAGAAATTTATGTTGAGTTTTTATTGTATAATACTGGCTATCAGATGATCTAGTTCCTCCACTGCATGTAATGGTGAATCCAAAGTGGTAAAACGGTAGATTTCCTATGGATAGCTGTATGAAGTAAAGGATATATTTCCCCAGCCTTCTGTTACCTTTGGTGTCCTCTAACTTCTAGGTGGCTATGGGGATATTATAGAGGATGCAGCAGGGCAACCTCAAAGCTGAGACAACTATTTCAGCTAGCATGGGAAGGCCTCTCTCAAGCAATTTGGTCACTGGAACTACTGGCTCGACATACCAATGATTAGCTCCAGTGATGTCCTTTGGAGTTGCATGGCTCTCATTATACAGAGCACAAGAGAGACAAGGAAGCATGGATGGCATCAGACTTGCAAACAGGAGTGGCCTTTGCTCCTCAGCAGCTACCCTCTGGTTGATCTTAGACGTAAGAAGACAGCATCAATGGCAAACAGGCTCAGAAGGAATGTACTATCCTGCTGCCAGAGTGGTGGAAACTTACGTACATTAGCATTTGTGAAATTATTGCACTAAACTGCATTTTAAGTGAGTGACAGTTTTGCAGTTTCTTTACTTCTCCCTGTTGAAACAATGAGACACAAGGACACAATCAATCAAAAGCATAGCAGCTTTCTATCAGGAGTTCTACCAACCTGGCACAGCCAAATGCTCTCTCATCACGATTTATCTAGTAGAAAGCAAGAGCTACATAATTGCCTCTTCTGGCACAGATTATTTCCCAGGTGTTTTAATGAATGGGATACTGGAAAATGTTGTGTACGTCACCCATTTTCACCTGAAAAAGATCTGGACATGTTCAATGCCGATATCACTTTTCAGGTCAATGGCAGCGCTGCCTTCTCCCTGTCACAAGGCTTCAGATATTTTCTCCTCCTCATTCAGATCTTGCTAGTGACCTGTCATCACCTGACATCCCACTCTTACCTATGGACCCAGAAGGAATTCCCACAGGGTTTGAGCAGGAGGCTTGATACTCAGCTACAGATGAAACCTGGAAGTTACAAACTCTTGGATCTTACATTCCAAGAAGATAAAAGCTTAGCAGTCTTCCTTAATGCCTATCCACCTCAACTCCTATTGGTAGATAAAACACTTAAATTTTCAACATTAAAATCAATTTTCAATGTCTTTATACATCCCTTTAACTTGTCTTGATGCCTTGAAATACATTCAGTTTCATTGGTGTGCTTTACCTGGCTTCACAGTTTATAGTTAGTGGGCTTCATAATCTAAAAGGAGACAGTGAGGTCTGCAGATGCTGGAGATCAGAGTTGAGAGTGTGTTGCTGGAAAAGCATAGCAGGTCAGACAGCATCCGAGGAACAGGAAAATCAACGTTTTGGGCCGGATGAAGGGCTCTGGCCCGAAACATTGATTTTCCTCCTCTTTGGATGCTGCCTGACCTGCTGTCCTTTTCCAGCAATGCTCTCAACACTTCATAATCTGAAACACATGCCCCAACCCCACGCATCTTGTCAAAATGGTCCATAGTGCTATACGACATAGTCACATTGGCACCATTATTGTTAATATTTGTTGTTTTTTTTTTGTTTTAATTTAATGGGAAATAAAGTTTTGAAATTACTATGCTCAGTAATGATGGCTAATTGACTGCTAAATACAAAGACAGGCACGCCAAGGTTGTGTCAGTAACTTTAGATATTTAATAACTATTTAATAGGAATATAGAATTAAACATGTGGTCCTAACTTCAAAGTTCATATCCCAAAATAACAGAAGACTTGGTCATCTACCTCCATGTATCCGATATATTATTTACTAATAGCACTCTACAATAGAATAGTTAACAATGAAGCCTTTAATTTGTTGATGACGTGTTTGTGTTGTCCAATATACTTTGCAGTTCAGTTGAGATGGGACAGGAGATTGAAAAGAGTTGATAGCAACCTTACTTTAGAGGATAAGCATGGTTCCAGGGATACATTCTCCCATTTCATTTAGAAATCCAAAATAGGCAGCCCAAATTAATCTGGGAAGCTGACAGTCACTTCCATGTTCTCATATTCACTGCAAACTACACAATGATTACTGCAAATAATGCAGTTTGGTGGTTCATACTTTCTGTAAATATATAATCAAGGACTCCAAGCACAAAAAAGAATGTAGTATTACAGATCTTGGGAATTATATAGCTCTTCTCAACAGAGGTGCAGCAGTAATCCTTTTGATGGTACAAGTGTTTCAAAACATTTTTTCTGAAATCTAAAAAGGGCATTGCATGGATGTAGCATTTGGGGCTGTAAAAACTTGATGCAAATCACTAATATGGGAAACATGTTTAGAATGGAGAAGCAATACTGACTGCCAACTCAATGAAAAGTAGGATCATTCCTGGCTTATAAATTCTCTCAGAAGGATTCTCTTGAAGGATTCTCTTGTCTAATGCATGTCTTTAGTGACTGGATACTTAAAGATGAATATATACTGCACCTTGATTTGAAAAATGAATTTGTTCATTTAATCAGCTCCAATACTCAGTAACCATCTTGCATAATGTTTCAGTGAAGTATTTCTTTTCAGTGTAAAGCTTTCCTGTTCACACAACTAAGTATTGAAGACCATTCAGTTCATGTTTCCCACCTATGTCAATACCTAACTGCCTTTCAGTTACCAAGCAAATATTAATCATTGTGTAAAGAAGTACTCTCAGTACTGAATTTGCCTTTTAAAAGTGTGTATCTAGAGCTCCTTGTCCTGCAGGGCTGACTTAATATGAGAAACAACCATCCATCTTAACCTTTTCTAATCCATTTAGCAACATCCATCTCCAGAATAATGCCCTGTCTCTTCAGTATTTCTTCAAGGCCAATGAATCCAAAAGGTATATCGTTCCCTCATGACGAGTGCTCTGATGTTAAAAAACACAGCCTTATGGTTCCTCTCTGTTTCCCTTGTGACTTGTCAACCAGAATTGAACAGAGTTCAATGAATAGAGTACTCAAAGTAAGAAGCATGATGGTTTTAGACTTCTAGATTCTGATTTTAAGATAGCTCCAACATTGGTGCCCAAAATGTGTGGCTTTAAGCACACAACTAATTTAAAGCACATTGAGCTGACTATGAAATGGAATAGATTAAAATAATTAATATAAGATCCCAACAGAACCTTGGCCTTCTTGTTGGCAGTGAGCCTAATGAGGCAAAATATTAAAGGTTAAGTTTTAAAGCAAAGTGGTCACTTACACTTAAATGGCTGAAAATTGTGGAAAACATAATTTCAGTCTATAGAATTTGATTCCAAATGTTTGCTAGATTTTGGCCAGATTGTAACCAGGATAGAGAGGAACAAAATTATTGACAGAAGGCATGAATTTTCATAGAAAGAATAAATGAGTGACACAAGTTTTCCATGAATTAATATTGTAATAGTGAAGGAGGAAATTTTTAACAAAATGTTAATAGGCTTCACATTATTTATTCCTTACTAATTCCAAAAGACTATAAATTATAGGAGCATAATTAGGACATTTAGCCCATCAAGTTTCTCACCTTCGATCATGGTTGAAATGTTTCTCTTGCCTTCTCCCCACAATCTTTGATTCCTTTACTAATCAATAACCTACTTACCTCTGTCATAAATACACTTAAATGGTTGATCTCCACAACCTTCTGTGGCAATGAGTTCCACAGATTCAGCACTCCCTGGCTGAAGAAATTCCTCTTCATCTCAGTTTTAAAACTTCATCCCTTCACTCTGAGGCTGTACCTTTAGGTTCTAGTCTCTCCTACTAATGAAACATTTGTCTCCATGTTCACTCTTTCCATGCCTCTCAGTATTCTGTTAAGTTTCAATGAGATCCCACAGCATCTTTCTGAATAGCCAGAGTCCTCAACTGCTTCTCATATGACAAGCCCTTCATCCCCAGGATCATTCTTGTAAACCTCCTTTCGATCCCCTCCGATACTAACACGCTTTCCTTAGATATGGGGCCCAAAACTGCTCACAATATTCCAAAAATGCAGATGAGCAGAAACTTATACAGTGCCAGCAGTACATCCCTGTTCTTGTATTTTAGCTCTCTTAAATTGAATGTTAACATTGCATTTGACTTCCTAATTGCTATCTTAACCTTAAAAAAATTCTGAACCAGGATTCTTAAGACCCTTTGTGCTTCAGATTTCTGAAGTCTTTCCCATTCAGAAAGTTGTCTACCCCTCTATTCTTCCTACTAAAGTGCATAACCTCACATTCTTCCATATTGTATTCCATCTGCCTCTTTGCCCATGCTCCTAGACTGTCCAAGTCCATCTGCAGCCTCCTCACCTCATCCCTCCACTATCTTTATGCAATCTGCAAACTTAGCAAAAATGCCCTCAGTTCCTTCAGCCAGATCATTAATGTATAACGTGAATAGTTGTAGTCCCAACACAGACCCCTGTGGAACTCCACCAGTCACCAGTTGCAATCCTGAAAAGACCCTTTTATCTCTACTCTCTGCCTTCTGCCAATCAGCCAATTCTCTATCTATGCCAGTACCTTGCCACAAACACCATAAACTCTTACCTTATTTAGCAGCATCCTGTTTTGCACCTTGTTAAAGGCCTTCTGGAAATCCAAATGGATCATATCCACTGGCTCCCCTTTGTCTAACTTGTTCATTACCTTCTCAACTTGGAGATAATGAGGATTACAGATGGTGCAAAGTCAGAGGGCAGCATGGTGGCTTAGTGGCTCACAGCGCCAGGGACCCAGGTTCGATTCCAGTCTCAGGCAACTGGGTGGAGTTTGCACATTCTTCCTGTATCTGCGTAAGCTTTCTCCCACAGTCCTAAGACGTGCAGGTTAAGTGAATTGGCTGTACAAAATTGCCGATAATGTTCTAGGATATGTAGGTTAGGGGCATTACTCAGAGGAAAATATTGAGTAATAGGGTCGGGGAATGGGTCTGGGTGGGATACTCTTCTGAGGGTCAGTGTGGACTTGTTGGGCCAAATGGCCTGTTTCCACATTGTAGGGATTCTATGATGCTCTCAATAAAGTGTGGTCCTGATGAAAGCTTCCGACCTGAAATGTCGACTCCCCTGCTTCCCTGATGCTGCTTGACCTGATGTGCTTTTTCCAGCTCCACACGTTATCTGTCCATTACCTCCTCAAAGACTTCTAACAGACTTGTCAGGCATGACCTCCCCTCAACGAAGCTGTGCTGACTCAGCCTTATTTTACCATGCACTTTGAAGTACTCTGTAATGTCATCCTTAATAGTGGACTGTAAAATCTTACAACTGAGGTCCTGATAATCAGCTTATAGTTTCCAATCTTCTGCCTCCATCCCTTCTTAAACAGGGATATTATATTAGCCATTTTCCACAATAGACAAAATGCATAAAAAACAAACAAAAACAATAAAATGGCAAACTATACTGACAATTAGTTTGCCATAAATAAGAGAAAATTGTAATTACATGATGGCCCGAGATTCCTGGGATTGCAAGATGCAGTTATTACAGTTTTACTAGCGAGGGAGGGGCCACAAATGATTATAGATTAGATTCTGTTTAGCTGGATTCCAGCTGGATTCCCTTAAATTCCAGTTTGGGAACATGGGTGAATCTTCAGCCTATGTTATGTCAAGAGGCAAATAACAAGTGGGTTTCTTAGACTTCATTGGGAAATTCTTCTTGGTGTACATTGAAATGCCTCTTTAGAATTATAATTCTATGACTATTCTGAGTCCTTCTAGAAGTCCCAAACCTCCATTAGTTTAAGGTGATCTCCCTGAAGGAGATCATTTTCTCTAAATGAAAAGGATCCATACAAAAATGAAGTGACTTCACCTGACAAAGGGGCAATGCTCTGAAAGCTTGTGATTTCAAACAAACCTGTTGGACTACAACCTGGTGTCGTGTGACTTCTGACCTTCATATCAGACTGAGGGAAGTAGCAACAGAAACTGCTGGAGAAACTCAGCATCTATAACAGAGAAAAACAGAGTTAACGTTTTGAGTCTAGTGAGTCACTGCTGCCAGATCTGGTGAGTTTTTCGAGCATTTTCTGATTTTGTTTCAAATTTCCAGCATCTGCAGTTCTTCAAATTTACTCTAACTTCAAGAAGCTGAATCACTCCACACACCAGTGTTTAGCCAGAAAGAAGCAAAATGCAAGTCTATAAGAATGGCAGCTGGAAAGATATCAGCTGATGATTCTGAAAATCCCTCTACATCATACAATAAGTCAGCATTTCAGGTCTGAAGATGCTAAATGATTTGTGAATGTTCGAATGATGACTGCAGAAGAACAGCATAATGTGACAGACAATGATTCTTCATGAACCATCAGGAGCTTCATGGATTTGTGCAAAGTAACTCAAAATGGTGACCTGAAAATGAAGCTCTTGGAAGTAAGATTGATGTTCAATGGTGGAATGATCCTTATGCCAAGAGGACAAACTAGACTGAGAGTAATGGAAAGAATGAAGGTCTGGAGTTCCAGGTAGTAGATTAGATTACTTACAGTGTGGAAACAGGCCCTTCAGCCCAACAAGTCCACACCGCCCCGCCGAAGTGCAACCCACCCATACATTTACCCCTTACCTAACACTACGGGCAATTTTAGCATGGCCAATTCACCTGGCCTGCACATCTTTGGACTGTGGGAGAAAACCAGAGCACCCGGAGGAAACCCACACAGACACGGGGAGGACGTGCAAACTCCACACAGTTAGTTGCCTGAGGCGGGAATTGAATCGGGGTCTCTGGCGCTGTGAGGCAGCAGTGCTAACCACTGTGCCACCGTGCAATGTTAAGTAAAATCTACTCATCTAAAATTAAAGATTGGAGTAGGAAACCTCAATGTGCCAAGAGAGATTTACAGCATTTCGCAGGGAACGAAAACACTGTCAGCTCAGCAGATACAGTAAGACTGCAACAGTGCTTTTACACTTGGTCTTGAATATCTTTGGTGAATATCAACTCGAAGCAGATGACAGCGTGAGACCAATTCAGTGTCTGTCAAGGAAAGTTCCAGCTGCCCTAAAGTCCAGCCTGAAAGACCAGATAAAAAAATGTGGAAAACTCGCAGTCATCAAGGAAGTGACAACTCTTAAAGACTGGGTTAAGTGTTGGTAGCAGACAAAAAAAAACCTGGAAAAAGTATACATACATCCAAACGATCTCAATAAAACTTTGAAGAGATCTCACTATACCATGTGATATCCATGAAATAAGGTGTTGGTGGATAGAACACATAGTGGAGTGCCTAGACCACAGGTAAAGAGTGGTGCTGGAAAAGCACAGCAAGTCAGGCAGCATCCGAGGAACAGGGAAATCGATGTTACAGGGAAAAGCCCTTCATCAGGAAACCCTTTTGCCTGAAACGTCAATTTTCCTGCTCCTCGGATGCTGCTTGACCTGCCATGCTTTTCCAGCAACATTCTAATCTTGACTCTAATCTCCAGCATCTGCAGTACCCACTTCTGCCACAGGTAAAGAATACAGGCAGAAAGGGAATGGGTAACTGCCAGACCGAGTTAAAACATTAGGCAGGCATTGCAGGAGATAGTGGGGGGTAGTGGTTTCTCAGGGATATTTACAATAGTGAGATCCAAATCTGTGGAATTATGATTGACTAATGGGCATGTGTGTGGGGAGGAAAAAAAAAGATTTGGAGAGGAATAGTGATAGGAGATTCTATTGTAGGGGTTAACAGATAGATGTTCCTGTTGCTATAGTCATAACATCAGAATTGTAGGTTACCTCCTTGGGGTCAGGGTCAAGGGTGTCACTGAGTACAGCAGAGGTCTTGGCTAATGTCAGTATCAATGACATAGGTAAAGAGGGATGGGTCATAGAGTCATGGAGATGTACAGCATGGAAACAGACCCTTCGGTCCAACCCATCCATGCCGACCAGATATCCCAACCCAATCTAGTCCCACCTGCCAGCACCCGGCCTATATCCCTCCAAACCTTTCCTATTCATATACCCATCCAAATGCCTCTTAAATGTTGCAATTGTACCAGCCTCCACCACTTCCTCTGGCAGATCATTCCATAAGCTAAGAAATAAATTAAAAAGCAGGACCTTAAGAGGTAGTAATCAAAGGGTTACTCACAGTGTTAAATGCTTGTGTGATGAGGAATAGCAGAATAGACCAAATGAATCTGTGGCTGGAGAAATGTTGTAAGCAATTTTTCCTTAAAGGTGCACCAGCATTGACCTTCACATATATTTTTGTCTTTCTTTCCTCTAAAGTATTTTGAAAATGGACCATATACTAACTTTAATTAAGATTAGAGTGCCTGAGTAAGTGCAAGATTATTGTAGAAACAGAACAATGCTCACCCCACCATTGCGTGCACACCTCAACAGATGTGTGAGTAACTCGAGCAGGGAATGGGTAGGGACATCAGAACAGAGGTAGGATTTTAGTGGAGGAGAAAGATCCTGCCTCTTCTTAACAATTTCCCAAGATGCTGTCAATAAGATGGAATCCGAGCAGAACCCAAATCTGCCCTTATGTTCCTCTCTCTGCACTACCGTAATTGCTGATGAAGGGCTTTTGCCCAAAATGTCGATTTTCCTGCTCATCAGATGCTGCCTGACCTGCTGTGCTTTTCCAACATCACTCTAATCTAAAATATGGCAATTGCTCCAGGGCAGAACTCCATTCCAAATTTTAGTAGCTTGTCTTTTTTTATAAGTTTGGCTTGATCAACAACTATTTAAAATCACTAATTTTGAAAGAATACTGTAACAAAATTAGTTACATTTCCTGCATGTCGACAGTACAGAAAAACATGACTTCATAATGGAAAATACTTTTCAATGTTTACCTAGAAGTCCAACACAACCATACACCACACTTGATGTTTGTTCTGTTGGGATCACAGAGGGATTCAGCAATGATGAACAGGTGAAGTCGTGACTTTTGAGTATGGTCATATGGGAATCGGATTCATTTTCATCTAATTCAGTGTCATCCTCAGCTGTGAGGTTCTGTCTTTCTGAAGAGCATTTTTGTCTTGTATAGAGTGAATCTGGTTGATACCTGGCAAGTTTTAAAAAGAAAATTTAAACAGCTTAAGTTTATTGAAGAAAACAAGAAAAGTACATATCTAGATTCTACAAATAGAAGCCAGAGTGTAGATATTTTCAAATGAACCTCCAAAGAGATGTTATGACACACCTCTGGAACAGGTGGGACTTGAACCTGGATCTGGTGGCTCAGAGATAGGGACACTACCATTGTATCACAATATCCCCCAGAAATCAAATGGTGTGCTCTTTTCTTGTACTTTTCATTTAATTTCAATACCATCTTCAACCAGCTGAACAAAATCAATATTACAGATTTCTCCATGAATATCATCAAGGACACTTATCACCCAATAGGAGTACGAGTGGAAAGTAATCTGACTTTCACAATGTAAACCGAGTAATCAGTCATTTAAAATATAAATAGGATCACTGCTAGTTTTAATTCTTCCTTCTATGCTCTTTCAAAAAGCTTGTGATGGTTACAGTTCCAAAAGAATCAGACACTAACTTGACTGTCACTAACTTGATTGAGTTTTTTGAAGAAGTGACAAAAAGGATTGATAAAGGTAGAGTGGTGAAAGTTATCTATATGAACTTCAGTAATGTATTCAACAAGGTTCCTCATGGTAGTCTGAGTAACAACATTAGATCACATGGAATACGGGTCGTTTGGATACGAAAATTGACTTGAAGGTAGGAGACAGAGACAGATGGTGGAGGGTTGCTTTTCGGACTGGAGGCCTGTGACCAGCGGTGTACCACAAGGATCAGTGTTGGGTCTACTACCTTTTGACATTTATATAAATGATTTGGATGTGAATATAATAGATATAGTTAGTAAGTTTACAGATGATATGTAAATTGGTGGACAGCAAATGAATACAATGGGACCTTGATCAGATAGGCCAATAGGCTGAGAAGTGGTAGATGGAGTTTACTCTAGATAAATGTGAGGTGCTGCATCTTGGAAAGGCAAATTACAGCAGGACTTATACACTTAATGGTAAGGACCTGGAGAGTGTTGCTGAACAAAGAGAGCTTGGAGTGCATATTCATAATTCCTTGAAAGTGGAGTCGCAGGTAATCAGGGTTGTGGAGAAGGTGTTTGATATGCTTGCCTTTATTAATCAGTGCATTGAGTATAGGAGTTGGGAGGTCATGTTGCGGCTATGGGGCTAGATTAATTTAAGATATCTGGTCAGTGTGGTCAATGTACAATGCTGTACATTCCTATGACTCTATGATCCTCTGGCACCTTAAAGAAATTGCCCTTGTGGTTTTTTTTAAAATTATGTTAAGTTTATTTTCTATCTTGAGTCACATTTAAGTTAATATTGAAACAATTTAATTTAGGGGATGAAGCCGGAACAATGGAATGGCACTGTATGAATACGAGACGAGGTTGATGCAAGGTCAGGTGCCGTGACTTATAAAGTTCAGGTAGGTAATGCAGTCCTGAACAAACACGTGCATCATCTGAAAGCTGTCACCTCACAAACTGGCAGCAACAAAACATATCTGTCAAAAGGCCTGTCAAAAATCATAGGTTCTCCCCCTTCATGTAGTGTTAAGGAAGCCTCAGTTTGAGATGCAATCTCAATACCGTTACAGCTGGAAGAAGAGGAGGAAATTCTCCTGAGGTGCTCCAGATGCAAGAGATGGGCTATGGTCCAGTACACGCTACCTGTGTCAGAGCCTGAGCCAGAGGAATCAAAGCTAGGGCAAAAGTGTCACAGGAAAAGCTACAAGAGAAAGACCAGGCCTATATCCCCAGACCTTGTGGGAGAAGGAGGTAGTGATTGGAACCAGGTGGATCTTGTTGACTATGGGACCCTTGATTGGTGTTGTTAATCTAGACCAATCAGGAAAGCCCTCGCTGACCAATATAACCAGGAGAATCAGTGGGTCTTTGAGGGGGTCATTATGGCTGATTGTTTGTCTAGCCTTCTTCTGTGGCCTCCCTCCAATTCTATTTTGATTTAATCCCTACCCTTCCCTACCCTTCCCTACCCTTCCCTACCCTTCCCTACCCTTCCCTACCCTTCCCTACCCTTCCCTTCCCTTCCCTTCCCTTCCCTTCCCTTCACTTTTTATTTCACTTAGGCATTGCCCTTGATGAGAAGAGCACTGCTTGTCACTGACCACCTGTGTGTTTTTTTTCCTTCCTGGTGGTGGAATATAAATAAAGTTTTCTTCACTGTGTCTTACGCCTACATGCACATGACATGGGTGCTGGGGATAAATAAGCACTGCTTTTGTTTGTCAGTAGTGTGGAGAGTGAAAAAGGAAAACAAAATATATTAAAAAATAGAAGAAATATATAAACAGGAGATTTAGAATATTGTCAGTTCTGGTGACTGACTCCTAGCTGGCTGGCCACAACCAGTGTACTATGCACAAGTAAATAAGGGTTTACTTGGTAACAGGATACAGGCCTCTGTGCCGTTATTTCACCATCATTTTGTTTTGGTATAAGATTGAGTGAGAGGTTATATGGATAGCCAGAACATTGTGCGAGATGCTATAAGAGCAACAAACCTGTGAATGGATGTTGCTTCTGACTTACCTTTATGGTCAATTAGCTGAGCAAACAAGGAACATTTTCTTGCCAAAGGGGATCTTGCTCACAAAAAAATAAAAACAATTCCATAAACTAAAAATGAACTTGGCATGACTCATCGATACATATAAATCAGAATGTCTTGATCACAGTGGTGAAAAATAGGAAATATTCACAGAGGCATAAATACTTACCTGAGGAGGAGTACACATGCTGCTACCAGAGTATATGCCAAGAGTGTCCCAATAGACATCATATCCACTAAGGCTTTAAGATCAAAGAGGAATGCCATTACAGCTGCAAAAGAAATCAACAGGATGTGAAGCTGTAATGTTGAAACAAAAGAAGCCTGTAACTTATGAGGGAAAATACATACAAGTCTAAAATGACATGTTGCTAATATTAATGGATGATCAATTAGCATATTCAGGAAACATTCTTAACAACTGTTTTAATGCAGGTAGCAATCCTTTCATTTTACATGAGTTACCACCTCTAGTAAAAGTGCAGGCAGACAAATATTGTGCTAGTCTGTTAAGTGTTCTTCAGTAATTTTTAAGTATCAGTCATTTTAGCCTAACTTTCACAAGTGCTGTGTAATATTAGAAAGCTCTTCTTTAAAAAGTTAATAACATAAAAAATGCACAGAACTTTGTAATGATTTCGGTCTACAGTCTGTTTTTTTAAATATACAAATCACTAATTTTATGGACTATTGCATGCAAATAGTGAAGCTTCAATTAAAGCACACAATATGAGTTTTATCTATACTCCTTCCTGGTTAGTAGATTATATCCTGAACCCTAATCAAGTAATACTACAGTAAATTAAACATTTCACAGGTTAATTGACAAGACATTAAATGAACACATTTGAAAGTGTTAATATCAGTGCTACAATTGATAAATAAGATAGAATGAATGGTATTTGGAGGCAACCAATAATTAGCAAACATTAGGACACATTTAAACTTCAGGCGAAAAATCCCCAATCATGTTTAGATTTTCTCGTATGGCCTTTATTCATAGATAAATTGAAACAGTGACGGAGATTAAAATGTGGATCCCAGCCAGAAAGAATTCCAACAAAAAAAACTGGTATGTCTGAAAAATTCAAATATGGATTGGAAATTAAGCTGGTCTTAATTTAAAACACTTGAGAAACAAATATACCTTAACTTGGAAATCAGAAACTTCTAATTTATACAGTTATTGCAAGGTTATAACTATATTGTCAAATTACACTATATGACAACACTTAGCTACAACAACATTAAAGCAAATGCACCCACATCACTGTGCTCACAATAAACCAATCATAATTTTTCTAATTACTTCATTAAATTCTAGTCCACTAATTTATTTCACATAATTTTAATGAGCACTTCAGAAAAACATGAGAAATGAAATTAAACCAGACGTTTCAACTATTTTATCCTAATTCATTGAAATTTGCAAGCCATATAAGTCTTCCTGATCAAGGAACTCCATATGAAGACAATGTAACCTCTACACATAACACAACATACTTCCCCTTCCACATTAAATAGACCCTCCAATAAAATCATAAATGCTCTTTGAAAAAAGTGCAAATTAAAAACAAGAGGAGGACTACAATTAACAGTCATTAATTGGTTAAACTATACTGTGAGAAATGAAAATAAGGATAGATTCTGGTCAGGGTGTTCCATTTTTATACGAAACAAAAACCCGAAAGAACCGTGGATTCTGATTCTGAAAATCAGAAACAAAAAAACAGAAATTGCTGGAAAATCTCAGGCAGATCTGGCAGCATTTTTGGAGAAAAATCAGAATAACATTTTGGGTCCAGTGAACCTTCTTCAGAACTGCCAAGGAATCGCTGGCTTTGTCGTTGGTTGGATCTGGCACTGATAGCAGTGGAAGGGCATCATGGTGATAGCAATGAGGTGTAGAGAGTTGTGACTCTGATGTTGCTGAGTCTGGTGCAGATAGCAGCAAGGAGATGGTGGAGCAGAATCGACCCAGTGGCAAAAGATGGCGCCTGAAGAGTGCTGACTTCAACACTGGTCTGATGTAGATGGTGGTGAGGCAGCGAAGCCGAGATGTTAGCACATGCATCGCTGATGATAAGCTGGGTCATTGTTGATGGACTCTTTAAGCTATATCTTTCTACATCTTTTTCTCATTCTTAAACTATTCAAAATGGATCATTGTGACATGGAAGAGCTTTTCACTATTTTACCATTTTTCTCAGCTAAATTGCTCCTCTTAGGCTATCATTATTCAGAGCACATTCTAATTATAAATATAGAAAACTAGCGCTGAAGGAGGCCATTTGGCCCACTGCTATTGCAAAGTTGCTCTAAGAGGTTAACTTCAGAGTCTAATCCAATTTTCTAGCCATTAGCCTATATCTTTGTTAGTTTTAGCAATTCAAGTGAATATTCCAAGTATTTTTTAAAAATAGAATGAGGGTTTCTGTCTATGCCACCTTCTCATTAGTATGATTCAGACCTCCTTCATCCTTCAATTCTCAACTTCCCTCTGATTCTTCTAAAGTTACTTTAAATTGCAAACTATTGGCTTCTTTTAAGGGATGCTGTTGTTTTTTGCTAATCCACTCTATCTAAGCTTCTGTGCAACTCACTTATATCTCTCCTAAACTTCTTCAGGTTGCAAGCCCAACATCAGCATACCCAAAATTCTCTTATAGCTAAAATTCTTCAGTCCTGGTAATAACCCTCTGTAAATCTCCTTCACACAGTCTTGGAGTGATCATGTTCTTCTTGTAATATGGAAACCAGAATGTACACACTACTGTAGCTTGATAAAACTAATATTTTATGTATACCTAGCACAATCTCTCTGCTCTTATAGTTCCTATTTGCCTTCTTAACCTCTTTAATGACCAATCCTGCTACATTCAGTCATATAGCACGGAAATAGACCGTTCTATCCAACTCGTTCATGTTGACCAGGTTTCCCAAACTAAACTAGACCCATGTGCCTGCATTTACCCATATCCATCTAAATCTTTCCTATTTATGTACCTGTATAATTTTTTAAAAAAATATTGTAACTGTACCTGCCTCTACCACTTTCTCTGGCAGTTCATTCCAGATATGCACCACTCTGTGTGTGAAAAAAGTGCCTCTCAAGTCCCTTTTAAATCTTTCCCTTCCCACCTTAAACCTATGCCCTCTAGTTTTGAACTCTCCCACCATAGGGAAAAGACCTTTGATAATCACCTTATCCATACCTCTCATGATCTTATAAACCTCTATCAGGTCACCACTCAGCATCCTAAGCTCCAGTTTAAAAAGTTCCAGCCGATCCAGCCTCTCCTCATAACTCAAACCATCCAGTGCTGGTAACATCATTGGGAATGAAGGGCTTTTGCCCGAAAAATTGATTCTCCTGCTCCTCGGATGCTGCCTGACCTGCTGTACTTTTCCAGCACCACACTCTCGACTCTAAAAAGAAGAGCTTTGACGAACAACTAGTCAACTCAGGCAATGTGAGGGGGACTAATTTATTTTCTACAGTAACTTTGCTATAATCTTATCTGGAAGTCCAAAGATTGCCAACTCCCATTTTACTCCAAAGAACTATGAAGGTGAATTTTTCCAGGGCTGCTCAGTGTACAACTTTAAAAGGCTAAGTATGAACCCAATATACTTTTTGCACTGTTAATAGTTTAACTGGGTGTTCTGTCTCTCTAATCCACCGTTAGCTGATTGTGTTTTTGAATGTGTGAGGAAAGTTAGTGTGTTTTGTTACATTTATATTTCTGGAGGTTGTATAAATAAAACTGGTGTTTTATTTTTGTTTAAAGACTTACTCAAGAACTTGCTTTGTGTTTATTACTGAAAATATCAACACTCAAAAAGGTTTAAAAGGTTCCTTTACCACAAATCTCAATAGACAACAGGTGCAGGAGTAGGCCATTCTGCCCTTCGTGCCTGCACCACCATTCAATATGATCATGGCTATCATCCTTAATCAGTATCCTGTTCCTGCCTTATCTCCATAACCCTTGATTCCACTATCCTTGAGAGCTCTATCCAACTCTTTCTTAAATGAATCCAGAGACTGGGCCTCAACTGCCCTCTGGGGCAGAGCACTCCAAACAGCCACCACTCTCTGGGTGAAGAAGTTTCTCCTCATCTCTGTCCTAAATGGTCTACCCCATATTTTTAAGCTGTGTCCTCTGGTTTGGCACTCACCCATCAGCGGAAACATGTTTCCTGCCTCCAGAGTGTCCAATCCTTTAATAATCTTATATGTCTCAATCAGATCCCCTCTTAGTCTTCTAAACTCAAGGGTATTCAAACCCAGTTGCTCCAGTCTTTCAGTGTAAGGTAATCATGCCATTCCAGGAATTGACCTCATGAAACTACGCTGCACTCCCTCAATAGCCAGAATGTCTTTCCTCAAATTTGGAGACCAGAACTGCACACAGTACTCCAGGTGTGGTCTCACCAGGACCCTGTACAGCTGCAGAAGAACCTCTTTGCTTCTATACTCAATCCCTCTTGTTATGAAGGCCAGCATGCTATTAGCCTTCTTCACTACCTGCTGTACCTGCATGCTTGCCTTCATTGACTGGTGTTCAAGAACACCCAGATCTCTCTGTACTGTCCCTTTACCTAAATTGATCCCATTTAGGTAGTAATCTGCCTTCCTGTTCTTGCCACCAAAGTGGATAACCACACATTTATCCACATTAAACTGCATTTGCACCTAACTTGTCCAGGTCACTCTGTAATCTCCTAACATCCTCATCACATTTCACCCTGCCACCCAGCTTAGTATCATCAGCAAATTTGCTAATGTTATTGCTAATACCATCTTCTATATCATTAACATATATTGTAAAAAGCTGCGGTCCCAGCACTGATCCCTGTGGTACCCCACTGGTCACTGCCTGCCATTCCGAAATGGAGCCGTTTATCACTACTCTTTGTTTCCTATCAGCCAACCAACTTTCAATCCAATTTAGTACCTTTCCCCCAGTACCATGCACCCTAATTTTGCTCACTAACCTCCTATGTGGGACTTTATCAAAAGCTTTCAGAAAGTCTAAGTACAATACATTTACTGGATCTCCCGCGTCCATCTTCAAAGTTACATCCTCAAAAAATTCCAGAAGGTTAGTCAAGCATGATTTCCCCTTCATAAATCCATGCTGACTCTGTCCTATCCTGTTACTACTATCCAGATATGTCATAATTTCATCCTTTATAATAGACTCCAACATCTGAGGTCAGACTAACTGGTCTAAAATTTACTGTTTTTTCTTTCCCACCTTTCTTAAAAAGTGGTACAACATTAGCCACCCTCCAATCCGCAGGAACTGATCCCGAATCTATCGAACTCTGGAAAATAATCACCAACGCATCCACGATTTCTCGAGCCACCTCCTTCAGTACCTGGGATGTAGACCATCAGGCCCCGGGGACTTATCAACCTTCAGACCTAACAGTCTCTCCAACACCAATTCCTGGCAAATATAAATTCCCTTAAGTTCAGGTCCTTCAGTCACTGTTACCTCAGGGAGATTGCTTGTGTCTTCCCCAGTGAACACAGATCTGAAGTACCCATTTAATTCTTCTGCCATTTCTTTGTTCCCCGTAATATATTCCCCTGTTTCTGTCTTCAAGGGCCCAATTTTAGTCTTAACCATTTTTTTGCCTTTCACGTACTTAAAAAAACTTTTATTATCCTCCTTTATATTTTTGGCCAGTTTACCTTCATACCTCATTTTTTTCTCTGCGTATTTCCTTCTTAGTAATCCTCTGTTGTTCTTTAAAAGCTTCCCAGTCCTCCGTTTTCCCATTTATCTTTGCTATGTTATACTTTTTCTCTTTTAACTTTATATGTTTCTTAACTTCCCTCATCAGCCACGGCCACCCATCCTTCCTCCTACGATCTTTCTTCCTTTTTGGAATGAACTGATCCTGCAACTTCTGCATTATACACAGAAATATCCGCCATTGTTCCTCCACTGTCATCCCTGCTAAGGTATTGCACCTTTGAACTTTAGCCAGCTCTTCCCTCATAGCTCCATAGTTCCCTTTATTCAACAGAAATATTGTCACTTCCGATTGTACCCTCTCCCTCTCAAATTGCAGATTGAAGCTTATTGTATTATGGTCACTACTTCCCAATGGCTCCTTCACTTCGAGGTCCCTGACCAATTCTGGTTCATTGCACAACACCAGATCCAGAATTGCCTTCTGGTTGGCTCCAGCACCAGCTGTTCTAAGAATCCATCTCTGAGGCACTCTACAAAGTCTCTTTATTGAGGTCTAATACTATCCTGATTCTCCCAGTCTACCTGCATGTTGAAATCCCCCATAACAACTGTCGTAACATCTTTGCGACAGGCCAATTTCAGCTCCTGATTTAACTTACATCCAACATTCAGACTACTGTGTGGTGGCCTGTAGATGACTCCCAAGAGGGTCTTTTTACCCTTAGTATTTCTCAGCTCTATCCACACTGACTCTACATCCCCTGATTCTGGGTCCCCCCACGCAAGGGACTGAATATCATCCCTTACCAACATGCCCACCCCACCCCCTCTGCCCGTCAATCTGTTCTTACGATAGCACGTGTGGCCTTGAATATTCATTTCTCAGGCCCTGTCCACTTGAAGCCACGTCTCAGTTATCCCCACAGTATTGTATCTGCCAATTTCGCAAAGAGCCTCAAGCTCATCCATCTTATTTCTAAGGCTTCGTGCATTCATGTATAGTATTTTTAATTTGTTACTGCCCTCACCCTTCCCAACAACTCCTATTTCACTCAACCTTACAGCATGATCTCTTTCTGAGTTTTCTGCTTCATTGATACAGTTGTCTTTCTTGACTTCCCTTGTTCTAACTTTCCCTCCAATTTCCTTCTTAATCATCCAGTTTGTCCTCTCCCGCCCCCACTACTTAGTTTAAACGTAGCTGTGTTGCAGTAGCAAACCTGCCTGCCAGAATGCTGGTCCCTAACCTATTAAGGTGCAAACCGTCTCTCTTGTAGAATTTATGCTTACCACAAAACATACCCCAGTGATCCAAGAATTTAAATTCTTGCTTCCTGCACCAGTTCCCCAGCCACACGTTCAAGTCCATTATCTCCCTGTTTCTGGCCTCACCAGCCCGAGGAACTGGAAGCAAACCGGAGATAACCACCTTGGACGTCCTGCTTTTCAGCCTTCTTCCTAGTTCTCCAAAGTCCCGCTGTAGTATGTTCCTCCTCTTCTTCCCGACATCATTTGTGCCGACATGTATCTCCACCTCTGGCTCTTCACCTTCATCCTTGAGGATTTCCTGCACTCTGTCTGTGATGTCTTTACCCTGGCACCAGGAAGGTAACACACCATCCTAAAGTCCCGTCTGCTGCCACAAAAACCCCGGTCAGTTCCTCTCACTATGGAGTCCCCTATTACCATGGCTCTGAGTGATGTCCGACTCTTCCGCTCTGTCTCCACGCCAACTTTTGTTTGACAGACATGGCCGCCTCGCGGGCTGGCAATGTCATCTGTCTCTACTGTTTCCAAAAGATTCAACTTGTTCCTGACAGATACTTCCCCCGGGGTGTCTTGCACCTGTCTCCTCTCTGCCTTCCTCATCGTCTGCTCTCTTCTGGTACGATTGGTGTAATAACCTCGCTGAAGGTCTTGCCCAGAAAGATCTCATTCTCTCAGATGAGCCTAAG
Organism: Chiloscyllium punctatum; assembly: GCF_047496795.1. Lineage (NCBI taxonomy): Eukaryota > Metazoa > Chordata > Chondrichthyes > Orectolobiformes > Hemiscylliidae > Chiloscyllium > Chiloscyllium punctatum. The sequence goes on along the minus strand of NC_092739.1, from coordinate 86,355,574 downwards.
GTCCTCGAGTTCTTTCATCAGTGCTGCAATATGCTCTGTCAGTAGCTGAACGTGCACACACCAGAGTCATTGACCTTCCACATCAAGCACGTAGCACACTGAACCAGCTTGGCAGTCTTGTCTTCACCCTCTTCAACTGTGGCGTAATCACTTCACTCAACCTCCTTGTCAAAGACTCCTGAGCTAAAGCCTCATCACATTGTAGAAACAAGATGCAAGGAAAAAGGGAAAAATTATTCCACTATTATCTCCACCATCCATAACAAATTGCACTCAAAAATATCTGTTTCTCTAAACTTTCAATATCTTCTCATTTATTGTTTATTCCCTTATGGTTTGTCCCCCCCAAATGTATTGCCTCACACCACTCAAAATTAAATTTCATTTTCCATTTTCCTGTCCAAATTACCCCAGTCCACTGTTGCCTTCTTGCAGCCAACAAGCTTTCTTTCTTACTATTAAGCATTCAAACAATTTTAGTATTAGTCACAATATTTTTCCATCATACCCCCTAAATTTAAGTCCAAAATCATTGTTATTATATATATAAAAGCAAGGAAGCTAGTACTGATCCTGTAGAGTTCCACTGAAAACAAGCATCCAGTCATCGAAATATCTACTGACCATTACCCTTTGCTCCCTGAGCCAATTTTGGATCCAATTACAACCTTCGATCCTATAGACTGTTACTTTTCTGAAGCGTCAGCCATATGGAATCTTGTCAAAAATCCATGTGGGCTGCATCAGAAGTGCCACCCTCACCAATTCTCTTTTGGTAACTTCTGAAAGACTTCGGCATCACTTACTTGCTTTTACATCAATTACAATTTCCTTGGGATGAAAACTGATTCAGGCCTGTAAATTTTAGCTTATCCAAAGCTCTGCTACCTGTTTCATATCAAATTCCACTCACCTACTACTTTGCTGCTTATTGGCTGACATCAGCTCCGATCCTCAAGCTTCAATTTAAAATTCCTCAGCTCATGTTTAAATAGTTATCATTCTTTCCCCCATCTCCAATTTCTTTCAGGCCCAAAACTTGCCAAGAGATCAGTGTCCCTGCAACTCTGGCTCCTTCTGCATTCCCCATTCACTTTGTCCCATCACTGATTGTGCCATCAGCTATCTGGCCCCTATGTTCTGAAACTCCCTCTAAACATCTTGGCCTCTACAGCTAACTCTAACCCTATCTGCATACCACTTTTATCCTATAGGGTCCTGCTTAAAATCTAACTCTGTAACCTAACTTTGTAACTCACCTTTCTGAATATCTCTTTTCAAGGTCAATTTACATTTTCACCTTGTGGAATAATTTACTATTTTGACGATGCTGCACAAATGGAAGTTGTTATCATGGTGAGCAATGCTCCCAGCAAGGATTACAAGATCAGAAGAATCGTCATTGAACTCAAAACATTAACTCTGTTTCTCTCTCCACAGCTGATGCCAGACCTGCTGAGTTTCTCCAACACTTCTGTTTTTATTTCAGATCTCCAGCATCTACAGTGTTTTGTTTTTATTGTAAAACCCCCATAAATCCTCTATATTTGCAAAATATCAAATTGCAAATTTGTCTATCTACGCAAAAAGTCACAACAAAAAAATCAACATCTGCAGGCAAAAATCCCATATCCATGATATTTTTGACTATTTTAACCTATTAACAAATTCTGCAGTTGTGAATTTAATCATTTGGGGGCTTCTCAGGAGTGGAAGCCTCACAGATACGGAGAAATGACAACATTATTAAAGTCATTAATCTGGCTCAGTTGCATATCACAAGATATAGCATTAGAAGTTAAATATTATCAAAAGTAACCATGTGCCTTCAAATCCCTGGAATTAATGTCTCATAGAATTATTAACATTTGTCAGATTCTAAAGAGATTAGAAGAAAAGGAATTGCAATACACTTTCATATCAACATCAGTTCACTCCAGAATAGACACAATGGGGTCAGTGTAAAAACATGACTTGACACTGGTTTTGTGGGGGCTGGGAGGTGGATTTGATTTGAATACACTGGTGGATTATACAAGGCCATATTTTCATCTCAACATCACTGTTTAATATCCATGTGAACAACTGCCACTGAAATCTAGGTGTGCCAGGTTACTTTTGTAAGCATTTTATGAAAATAAAAAATACATCCCTTTCAGAGATACGTCCATTTCATGAAATTAAGCACTCTCAAGGAGTCTTTTAAGCAGATGCCAAGGTTTTTTTTTAATCCGCTTACAAAATGTAGAAGGAGATTACAATGTCTGCGACTATAAATTTCTTCTACAGGATTTTAATTGTCGCTCTTTGGAACCTGGCATACCCATTTGCAATACAATCCTAACCACCTGATTCACGAAGGCACCAGCACTCAGCATGCTTCAGGGAACAGTACATCAAGCCCAGGCATGCTTATCGACAGATGAGGTCCCATCAGGGGAAGGGACAAGTTGCATCAGCTTACCAGCGATGACCCCTGATGCCAGTGTTGCAACAACTGGTGTCTGCCTCTTACTCACTTTTGCCAGAAAATTGAACAGTAAACCATCTCGTGCCATTGCAAACAGAACTCTGGGTAAAGGGAACATAGACCCCAACAAGCTAAAAAGAAAAAGGTCAAAGTTCAAATAAAAACATATTCAGTGCAATGTACTTGTAATGGATACATTAAGCAAATGTAGAACTGTCAAAGTCAACGGTCATGTCACTTTTATATCTTTCATGAGTTTTTTTTGCGCATGATAGTACATAACATTAATACAGAGAATAAAACTTTCTCTATCTGATCCTGATTAACAATTTTGCTTAACCTATAATTTAGAAGACTAAGTTCCAATGCAAAATACAAATGATTTCTCTTCCCACATTAGTTATCTTCAAGGGTTTACACACAAATGACAATTTTTGGTCGTATTTGTAATGTTGAACTTTAGGTTGCTGTAGTGGGCTGAGATGAGCAACTGAAATACCTGTCTGTTTGTTTGCTAATGTTGGCAACCTCTTCAGAGGTCTGTGGGGCTAATATCAGTCAACTTTGATGGTATGATACCAAGGAATAAGGGAACATTTTAATCAAGGTTGATATTGTTAGTCACCACTTGCTGATACCTTAAGTGGGTATAATTCAACCAATATTGCTGTATGATTTCCAATGATGCATCTGGTAGGACATGAAAAACTTCAATCATATCCTTAACCTTCGTCAGAACTTGATCACAAAGGCATATGGCATTCGCAGTAGCTTTCTCAGGAATTGAATTAATATGCTTGATTGGAGGTACAACAGCTCTTGCTGCCTTTACATTGTCACTTAATACATAAAATGAGGAGATGCCATCATGCAATATTGAGAAAGGTTCAGCAAAGGCCACAATGTTAAGATATTCTTTATAATAATGCCATGTGTGAAAAATCTTGAGGACATACTTGGGAGGCCTTTTCATAATTCTCAAATGGACCTTTGGTGAATTCTCTCAGTAATGTCACAGGAACAACAGCAGATAAAATTTAAGCAAGGCTGAATAAGCTTCTTTGGAGTTGCACTGAAACATTAAATATGAGAGTTCACATTTCAAAAGATGGGGAATTTGGTGATTTTTGCACATTTGTAACTGGATATTAGAAGCAGTCAAATTCTTTTGGTCCTAATTTTTAAACAAAATTGCAATCCCAGTTGGATTGAGAATACTTATAACAAATGAAGAGGAATTTAAGAATGCAGTTTTCCCAAACATCAAACTTAAATAACAAAAATGTTGATGGGTTAGGTGGATGGACCTTTTAGCTTCAAAAATAGGTAGATAAAATTAATGAACAGTTGCTGATAGAAATTCCAGAGGAAGAAGCATCATACAAATCAATTGATACTGCACTCGAAGGCTGGTGATGCTACAAAATACTCTGATGAGTTTCTTAAATATCTGATAATATCAGGCAAACCTCATGAAAATTTATTGTTTAAAGTGTGTGCTCCAATTACAGTATCCTGTTAAGAAACCTTGAAGTCCCTATATTATGCAAGATTAGTAAGTAAGAAAATACTACCTCATGCTTTGAAGCTATACTCAAAACATGAAAATACAATAATGAAAATATCTTTATTTTGACAATTCCAATCACCCCAACCTACTCTTTTCAGTTTAGGAATTACAATTTATCATCAAAGAAGATGTTGCAATTTCAATCAAAATAGCACAAAGTCAAAGCCTCACAGTGGCATGGCATCATCGGAAATTCCCACAGTTTTCATATGGTCAGTTCTATGAGGGAGATTCAAGAGTAAGATCAATAAGAAAACTTTATATTGGTTCGAGAAGAAAGACATTTAACACTGAAAATGGAGACAATGACACTGAAAATGTATAGTGATAATGTAGATATTGGCTTTGACTCAGTATAACAAACATTGAGGAAATAGATTTTGATCTTGATGATTTTGAGAGTGACTCTGAAGATGTGGAGAATGATTATCAAACATCAAACTAGATTTGGCAATGAAACTAAACCTGTTACAAAAATTAATTTTTAAACAAATAATCTTGAGTATTTTATGTTTGTATCAGTTTAGGTATTTGTGTTCATATTTGTGGGGGTAAAATTGTCAAATAAAATAATTGTGTGAAATAAGTTAATTAAATGAATTGTTGATTATATCTGTCAGATGAAAGCACTATTTCAAATTATTTCATAGAAACATTTTGTGGCCTGATTTTTGGGTTTAGTCCATATCCATTTAGTCCATATGCCTGTATGGTAAACATCTCAAATAATTACTTCATTAAAAAACATTTTCTTAATCTTGATTTTTAACTTTTGTTTCTCAGACTTAGGTCAGAAAGCCCAGCTTCTTAACTTATATATTTGGAAGCTACTGAATAGTGTGCATCCAAATTTTTTTTGTTTTCTTGGCTGTCAGGTTACCTTGTATGCAGCATAGATAAGCAAAACTGTTTTTTTACAGCCAGTTCAGTCAATTTTAATCCCATCTTGGTCATAGATAGATACATACAGCACACACCACACCCTTTGGTCCAACTCGTCCATGCCGACTAAATTTCCCAAACTAGTCTCACTTGCGAGCGTTTGGTTCTTATCCCTGTAAATTTTTCCTGTTCATATACCTATCTAAATGTGTTTAGAATGTCGTAATTGAACCATCTTCCATGTAAAAATGGTGGCCCTCAGGTCCGTAAATTTTTCTCCTCTCACCTTAAAAATATTCCTGCTAGTTTTGAACTCCGTCACCATGGGGAAAAGACCTTGCTATTCACCTTACCTTTGCCCCTCCTGATTTTATAAATCTCTATAAGGTCAGCCCTCAACCTCCTACACTCCAGTGAAAAATATCCAAACCTATGTAGCCTCTCCTTATAACTCAAATCCTCCAGTCCTGACAATATCATGGCAAATCGTTTCTGAACATTTTTCCTTTAGCAGGGTGACCAGAAGGTACATTGTACCCCATAGTACTCCAAAATAAAAACACCATCAACCTGGATTGAATATAAACCCTGGTCTGAGGTGACAAATCTCCACTTGCCTCACCCAGGTTCTTAAAGGTAAAACATACAGAATAAATACCTCCTTTCAAACCAGATTAGATCATTATAATAGATAGTTTATTTCACTGTGCACTAGTCATGAACATCAGAGCAACTGGAACAAAAGACTGGATCTAATCTCACAGTTATCAAATTGCATTCTCTGCTGGATGATTTTAAAGCAGTGATTGGTTTGGAAACCAGTAGAGAGATGCTAATATCACCGTTGAGTTAAAGGACCATTGTAAAGCCTGTTTCACTGGTTCCTGATCTGCTAGTGGCCTCTCCATTGTGCTTTCAATCTGTTTAATTTGAATCGTGGCCAATGTTTTATATTGAGGATGTTTCATCAAAAGTGGAAAAAGGGGGAAGGGTAGGGTCAAACAAAAGGAAGACTGGAGATGATGTAGCAAGTAAGAACATTAGGTGACAAAAGTGCAATGCAAAAAGGGATGAAAGTGATACAAAAGAAGAAGCATAATGGATCCATAAGATGTCCATGCAATAGCAAGTGCTGCTGTAGAAACAAAATGATAATAGCTATGATTGGAAATTGCTGAACCCAGCACTGAGTCCAGAAGGCTCAAAAAATGAGATCCTTTTCCTTGAACTTCTACTGAGTTTAATTAAAATAATGTGGGAGCCCATGAACAGAGAGAGATCAGAGTGCCAGTGGCAAAGAAAATGACAATGAGGGTCTTAATTTAACTCAGCAAAGAATTAACACACTGACCATGTGACAATTTTGTTCTACATTTGCTTATTTCAGATAAAATCCATCTTTACTTTCCTTCTTCCATCCATCCATCCATAAAATCTCACCTGCAACCACACCTGATGTCATTGTAGCAATAGCTGGCGTCTTCGTCTTAGAATTGATGTGGGCTAAAACTTTGAAAAGCAACCCATCTTCAGCCATAGCATAGATTACACGGGGCATGGGGAAAATGGAACCAAGCAGACTGAATGAAGAGCAAAGACATGCAGAACGTCGCAAGTCAGAGTCACAGATAGTACGCAGTATGTTAATGAAAAATTAACATTCACTTTAGGACTCTACATAAACTCTCAAATTCTCCTTTAACAGTGAGGAGTGATTTATGTAATCCATGAAATTCTTATCTCCCTAAATTAAATTACAATTATTTACTAATTAGTGCAGAAGAGTATTATAACATCAAAATATGGCATGTTGAATTCCACAATGATCCTTTTTTTTTGTATTCATTCACAGGATGTAGACATTGCTGGGTAAGGCAAGGCCATCATTTATTACCCATCCTTAATCACATGCAGGCTACAATGGCAGTTTCCTCCCCAAAAGGACATTCATGAACCAGATGTGGTTTTCCGCCAGTAATGGTCACCATTAGACACTTAATTCCAGATTTTGATTTAATTTAAAATTCCATCATTTGCTACGGTTGGATTCAAACCCAGGTCCCCAGTACATTACCTGGGTCTCTGGATTAACAGTCCAGTGACAATACCACTGGGTCATGCTTCCCTTGTGGGTAACATGTTCCCTCATCCATTTCTCAGACATTCCAAACAACAGATTCCAATTTCATTGCCAGCCTATATCAGGTTAAGTGATCTCAAGTGCTATTCTAAAAATAGCCTTAATATGCTTGTCTATGCTATGGGGAAGGGGTGGTACATAAATCAATTGATATCAGGGCACAACATAATTCTGTTAGGATGTGATGATGCCTTTGCAGGATAAATTAAGATGCAGCACTTGTGTCTAGACTTGTACATAATAATTGCTTAGGCAAAATGTTGGTGGCTTCCAGTCTGTTTGGGCTCATATTTTGGAAAGGTCTCAAGTTTCATGGGATGACAGCAAAAGCCAAGGAATTAAACCAACATTACCGAATTAATTTCTTCCAGTGTAGTTTCAGGTGAATGTCACGAGAAACAGTTACAGCTACTATTACCATTTCTTCAGCTATTCCAACAAAGTTGTGTTTGGAAATCAAGAGACACCCGCCTAACAGTACTACTCCTCTCAGTTTATGATAGTAATCTGTTGGGTGGATCAGAAATGCAATATTGTTTAGAGTACACTAATCTGGGAAATAAACATTCTCCTAGGACATTTTTTTAACCTTTAGTGAATAAAAGATTAAAGAAACAAAAATGAAATTTTTATCATGATGTGTCTTCATCAATGCTAGCTGTATGGATTCCAGGGAAACTCCGTCCATGTTAATGCAATTCAGAACTATGACTTTTCCATGACTTTATTTAACATTAAATTTCTAAGTTAACTTTGTTTACTTGAGTATGTTTGACAAACTTTAGGTGGCCAAACATGATTAATATTTGCTCAAACAGGCAACCGTTATGTAGAGTCCTACAGTGGAATCACAATTATTATTCACTTGATTTGATTTGATTCAGCTGTAGAGGTAGAGAAATGTAGTACACAGCATGCAAAGAAATTTTGGAAATTGCGTTGAATGATTTCACAAACAAACATTTTATCTGCAAGGTTTCCACAAAATGTCAAAACAAAATGCAACTGGTATCATATAAAATTAATAGTACAGTGGTAGATTTTATCTTTCACTGATAGACTGTCAACTCAGCCTTGGTGGAAAGCTACCAATTACACCTACCACTTCATTTACTTTGCCACTGAAGTCAATGGATTAGAAAACCAGGCAGGGGGCATATAATGGAAGTTCAAACCACAACCCCTAATTTATGGCAGCAAAAATTTAAAGCATGCCCAGAATATTTTGAACACCACTACTAAATAGCCATACCCCAGGATAACAATTGAAAACTTAAGGCTCCCTCAAAGCCATTGCCTTAACATGATGAATGCCCCCTAGAAGTTCTCCTGCACATTCACTATTCCCAAACCTCTGGGTGTTAAAGGAGATCCTCTGACATATCAGACTGCAGTAATCTGGTGGGGAAGGCTTGTGCCACACAGAAAGTGTCACTGATCCTGTTAACCTGCTTCATGTTGTGACTGAACAGTGATCTACCAGATAATCCCCATACTCCAGGCTTCAAAACGCATAATGAGGAGTGTGTTTAAGAGTTGAGAAAATTACTCCACCAAGGCTGGATCATGTCATTTCAACAGCTGACTATAAACCCTCAGACCTCTGTTTCAACACTGTGAAAAGAAAGGTGAATACTGGTGGCAGCCTTACTTCTTACAAGAAATATATTTCTGTTGTATGATCAACTCTCCATGAAGCATTCCCTAAAGTGGCTCATATGTGTCTCAGCAGCCCTATCTGGCATGGTGTTCAACTGGAATCTGGTCCGCTTTTAATTTACCAATTTACTTGGCATTCTCACAGAAAGGGGAAGTTGAGTAGAACCAGAAACTTTGGACAGTTGCGAAGTTATTCTAATAACTTCAGGACTATAACCTGAAATGAAAGTGCAGTAGTTAGTGACTACATGAAATGTGTATTGCAGCAGTGGATGCAGAAAGGAATAGAATGAAAGATCTGATTGGGACAAAGAGGTGGCCTTGCAAATATGGTCATGGGATCATAGAGATTTTGGAGTAGAAAATGGGTAGGTTTAGTGAAGGTAGGAGGTTTGTTAGATCAAATTTATCTAAATATAATGCTAAGGCAATAAAGAAGGCCAGCTATCATGGTGGCAGAGGCCATAGAAGGTTGGAACAAGATAAAATGCTCTAATAGAACTACAATTAAATTAAAACTTTAAAGATATTCTCTTTCTTCATTAAATAATCATCCCAACTAATGGTGATCAACTATGAAACAACTCAATATTATGTAAAAACATGTCCTACATTAAGATCATTCAGTTGGAAGAGGGCATCAGAACAAAAATTCTGCATCTAATGTGTGCTTTTTAGGATAGTACAAGATACTTTTTTCCCAATTCCTCTGTTCAGAAATAAAACTGATTATTTTTCCATACCTTGTTGATAATGCACAGAGAGATCCCACTGCCACCAGGTATTTTGCAGGACCCCAGCCAACATATTCAAAGGCAACAGGAAGTGGACTTCTTGCATCCAGTAGGTAATAAGGCATCATGAGGGTCAGAGCTGCTGAAACTCCAAAGTATGCCAAGAAGCAAACCAAAAGTGAAGTTACAATTCCTATGGGAATAGCTTTTTGAGGATTTTTCACCTCTTCACCTGGAATGGCAAAGAATATCAATGGCTCAAATGCAAACAATTAGTTTGGTAAGTTGAGTTTTGTTAGGTAAGTTGGCGATAGTAAAAGGAGACCCAGGAAATTCCTCAGAATTGTTCCTGCTCTACTTTTTCTGAAAGGTTAATTTCTGGTCTCAATCAGACAAATCATTGAGATTACAAATTATGGTTTAGGGCTGGATTTTCAAGGTTAAGGTATAGTTATAGTTTAACCAGCTTACTCCTGGTTACTGATGTGACTGTTTAAAAGGCCCTAATATAACAGGCCCAAGTATTATGATATTTGGAACATAAATTAATAGTCAATATAATTAGATTAGATTACAGTTGGAAACAGACCCTTCAGCCCAACAAGTCCACACCGACCCTCCGAAGAGTAACCCACCCAGACTCATTTCCCTCTGACTAATGCACCTAACACTATGGGCAATTTAGCATGGCCAATTCACCTGACCTGCACATCTTTTGGACTGTGGGAGGAAACAGGAGCAAACCCATACAGACACGGGGAGAATGCACAAACTCCACACAGACAGTCGCCCAAGGCTGGAATCAAACCTGGGACCCTGGTGTTGTGAGGCAGCAGTGCTAACTACTGAGCCACTGTGCCAGCCTGAATTCAATTCATGTTGGGATGTATTTATTTTACATAACTATATTCAAAATGAATAAAGTAGACATAAATTATTAAATGGGGCACTTGTTGGTGTAGAAGTAACACAGAAGAAAGTTCTGAGGGCATACATTTGCACTGTAACAAAAAACAGAATTACATGCAGATCTTAAATTGTAAGACAGATTGTAGTGATACACTCCAGAATTTAAACCACTCCAACATTAAAATTACTTGAATTTTCATCATAATTTAAAGAATCAAAATTAAAATATATTTTCATGTTCTTTGGTATACTATTAGCTTTAATAGTCAAAAATTTAAAACTGCAAGTTTCTGAAAAACATACTTATCCTGTCTCAACTAGTACTTAATGGATGCTGACTTAAAACAAAATCACCATAAATTTAAATGTGGGTGTCAAATCTCTCAGTGGGTGAGTATGTTCAGTGACAGTGACCATAACTGTTTCACCTATACCATAGCCATGGAGACGGATGGGAACGTATTTAATTGGGGGAGGGGAAATTATACTGCTCTTAGACAAGAGCTGTGGAGTATAAATTGGGATCAACTGTTCTATGGGAAATGCATAACAGAAATGTGAAGGCTGTTTAAGGACCACTTGTTGTGAGTGTTGGATAACTTTGTCCCACTGAGACAGGCAAGAGATGATAAGGTGAAGGAGCCTTGGATGACAAGAGCAGAGGAGCTTCTTGTCAAAAGGAAGAAGGAAGCTTACTTAAGGTTGATGAAGCAAAGATCTGACACAACTTTATAGGATTACAGGGTAGCTAGGAAAGAACTCAAAGATTGACTGAGGAAAGCTAGAAGGGAGCACAAAAAAGCTTTGGTGGGAAGGATTAGGGAAAACCCAACGGTGTTCTACACATACGTGAAGAATAAGAGAATGATCAGAGATAGGGTAGGGCTGATCAGGGATAGTGGAGGGAACTTGTGCCTGGAGTCTGAAGAGGTAGGGGAGGCAGTGAATGAATCTTTTGCTTCACTATTCACTAGCGAGAGGGACCTTGTTAACAGAAAGAACACCCTGGACCAGGTTAGTAGGCTTGAACAGATTGATATTAAGGAAGTGGATATGCTGGAACTTCTGGGAAGCACCAAGGTAGTTAAGTCCCCAGGCCAGATCAGGTCAATCCAAGGTTACTACAGGAAGTGAGGAAAGAGATTGCTGCACCTCTGGCGATAATCTTTGCATCCTCACTCTCCATGGGAGTAGTACCGGCTGATTAGAGGGAGGCAAATATTGTTCCTCTGTTCAAGAAAGGGAATAAGGAAATTCTTGGGAATTACAGACCTTACATCTTACATCTGTGGTAAGCAAGGTACTGGAAAGGATTCTGAGAGCTAGGATTTATGACTATTTGGAAAAACATAGTTTGATTAAAGCTAGTCAGCATGACTTTGTGAGGGGCAGATCATGCCTCACAAGCCTTGTTTAGTTCTTTGAGGATGTGACGAGACAAGATGATGAAGGTTGAGCATTGGATGTGACGTACATGGATCTCAGAAAGGCATTTGATAAGGTTCCCACGGTAGGCTCATTCGGAACGGTATGAGGTATGGGATACAGGGACACTTTGCTGTCTGGATACAAAATTGACTGGCCAAAAGAAGACAGCGAGTGGTAGTGAATGGAAAGTATTCCACCTGGAGATTGGTGACCAGTGGTGTCCTGCAAGGATCTGTTCTTGGGCCTCTGCTCTTAGTTTTTATAAATGACTTCGATGAAGAAGTGGAAGGGTGTGTTAGTATGTTTGCCAATGATACAAAGGTCGGTGGTGTTGTAGATAGTGTTGAGGGCTATAGTAGGCTACAACAAGACACTGACAGGATGCAGAGCTGGGCTGAGAAGCGGCAGATGGAGTTCAACCTGGATAAATGCAAAGTGATTCATTTTGGAAGGTCAAATTTGAATGCTGAATACAGGGTTAAACACAGGATTCTTCGCAGTGTGGAAGAACAGCAGGATCTTGGGTTCCACGTATGTAGATCCCTCAAAGTTGCCACCCAAGTTGTTAAGAAGGCAAATGGTGTTTTGGTTTTCATTAACGGGGGATTGAGTTTAAGAGTCACGAGGTTTTGCTGCACCTCTACAAAACTCTGGCTAGACCACACTTGGAATACTGTGTCCAGTTCTGGTCGCCTCATTATAGAAAGGATGGAGATGCTTTAGAGAGGGTGCAGAAGAGATTTACCAGGATGCTGCCTGGATTGGAGGGCTTGTTTTACGAAGAGGGGCTGAGTGAGCTAGGGCTTTTCACACAACAGAGAAGGAAGAATTGAGGTGACCTGATAGAGGTACACAAGGTAATGAGGTATTGAGCAGTGCTCCGATAGCTAGTGCTTCCAAATAAACCTGTTGGACTATAACCTGGTGTTGTGTGATTTTTAACTTTGTACACCCCAGTCCAACACTGGCATCTCCAAATCATGGTAATGAGAGGCATAGATAGAGTAGATAGCCAGAGACTTTTCACCAGGGCAGAAATAGCTGTCGGGAGGGGTGATAATTTTAAGGTGATTGGAGGAAGGCAAAGGGGAGATGTCAGAGATAGGTTCTTTATGCAGAGAGTGGTGGATGCATGGAGTGCACTGCCAGCGGTAACGGTAGAGTCAGAGACATTAGGAACATTTAAGAGACTGCTGGACTAGCACATGGGCAACAGTAAATTGAGGGATGTGTAGGTTAGGTTGATCTTAGCTTAAGATAAATGCTCGGCACAACATCATGGGCTGAAGGGCCTGTACTGTGCTGTACTGTTCTATGTTCCAAAGCATTTAATTCTGTAACACCAAATACATTCATCTTAATAAACACAAAAATTAACAAATTATGCTGGTCTGGAAATTTAACTGCACACAGAAGGTCAATTCAATGGGACTGAATGTGAAATTGTGATTACGTATAGCCCTGAATTGTACAGGATATTTGGGGATCATTTTGAGGGGAAATTGAACACCCCTAGTAGCAAGCCATGCTCAAAGGGAGCATAGATTAGAGAAGCATGGATATAATGTTACAGTCTGATGCATCCTCATTTTGGGTAAGTTTCTACACTAGAGTGCACGTGCACAAGAGCACTACAAATGATAGGTTTTCCTGTCTGACCTATCAACTAAATAATGCAGTGATTAATATAAACATAATCCTTACCTGTAGTAGCAATACAGTCAAATCCAACAAATGCATAAAAGCAGGTAGCAGCACCAGCTAATGTTCCAGCTATTCCATATGGTGTGAAACCACCTATACCATAATTACTGGTGATATTCTCTGAAGATGACAGATTGCTATATGACAAAGTGAAGAGGCAAAAATGGTACATTATACTTACAGAACACATTCAACTTTCAGCTACTCATAAAACAACAATTTTAAAAGAAAATTCCAAGATATTATAGTTAGCAAACTTCATGGATATAATGAACATTTTTATTCGTTTTAGGATACAGCAGGATTAGTGAGACTGCTTCTGAAGTACCACCACACTGAAACAGCTACTAATGAATTTAAAGGACCCCGTACCCAAAGCCAGTAGAATGAATTTTATATACAAAATACCCTGCAAGGACTGCAACAAACATTACATTGGACAAATGGGCAGGAAGCTAGCCACCAGGATACATGAGCATCAACTAGCCACCAAAAGATATGACCAACTATCACTAGTATCCATACACACAGACGAAGAGGGACACCAGTTTAATGGGGACAATACATCCATCTTGGGACAGGCTAAACAAAGACATGTGCAGGATTCCTTGAGGCTTGGCATTCAAACCAGAACTCCATTAACAAACATATAGATTTAGACCACATTTACCAACCTCTCAGAAACAGAACCGAAATGATATCACCTACCACAACAAACCAAGACACGTAAATAGCATGTAGGACAGAGCACCAATGCTTCACCAGAGACTCACTGATGATGTCACCTAGCACCTGAGAACAAGCCCACCAGCTAGGCGAGCAAACTTATAATCTGAAGTGCTGTGGAGAAAGTGAGGACTGCAGATGCTGAAAAATGTGTTGCTGGAAAAGCGCAGCAGGTCAGGCAGCATCAAAGGAGCAGGAGAATCGATGTTTTGGGCATAAGCCCTTCTTCAGGAAAATGAAGAAGGGCTTATGCCCGAAACGTCGATTCTCCTGCTCCTTTGATGCTGCCTGACCTGCTGTGCTTTTCCACCAATCTGAAGTGCTGTGTGAAGTACTGGTCACCATACTTATGGAACAATGTTAATGTGTTGGAAACAGTTCAGAGAAGGTTTCCTCGACTGGTGTCTGGAATGAGTGGATTGCCTTAAGAGGAAAGGTTAGACAGGCCTATATCCTCTGGGATTTAGAAGTGTCAAAGGTTACTCAATTCAGCCATGTAAGATCCCTAACCAGGTGGATGTCAAAAGGATGTTTCCTCTTGTGAAAGAATCTAGAAATAGGGGTTATAATTAAAAGATAAGGGGCACGTATTCAAAACAGAGATGGGGAAACTGTTTTTCTCTTCAGATGGTTGTGAGTCTTTGAAATTCATTTCCTCAAAAGGCAGTGAGTGCCAAATCATTAAATATATTTAAGACTAAGAGAGAGAGATTCTGGATTAGTAAGGGGATGAAAGATTATTGGGGTTACGCAGAAATGTAGGGTTGAGGTTAAAAAGAGATCAGTTGAGACCTTACGATTGGTGGACCAGGCTTGAAGGGCTGAGCGATCTACTCTTGTTCCTTCTTAGTATGTTTGTGTGTTTATAACATACAAAATGGTGAGGCCATAACAGAATTGCATTGTAACTGTACATAGTTAAACTTTCAATTAAGGCAAATCAACATATCTTATTGGTCATTTTCAAAATTCTGGCATGTGAAACTGTTACTATGGGTGAGATGAGTTAACCAGGTGGCAGTCTAAATATTGTCACCACTGGGATCAACTTCTGCAATCACCTCCTCCCTCCTTAGATGGCAGGATGACTTTCTCTTCACCTGATGATGAGAAATCTATAAATATGCATCTGCATCTCATTAATTCACTCCTGCCAAACTGAGGTACTCGATACTTCAGAAACTCAACTGTATAAATCTTGTGACTCTGATCTTTGGCCTCAACTCTGAAATACGTAGAAAGCTTTGGCTGCCTCTACTGGAACTTGTTAAGGGCCCTCATCTTTGCTTTCACTGTAAAGTTTACAATTGCAGTAAGTTCCTCCACAGGACTAAGGCGCAATGTGTAGAAACAGCAAAAGATCAATGTGAAGGGAGGGTACATGTCACTGTAGGGTACAGTACTGCATCAATATGTTATGTGATGCATTTGCTAACAGCTAATGTGGCAAACAAACTGCACATTTATGTAGAACATGGTGATATGTGAAATGAAAAGAGGAGGCATATTTAATGGGGTAAAGGTGGATTCCAGTCAGTGAGTACTGCTACAGTCAATATAGGGAGGGTTGGCCACATTCAGTCAAGATTGGTCTACTGCACATCTGGGGATTGAGTGGTGAGGCAAGCTTGTTGCTAGGCAGTTGAGAGTTGCGAATTAAGGGGTATATAGTTTTTAAATGCCTTTTTAATGGCATAACTTACCTTATTAACATTCAGCTTTCTATTTTGCCAAATATGCCAAACACCCTCGACAGTGAGAAATCTCAACATGGAAATCAGGCTGGTGACCTCAGCTAAGCAAATCTCAGGTCATATTCTATTTACACCAGCCGCATCCATGGACATGCTGAAATTCCCCACTGGAAGAGCAGTACCTAACGTATTGGTGGCAGAACCATGAAACATTCAGGATAATGCCTAAAATAGGCATTAAGCTGCTTCATAGCAAAATGTCCGATATGGTCCCCTTTACAAAACTTTACTGTAACTGGAACTGGGCTAGGTTAGGTCAAGATAATCCTGACTTCATGTGATCTAA
This sequence comes from Chiloscyllium punctatum, assembly GCF_047496795.1. Lineage (NCBI taxonomy): Eukaryota > Metazoa > Chordata > Chondrichthyes > Orectolobiformes > Hemiscylliidae > Chiloscyllium > Chiloscyllium punctatum. The sequence continues at coordinate 86,339,312 of NC_092739.1, read as the reverse complement.
TGAGAGATCTTTAAAGAGGTCAATAGAAGCCCCAAGAAAAAGTTAAAACGTTTTAATAATTTCCACCTGAATTTATGGCTGAGAGGAGCAGGAGCATTCCTCTTCACTCCAGAGTATTCCAGATGCTATTGTAGATCCTTCTTCAACTTACCCCCCACCCTTTCCCAATAGCTTCGCGTCTTCCCATCAATTCACTACATCCCTCCTAATGTATTCCTTCCAGAACCCACCAAGAATGCAAGCAGAGATGCAGCCAGACCAACTATATCCTCACTAAATTGTTGATCCTTCCAAAGCCAACTCACTGACAGCATATTGCTCAGACCCTGAGGCCAGTTTTGGATTAACCTCAGGCCTCTGACTTCTTTTTCCCCAAAAATGTACTTTTTAGATTAGATTAGGTTAGATTACTTAGTGTGGAAACATGCCCTTCGGCCCAACAAGTCCACACCGACCCTCCGAAGAGCAAACCACCCATACCCATTCCCCTACAGTTACCCCATCACCTAACACTACGGCCAATTTAGCATGGCCAATTCACCTAACCTGCACATTTTTTGGACTGTGGGAGGAAACCGGAGCACCCGGAGGAAACCCACGCAGACACGGGGAGAATGTGCAAACTCCACACAGACAGTCGCCTGAGGCGTGAATTGAACACGGATCTCTGGCGCTGTGATTTGTAGTGTTAATTTTTGATTACAATTAAAATTGGACTTCAGTGAATGTAGAGGGGAGAGAGTGTGTTGCTGGAAAAGCACAGCAGGTCAGGCAGCGTCCGAGGACAGTTGAATCAATGTTTCAGGCATAAGCCCTTCATCAGGAATGAGGCTTATGGGTCGGGACTGACAGATAAGTGGGGGTGGGGGAGGGGGGGTGGGGGAGCGTGGTTGGAGGGAGGTAGCTGGGAAAGCGATAGGTGGATGAAGGTGAGGGAGAAAGTGATAGGTCAGAGGGGCAGAGGGGGGAGTGATGGACAAGTCCAGAGGGTGGTGCTGAGTTGGAGGCTTGGGACTGGGATAATGTGGGGGGAGGGGAAATGATGAAGCTGTTGAAATCCTCATTTATCCCGTGTGGTTGCAGGGTCCCAAGGCGCAATATTAGGCGTTCCTCCTCCAGGCATCAGGTGGTAACGGTTTGGCAGTGGAGGAGGCCCAGGACCTGCATATCCTTGACGGACTCCAAACCAAAGGGGGTAGCCATGGGCATCCATATGGGACCCAGATATGCCTGCCTGCTTGTCGGATATGTGTAATAGTCCATATTCCGCAGTTACACCGGCACTAACCCCACCTGTTCCTTTGCTACATCGATGACTATATCAGCGCTGCCTCGTGCTCCCATGAGGATGTTGAACAGTTCATCAACTTTACCAACACCTTCCACCCAACCTCAAATTCATCTGGACCATCTCGGCAACCTCCCTCCCCTTCCTGGACTCTCCATCACAGTCTCTGGCGACCGACTAACCACAGACGTATACTACAAGCCCACCGACTCCCTTGCTACCTAGACTATACCTCCTCCCACCCTACCTCCTGTAAAAACGTCATTTCTTATTCCCAATTCCTCCGCCTCTGCCACATCTGTTCCCAGATGACCAATTCCACCTCAGAAAGTCCCAGATGGCCTCCTTCTTCCAAGATCACAACTTCCCTTCCCATGTAGTTGGCGATGCCCTCCAGCACATCTCCTCCACTTCACACACCAACGCCCTTGAACCCTACCTATCCCAATACAACAAGGACAAACCCCATCCCACCTTGTCCTCACCTTCCACCCCACCAACCTCTGCATACAACGCATCATCCTCCGCCACCTCTAAATGGACCCCGCCACCAGAGATATATTTCCCCCCCGACACCTATCAGTGTTCCGAAAGGACCATTCCTACTGCAACTCCCTTGTCAGGTCCACACCCCCACCAGCCTACACCCCACTCCTGGCACCTTTCCCTGCCACCACAGGAAGTGCAAAACCTGCGCCCACACCACTTCCCTCACCTCCGTCCAAGGCCCCAAGGGATCCTTCCACATCATCAGAAATTCACCTGTACCACTACCAATGTCATCTATTACATCCATTGCACCCAGTGTGGTCTCCTCTACATCGAGGAGACAGGATGCCTTCTTGTGGATCATTTCAGAGAATATCTCTGGGACACCCGCACCCACCAACCCCACCGCCCTGTCACTGAACACTTCAACTTCCCCTCCCACTCCGTCAAGGACATGCAGGTCCTGGGCCTCCTCCACCACCAAACCGTTACCACCTGATGCCTGGAGGAGGAACGCCTCATATTCCGCCTTGGGACCCTGCAACCACACGGGATAAATGAGGATTTCAACAGCTTCTTCATTTCCCCTCACCCCACATTATCCCAATCCCAAGCCTCCAACTTGGCACCATCCTCACTGCCCCCTCTGGTAACCTATCACCTTCTCTCTCACCTTCATCCACCAACTGCTTTCCCAGCTACCTCCCCAAACACCCCCACCCCCACACCCCCATGTATCTCTCAATCCGGACGCACAAGTCTCATTCATGATGAAGGGCTTATGCCTGAAATGTCGATTCTCCTGCTCCTCGGACCTGCTGCGTTTTTCCAGCACTACACTCTTGACTCTGATCTCTAGCATCTGCAGTCCTCATTTTCTCCTCCTTTAGTGAATATACAATAGCTTAATTTCTTTCCATTCAAGTGCCTCAACATAATTGTAACTAATATGATAATTTCAATACACATTCAAGTACATGACATTGCCCAAAGGGTTTTATACATTTTCCATTCCCTCACTGTAATATAGCAGATGTAGTCTAGGCTAAACAAGCTAAATGCAGGAAGGATACTCCCAAAGACTGGGAAGTCCAGAAATAGGGACCACAAACTGAAAATACTGGGTAGGTACATTAAGAATAATAGAAACTCCTTTACCAAGAGAGTGGTGAGCCTGTGGAATTCAATGCCAAAGAAAAACAATTGAGGCTAAAACAATGATGGAATTAAATATCATTCTTGGAGCTAAAGGCATCAAAAGGATATAGGAGAAAACAGTTGATTGATCAGCCATGATCATAATGAGTGGCAGAGTAGGCTCAAATGGTCAAATGGCTTACTCCTGCTCCTATTTTCTATGTTTCTATGGTCATTGGACAGTGTCCTCCCCTCTCAGAGCTTTTTCAGCAATTGCCTTGAGCTTCAGTCTGAAACACTTCATCATTTCAACTCTCTGGACCAGAAGATCAATATACTATGGGCAGACGAAAGTTTGTCTTCCATCAAGTTGATGGTCCTCCAAAAGCAGGTGATGTTTGTCTCAGAATGCATACCTGGAGAACAGTCTCTACAGCACATGTTAGTTACTTATGTTAGTTTTTTTAGGGGCTTTTTTCTCAGAGTGTTTCTTTTTCATACACTTACTGACCTTTTTTTTGGAAACATGAGAAATAAGACCATAAGACACAGGAGCAGAAATTAGGCTGTTTAGTCCATCGAGTGCTCCACCATTTAATCATGGCTGATAAGTTTTTCAACCCTATTCTCCCGCTTTCTTCCTGTAATCCTTGATCCCCTAATACTCAAGAACCTATTTATCTCTGTCTTAAATATACCCAATGACCTGGCCTCCACAATCTTCTGTGGCAGTGAATTCCATAGATTCGCCACTCTCTGGCTGAAGAAGTTTCTCATTATCTCCATTCTAATACATCCTCCCCTTACTCTAAGGCTGTGCCCTCAGGTCCTAGTCTCTCCTACCAGTGAAAACATCTTCTCAACATCCATTCTGTCTAGGCCATTCAGTATTCTGTATGTTTCAATTAGATGCCCCCACATCCTTCTAAACTCCATTGAGTATAGACCCATAATCCGCAGACATTCCTCATACGTTAAGATTTTCGTTCCTGGGACAATTCTCATGAGCCTCCCCTGAACATGGTCCAGGGTCAGTACATCCTTTCTGAGATATGGGGCCCAAAACTGTGCACAATATTCCAAAAATGGTCTGACAAGAGCCTTATAGAGCCTCAGAAGTACATCCCTGCTTTAATATTCAAGTTCTCTCAAAATAAGTACCAACATTGCATTTGCTTTCCTAACTAATGACTCAACCTGCAAGTTCACCTTGAGAGAATCCAGGACTAGAACTCCCAAATGTCTTTGCATTTCAGACTTCTGAATTTTCTCCCCATTTGGAACATAGTCCATGCCTCTATTCTTTCTACCAAAATACATGACTCAATACTATCTGTCTCTCTATGTATCTTTGTATTGTTTACAAACTTAGCCTTTAGTGCCTTGGCTGGATTTGTTTATTTTGTCCTGAGATGAGGGGTGATGTAGTAGGATTTTCAACCTATAAATGGGACATGTAACCATTTCCTCCATTTCTCTGGAGCGTCTATCATTTTCTCATCTAAACTAAAGCATGTCAGACAGCTCCCTTCAAAATCCTCCCCCGTGAAAAGAATGAAAATAGCAGCAATAGGGAGCAAACAATCCATCAAGATGAGTTCAGGCAAAGACACGGAATATCTCACCTCATGATCATCAGGACAAGAGTGGATCAAAACCTCACTTTAATCAAAGGTTTGGAACATTTGTGGATCAGGATCAGTCTGATCAAGAAAGACAGTGATGGAACATTTAATGTTGCACCCTCTAACACTGAATGCGTAAGATGCAATCTAAGTGCAAAGAAAGAATTCCAGCAGAATGTGCAGTTGATCATGGTGCATGTGTATGTGTTTGTACCAGAATATTACAAACCATTGTTGGCAGATAAATAAAACAATTCAGTAGAAGCTTTCAGTATCTCCACACTCCTTTATTTACTGGATACAGCACTGACAGCTGTGCAACTATAGAACATGTAGGGACAGAATCTTATTGGGGTCTGAGCAATGTGGACTATGGCAAAGTTTGTGACAAAGTCAGACAAGTGTGGTGAGGCCGATCTTGACATTAGGAGTACTTCGCAACATCTTTTATGCATTTGCTGAATGACAATGCGAATTTCTAATTAGGTAGTGGTGAGTTGCCAATTAAGGAGATTATTGCTTGTTAAATGCCTTGTTATTAGTCCAATCCATCTCATTAATATAAAACAAAGAACTGTGGATACTGGAAATCTGAAACAAAAATAGAAAGTGCTGGAGAAACTGAGCAGGTCTGACAGCATTCATGGACAGAAATCAGAGTTAACGTTTTGAGGCCAGTAACCTTTCCAAATAGTACTGGACTATCAAAACAAAGAACAAAGAAAATTACAGGACCGGAACAGGCCCTTTGGCCCACCAGCCTGCACCAATCCAAATCCTCTATCTAAACCTGTCGCCTATTTTCCAAGGATCTGTATCCCTCTGCTTCCTGCCCATTTATGTATCTGTCTAGATACATTTTAAATGATGCTATTGTGCCCGCCTCTAACACCTCTGCTGGCAACACATTCCAGGCACCTACTACCCTCTGCAGAAAGAACTTTCCACGGAGATCTCCTTTCAACTTTTCCCCTCTCACCTTGAACTTGTGACCCCTAATAATTGAGTCCCCCATTCTAGGAAAAAGCTTCTTGCTATCCACCCTGTCTATACCACTCATGGTTTTGTAGACCTCAATCAGGTCCCTTCTCAACCTCTGTCTTTCTAATGAAAATAATCCTAACCTACTCAACCTCTTTTCATAGTTAGCACCCTTCCTACCAGGCAAATTCCTGGTGAACCTCCTTTGCATGCTCTCCAAAGCATCCATATCCTTTTGGTAATGTAGTGACCAGAACTAGATGCAGTATTCCAAATGTAGCCGAACCAAAGTCCTGTCATATTAGTATTCAGCTTTCTACCTCACAAAATGTGCTAATCACGCTAAATGTCAGAAATTCCTCTTATGGTAATCAGAGTGAGTACCTGGGGACTTTAGCTTGCCATTTGCTCTGATGAGCGTCCATGTTGCTCTGCACTAAACTGCATCTCAGGGCCAAATCTACACGAACGAACCACATGCATCCCTCATCAAATGGACATTGTATCTGATATATATGCCAACGCCTCATAACCTTCATGGGATCTCTCTCACCTACTTAGTAAGCACATAATTGCATTACAAGGTGAACTGGCAGCTGGTACTAAAAGGTGGCTGCAGGCCCACTTATGTCAGTTCTGGCTGATTATTGTGCATGTGATGTGGTATTGTCATGCTAGCAGGTAATCTAACAGTAATAGTATGCCTGAATACTCCTGTGATATTGGTAACAAGGAGCTCTCCTTTTGAAAGTGACAACAATGCAGAATTGCTCTGAGGATACACTGCTTGGGGTCTTGCCCTCTGTGAGGGCAAAACCTGGAGCTTCATGAGGAAGATGCTAAGACTAAAATATCCATTTACTGTATTTTCCTTTACTGTTCTCACAGATTAGTTGATAGCAAATAAAGCCCAGTCAACTCAGAACTTCTTATAATTGTTTTACTGTATAGGAACTGGTTACAGAAGACCTTAGAGACAACTGCAGGAACAACAGCAAGTCCCACAGCCTGCAGAGGGAGAAGGAGCAGGTCAAGAGACATTATGATGAGGCAGAGCCCTTGGGCAAACCTAGAGCTACTGGCTTAGGTGCAGCTTTCTGCAAATGAAACATAGAAATGAGGAGCAGCAGTAGACCATTTGGTCCTTCAATCCTGCTTCCCCATTCAATATGATTATGGATGATAAAGGTATTCCAACACAATATTCCTGCTTTCTCAACATACCTCTTGATGCCTTTAAAATCTAAAATTGTGTCTATCTCTCTCTTTCTTCAATATATTTAGTAACCTAGTCTCCACCATCTTCTATGGTTGAGAATTCCACAGCTTTACTACATTTTGAGTGGAGACGTTTTTAATTTTAGTCCTGAATGGTATACTTCACACCCTCAGACTGTCCTCCCTGGTTCTTGATTCCTCAACCAGGAAAAACATCCTCCTTGCATTGAGTCTGTCTAGTCCTGTTATCAGGTTTAAACCTAAGGAATCTCTGCTGCCCTCCCTTTATGGGACATTTATCCTTTCTTAGATAGGGAGATCAAAATTGTATGGAATACACCAAGTGTGGTCTCACTAAGGTTCTGTACAACTGCAGTAAAAGACCTCTACTTCTGAACTCAAAACCTCTTGCCAATAAACCACTTGTCTTCCTAATTTCTTGCTTCACCAGTCTCTCTACTTTCAAGGATACCCAAATCCCTTTATATATCACCATTTATATACAATATATCACCATTCATAATAATGCTCTGCCTTTCTGTTTTTCACATCAAAGTATATAATTTCACATTTAGACACATTTTACTGTACCTGCCATTTGCTCACTCACATGACATACCACCTTGCATCCTCCTCAGTCCCAACCAATTTTGTGTCATCAGCAAACTTGGAAGTGTTGCATTTGGTTCCCTTGTCCAGGTGAAACATAGAAATGAGGAGCATGTGAACATCTGGGGCCCCAAACACTGGTCCTACACTACCCCACTGTCACTGCCTGCCACTCAGAAAAATACTAATTTATTCCCAATTTCGGTTTCCGGTCTGCCAACAAATTCTCAATCCATGCCAATGTTATACTCCCTATCCCACGTGCTTTAACTTTTACCACAACCTCTTATGAGGGACTTTCAGAAAAGGTGATGAAGGTCCAGGCACCAGGAATGTGTTAGTTGATCAAATATTCCAGATAATCAAGTGGTCCACATAATCAATATAAAAACATTTACTAAGTAATAGAAATGTAATGCAGAGGGAGTTATCACAGTTATACTTTATTTACACTATAAATCACTAAGTAATAATGCAGCTTTGCCTAAAATAAAAAATTAGTGACAGAGACTGTTCTCACTCACACCCTCAACTGACTACAGGGGAACCTCGATTATCTGAATACCGATTATCCAAAAATCAGATAATCTGAAGGAGATCTCGAGGTCCCCATAGAAACATTACATCAAAGACGTGTTTCCAACAGTGATCACATCTTTTGTTACAGTGATTAAACAGGCACCGTCTCCAAATGACTAACCTCCCTCCCTCTCTCTCTCCCCACATTTTCCCTAACCTCCTCCACATCCCCCCCAACCTCCGCTTCCCAGGAATAATCTCTCCAACATTGTCCTGTGCAGGGCAAACGTGGAACCTGTAAAACATTTGCAGTAAAATAAGTGGTGCGTGTGGCTGTGGCTGTGCTATTTGGAGACATACCCCACAAAGGCAACTGCAGCAGCACAGCAGTCTTGTTGTTGTTGTGCAGTCCAGCTGCCCCGGAGAGGGGCTGGGGGTATATGGGGGGAGGGGCTGGGTTGGCAGGGGGCTGTGTTGGAGGCGGGTGCTCACACCCTTTCTGCTGGGGGTGGGGGCGGGTTTGGACCGGGTTGGGGGAGTGGTTGAACCGGGTTGGGGCGCAGTGCTCGATTGGGGGGGGGGGGGGGGGGGGCGGTGATGGGGGTGGGAGCTTGTGCGCTGCAGTCTCCTGAACGGGGAGTAGACTTTAAAACTCTGAACCCCAGAGGAAAGGCATTTAATTGATTTTCCGAATAATTGATTATCCGACCGAAATAGTGCTCGCCCATCTAGTTCGGATAATCGAGTTTCCACCGTACACAGATATTGTGGTAAATCTCAGTATTTTGGGAGCTATTGACTCTAAAGTGAATCAATTGTTGATATTTCGTATGGCCATTTGATTGAACAAGAAGTATATTTATATTGACATGAATTATTTTTTAAAAACTTTAATAATTGGACAGAATATTACAGTAAACTTTACACTATTTATGATATATAATTTTTGCCAGTTTATCGAAAATGCCGGTTCAATAAAGTGCCATTTAAAGCAAAGGTTGCTGTACTTGCCACTGAGAGAGTACAACTGACGTTCATCAGACTAATTCCTGTGATGACAGGATTATAGACAATAGACAATAGACCATGCAGGAGTAGGCCATTCAGCCCTTCGAGCCTGCACCACCATTCAATATGATCATGTCTGATCATTCCTAATCAGTATCCTCTTCCTGCCTTATCTCCATAACCCTTGATTCCACTATCCTTGAGAGCTCTATCCAACTCTTTCTTAAATGAATCCAGAGACTGGGCCTCCACTGCCCTCTGGGGCAGAGCACTCCACACAGACACCACTCTCTGGGTGAAGAAGTTTCTCCTCATCTCTGTCCTAAATGGTCTACCCCGTATGTTTAAGCTGTGTCCTCTGGTTTGGCACTCACCCATCAGCAGAAACTGCTGCCAGAGTGTCCAATCCTTTAATAATCTTATATGTCTCAATCAGATCCTCTCAGTCTTCTAAACTCAAGGGTATTCAAGCCCAGTCACTCCAGTCTTTCAGCGGAAGGTAATCCCGCCATTCCAGGAATTGACCTCGTGAATCTACGCTGCACTCCCTCAATAACCAGAATGTCTTTCCTCAAATTTGGAGACCAGAACTGCACACAATATTCCAGGTGTGGTCTCACCAGGGCCCTATACAGCTGCAGAAGAACCTCTTTGCTTCTATACTCAATCCCTCTTGTTATGAAGGCCAGCATGCTATTAGCCTTCTTCACTACCTGCTGTACCTGCATGCTTGCCTTCATTGACTGGTGTACAAGAACACCCAGATCTCTCTGTACTGTCCCTTTACCTAAATTGATTCCATTTAGGTAGTAATCTGCCTTCTTGTTCTTGCCACCAAAGCGGATAACCATACATTTGTCCACATTAAACTGCATCTGCCATGCATCTGCCCACTCACCTAACTTGTCCACGTCACCCTGTAATCTCCTAACATCCTCATCACATTTCCACCCAGCTTTGTATCATCAGCAAATTTGCTAATGTTATTGCTGATACCATCTTCTATATCATTAACATATATTGTAAAAAGCTGCGGTCCCAGCACGGATCCCTGCGGTACCCCACTGGTCAGTGCCTGCCATTCTGAAATGGAGCCGTTTATCACTACTCTTTGTTTCCTATCAGCCAACCAATTTTCAACCCAATCTAGTACTTTGCCCCCAATTCCATGCGCCCTAATTTTACTCACTAACCTCCTGTGTGGGACTTTATCAAAAGCTTTCTGAAAGTCCAGGTATACTACATCTACTGGATCTCCCTCGTCCATCTTCAGAGTTACATCCTTAAAAGATTCCAGAAGATTAGTCAAGCATGATTTCCCCTTCATAAATCCATGCTGACTCTGTCCTATCCTGTTACTACTATCAAGATGTGCCGTAATTTCATCCTTTATAATAGACTCCAGCATCTTTCCCATCACTGAGGTCAGACTAACTGGTCTATAATTTCCTGCTTTCTCTCTCCCACCTTTCTTAAAAAGTGGTATAACATTAGCCACCCTCCAATCCTCAGGAACCGACCCCGAATCTATCGAACTCTGGAAAATAGTCACCAACACATCCACGATTTCTCGAACCACCTCCTTCAGTACCCTGGGATGTAGATCATCATGCCCCAGAGACTTATCAACCTTCAGACCTAACAGTCTCTCCAACACCAAATTCTGGCAAATATAAATTCCCTTAAGTTCAGGTCCTTCAGCCACTGTTACTTCAGGGAGATTGCTTGTGTCTTCCCCAGTGAACACAGATCTGAAGTACCCATTTAATTCTTCTGCCATTTCTTTGTTCCCCGAAATATATTCCCCTGTTTCTGTCTCCAAGAGCCCAATTTTAGTCTTAACCATTTTTTTGCCTTGCACATATCTAAAAAGACTTTTACTATCCTCCTTTCGATTTTTGGCCAGTTTACCTTCGTACCTCATCTTTTCTCTGCGCATTTCCTTCTTAGTAATCCTCTGTTGCTCTTTAAAAGCTTCCGAGTCCTCAGTTTTCCCACTTATATTTGCTATGTTATACTTTTTCTCTTTTAACTTTATATGTTTCTTAACTTCCCTCGTCAGCCACGGCCGCCCATGCCTCCTCCTGGAATCTTTCTTCCTTTTAGGAATGAACTGATCCTGCAACTTCTGCATTATACACAGAAATATCCACCATTGTTCCTCCACTGTCATCCTTATCAAGGTATTGCACCATTGAACTTTGGCCAGCTCCTCCCTCATAGCTCCATAGTTCCCTTTATTCAACTGAAGTACTGTCACTTCTGACTGTACCCTCTCCCTCTCAAATTGCAGATTGAAGCTGATTGTATTATGGTCACTACTTCCCAATGGCTCCTTCACTTCGAGGTCTCTGACCAATTCTGGTTCGTTACACAGTACCAGATCCAGAATTGCCTTCTCCCTGGTCGGCCCCAGCACCAGCTGCTCTAAGAATCCATCTCTGAGGCACTCCACAAAGTCTCTTTCTTGAGGTTCAATACCATCCTGATTCTCCCAGTCTACCTGCATGTTAAAATCCCCCATAACGACTGTAGTAACATCTTTGTGACAGGCCAAATTCAGCTCCTGATTCAACTTACATCCGACATCCAGACTACTGTTTGGGGGCCTGTAGATGACTCCCAAGAGGGTCTTTTTACCCTTAGTATTTCACAGCTCTATCCACACTGACTCTACATCCCCTGACTCTAGGTCCCCCCGCGCAAGAGACTGAATATCCTCCCTTACCAACAAGGCCACCCCACCCCCTCTGCTCGTCAGTCTGTCCTTATGATAGCACATGTAACCTTGAATATTCATTTCCCAGGCCCTGTCCACTTGAAGCCAAGTCTCAGTTATCCCCACAATATCGTATATGCCAATTTCCAAAAGAGCCTCAAGCTCATCCATCTTATGTCTAATGCTTCGTGCATTCATGTATAGTATTTTTAATTTGTTACTACTCTCACCCTTCCCATCAACCCCTATTTCACTCAACCTTACAGCATGAACCTTTTCCGAGTTTTCTGCCTCATTGATACAGTTGTCTTTCTTGACTTCTCTTGTTCTAACTTTCCCTTCAATTGCCTTTTTAAACATCCAGTTTGTCCCCTCCCCCCCACTACTTATGTCTTATGAGGAGAAATTGAGGAAGTTAATCATGTATTTTCCAGAGTTTTGAAGAATGAGAGGCAATTGTATTAAAATTTATCAAATTCTTACAGGGCACAAAAGGGATATATAGACAGGACATTTTTCCTAGCTAATGGCTCCAGAACCAGGGGTGACATATCAGGATTCGGCTTAAGCCATTTAATATTGTGATGAGGAGGAATTTTTTCACTCACATATGAGTGAACCTTTGGAATTCTTTACCCTAGAGGGCTGTGGAAAGCTCAATCATTGAACAACCTCAAGACAGATATTGATAGGTTTCTGTTGACTAATGACATTAAGGGATATGGAGATAGTGCAGGAAAGTGACATTTAGGAGATGATCAGTCAAGATCAAGAATAGGGGGACAGGCTCAATAAGTTGTACAGTTTACTCCTGTTCCCCTGTTGAGGATTTTACTAGTTCAAATGTTTAAATAATGTCAGACTAACCCAAGCCTGTTGTCCAATTCCTTTTTACAAACTTACTTTGTAATAGCTGTGAAATTTTCGAGAGTCTCCTCGCTGATCTTCCAGTTCTCAGTGTCTCCTTTTACAAACCCAGTGATAATAACAAATATAAGGACCAGAATGTTGATGGCTGTAAATATTTTGGTAACCCAAGCAGACTCCTTCACACCAAATGATAGAAGACCTAAAGTACACAGAATATTAAAAGTAAAAATGCATCAATGTATAATTTTCTCACACTGAACAGTAGTTTTGCAATAGATAGAAATTAATACAAAAGAATATACCCTCTATATGAACTGCATAAAATTAAAATAAACTATTTTTAGTGCTGAAATGAGAAGGGCTTAACTTGTTTCTTTTAGTCTATGCAGCAACATTGACCTGAAGAGTTTTCCACAACACTTATATCTTATAGACTTCCGTCTCAGTTATTTTGTTCAACATCAGGCACTCTAGCCCTCACACACAATCAGCCCCTACCCACTCCCATGCCCTTTGTGCCAATTCATGCTCCCTCATCCAACTCCCATGGCTCCTCATACGCTGCATGCAAACCCATGTCTAAAACACAGCCCCTTATTGATCTATTCAAACTAACCCATGACACCACATCCACTGCCCTAGCCCTGTAAAGCCACTTTGGTCCTGGTTACAACAGGTATGTAGTTGTTGTAGCTCAGTCATAGTCCCTTAGGGGCCTGACCTCCACTTTGGAAAACACAGCCCTTAACAAAACAAACAAGACTTCTCTTTGTAATCTCACATTAAATGTGTCTCAACTTTTAATAGCCTCTTTAAGCCATCAAATCAAACTGTGAACATACAACTGCAAATCCTCTTCCCCACCAACCTCCAAAAACGATCATGACTTATTAAAAAAGTTTCTGGATAGTACCTTGCTTTTGTAGCAGCCTTAACTTTCCACTCCTAGTTGTCAAGTGCCGATATACCTAAGATTATTACAGATCCACCCTAAAGACAATAATGCTCCAACATTTTAAATTGGAAAATGAAGTGGTGCTATTTTCCCTAGTTAGGATGGTGTTACTAGAAGGATGTTTTAGATGTAATTGGTCTTTTCACTCCCTGTAAATGGTGCGGGGCATAGAATGGGAGGGGAGAGAGTGCAGTTGAAGCTATTGACTTGTTATTGTGTAGCCTGTACATTGCATACTCAGTATACCAGGGATAGAGAGCAGAATCACCAGTCAAGCAAATGCTACTGGACTGCTTAGTTTAATTTATCAGCAAATGGTCCCACTCCTGACCTTAGGTTGGATTTTTGTCTTCTGCATGAAAAATCAGATGTAAATTTTCCCACCTCTGTGATGCTGTCTTCATCCTGATAGTGCCTGACTACTGCATTTTCATTGTGAGCAGATAGGCAAGGATTAGAGACCCGGACAGATGATTTCCAGAGGCAGGTCAAAGTTGCAATAGAGATGGATGAATTCTGAGATGGGGAGGTAAGGAACCCCAGATCTCGGCAAAGCAATCAGGGCCCCCAGACCTCACCCACACTCGTGTTCATTCCATAGATCCATGCAGCCTCTGTATTCTCCATGCCACTTCAGCACCCACTCTTCCTGTATCACGAGGTATATTTCCAATAAACCCTCCAGTAACACTGGAAAATCTTTTAAATACTCATTATTGATTTTTAAAAAAGGCTTCTCAAAATTCCCCTCTTATAAACTTATAAACATATGAAGGATAGCCATTCATCTTTCTATTGCAAACTGATTTAAATCCACTTAACGGATCCGAATTTTACCCAAATAAACAAACAGGCATTTAAAAACATTTCAAAAGAAGTTTAACTTATCAACAACACACAAAATTGTAAATTAAATAATCATAGCTGTGTAAACAACCTCCTACAGTGCTGATTTCATTCATGAGTTTTGGAGCTCTGCTAGGTCTTCATTCGAGGCCATCTGGTAATCTGTAATGCCTGCTTTGTTGATGTTGTTACAAAATAGAATTGCTACCTTTTTACTTCTTTTACCACAATGTAAAAAATTATGTAAAAGCCCTCTTTTTCCCTGCATGTGCCATTCCTCACTTTATCCCTAGTCTGATCTTGTTCATTCACAGCACCTATGCAGTCACAATGCAACTTCTCTTTAAACAGTACTAACTAATCCTGATATTTGCTACTTACCGATGTGCCTGGTCAATGAAGGATTAGCAGGGTTTATCCTCTTTGGGACAGAGATCATGGCAATGAACAGGGACGCTGTTGGACTGCTGTCTGCATTGCAGTCAATGACACAGTTTAATCATACATTGTGAACTCCAGCCCATTTTTAGAAAATATCCTCTCTAGTTACCCCTAATGTTTTTAAATGTGACTGTATGATCGCGTCCGATAGTAAAACAAACAACAATATCCTGAATTCTACAAGCATTATGTTAAGTATCTTTTCCAGCTTACCATAAAGTGATACATTAAAACTTCACTCTCACCATACCTGACAATAATAATATAAGACACACTGCAAAAAAGTCTGGATATTCTGCCAGTCCTGGTGAATTCATCTTGAAATATGTGCCAAAGAAATTTCCAATCTGTTTGCCAACAAGTTCATCAAAGGTACCACTCCATGCCCTGGCAACACTCGAAGTACCTGAATGTAAAAACAAATGAAAGAAATGCTACTAAGTTACACATTCACATTAATGCTTCACTGGCAGCCTGTAGCAATTAAGAAAAGCAAACTGTAGATAATCCGATGAACAAAATGTTCATTAGACAAATAATTGCCAACAGGATTACACCTCATTTGACACCATTGTCACTCTAAATTCCATTTGAGAAGGCTTCACGTGTACTTTTGCTTGTTTGGAACTGTTCCTGGTGGGGTAAGTTTGCACAAACTGTAATAACTTATCGACAAAAGGACAATGCTTAAATGTTTTATTGGAACACTCCGCACTTGTCACATTAAAAAACAATATTCCAACAGATAAGCATATTGGAGGAGAATTGAGGGGAAAGTAGGAAGAACAATTTCACACAACAACTGGTAATGATCTGGAACACGCTGCCCATGAGATCTAATGGAAATAAATATTATGAATTATTTTAAAAGGCAATCAGATAGTCATTTTAGGGTAATAAAATCCATAATATTAATAAAATTACAGGCCAATTGGAGAGAATAGGGGAATGGGAATAATTGGATTGCATTCCAGAGAACCAGAATGGTGTAGCCAAACATGTCTAATAACTTAGTGATTTTATCAAATAAATTCTACAAGAACTTCTGTCAGTTTAATTAATTTAACTTTTAAACATGGGCTTTAGCAATTAAATCAAAAAGATTGAACCCTACACTAAACTATTAAGGAGAGCAATTTGAATTGTACGAACTAAGTATTTTGTATGATTGAACCTTTTGTACCATCTTTCCAGAGTTGTTACAATCTATGAAAGTTATATACTTTTCTGACCTAGAGGAATATTTTCATGTTGAAATATTCCTTTCACAAGCATTAAAGATTCCAAAATCCTGAAGGAATCTCTTTGAGCCCTGCTGGATCACGTTTTGCCTCTGTAAAAAGATGTATTCAGCTAATAAATGCAAGGATCATCTATAGGTCAGTTACATTGTGCTGAATGGCATTTTTCTCAAGCCAAAACATTTGTATCAATGCCTCATCATGGAAAAATAATGCAAGTTAAATAATTGTTGACAATTTTTTTTTCTTTTTATTTGACCTCAGTACAACAGAAAAAGGTAGAAAAGAGAAACAAACTTATGACACTTTATCATATACTTTAAATTAAGGGATCATCTCAATGTTATTTGCAAGATTTCGTTATACACAAAATGGCCATCCCATTAGATTATAAAATGATCACAATACTCTAATGCATTTCGTAAAGTTCTATGAAACTTTCCTAAGAGATACCATAAATCACAATGGCATTACTTAGTGCAATGTTAATATTTTGGAGCACTATGACAGTTCACTGCTGGGTGCTATCATGTGGAAGTGGAACCATTTGAACATTGAAATGTACATTCTATTCACATTAGGAGTTCAATGCATAATGGATCTGGAGCATAACATTGTCAAATAGGTGGTTCCTGCTGCATTACTTTAGCATTATGATTATCAACATGATTTTTATCAATCATTTTACACTGACTGTAGTTGGTGGCTTCTGAAGAGATTCAGTAAACTTTGTGGGGTAAGCTCCATTAGTGAACCAAATTAGGATATGGCAACACTCCACTCTCTTTTTTCTTTCCTGGTTCCAGTCTTCTGCAATAGTGGGACTATGAACCTATGAACTCTGGGTTGCCAGTCCATCATCATAATGCTTGCATCACAATGATAGATGAACAAAAAACAGAGAATCATTAAAATTAAAATCCTGCCGAGGAAGGCAGTTAATGGAAAGAAATAGTTTATTTTCAACTTTAATCACAAGCCAGTTCCAAAAAAACTTAAACAAAATTAATTTAAGATAATCTTCAATATTGATTCTACCATAATCTTCAGCAAAACCAGGATAATCCAAAGTTTTGTAATGTACAAAAATAAATGAAAGATGAATCCTGGATATGTACATAAGAAACACTTACCAATGACATAAGAAAGAATTAAGTTCCACCCTGTGATAAATGCCCAGAGTTCACCAACAGTCACATAACTGTATAGATATGCAGAACCGGTCTTTGGAACACGGGCCCCAAATTCTGCATAGCACAGACCAGCCATCACTGAAGCCAATGCCGCAATTAGGAAAGAGATGATAATGCTGGGTCCGGAATCCCATTTAGCGACCTCACCAGCTAGTACGTAAACACCAGCTCCGAGTGTACTGCCAACTCCCAGTGCTATCAGGTCTATGGTGGACAAACAGCGGCATAGTTTGGTATCTTCAAGATTATTTTGGCTTATGATTTTTCTACGGACTAAACATTGAGTGAAAGACCTCACAGTGCCACAATGAATCATCTTTGATGGGGAGAGCTGAAACAAAAAGAGAAATACTTTAAAATCTCTTAAATAGACAATCATTTAGCTGCATTTTAAATTTCTTCAGTGTGATGTAGTTTTCTTGTCAGGGTATATTGCTGCTCAAGAATGCTGCCTAACTATCTGAATTACAAAATCAATGATAAATCTTTATCAATCATAACAATGCTGCTAACCAAACAGTATTAAAAACATAACTGAATTTCTTTACACATTACTCTCATATTATTTTATGAAATCAGGATTTGCTTTTCCAATGTGTTACTCTGCTGCTAAGGTGCAGCTGTGTTTAATTTGACAATCTCCACATCCCCAAATAACATCATCAACATATAGCACATGCTCAGCTGTTCAAGAGGGTACACACAACACCATCTTGTTTAAAGTGGGCAATAACCATTTAACTACATCTCAAGTTCAAACAGGAATTTATCAGGTGATTGCTTTACTTGACTGATTAAGTTAAATTGTCATCATTATAAAAAAACTATTGCAATTTTACCAGTGAATTTGATATCAAATTCCATAATTCAACACATTTTAAGTTCATCTTGATTATGTTTTTTACATTCAATTTTTCTAGAATGCCAATCATGACAATGTGGAAGTTCCATTAACAGTTTCTTGACATTTCCAATGAATTTATCTAAATTTCACGCACATTCATTTCAATTTTTAATCCTCCAAATAGGTAACTTACCTCTACAAAAATAATCACTAAACATCTCCCTTCAAAACTTGTCGAGAAAGAGAGAGAGATGGAGCAGCTTTCATAATCCAAGCTGCCACTGAAAGCTAAACTAAGCATCCTGGTCTGTGGGAGCTTGCCCTCACCCGTTCAGGCTGCTTCTATTGTTCCAACTTTCAAAAAAAGCCCAAGGCCTTACAAGCTGTTTACTTTATTGGCTTGAAGAAGACTGCTCGGTGCCTCTGTCTCAACCTCTCTTCATAAAAATGCAACCAGGACAAAATACACTGCTTAAAGCTATAGTATTGTCACAGGAGGACATAGGTTTGGAAAATTGAAAGAGCCTTGGCAAGTTATTGCATGCTATAGATGGTACAGGCTGCTGTCACTGTGAGCTGGTGCTGGACAGAGTGAATACATATTGGCGAAAAACATACTAAATAGGCTACTTTGTCCTGGATGGTGTCAAACTGTTGTAATGTTATTCGGGGCAAAGTTTTGTAAGCATTTTCCACAAAATGTATGACTCTAAGTCTCTAGAATTCAAGTCACATCTACATCATCCTTACAACTAAAGTTTAATGAGATCAGGAGCTAGACAGTCCTGGAGGAAGCCACAAACTGAGCATCACTGAGTACTGCCAACAACATCTTCCATTGCTTCATTGATGATAGAGAGTAGACTGGTATGGTGGTAACTGTCTGGGTTTGATGTGTCCTGCATTTTGTAAAAACAGAACATACCTGGAAAATTTTCCACATTGGAATATTTTGGCTAAGGGTGTGGTTAGTTCTGGAGCATGACTTTTTATTACTATTTCCAGAGTGTTGTCAGGGTCCATAGTTTTACAGTATCCCATGAATTTAACTATTTCTTTATAGCATCTGGAGTGAATCAAGTTGACTGAAAACTGGCACCTGTGACACTGAGCACCTCAGGAGGAGGCTAAGATTGATGGATCATCAACTCGCTTCCATAAGACTGAAGTTTGTTACAAATACTTCAGTCTTGTCTTTCTACACTATGCGCTGGGCACACCTGTCATTCATTATGGGGATATTTGTGGAGCCTCCTCTTGTTAGTTGTTCAATTGTCTATTAACACTCATAGCTGAATGTAGGCAGAAATAGAGTGACCAATCTCTCTACACCTCCATTTCCCACCAGGATGGTCTGGGAATTCTTGGCTTCTTCTCCGACAAGAGGTGTGGACACTCCCCATTCACCACCACTCTCCTCCGCCTGGCTGAACTTGTTCCCTCACTGAACAATTTCTCCTTTATTTCATCTCATATCTGCCAAGTCAAAGGAGTGGCTATGGACACCTGCATGGGTCCCAGTTATGCCTACCTCTTTATGGGGTGCGTGGAACTGCCATCTTTTCCCAGAACATCAATGGCTGCTTTGGTGCTGCTTCACTCTCCCACCAGGACCTTGAAAACTTTGTTTATTTTGCTTCCAATTTCCACTCCTCTATAACTTTCACATTGTCCATTCCTGACACTTCCCTTCCTTCCCTTGATCTCTCTGATTCCATGTCTTGCAAGGACTCCATCCTATTCTCCCAGTTCATTTACCTATGTCACATCTGTTTGGATGATGACACCTTCCAAAGCAGCGCCGCTGACATGGCTTACTTCTTCAATGACCATAGTTTCCCGCCCACTGTTGTCGACATCTAACCTCACACACACACTTCCGCTCTTGCCCCATCCCATCATTCACAACAGCCTGATAGGGTCCCCCTTGTCCTCACTTTTCATCCCACCAGCCTCCGCTTTCAAGGGATCATTCTCTACCATTTCAGACAACTCCATCAGACCACCACCAAATCTTCCCCTCACTTTCCCATCTGCATTTTGCAGGGATCATTCCCTCTGGGGCACTCTAGTCCATTCTACAAATACCAACACTACCCCTCCTTCCCATAGCACTTTCCCATTTAATCCTGTAAGGTGCAACACCTATCCCTTCAACTCCTCCCTGCTCATTATCTAAGACCCTAAACAGTCTTTCCAGATAAAGCAGCAATTCACCTGTAACTTCTCCCATCTTGTATATTGTTCTCACTGCACCCAATGTGGTCTACTCTACATTGGAGAAACCAAATGCTGACTAGGTGACCACCTTGCAGACCACCTTCCGTCTGTGCACAAGCATGACCCTGACCTTCCCATAGCCGGTCATTTTAACGCAGCATCCTGCTCACACACTCACCTGTCTGTCCTCGACATGCTGCAATGCTCCAGTGAATCACAGTGCAAATTGGAGGAACAACATCTTATCTTCAGACTGGGCACTTTATAGCCTTTTGGATTTAATATTAAGTTCAACACCTTCGAATTGTGAACTCCCATTTGTTTTAATTTTGCTTGTTACATTCTCTGTCACCATGTCCTCTCTCCCCTGTCCCCACCTCATTGGGATTGTCTGCTCCTTTCAAGTGTGGCAGTTACACACCATTTATCTGCCATTCTCACATTCTGACCACTTAATCTGAACTATCAACATCTTTTTTTCACCAGACTCTACACTCCATGTCACCCACACCAAAATACAGCATAAATGCTACCCCCTCCACACTTCACTTCAGCTCTGATGAAGAGTTATCTGAACTTGAAACATGAGTTTAATCTCTTTCCATGGTTGCTGTCTGACCCACAGTGATCTCCAGCATTGGTTGTTTACAATTTAGATCTGACCTGTTAGTTGTGGGACCATTTAGCTCTGTCTATCACATGCTGCTTCCACTGTTTGGCGAGCAAGTAGTCCTGTGTTCTACTTTCACTAGGGTGGCACCTCATTGTTAGGTATTCCTGATGCTGCTGCTGGCACACTCTCCTGCACGCTTAAACAAAAAAGTGTTAGGTGTGCCTC
The DNA here is from genome assembly GCF_047496795.1 of Chiloscyllium punctatum. Classification (NCBI taxonomy): domain Eukaryota; kingdom Metazoa; phylum Chordata; class Chondrichthyes; order Orectolobiformes; family Hemiscylliidae; genus Chiloscyllium; species Chiloscyllium punctatum. The sequence continues at coordinate 86,318,271 of NC_092739.1, read as the reverse complement.
TGATCTTGCCGGAGAGTGTGCCTGTGTAAACGCCATGTCCCCAGGGTCACGGTTGTACACTTCTGTGATGGATCTTGCAGGTCAATTGTTTGCTCCACAGGGTCCTAGGAAGGATCACTTAACTGGAAGCAGTCACAATCCATTTCACCAGACCACTGGACCACTCAAATGTTAGAAACCTGCGAGGAAGCAGGGTAAGCGTGCCGGTTAGTAAGGGTGAGATTACGCGGTTTCAAGGACCGCCCCCCCCACCCCCCGCTCTGCCTTCCTAACTTATTCCGAGCAAACATACAATTGCTGAAAAACACGATGGACAAACTCAGATCACGGCTCAGCTTCCCGCATGAACTGCAGGACTGCTGCACACTCTGCTTCACAGAAAGCTGGCTCAACCCATCCATTCCCCTCTGCGTACTTCAGGCTGATGGTTTTTCTATCCATCGTATGGACCATACAGCGTCCTCAGGTAAGACAAAGGGTGGAGTGGGTTTGCTTTTTAATCAACAACTTGTGGTACATGGACATTGCAAGCCTGGGCAGCCATTGCTCCCCAAACCTTGAATTCCTCACTATCAAATGCTGCCCCTTCTATCTACCACAGGAATTTAGCAATGCTATACTAACTGCTGTGTACATACCACCACAAGCAAAGGTTGAGGAAGCTCTGGATGTGCTCTACTCCACCAGTAACACCCTGGAGACCGGAGCACCAGAGGCTCTGTTTATTGTAACTGGCGACTTCAATCAAGCCAATCTAAGGAATATGCTGCCCACGTACCACCAGAACATTACCTGCCCCACCAGGGGCCTGAACATTTTAGATCACTGCTACACCACTGTGAAAGATGCCTGCTGCTCCATCCCCCACCCTCATTCCAGGAACTCCAACCACAATGCAATGTTTCTTCTCCCAGCTTACAGGAGACCCCCCTCACAGATACAGGTCCAGTGCTGGTCGGAGGAGGCAAAGGATCAACTCAGGTGCTGCCTGGAATCGGCTGATTGGGCCATGTTCAAACAGTCCACAGGTACCTTGGATGGGTATGCTATCACCGTCACAGACTTTATCAGCAAGTGTTTGGAGGACTGCATACTGAGGAAGTCAATCCGGGGGTTCCCCAACAGGAAATCCTGGATGGATCAGGACATACTGAACCTGCTAAAAACCAGGTGTGAGGCCTTCACATCAGGAGACCCACTCAAATATAAGGAATCTAATTATACCCTTCACAAAGCCATTAAGACAGCCAAGGACCAATACCGATCCAAACTAGAGACCCAGACAGACACTCAGTGACTCTGGCAAGGACTGAATGACATCACAGGTTCCAAAAAGAGACAGTGCAAGATAGCAGATGATGACATATCCCTCCCAGATCGTCTCAACACCTTCTATGCTCACTTTGAGCAGAAATTCAGAGGAGAGGTAACACCTACTCCAGCAAGTCCTGACAAACCTATCCCAACATTCTCTGCATCAGAGGTCAAACCAGTTTTCCTTTGTGTGAATCCGAGGAAAGTGATGGGACCAGACGGAGTGCCAGGCTGTGTACTCAGAGCATGCGCAGATCAACTGGCAGAGGTCTCCTTGGACATCTTCAACCTCTCCCTGCAGCAGACCACTGTCCCTGCCTCTTTCAAGAGGGCCAACATCATCCCTGTGCCTAAGAAGGCTCATGCAGCATGTCTCAATGACTACTGCCCAGTGGCCCTAACTTCATTGGTCATGTAGTACTTTGAAAGGCTAGTCATGGTATTAACCAAATCCAGCCTCCCCACTACTCTTGACCCACTCCAATTTGCCTATCTGACCAACAGATCCACTTCAGGTGCCATATCACTTGCCCTTCACTTGTCCCTAGAACATCTTGACACCAAGATTAGCTATGTAAGAATCCTACTCATTGACTACAATTCAGCCTACAACACTATTGTCTCCTCGAGACTGAATAATAAACTTAGTGACCTCGGACTAAGCCCCACTCTCTGCAAGTGGATCCTCAGTTTCCTGACCCACAGGCCACAATCAGTGAACACTGGGGACAATATTTCATCCTCACTAACACTCAACACTGGAGCCGCTCAGGGGTGTCTACTCAGCCCCCTACTGTACTCACTGTATACCCATGACTACCTCACCAAATACCAGACTAATGCCATTTACATGTTCGCTGACGACACCACCATAGTCGGTCAAATCTCAGATGGCAACGAAACAGACTACCGACAGGAGGTGGAAGTCCTGGAAAAACGGTGGACTGAGAACAACCTAGCTCTCAATGCCGGCAAAACCAAGGAAATCATTATTGACTTTTTGGCGGGATATTACTCATGCCCCCCTACACATTAACAGCACAGAGGTGGAACAAGTGGAGAGTATCAAGCTCCTGGGAGTGGTCATCCACAACAAGCCTTCTTGGACTCTTCATGTGGACGCACTGGTTACAAAGGTCCAACTACGTCTCTTCTTCCTCAGACAGCTGAGGAAATTTGGCATGACGGCGAACAACCTTGCCAAGTTTTATAGATGCGCCATCTAGAACATTCTGTCAGGATGTATCACTACCTGGTATGGCAACTGTACCATTCAAGATCATGACGGTTACAGAGAGCGATGAACTCAGCCCAGACAATCACAAAGGCCAACCTCCCATCTATAGAATCCATCTACCAGTCCCGCTGTCAAAGAAAGACCACCAGTATTCTCAACGATCCATCCCACCCTAGCAATGTTTTTCTACAACCTCTACCATTGGGGAGAAGGTACAGAAGCCTGAACACACGCACCAGCCGGTTTCAAAACAGTTTCTACCCTACTGTTGTTAGAATACTGAATAGACTCACAAACTCTTAACATTCACCTGTACCTGTGTTTTGGTTTTTGCTGCTGCTTACCTACTATTTACTTATCTATATTATTTAACTATATGATCTGCCTGCATTGCTCACAAGACAAAGCTTTTCACTGTGCCTCGACACACGTGACAATAAAACAAACAAACAAATAAATAAATACATACAATGAAATACATTGAGAAACAGTCACATTGGCAAGGGTTCACTATCCTGCAGGTACATATGAAACCATGCCAGTACATATTACTCTCTGTAGACTAAACAACCAAAATCTAAAATGCGACAATCGTGTTGTGACCGTTCTGAAAATAGTTATCCATTTGAGATACATTGTTGCATCAAATTCAATTCTGAAAGCTAAGTGGTTCAAATAATTGGAAAACTACCTGCCAACAAATCTATGTATCAAAACATTTATTTCAGTTCTAAGGAACAAAGCATTATCTGTACAGTCCAAAAGCAGGCTAAATGTTTAGCTTCAAAAAGTGTAAATATTTGATTTGCCTGCATAATAGGGCAAGGTTTCAAAACTAGGAGAAGTAAAACAATGGTGTTCACTCAAAACTTTCCACGTTTTATAAATATTTCAAAAAAAGTGTACTATCTTATCTTTCTGAACTTTGAAGGGTTGACTTTGCTTATAAGATGCAATGTCTTGACACTGTAGGGTAACTAGATATGAAATCATGTTAATTAACAAAAAAAAGTAAAGTCTTGGCCCCATAACCAACAAAATGATCATAAGAAGAATACCTAAGGATGGTTTTACTGAAAATAATTTAACTTTTGCACAATAATGTTATCAACTAGGGTCTTGCTCCGGGAAACACCATTTTAAAACTTACTTAATTCCACAAATATATTTGTTCTGCAGTATAATTAAAAATGTCCTTCACAGCTACATCAGATGAGAAACAGTTCATACAGTCATAATCATAGAGATATATAGCACAGACAAAGCCCTTCGGCCCATCATATCTGCGCCATTAAAAGCAACCATGTAACTAATCTAATTTTCCAGCACTTGACCCATAGCTTTGTATAATGTGGCAATGCAAGTGCACATATAAATACTTCTTAAATGTTACGAGGGTCAGAATTTTATTATGATATTGCATATATTATAATAATTTATCAAATCAATGATGCAAATAAATATTGTAATAAAACTCATGAAAAATTGATCTAACTGAATCTTTCTAATCTAATATAGTTAAGGAAGAAAAAAATGGCACCAAGATGCTTTAGCTAAGGGATAGAGATCAAGTTCAGGAAACTGTGCTATTGCTGTACATAGTAATGGACAGACTGTAACACAAGAACTAAAGTTATTTTGTTGATTTAACAATAGAAAAACTGTTATTACACTACATCGGACAGACTGGAAGAAAACTAGCAATCTACAAACACCAACTAGCTGCAAAGTGGCACAACAAATTTTCCCTCATCTCAGTACATACAAAGAGGGCCATCAATTTGACTCGGACAACGTAACGATCCTAGCACAAGCTAACCAGAGACATGCACGGGAATTCTTAGAGGCCATCAACAAGCATATAGAAATAAACCCCATACACAGACCTCTACAGAGCTAAACTGGAAATGACAACATGCACCTTAACAGATCGGGTCATATAAATATCAAGTGGAGTAAAAAACAACACTTTGTGGAAGTTTACATGGATTGTGTTACCAAGCATGATGACAAAACATTTGCATGACAACCCACCAGCTCGGCGAGCAAACTAACAACAGCAACAGTTATTACCCTGTAAGAGTGTATGAGGTTGAGCAATGATGGTGATTCTGCTGTGAGATACAGTAAAATACTTAAAGGATAAACAGGGTATGTGCAGTTAAATGGTTAGGAAATCCAGATCGGGGCCACAATTTAAAAATACTGGGCATGTCTGAGACTGGGACAAATATATTTACTCAGAGGTTTGTGAACCTTTAAGATTTTCTACCACAGAGGGCAGTGGAAAATCAGTCTTTGAGTATGTTTAAGGTGGAGATTGACAGGTTCCTGATTACCAATGATGCACAGGGTTATGAGGTTGGGGTGGGTTAAAGGCATTGAAGTGTTGGATCAGCCATGATCATATTGAATAGTGGAGTGGGCTTGAGTGGCCTACTCCTGTTCCAATGTTCCTGAAGGAAGTTGGGCTCCTGAAGAACTCCACTATAAACCTTCCTCCAATCAAAAAATAACCATTTACGACTACTTGTTGTATCTTGCCACTCAGTCAATTTCATCCATGTTGTTACTGTCTTTTTATTGTAACTTTACTTACAAATCAGTTGTGCAGCATTTTGGAAGACTATGAATACCATATCAACGGTATTACTATTAGAATTCTCCACTTTAACCTGTTCAAAAATTTTCAGCCATTTAGTTAAACCCAATTTTAAGTGAACAATGCTGAATCTCTTTAATTAACCTCCAGTGACCAAAAACGTTTTAAAATTTTGCTCTGAATTAGTTTCAAAAGATTCACCATAACAGAGGTCAACCTACAGGCTGCAGTTGTTGGGCTTGTTTGAACAAGGGTGTAACATTTACAAATTTTCAGTCCTCTGGCATTAAGTCTAAGAAAGACTGAAAAATTATGGCCATGCCCCTGAACTTTCCTCGCTCACTTCCTTTGGAATCCTTGGATGCATTTAGTCTACTTGGAAGCATCAGGTATGGTGTCTAATTGACTTTAGTACTTACAGTCTATTGTAAAAGAGCAATTATTTTTAATATTTTGGGATAATAAATTGAAATGGAAGTTGGACTGCTATAACTGGAATGCAAACTTTTTTTTAACTTGAAAGTTAAGCATTACATATTGTTGAGCAGAGCAATACAATTTTGCTTTAAGGAAGTAGTAAGAAGGAAAATTTGAGACAGCAGTATTGAGAATCTTTTAAGTTATGGAAATTCTGCCCAGCAACTGTCCTCTGATTAACTGGACTGTAGAGAGTTTAAAAGTTGTCAGTACCAAGAAATTAAAGCAAATAAAAAGCAATAATCTATTCCTCTCTTTCTCTGTCCATATGGGGAAAAAGACTCAAAACCCAAGAGAGCTTAAAATAAAGAATTCATTCAAGGAAAGACATAAATTTGATATTACCCATTGAACTGAAGGATAACCATTACCCTACATTATCCAATATTTCCTCCTCATCAATTTTAAATCCTTGTAGCGGCTGAATTTCCCCCTCATTCACCCTCAGCATAGCCTGTGCAACATCCTCCTCTTTGGAAAAGAGGGGTGCAAAGCATTCTCTTCATAGTTCAGCAATGCCCCCTGTCACCATGCATAAATCATGTTGCTGATCCTAATCAGCCTCACTGCTCCTCTTATCACCCTTATACTAATTAGATGCCTACAGATTATTTCTGAATTCCTTTTAATGTTAGCTGCCAGACTCTTCGCAGTCTCCCACTTTACTTCTTTTGCTTACTTTTCTAATTCCCCTTTGAAACTTCTTCTGCTACACCTTAACCTCTGTCTCTTTTGTAATCCAGCAAGCATTGGATTTATTTCATTTGTTTTTTCATGGGAACAAATCTTGAGTACAGTCAAGCTATCTCTTAGTTAAAAGGTAGCCCATCGTTCAATTACAGTTTTACCTGCTAATCTTTGGCCACAATTTAGCTGGGTCAGATCCACTTTATCATTCAACTGTCTCTTTAACAATTAAATCCCTAGTTCAAAATAGTTTGTATTTGAAGTGCACTGGCTTATTTCTCACATAAGAAGGTATAGGGAGGCGATGGCCTAGTGGCAACATTGTTAGACTTTTAATCCAGAGATCAAGGTAACGTTATTGGGCAGGACAATGGCTCAGTGACCAGCACTGCTGCATCATAAATCCCGGGACCCATTTGATTCCATCCTTTGGGATGAGCCATGGTAAATAGAGGATTAAGAATATAGGGTGGGGGTCTGTGTGGTATGCTGTTCAGGCAGCCGGTGCAGACCCGATGGGCTGAATGACTTCTTTCTGCACTGTAAGAAGTCTAGGATTCTATTAGAAAAGGTAGTAGAGAAATGTAAATCTATTTGGATTGGTTCCTTCACAAAAGGCTGGTTGGATTTCATGAGCCATAACCTTTACCAATTCCTAAAATTCTTATGTTCTTATGAGCACTTCAATTTGCATGCCGTGTTTTCAGTGTCAAAGACACTTGTCCTGCATTTGCTGTTATGTAGTCAGACCTGAAACCTTGGTACAATAATCGAGAAAACAGCCAGAATTTCAACACTGGGAATGTGATAAGAAAAAATGTCACTAACTTCCAAAGAGGGTGGAGGTACTGAAGCACAAGTGATTGGCCAGTACATTATCTTAATTTCTTGTAAGGATTAAAGTTAAAGGTTACTTGCTGCTGCATTTTTTTGCCTATCAATCTTAAACTTCCTTTAGCTTAACTGGTCTTGGACTTGCAAATAATAAATATCCACTTTGTACATTTGTATCCCCACAGAATAATCTCAAATAAATTTATATATTATGTTCTCCTAAGGGATAATCTTCATCTGTCAGTATAATGTGGATTGAACAAATGCTCTCCATCCCAATTAAGTATACAGGACATAGTCAAAGTACAACAGCTGAATACTAAGGAGACTTACGCCACAAAAATAGAAATAAGATGTTGTTGTTGCTTTTACCTTTGGGCCAGGAAATCTTACCATGCTTACTTGGTCTGGCCTATATATGATTTCAGACCCACAGCACTCTCGTTCATTCTTAACTAAATTCTGAAATGACAGAGCAAGCCACTCAGCTCAAGGGAAATTAGGGACAGGCAATAAATGCTGGCCTTGTGAGTGATGCCCATAGGCTACAAAAACTAAAAGTATTACAAAGTTAAAAATCACACAACACTAGGTTATAGTCCAACAGGTTTAATTGGAAGCACACCAGCTTTCGGAGCATCGCTCCTTCATCAGGTGATAGTGCATCTCCAAATCATAAAGTATTACAGATATTGTTCATGCAATATGTTATATTGGTGGCAGCTTTCATGGCAGTGCTCTGTGCAAGTCCATTGTTGAGTTGATACAATATGGCATCACATGCATGGTGACGCTGAACTTAAGCTGTGGATCTGCCAGTTTGGCCTGATTGCACTAGTTAATGCCCTCCCTTTAGATAAACAGCTAACCATTCAGCAGCATAAGGGGCCTACCACCAGTAATATTTTATAAAAGAAAAGGTTCTTCAAGACTGGTACATGTCCGGTGTCAATGTCTGTGGATGTGGGATGTGCACGGCTATGTGTGCCCATGGAATGTGCCCTGAGATATTAGTGTCCAGTATCCAACATGGAGATACTTTGGAGCAAGTGGGTGCTGAAGTCAACAGATACCCAATCTTCATGTCAAGGATTTTCAGCATTTTGTTTGCTTACATCGGTGATAGGACAGTAAGCCATGTAGTAATTAGATGAGATCTGCAGTTAATAAAGTTTTTAACAAGCAATAATCCCCCTTCATATACAACTTGTCACAGCCTGTTAAGAATCTCACCTCAATGCCTGGGATCGGATTTAAAAAGAGAGCAAATTATTATTCATGTTGAGATAGGCCTCGCTGGAGTTCTGCCACAGATCTGCCACATTTTTTGCCATTGCCCTTATTAGATTCTGCCCTATGCCTCTGTTCCTGTCAATCTCCTTGAACAAGGTCTCAAACACAGCACTCATTTGGGCATACTTTCTGGGTCTTTTTCTGAAGCTAATTTTCTTCTTGTCATTCACATTTCGTTATACGTTTCTAGATCCTGTCGCCACCTAAATATCCCTTATTCTAAAGAAGTGCAGTCCGGCTTCAAGTTCTTCAACTTTAAAAGCTGCTTGTTACAGCAGGGTAGAAATGATCGGAATGTTCTGCTCTTTCCCTCCACGAGACTGAATGAAAACAGATGCACTTTTAAATAGAAGAAGTCTTTTAATTCCTTGGGTGCTGTAACTGCCAAGCATGGAAAAATATCAAGTTAGTTTTAAAATAAAATTGTTGTTTACCAATCAACTCTTGAATGTCTTCACAACTGCATGCACTCACAAAGCTGTGCATGAAAAGACTGATTACAAAAGGTAGCAACCAGTTAAAGTCCCAAGGCCCACAATTCAGTCACAATTGCTTTTCTTGAAATCGGTGAAATTTCTTTTCTTTATTCACTCATTGAATGTGGGCGTCACGAACTGGCCAATAGTTTTATTGCCATCTCGAGTTGCCGATGAGTAGATGGTGCTTGTTCCCTTCTTGAACCACTGCAGTCTATGTGCTGTAGGTTGATCCACAATGCCCTTAAGGAGGGAATTCCAGGATTTTGACCCAGTGACAGCGAGGGAAATGGTGATATATTTTCAAGTCAGGATGATGAGTCGCTTGGAAGGGAACACGTGGGTGGTGATGTTCCCATGTAACAGCTGCCCTTGTCCTTGAGGAAAAATGGTCTTGGTTTGCAAGGTGCTGTTTAAGGATCTTCGGTGAATTTCTGCAGTGCATCTTGAAGACGGTACTCACTATTGCATATTGAGCATTGATGGTGAAGGGAGTGGATGTAGCGGGCTGCTTTGTCCTGGATAGTATGAAGCTTTGAGTATTGTTGGAGCCACACTCATCTAGGCAAGTGGATAGTATTCCATCACACTCTTGCCTTGTGCTTTGTAGATAGTGGACAAGCTTTGGGGAGTCAGGAGGTGTGTTACTTGCTGTAGTATTCCTAGCCTCTGATGTGCTCTTGTAGTCACTGTATTTATTAGGTAAGCCCAGTTGAATTTCTGGTCAATGATAACTCCCAGGATGTTCATAGTGGAAGATGCAGCGATGGTAATGATGTTGAACTAGATTAGATTAGATTACTTACAGTGTGGAAACAGGCCCGTCGGCCCAACAAGTCCACACCAACCCGCCGAAGCGGAACCCACCCATTCCCCAACATTTACCCCTTTACCTAACACTATGGGCAATTTAGCATGACCAATTCACCTGACCTGCACATCTTTGGACTGTGGGAGGAAACCGGAGCACCTGGAGGAAACCCACGCAGACACAGGGAGAATGTGCAAACTCCACACAGTCAGTCGCCTGAGTCGGGAATTGAACCCAGGTCTCTGGCGCTGTGAGGCAGCAGTGCTAACCACTGTCAAGGGGAGGTAGTTAAGATTGTCTGTTATTGGAGCTGGTCTCTGTCTGGTTATTTACATGGAACAAATGGTACTTGCCACTTTGACTACGTAGGTCCCTGAACATTGCCACCCAGGTTGATAGGGTTGTTAAGAAGGCATATGGTGTGTTAGCTTTTATTGACAGAGAGATTGAGTTTCAGAGTCACAAGGTCATGTTGCAGCTGTACAAAACTCTGGTGCAGCTCCACTTGGAGTATTGTGTACAGTTCTGGTCACCGCATTATCGGAAGAATGTGGAAGCTTTGGAAAGGGTTCAGAGGAGATTTACTAGGATGTTGCCTGGTATGAAGGGAAGGTCTTATGAGGAAAGGCTGAGGGACTTGAGGTTGTTTTCATGAGAGAGAAGAAGGTTGAGAGGTGACTTAATTGAGACATACCAGATAATCAGAGGGTTAGATAGGGTGGACAGTGAGAGTCTTTTTTCCTCGGATGGTGATGACTAGCACGAGGGGACATAGCTTTAAATTGAGAGATGATAGATACAGGACAGATGTCAGAGGTAGGTTCTCTACTCAGAGAGTGGTAGGGGTGTGGAACGCACTGTCTGCAACAGTAGTAAACTTGCCAACTGGTATTTAAATGGTCATTGGATAAACATATGGGGTGAAAATGGAATAGTGTAGGATAGATGGGCTTCAGATTGGTTTCACAGGTCGGCGCAACATCGAGGGCCAAAGGGCTTGTACTGTGTTGTAATATTCTATGTTAGCCCAAGCCTGGATATTGTCCAGGTCTTACCTCGTTTGAACATGGACTGCTTCAGCCTCCAAGGAGCCACAAATGGTGCTGAACACCGTGCAATCATTGGTGAACATCCCCACTTCTGACCTTATGATAGAGGAAAGGTCATTGATGAAGCAGCTGAAGATGGTTGAACCTAGGACACTATCCTGAGGAACTCCTGCAGGGATGTCTTGGAGCTGAGATGACTGACCTCTAACAACCATAACCATCTTCCTATGTGCCACATAGGTGTCCAACCAATGGACAGTTTACTTACTGATTCCAGTTTTGCTAGGGTTCTTTGATGTCACACTTGAGCAAATCTGGCCTTGGTGTCAAAATTGGTCACTCTCACCTCACATTTGGAATTAAAAATGCCTGCAAAGATAATGAAGAAAGGCCTGTAGTGCCTCTTTGGTCAACTGAAGAATTAAATTTTGGAGGTTTAGAAAGTAAAATTTATGTCATTTACTGTTTCCAGTAGCATATTTTCATTGCTCCCATACAGTCATAAAGTCATAGAGCTATACAGCATGGAGGCAGACCCTCAGTCCAACTAGTCCATGCTGACCAGATATCCTAAATTGATCTAGTCTCACTTGTCAGCATTTTCATACCTCCCTACTCAAATACCCATCCAGATGCCTTTTAAATGTTGTAATTGTACCAGCCTCCACCATGAAAATGTTACTCCTTAGGTCCCTTTTAAATCTTTCCCCTCTAAAGTTAAACCTATTCCCTCTCGTTTTGGACTCCTTCAGTCCACAGAAAAGACTACTTACCATTTCCATGCCTCTTTATAAGCCTCAGCCTCCGACGCTCCAGGGAAAATAGCCCCAGCCTACTCAGCCTCTCCCTACAGCTCAAACCTTCCAATCCTTGCAACATCCTTGCAAATCCTTTCTGAACCCTTTCAAGTTTCACAGCATTCTACCTATCAATCAACATCCATTGAAACTTTGTCGTGAAAAACATGAATCAGTTCTTCAAACAGATGTTAATGGCAGCCCAAATTCTTGATTGTTCTCAGGCAGCATCTTGTCCTTCACTGGTCTGTATGTTATTTTTTGCTACAGAATGTGCTTTGCTGAATGTCCTTAATCAAAGCTTGTGTTTGTGTCTTGGTCATCCAGGGGAGGCTGTAGTGCAGGGGCCAGTATCAAAACAATGTGGTTGGAGTTTCATACGCATGTTGCTCTGATTGAGTAGGGTTTTTATTTTCATATTTTCTAATTCCAATGCAAGGCTGAAGAGATATTGTTAACTAATTTCAGTGAATCTTTAAAGTGAGTAGTACATTTGAATTATTACTGAATAACCATTCTGATACCACAAACTAATTTTACCAATGTACACTGTCTTTTTTTAGATTTTTATATTTTAATTACTTTGGAGATTTAGAAAAATGACATGATTTTTACCTTTGCTTGCCATTCTCATTTGCCTTGTTTGATCCATTAGGCCATAAGGCTTAGGAGCTGAAGTAGTCATTCAGCTCATCACATTTGTTTTGCCATGACTGATCTGACAATTCTCAACCCCATTTAACTGTCTTTTCCCCATAACTCTTTATTCCCTTTCCTAATTAACAATGTGGATGCAGTTAAGATACTGTTTAATGATCCAGCCTCGACAGCACTCTGCAGTTAAGAATCGCAGAGTTTCACTACACAGAGAGGAAAATCCTCCTCATCTCTGTCTTAAATGTGCAATCCCCTATTCAGGGATTATACCCTATGATCCCAGACTCTCCCACAAGGGGTAAAAACAATGACTGCAGATGCTGGAAACCAGATTCTGGATTAGTGGTGATGGAAGAGCACAGCCCTTGAAGGGCTTTTGCCCGAACTGTCGATTTTACTGCTCCTTGGATGCTGCCTGAACTGCTGTGCTCTTCCAGCACCACTAATCCAGAATCTCCCACAAGGGGAACAACCTTTCAGCCTCTACCCTGTAAAGTCTCCTCAGAATCTTGTATGTTTCAAGACAGTTGCCTCTCATGAAGTTCCGATGCATGCATGTCCAAATCACTCCTCATAAAACAGTCCCTCCAAACCTGATGTCGAAGTAGTGAACATTCTCTGTCCTACCTTCCATGCCAGTATACCTTTCCATAGACAAGGGGCACAAAACTATTTACAGTAATTCAGCTGTGGTCTGACAGGTGCTTGTATAGTTTTACAAAATGTCCCTACTTCCATACTGCATGACATTTGAAATAAAGGCCAGCAATCTGTTTGTGTTCCATATTACCCACTGAACCTGGATGGTCAATTTTGGCGATTCATGCTCAAGGACTCCTGAAAAGTCCCTGTTTTGTAACCATCTGTAATCTTTCTCGATTTAAATAGTATTCATCTCCTCTACTCTTCCCACCAAAATGTGTAATCTCACATTTTCCCACATGATATCATATATGCAAGTTTTTGCCCACTCATGTAACCCGTCTATATCACTTTGCAAACTCTTTCTGCTATCCTCAGTACTTGCCTTCCTGCCTATTCTTGCGGTAAAGTTGGCTATTGAACATTCATTTTCATCTTTCAAGTGATTAACATAAATTGTAAACTATTGTGGTCCCTGTCTACATCAACTGGGATGAGATGAGGTGGGGAGGGTCAACAGCGTCAAGTTCCTAGGAGTGACAATAACCAACTATCTATGCAGGACCTTCCATGTAGATGTGATGGTCAAGCAGGCACAACAACACCTCTTCTTCCTCAGGAGGCTTAGGAAATTTGGTATGGACCCTCACCAACATTTAAAGATGCACCATAGAAAGCATTCGATCTGGATGTAGAACAGCTTGGTATGTCAACTGTTCTGTTTCACCGTAAGCAACTACAGAAATTTGTCAAGCATGAATTTTCCTTCATAAGCCATGCTTGATTATACCATGTATTTATAAATGCTCTGCTATTGCATCCTTTACAATTGACTCTAATAATTTTCCCAACAACAGACATTAAGCTAACTAACTTAACAAGATTACTCCCAGTGCATCCACTATCTCTGTAGCTACATTCGTGAATGCCCTAGGATGCATTTCATCAGGTGCCCTTTATTTTTCTCTCTTTATCTTGCTCTCTATGCAATAATTAAAATATTTTGATTTATATTTTGTATATGGAGTAGGAATAAATGGGTCTTTTTCAGAAACAAGGGCGGTGACAAAAGGATACCACAGGGATTCGTGCTTGGGTTCCAGCTATTCACAATGCATGTCAATGATTTGGATGAAGGAATTGAGCATAAAGGTTTCAAAGTCTGCAGACAAATCAAAACTAGTGGGATTGAGAGTGGGGAGAGGATGTAAAGAGGTTTCATGGTGATTTAGAAAAGTTGAGTGAGTGGGCAAATATATGGCAGATGCAATGTAACATGAATAATTGTGAACCTGTCCAGTTTGGTAGGATAAACAGATTAGCAGAGTATTATTTAAAACATGGTAGATTGAGCAATGTTGACATACAAGGAGACCTGGATGTCGCGATACACAGGTCACTGTAAGCAAATATGCAGGTGCACCCACTGTTAGGAAGGCAACTTGTCACTGTTCGTTGCAAAAGTGTTTGAGTGCTGGTGAAAGAAAGTCTGGCTGTGAAGACCCTTGGTGAGATCACACCTGGAGTATTGTGTGCAGGTTTTGTCTCCTTACCCAAATAAAAACAAATTGCTTGCCATAGAGGGAGTATTCACCAGACTGCTCCCCGGAATGGTAGTTTTGACACATGATGAGAGATTGGATCAAATGTTCGTGTTTACTGGTGTTTCAAAGAATGAGAGGGGGTCTCATTGAAATGTATAAAATTCTGACAGAGCTGGAAAGACTGGATAGGGGTAATGTTTCTCCTGGCTGAAGGCTCTTGAACAAAGTGTCATTGCCTCAGGATATGAGGTAGGCCATTTCAGACTGAGATGAGAAGAAATATCTTCAATTGGTAGTGCTGAACCTGTGGAATTCTCAAACATAGAAGGCTCTGGAGGCCAAGTCGCTGAACATATTTAAGAAAGAAACAGATTTCTAGAGTCTGAAAGTGTTAAAGGGTATGGGAAGAGAACAAGAATATGACATTGAAATAAAGGATCAGCCATGATCAGATTAAATGGTGGAGCAGGCTTGATGGGCTGAATTGCCTATTCCTGCTCCTATTTTCTATGCTTCTGTGTAGTTGAGAGAGGTAGCTATGAACCACAGGAAGTCAATTAAACTCGAATGATATTTCAAATATATAGCCCAAAAGCTCATTTGCAATTTAATGTCTTGACAAAATGCAAGGCTAGCTTGAGGGTCTTGTATAATTCAATGTATCTTGACAGGTAAGAAAAGGTTATCTGGCATTGACTCCATTTTGTTTCAAGTTGTATACTCCATTTTGTTTTCATTTAAAGTGTCCATACTGAATTTATACTCCATTAATCCATCAGTCTATATTTTGTGAAGGTGCAATGTTAATCTAGCATAAGCTATGATTTACTGCATTGGTATGCAGCCTCTGAGCAGCATGTTTTCATATTACCTTGTGATATAAAGTTTGCATGCTGACTCCATCACCTAAATGGGCATGGAACAATAATGCAATGCAATCCCATGTTCAACTTTGAGTGCTAATCACTGTAGTCTATTTTCAAATAGTTTGACTTCGAATCAACCATCAAATTAATCTGAATTTTGGATTGCTGGCCCAAAAGCAAATAATAAACACATAAATCTATGACATGCTGTGCCAATGTTACCATATAAGTTGTTTATTTCAAATTCTTCACTCATTAACTCATGTCAAATAAATAGTTTAAACACTTCTACTAAGATAATGAAAATATTCTATGCAGAATAAAAGGACATTTGATTTCTTTCAACTACCATGCAGTTCAAATTGCCAATTAATAAAAATCTTTCAATGAGTTAACTGCTCAACACTTCTGTTTAAAAACGATTAATTGTTAGTAGGAAAGCATTTAATGTCATTTGATTTTTTTTTAATGCATCATTGTACAGAATAGCTTCATCTCACTACACCAGGTTATAGTCCAACAGGTTTAACTGGAAGCACTAGCTTTCAGAACACTGCTCCTTCATCAGTTGATTGTGGAGGACACAATTGTAAGACACAGAATTTATAGCAAAATTTATAGTGTGATGTAACTGAAATCATACATTGAAAAATACCTTGATTGTTTGTTAAGTCTCTCATCTGTTAGAATGACCATGATAGTTTTCACCTCAATAAGCTGTCTTCCCCTTTCCTTTGGGATCTTGGGGCTGGTACTACAGCAAACTACTGAGTGATGATACTCTTTGGCATAAATGAGGCAGTTCAGCAGCCTGCTAGGAGTTTACTGTGACACCATATGACCTGGAAGCTGAATTCTAAGATCAAAATAATGATTCCCTATTTTCGTTTTCCTACTTCACCCAGTTCAGTATGCGTGATGATTGATTAATGAAGTGAATAAGTGAATTTAAGAATAATTTGTAGGTAATACTCATTATGTTTTAAAATGGTGTAAGGATAATAAATGTGGTAAAAATTAGTTAGTATCTTTAAAACATCCTACAACATCCTAGCCGACAGTACAGCTCTTAAAATGCAATTACACATGTCAAAGTATCCAGTCAAGTTGGTAATTAACAAAATTAAATTTTCTGGGACTCTTCTTTCTGTTCTGATTTCACATTACAGTAACATTCTTTTAAAAAGTCAAGTGAGGACAGAACTCACAGATCAAAAAATGATTACTTGCACAGTAAATATGAATGTTTCAACACAACTGGGGAAATGCCTTAGTTCCCAAAGATAAATCTGATCTTTTCTCCACCATATTGACTGTTCAATATCCTTCAGAAATATTAAAATAATCTCCCAAATGAAATCAATTCCTATATATCAAAAGCTTGGGGAGTTAGAAATAATTTAAATGCAGGTGAACTTTTTTTTATTACATATTGTAATTAAGTAAAAGAGAGGGGTCAGATTTATTTGATTTAGAACTTTTTTTATGTAGTTCACTTGTGTCATTGTTCAAGCAGCACAGAAATATTTGAAGGTGACAGGACGAGTTGGCAAGGCTGCTAAAAATCAAATGGCTTTATAATTAGAAGCAAAGTAAAAAAGCAACAAATTTATGGTAACACCTAAAATTCATTGGTTCAATGTCTGCTGGAGCATTGCATGAAATATGTCCTCAAAGTCCATAATTAAAGATTCAGGTAACGTTCCCTACACTATACCTCTATCATTTCCTGCTTTATCTGTACGACTCTATTTAAATAATGAAGTGACATTAGCATTTTTTCAATCCAAAGGAATAATTCCTGTGTCAACACGGTTTGGGAAGATCATGATAGAAGTAATTACCGTATTTACTTCTTTAATATCCTGGGGTAGAAACCATCATGCCTTGGAGGATTAGCAATCTATTTTCTGAAGAACGGCTCATGCCCGAAACATCGATTCTCCTGCTCCTTGGATGCTGCTTGACCTGCTGTGCTTTTCCAGTAACATATTTTCAGCAGTATTTAATTTATATCACACATTTAAGACACCTCAATCTCTTCTAAATCAACAGTCACATTTGAAGTGGACAGAATTTTTGTCCCTAAAAAGCCACTTGCAGATTGGCCTTATGAGACTGGAGAATGGTAACGCTCAGTTACTTGTTCTGGCAACAGTTTGAGATTAAACTAGTCTACACACAACTTTGACATCACATTTGATTCAGAGGTGAGCAGCGTCAACACGAATTAGAAGAGAGCAGATCCTCAGAAGGTAGTGGTTTGACGAGATTGCAGAGATGATTAGGAGTGAAGCCATGGAGGAATTCATAAAAAAGAATGGTTATTTTAAAATTAGGACTATGCTTGTTTGGGAGCTAGTACAGGTTATTGAGCACAGGTGACGAGGGAAAAGGTCATTCTGAGAATTAAGATATAGTTGACTTCCAAATTTCCAGAATGTAGAATGTAAGAGACTAACTGGAATTATATTGGAATACATAGCGTTCTGCTATAACACACGTTTCGTCAGCGTGAATTGGCTATAACATGATTGACAAATCATGGATGTTGTTTGGATAGTGTGAATTTTCTACTTGATGGGTATAGCGATTTTCTATCAGCAACAATACAACGTGATTTTCTATAGCAGATTTTCATAGAGCAATTTTCAATAGCGGGAGGCTACAGTGGAACACAACTGTTGTGTTGTAGCAGAACGACCTGTACTTAAACCTATAGATAATGATGTAAGGATGGCACATATGCTTCTCTAAAGAGAAATTGAAAGGACATTCATCAACCATGAAGGCCTTTTACAAAAAACATGGATAGTTTCATGGTCACCTTTACTGATAATAGCTTCCAATTTCAGATTTTATAATCTGCTGCTATGGTAGCATTTAAACCAGGGCCACTGAGCATTAATCTAGATCTTTGGATGATTAGGCCAGCAGTATGGCCAATATGTTATCATCTTCCTGGAGTTTCTCAGTCTAATTACGTGGAGCACTATACCCTCAGAAACAGTAAAAGAGATCACAGAGTCATGACAGTGTGGAAGCAGGCCATTTAGTCATTTAAGTCCATATCAACCCTCTGTACAGCTCCCACCCAGACCCAACCCTATCTCCCTAACCCCACATTTCCCCATGGCTAATCCACCAAGGCTGCTCACCCCTGGGCACATGGGCAATTTAGCATGATTAATCCACCTTACCTGCATATCTTTGGACTGTGAGAGGAAACCACAGCACCCAGAGGAAACCCATGCTGACATGGGGAGAACATGCAAACACCACGCAGAAAATCAACGGAAGCTGGAATTGAACCCAGGTCCCTAGTGCTGTGAGAGAGTTGTGCTAACCACTGAGCCACTCCTTCTAAAGTTGCCATAAAACTACAGTGCTGCTCTCTCATTAGAGAGAGATGACTGATGGTGGTTTAACTGAGAGTTACCACACCTCACATGATATGAGAGGAAGAGAAGGAGAGTCCTTCATTGTAGCCTGAGCTGGAACAGGAATTGAACCCATGCTGTTGGCATCACTCTGAACGACAAACTCGCCATCCAGCCCTCTTCTTTCAGAAATTGAGTTGATAATCACATTATGGAACATTTAAATCTGATTTTAATGAAGTTAATTTGTATCATTTGAAATAATTCATTTAAGTAATCCAGTAAAAAGTTATTTCAGAAAACACTTAAGTTCTATATGGAATTACTGTGCAATTCAAATTTTTAAATGTGAAATCTATTGTAGTTTTCCTGTCTTAGAATGAAATCTTTGAAAACAAATGCATCTTTAATATGCATGAATGTGTGACTCACTGGAAATGCCTCCATTTATTGTCCATCCCTAGTTGTCTGCAAGAAAGCGGTGGTAAGCTATGTTCTTGAAATGCTGCAGTTCATGTGGCATAGGTATAGCCACTGTGATGTTCACTGGGGATTACCAGGATTTTGATCCAGTGACAATGGAGGAATGACAAAATAGTTCAAGGTCAGGATGCTGTGTGACTGTGAGGGAAATCTGAAGATGACAGTATGTCTAAGCATCTTCTCCTCTTATTTATCCTGGTAGATGCTGTTGAGGAAATTTGGCAAGTTGCTGCTCAGGACAAACTGCAGCTAAAGCTATCAGGCAGAGGTAGAGTAAAAATAAACAGGACAACACCTAAATATTACTTCCCAAAATATAATGAGCCAAAAGTGTGTGGGCAGTTATTATTCCTGCACTTTATCACAGGAATTGGAGTCAGGAAAGAGAGTTTAACAATACAAAGGAAAACTTCCTTCCAAAAGATTTCAAAGTGCAATGCATGTTAACAACTGCAATGCAGCTCCTGGCTCTTATTCAAATACAAATAATCACAATGCACAAGTTTACAATCTAGGACTCAGCAACTGACAAACTGAACTGAAGGGGTGAAGTGAGAACATGAAAATTGTATGTCAACATTTGCCAACAGTCAATGTTATTGTTACCTGTTTCAGTCAACCAATTACAACAGGATTATCACTTGCCAATAGATGATTAACAAATCAAAAATTAAACCAAGGGGTACAATGATGTAAAAACAACCTGATAGATTTGTGAATTCACATAAAAATGACATATGGTCCTATGGGAAGTACTACAGTTATCAGCCAGAAATAGGCAACAGCTGTTGTTATCATTAGAACATGAAAGGATCAGAGCATATTTGATAGAAGTGTGTAAATCAGTTTGCCAGATAGTTAGAGTGATGCAAAATTAATCTCAGTACCAACTGCGGTAGTTCATGGAGGGTTGACCCATACTGAGGATTGGTGTCCCTCAAACTATAAACGAGAAATTGTTTCTCTTGAATGAACATAAATGCCTGTTTCCAGACTATGGCTAATCGCTGAAAATGATTAAGGTCTGGATTTAGAAGGTAGATTGTTATGGGGAAGTTGTAGCATCATAATAATATAATTTAGCTAGTAAGGCTAACCTTCTGAGGACATGTATTCACCAGTGCAGGTGGTGGAGTTTGAATTCCATTAATAAATTTGGATATAAAGTGAATTTCAGTGCTGGTGATTATAAAAACTATGTTGATTATGTTATAAAAAGTCAGAAGTACTGTGGACATTTTGAATGTGTAACTCGAAAACATCAATAGGGAAAGGGATCCTTTTTTTGAGTCATATAGCATGAAAGCAGACCCTTCAGTCCAACTCATCCATGTCAACCAAGTTTCCCAAACTAAACTAATTTCACATGCATGCATTTGGGCCATATCACTCTAAACCTTTTCTATTCGTGTCCTTGTCCAAATGTCTTTTAAATATTGCATTTACCACTTCCTCTGGCAGTACACCACATATGGTTTAAAAAGGACCCCTTCCCTTGTGAATGCCTTTCTTCCAAACCCAAATTAATTTATGTTTTAAAAGGGACCAATTTAACTAGCCTTTAACTGTTGCATTGACACTGGTGGTGGAATGGTCAGTTTTTGAGATTCTTGGTTCAAATCAACCTTGTAGAAGGGATGCATGAATAAGGAAGGAGAGCCAGTTGATCACTCCCTCACCAAAGATCTTTTGGATAGAATGGTCGAGAAGGCGTTTAGCATGCTTGCCTTTATTGCTCAGACCAGTGAACATCGGAATTGTGACATCATGTTGAGGTTGTACAGGATGTTGGTGAGGCCACTTTTGGAGTACTGTATAATTCTGGTTGCTATGCTTTAGGAAATACAACATTAAATTGGAGAAGTTTCTGAAAAGATTACCAGGATGTTGCCTGGACAGGAAGGTTGAGTTATAAGGATAGGCTGGGACCTTTTTCACTGGAATTGAGGAAGTTAAGAGGTGACATTATAGACATAAATAAAATCATAAAGAGCATAGATAAGGTGAATAACAAAGGTCTTTTTTCCAGGGCGGGACAATTCAAAGCTAGGGGCTGTATTTTTAGGGTGAGAGGAGAAAGATTTAAAAGGGACATGAGGGCAACTTTGGTTCATATATGGAATGAGCCGCCAGAGGAAGTGGTTGATGCAAGTACAGTTACAACATTTAAAAGATATTTGAACAGGTACATGAATAGGAAAGGTTTAAAGGGATATGGGCAAATGCAGGCAAATGTTTACTTTGAGAAATCTGGTACTCATGGGTGAGTTGGACCAAAGTGTCTATTTCCATGCCATATGACTCTATGGTTCTAAAATGTAATGAACTTGGGAGTCTTTCCAGAGTTCTAGCTGTAACAATTGTATAAAATCCCATCTGCTTTATTAATGTATTTTAGAGAAGAAATCCACCATCTTTACCTGACTCAAATCCACAACAATGTGTCTTATGTAATCACCTCCCCTTTTGGGGAGTATCGCCCTTGATTCAGTCTTTTTCCCTTCCTTATTCCTTCAGGAATATGGGCCTTTGTTGTCTTTTCCTAGTTCTCTGTGAACTAGGTGATTGGTTAGTCAATTTCAAAAGGCAGTTTAGAGATAACCACATTGCTGTGGATTTGAGTCACATGTAGACCAAAACAGGTAAAGACGGTGGGTTTATTCTCTAAAAGGACATTAATAAACCAGAGGAATTTTATGCAATTGTTACAACTAGAACTCTGGAATGGAAAGGAGGTCATAATTGCTTTTTCCAGCATTTTCAGTTTTTGTATAGGAATGACATAATTGCTCTGGAGATACTGCAGAGAAGATTTACTAGAATGTTGGCAAGGCTGGAGAATTGTAGCTATGAGGAGAGATTAGAGAATTTGGAATTGTTTTTCTTCAAACAGATGGCGGAGGGGTGACTTGATTGAGGTATACAAAATTGTGAGTGTAGAGATTGACTAGAGAGGACAAACTTGTTTCCCTTGGCAGAGAGTTCAAAAACCAGAAGTCATAGATTCAGACTAAGTGGCAGAAGAATTATAGGGGAATGTGAGGAAAAACGATTTTATGCAGAAGGTGGTTGGTATCTGGAATTTGATGGCTGAGTTGGTGGTGGAGGTAGATAACCTAAACGGCTTTATACCTGGTTCTGCACCTTAAGTGCTATAAGCTGCTGGGCTCTGGGCCATGTGCAGGAAGATGGGCTTAGAAATAGCATTAGGATGTCTTTGAGTTGGCATGGACAAGATGAGCTGAGTGACCCCCTTCAGTGCTGTATCATTTCAATGGTGATGGCCCTAGTGGAATTATCACTAACTTGTCAATCTAGAAGAGACCCAGGCAACATCCTAAGGACCTGGGTTCAAATCCTGCAATGGCAAATGGAAGTGTGCTCCTTATAACAGAACTCTTGTAGCTACAGGATGTATGTGGACGGTAGTCAAGTGTCTCATCAATAGCAATCCCACAGGATGGTGAATGATTCAGAGATAGTAATGCTGATGAATGGCAAGGGGAAACGTTCAGATTGTCTCTTGGTGGACCTGATCATTGCCTGACACTTAGGCTTACCTTCCTAAAGGAATAAGTTCCTAAAGTCATTAAAGGCAGTTATTAAGCAATTTCTGCAATTTTCAAAGCTACAAACAAAATAGTAAGTTTCTTGTTTTAGACTGTCTTTCTGAACTTGGCACTCAGTGAAGATTCACAGTGATTTCTGTATCAGAGTTTGGTCACTGATGCTGACTTTCAACCTAAAACCAATATAAGTCAATATCAAAAGGACATAAATGCAGGCACGTAACTTACCAAAATAAGAATTTAAGTCTTAGTTTGTCAGAGAGTGGAATAAGCAAATACAAGCCACTTTGCCACTTAGGATAGAGCAGAAACAAATATGAAAATACAGGTCAGTTTAGGTCTGACTCAGGTCAAAGGTCTGACTCCCATCCGGGAATTTAAGATGGGACCTAATAAGAAATAAAATGGAGCTGCCACATTGTTCATTGATCTGATATTAGTGTTCATGTGGGTGGGGTGAAGGGACTATAGACTGTGGACTAATTTTCAGGCGCAATCACACACTTCCAATTCCCCAAAATTGTGCCATCTGTCAAATTAGAAATCAGTGACTTCCATCAGGCTTCTATCCTGCAAGTCTGAAATGGGCAGGAGGCATCTTAACCTTGCTAAACAGGACCTGAATGTTCATTTCTGAACCCCACTTCCAAATTCAACATGAACTGGCCAAAGATTCCATTCAATTCAATAACTTGGAGCCTCTATAAACTAAAGCAAACCCAATTAGTTTTAAGTAACTTTTCTTTATCGTTGTCTCCATTTTAGTAACTTTCCTTCTCTGCAACTCTGTTACTGCTGGACTTGGTTAGAAGCTAAAAGATCCACTTTAATATTTTCTACTTAAGCAATTGTTAATGTCTAAATCATAAACCTGGTAAGTAGGTTTGATCCATTGAATTTTGGTTCTTTAATCAATTTTGCATTTGGATTAGGCTGCATAATTCTTTTGAAAATTCCCATTTATAAACAGTATTTATGAATAAGAAGCCATATCATTTGGGTAATCCAGTTGCTCACATTATACTTACTGGTTTAATTTTATAGCATGAGTTGTGAGACAGCAGAAAGCCAGGAAAATGGGAAGCCTTTCTGCCCTCAAAAATCATGCCTGAATAAAACAAACACATTAGACTGTGACAACTACACCATGATTAACAGTGTTAGAATAATGTTTATTTTAAAAGTGTGGTTGACTCTGAACTGCCTTCTGGGGTAACTAGCGATGGTCAATAAATGCTGGCCTAGTCAGTGACATCCATGTCCCTCCAATGGATAAATTCTGATGAAAGGTAGTTGTGATAGCCATGACTAACTCCTTTTTTTAATTAAAGCAATTTGGTCATCTCATTAACATTAATGGATTTTCTTTCAAATCATGAGTCATGGTAATTGTAATATTTACTTATCTTTCTTTGTTCTACACAGTGATTAAGTGATATATTCAGAATACCTAAGTTTTCTGAGTGTGGACTAATTTGTCAAGCCAGAATCAAACTCCCTATTCTTCTGACATTTATAGAACTATGTGGATGAGGATAAGCACCTCGCCAAGACCTTCCCTACACCTCCACTTCTCCCCTTTAAACAACCGCCAAATCTTAAACAGATCATTGTTCGCAGCAAAGGGCTCAGCCTTCAGGACAACATCAACCAGAACAGCGTACAACCCTGTCAGGGCAACCACTGCAAGACATGTCAGTGTGTCAACATGGATTCCACCATTACGTGTGGGGACACCACCCACCATATACACGGCAATTACTCGTGTCATTGTCCATCTCATACTCTGCAGGCAAGGATGGCCCGAGGCGTGGTACATTGGCGAGACCAAGCAGACGCTACAACATTGGAAGAATGGACACTGTGTAACAATCACCAGACAGGGATGTTCCCTCCCAATCGGGGAACACTTCAGCAGCCAAGGACATTCGCCCTCGGTTCTTCAGGTGACCATCCTCCCAGGTAGATGTCGGGTTATGCAACAATGCAGAGTGGCTGAGCAGAGGCTGATAGTCAAGTTTGGTACCCACGAGGGTGGCCTCAACTGGGACCTTGGATTCATGTCACACGACAGGTGACCCCACTATACTATACACACTCTCATACACATACTCACACAGACCTCTCTCATACACATGCTTTTTCTCAAACACACACACATACATCCCCCACACCTACATCCTCTCACAGGCTTATAGTCCGTCACACATGCACACAATTTACCAAGCACGCACACGTGCAAACACACACTCTCACGCACACACACACACTCTCTCTCTCACTCCCTGATGTGCACACGCACACACAGAAATCTTTGGGGTGAATTTGTGTTTGCAGAATTGTGTTTGCAGATACGTTCTATTTTTGCTCAAAAAGCACACAACCTGCAGGCAGTTAATCCATACAACAGTTTATAAATTCCTACTTTGGAAACAAAACCAGTCTGACTTAAGATTGGAATATATACAGACTCTAACCTCTCACCTTTAATACATTGTCTGAACTGAGATATCACCTTAAATTATCTCGAGAATGTGACTTAAAAGAAGTTCTGGAATTTACATATTAATAAACCAAAACCTGCAACCCATTCGAAAAGATGAAAGACTTAACTGCAATCTAAGTTTGTTCAATATATCATTTTAATTGCATGACAGTGATCTTTTGCTATAAATTCTGTGTCTTAAGATTCTGCCCCACTAGTTACCTGATGAAGGAGCAGCAGTCTGAAAGCTAGTACTTCAAAATAAACCAGGTGTTGTGTGATTTTTAACTATGTCCACCCCAGTCCAACACCGGCTCCTCCACATCTTCGTAGAACTCTTCAGACAGAAATTCCTCCTTTCAATAGAATATGTTTGAAGGACATGTTTCAATCATACGGAGGGGATCACGTTCATTATTAGCATACCATCTATGACAAGAGGCCATGATTAAGAAGGTTGGAAGAATTGAAGATGTTTGTATGCCTTAGTTAATCTTTGTCATATAACATTTTTTCCTCATCCAATAGTCTCTCCTCATTTACAAACTGAAGGTCATTTGAGGAGGTACCTTTTGCTCTTTCCCATTCCCTTCACAATAATTCTACTCTTGTACATTTCTCTTTTCAGATATCCAAAGTCTGGCAGTTGGAAGAGAAGTGGGAGGGGAGGGACAGATTAATGCTGAAAGACCATCACTCATGCACACAACCTAACCAGATCAGACAAAAGAATAAAAACAGAAAGTCCTCGAGAAATTCAGGAGATCTGGTTGTGTCTGAGAAGAGAGAAACATTGGAGCAATCTTATCAGGATCTGAGCAACTTGGGCTATGGGAGATGAGGGAGAAATTGGCACTAGATGTTTAATAAGCTCATTGAAACATCACCATCATTTCACTGAGTTTCATTCACTTTTTTCAAAAGCCATGGTGGTGAGTTCCCAACTGACACTCATTTTTGCTTGTTAAGCATCTTGTTAACAGTCTAACTCACCATGCATTGTAATCTTACCAAACTTGCAACACAAACAAGCCATTAGGGACACTTAGCATTAAAAACAGAAGAGGTTTTTGATCATTGGGCACCAACATCACAGGTGTGCTCCATGGGCATAAGTCACATGCACCTCATTCCTTGACGTCTGACATGTGCGAGCCACTGTGAACTCTCATGGCAAATCTCCAGTCTACACACACACACACGCACGCACACACACGGACCAAGACAGGCTGAAGCCTGGTATTCATCTTTTCCAGCACCTATACCAGCTAGCAGCACTCCACCATGTAACAGCCCCTCTCAAAATATTTTGTTGGTAATTTCTAATTAACTAATTACTTAAATTACAATGCAATATTTACAAACAGACGAAGTACCTTCTAGGCTACAACAAATCTTCCACCAGTTTCTTTCCTCTTTTTTTGGTTACAGGAGGAGGGAAGGATGGAAACACCACAGTAATGTAATGTAGTCAAACATGGATATTTAAAATAAAACTAAAAATGGTGAGCTGTTCTACCAAATTTATTAATTTAACAATTTCAGAAAGTAATGCCTCAAACAAAAATTAACGCTTACTAACTTTATCTGTGTTACACTCATAGGATAGTTTCTGCTCTTTAGAAATAAATTGTGATGTGCAAAAATTTATTTTTCCTACTGCAAATTCAGGCAGCACCCGGGTAGCGAACAGATCCTGTTCTGGAGGTTTAACACCATTCTTCATTCTTACACGGTCAGAGCAGGATATTCACTGACAAATGTAGCAAGATTTGTTAAATTTGGTGAAAAGTTTAAAACATTTTAAAGATGTCAAGATTGTACTGTAATATCATGTAAAAGAAAGATCACATCTGGTGATTTGAAAGGTATCTGAAGTAGTGGAAAGGAGAATGTCTCTAATGGTATGGACTTCCAGAATACATTTTGGTAAAGTTCCCCATAAACAAACTATTAGGCCAAGTTGCACCACATGGAATTGAATCACAGAATTATAAAAGTTTATGGCACAGAAAGAAACCATTTGGTCCACCATGTCTGTGCAGGTCAAAAAACAAGTCACCCAGCTTAATCCGACTTTCCAACATTCGGTCCGTAGCCTTAGAGGTTAGGGCAATTGAGGTACAAATTCAGATGCTGTTAAATAAATTAAGTTGGTTTGTTTGCAAGTCAGAACATAATGCAGATCAGTATAAAATAGCTGCTCATAAGTACAGGAAAAGTTTGTCTGCCAGGTCTTGCATAAGATCGTCTTTGTAAGTATGCGTGTTTGTACATCAGGGACCCCCATTTCATCACTTGTAATTCATATTTCTGACTATTCTGGTGAAATTCTGATTAATGGGGAAGAATAGATAATCAGAGTCCTAGAGTCATACAGCATGGAAAAAGATGCTTCGGCCCAACTTCCCTACGCCAATCAGATATCCTAAGCTGAACTAGTCCCATTTTCCAGCTTTTGGCCCATATCCCTCTAAACATTTGTTGTTCATGTACCTGTTCAAATGTCGTTTAAATGCTGTAATTCTACCAACCTCCACCACTTCATCTGGTAGCTCATTCAAAGCATGCATCACTCGCTGCATGAAAAAGTTGTCTGTTACGACCCTTTTAAATCCTACCCCTCTCACCTTAAACCTATGCCCTCCAGTTTTGGACACCCCCCCCCTTAGAAAAAGACCATGGGCTATTCACCTCATAGATCACAGATGATGAAATGACAACAGTGAAACCAAAATCAAATCCCTTTCTTTCATACTCATGAGAAGGAATAAAATTAAGAAGAATCATAAAACATAGTAATTTTCTAATTTAGGAGATGAATTTGTTACACTTGTGGGGCAAAAAACAACACTCATGTACCTAATAGCTCAGATCTTGCAAATTTCACTGAAACAATTTCGCTCTGTATTGGTGTGGTAGATGTTATCAAATGTTATCACTATTGATTAGTATTGAATATTATTAATGATGATGTTTGCTTAGATTACTATGCCTTTAAGTAATTTCATCTATGCATTCAAGTAATTACAGTGCTACTCTATGTAGGTAGCATTGTTAGAATACAAATGCACAACTGTTTACTAATAATAGTATTCTACCTGTATGCTCCAAATTGGTCAAGATTATATTAAATACGGTAAATTTGTATATCAGAAAATTATCCATCAATAGTTTTAAATATTAGCACATGGCACAGAAATGTTACAAGAAAGCACTACTGGCAAGAATCATCAGAAAAGGTTTGGAGACATAATTCCAAATGCAAAACATTAGGGTGGTCAGTCTGGATGGAGTGAACTTTCAGACAGAGAATTAACAAAATCAAACATTTTATCTAACTTTATTATAATCATAGTTAAAGGTAGTTACCTCCATAATTTTCTTGGGTTGCTTTTCACAGTACAGAACATCAGGCATGCCTGACTCAGCCCCTCAGCAAGACTGTTGCATAAATGCTAACAAGTTGTGCAACGTGTCTACTTTTGATTTGGACAGTCTCCACTTGAACAGCCTGCACTAATTTTGCTTTGAATGCTAATAAAGTCATTTGTGGATAGCAGATCATTCCACTTTTCTGGGTTGAATACATTCAGAGTCACATTCTGAAGGTTAAAAGCCTACGACATATTTCTTCGCTGAAACCCAGGCTCTCACTTGAAATGCCAAGAATTAACACTCAGCATGTGACCATGGGTAGTATTGTACATAATAAATGAAGAATGTGTTACTCAAATGGAAACACTATTCCTTGTTATCAGGAAAAACAAGCAAAGCAAAAACATGCATTGTAAGGTAATGCTTGCTTCAAGATCCTGTAATGCACCTTTTGAAACTATTGCAGTGGCACAATGCTATACTAAGACTTTTTCTTACGATTTGAACTTTAGGTCAACGTTTTGGCTGTTCATAAATGTCAATAGCTTCAGGAAAAATACAGACATTGTTCAGTCACATAATTTCCCTTAGAAGTGATCTTTAAAAGTAAAAGTATTGATAAAAGGAAAGAAAGGGTGGACACTATTTGATTCAGTGTTCTGCAAGGTAATAGAAGTGTTTTAATTTTTGTATGGTGCATAAATATTCAAAGTTACTTGATAGCCATCATATAAAAATGATTTTGATTTAACATTGCTGTGCACAGTTTATATGGATTGTTTCAATGGAACTCAACGTCTCCTGACATTGTCAAGTTTGGTCAGTTCATGGCTACTGAGCAGAGGCTACCTCAGCTTCGAAAGGCAGTATTAAAACCTTTGATCTATTGTCTAGTTTGAGACAATCTTGTCCCAAAGCAAACAGAGTTAATAATGATGTTATGGTTGTGCTTTGCCAATGAAGAACACAAACTGGTTCTGACATCCTTACTTAATCCTTTTAAATGTTCATCAGGCTAAAGCACAGCATTTCCCTACCATGGCTAAAAATGTCTAGACTGATGTGATCAGTGTGTAAGTTGTAAGAAAAACCTTACAGCCAATTAAATCATTTCCACAGGCTTTTACCAACTCAGTGATCAAGGCAGACAACATAAATTAACTTTTGGCTTAAAGATTTCATGGTAGAGTTCCACGTAGTTACATTATACTGTGATAAAATGCTGATTTTCCAGCTAAAGTATATAAAATTAAATCAAAACCAAAGAAAAGCACTTCAGTATTATTCATGCTATTTTAAGACATTGATTGTCAAGTGCCATGCACTTATGTTAACTTATTAACCAGCGGAGCAAATTAAAATATTTTCACCTTTGAATCAAAATTAATGTGCCATATAATAACTTACTCTAAAACAAAAAACTTCACCATTGCATTGACCTCTATTTGTACTAACACAGAAAATACAGTTAATTGAAGCAATTTAAACAGTGAACCTAAAAACACACATTACTCTCCTTTAAATCAAATAATTTAAATACAGTGGGGGAAGAGGAAAGATGATGTTAAGATATAAGGCATCAACTAATTATAGCCATTCTTCATTCTTATGTAGTCAGATCAGGATATTCACTAACAAATGTAGCAAAATTTGTGAAATTTGGTGAAAAATTTACAACATTTTAAAGTTGTCAAGGCTGTAATGTAGAAGAAAGGTCACATCTGGTGAATCTAATTAAGTTTTTTGAAAGGTATCTGAAGTAGTAGAAAGGAGAACATCTCTAATGTTCTGGACTTCCAGAATACATTTTGGTGAAGTATTATAAACAAACTATTAGACAAGTAGTTGCATCACATGGAATTGAATCATAGAATCATAAAAGGTTTACAGCATAGAAAGAGACAATTTGGCCCATCATTTCCGTGCAGACCAAAAAAAACAAGTATCCCAGCCTAATCTGACTTTCCAACATTTGGTCCATGCAGGTTATGGCAATTGAGGTACATATCCTGTTGCTGTTTAAGTAAATTAATCGTTTCTGACATTTTGCTTTCACGTAAGTTCCACACCACTAACACACTTTTGGTGAAAAATTGTTTTCCTCATCTCCCTCTAATCTTTCTCCCAATCAATTCAAACACATTTCCTCTCTTTGCTAATGTATATAGGCCCTTTACATCCACTACATCCAGGCCCTTCACAAGTTAGTACTTCTCAATCAAATCTCCCCTCAGCTTCTTCTGTTCCAACAGATACCATTACTGAATATAGCTTTCAATTCCAGATTTACTTAATTTAAATTCCATTAGTTGCCATGGTGGGATTTGAATCCAGATCATCAGGATTATCAATTGAGTAACATTACCATTATAGTATCCCATGACAGAAGCTGGAACTATAGTCACACTACTGGGGAGAAGATAGCTTAGTGGTGTTATCATTACTCATTTAGAGACCTAGGTAATGATTTAGGCACCTGGGTTCAAATCCTGCTGTAGATGTTGTTATAAACTTTGTAGATAGAAGCATAACATTACCCTCCCAACATTACAACAGTGTCAACCTTCCACTAGTAATTAATCCATTGTAAAGCACTTTGACAAATTCAGTAGTCACAAAAACACTTCATAAATGTATTTTTTTTAAGAAAAGATATATTGTTCGGTCAGTTGAGTGAATGGATAAAACTGTGGCAAGAGGATTTCTATGTAGTCTAATATGAAGACATCCACTTTGAGCTTGAAAAGGATAGAGGATGGTAAATGGTGAAAAGTTAGAAAGAGACAGAGAAAGATTTAGGAGTCCAAGTGCACAGACTATTAATAATGTACAATCAAGTACAGAAAGTCATCAGAAAACTTATAGAATGTTAGCCTTAGCAGGTGGAGAACCACCTGGAATTTAAAGATTAAATTATGGAGGAGATTACACAAACGATAATTGCATTCCATGCAAATCTAAGGATAATTAGGTTTGAGTTTTCAAGATATTAACAATTTGGTAGGTAGAAACAATTTACACGGGATGAGAAGACTAGAACTAAAGTGCATAGCTACTTGTGGCCTTCTGCACTCTTTTCACGCTATACACAACCTCGTAGGATTATAAACCTTGAACCTAAAACATTAAGTCGGTTTCTCTCTCCACAATGCTGCCTGACCTGTTACATGTTTCCAGCATTTCTTGTATTTATTACAGAAGACAGCTGATTTTCAAACTCCAGGAAATGTTCACTAAACTCGGTTGTGGGTAATATCCTGGAATCCATTGTGAAGGATGAGATTTCTGCATATTTGGAAGTGTTCGGTAAAATAGGGCAAACTCAGTATGGTATCATCACAGGGAGATTATGCCCAACAAATCTGCTAGAATTCTTTGAGGAAGTAACGAGCAGGTTAGACTAAGGACAGGAGAAAGTGAGGACTGCAAATGCTGGAGATCAGAGTTGAGAGTGCGGGGTGGAAAATCAGCAGGTAAGGCAGCATCCAAGGAGCAGGAGAATCAACATTTTTGGGCATAAGTACTTCATCATGAATCACGTGAGCCTTGATGAAGGGCTTATGCTCAAAACATCGATTCTCCTGCTCCTCGGATGCTACCTGACCGGCTAGACCAAGGACAGCCAATGGATGTTATCTATCTGGAGTTCAAGAAGGCCTTTAACAAGATGCCAAACGGGAGGCTGCTGAGCAAGAAAAGGGACCATGGTGCCAGCATTGTTAGAAGATTGGCTGTCTGGTAGAGAGCAGAGAATGGGGATAAAAGGGTCTTTCTCAGGAATGGCAGCCAGTGACTAGTGGTATTCTGCAAAGGTCAGTGTAGGCACCATAACTTTTCACTTTATACATTAATGATCTAGATGAAGGAACTGAGGGCATTCTGACTAAGTTTGCAGATGATATAAAGATAGGCAGGGGGATAGGCAGTGTTGTGGAGGTGGAGAGGCTGCAGAAGGATTTGGACAGGTTAGGAGAATGGGCAAAGAAGTGGCAGCTAGAGTACAACGTGGGAAAGTGTGAGGTCATGCACTTTGGTAGGAAGAATAGAAGCGTGGACTATTTTCTAAACTGGGAGAAAATTCAGAATCCTGAAGTGAAAGAGACTTGGGAATTCTAGTCCAGGATTCTCTCAAGGTAAACTTACAGGTTGAAATCAGTAGTTAGGAAGGCAAATGCAAATATTGGCATTTGAGAGGACTCGAATATAAAAGCTGAAATGTAATACTGAGACTCTATAAGGCTCTGGTCATACTACATTTGGAGTATTGCGTGCAGTTTTGGACCCCATATCTCAGGAAGGATGTACTGGCCCTGGAGTGTGTTCAGAGGAGGTTCACAAGAATGGTCCCAGGAATGAAAAGCTGAGCATATAAGGAACTCTGGGTCTAGACTCAATAGTTTAGAATGATGGTGGGGGACCTAATTGAAACTTACAGAATACTGAATGGCCTGAACAGAGTGGATGCTGGGAAGATATTTCCATTGGTAGGAGAGACTAGGACCCGAGGGCTCAGTCTTAGAGGAAAGGGAAGATGTTTTAGAATGGAGATAAGGATAAACTTCTGCAGCCAGAGAGTGGTGAATCTATGGAATTCACAGAAGGCTGTAAAAGCTAGGTTGTTGAGAATAGACCAGTATATTGAGTTAAGACGAGATAGAAAGGTTCTTAATTGTCAAGGGGATCAAGGGTTACAGGGAGAAAGTGGGAAGATGGGGTTGAGAAACTCATCAGTCATGATTGAATGGCGGAGCAGACTCAAATCAGCTGAATGGCCTAATTTCTGCTCCTAAGTCTTATGAACTGGCATCCTACCAGTGAGCTGCTCACAATTATTGAGTAGATGGAGGAAGTCAACTCCAACATGTTCATGAAGTAAGAGTATTGCTGGTTTGTTCAACATTTGTTATCCATCCATGACTGCCTTCAAGAAGATGATAGTGTGCCACCTTCTTGTACTGCTGCAACCCCTCAGGTTGTTATTTGGGAATTCAGTGATGAAAATAACTTTGAATGTCAAGGAAAGACAGTAAGACTTTCCTTCCTTTGGGATGGCATTGCCTGGCAGATGTCATGGAAATATTGCCATCTATCAAATCTAGCTACTACAGGCAAAGACAGATTCAATATTATATTCACAAATGGCACTGAACAATGTGCAATCATTAGTGAAAATCCTGACTCTGACTTTCAGATGAACAAAACTCATTGATGAAGTATCTGAAGCTGGTAGAGTAGAAGGGGTGATCGTGACAAAACGAATGGACCGAGGTTGCGATGATTGAACATCAACAATTACATCATCTTCTATTGCACTAGGTACCACTGGCCATGGCAAAACCTAAATGAATGCTAGATTGCACATCATTGCTAATTAAGCACCATTTGAAGGTCCTATTAAAAACCTCCCCCTATTACGTTGCTGATGATAGCGAGTAGACTGATAGGGCAGTAATTATTTGGGTTGAATTTGTGCTCATTTTGTAAACAGATATACTTGGCAATATTTCACATTGTCAGACAATGTCAGTTCGTATCTTGCAGGTCTGAGTAGGAATTGATAAAATTGGGTTTTATTTACAAACTAGAACTTATTAACAGCAAAAATCTACAAATGGAACTCCCCTGACAGCTTAGTTGCCTACGCAGAAGCAGCGGGTATGGAAAAGACTATATATTGCTATATATAAATAATACTGTCTACCATTAGGCATTGCAACAACTCAATCTACTTGATCATGACGAGAATATAATGGTTTCATTCAAAAGTTGCAAACACAATAGATGTAATGTTACCAACAAAAAAAATTAGAACAGTCTCTCATAGGAATAGAACTTTATGCAACTGCTATATGGTTACTTAAAAAGTAGTATTCATTTAATTATTAAACAAAATGTAAAAATAACTTTGTAAATGCAGGAAGGGGATTGAAAGGTGTACTTGTACTTTATTAGGAAAACTGAAGAACCATAGAGAATTCATATCTTCAAAAGGACTTATCTTTGATAAAAGGAGAAAGTGAGGACTGCAGATGTTGGAGATTAGAGTTGAGAGTGTGGTGCTGGAAAAACGCAGCAGGTCAGGCAGCATCCGAGGAGTAGGAGAATCGACATTTTGGCCACTCCTGATAAAGAGCTTATGCCTGAAACGTCGATTCTCCTGCTCCTCAGATGTTGCCTGACCTGCTGTGCTTTTCCAGCACCACGTTCGTATTTTTGATAACAGACGATTTTAACATTTCTTAGTAATAATGAAGCACAAAGAACTTAAATTTTCCTTTTTAATTTTAAGAAATGGTGAGCACAGATTGGGATGTAGTTTCTATGAAAACACAGCTGTAGACATTTCTGTTTTATCAGTATCTTTTAGCCAGCACGAAAAATCTTCCCAGTTATACAACAGCTTTGTTTGATGCTACTACAAGTCAGTTTAATTCAATTCCAAATGAAACTTAGTACTATCTTTTAAATACTGTCAAATCTAATCATCAGTAATGAACTGATCAGTTTTATTTTCCAAAATTCTGCTAAGCTATATATGTATTCAGAGGATTCCTAGCTAACAAAAGCAGAGCTTCTAACTTGCTCACCTCGGGCTTGCTGCAGAAGGCAGCAGTGTGAACTCCAGTCCGTATCCACTGCCCAACCATGAAAGTGTAACGAGGGAGCACCTCTAGGCAGGAGGCAGGACTGTGACATCGAGAAATCTCACGTCTCACAATTCCTGTCTCAAAAGGGGAGAAAAGGCCCATGTTTTCCTGTAATAAACCCACCTTTCTATTCTAGTCTTAAACTTTTTTAATCTCCCAGAAATTCTGTGAAGATTTGAGTCTCTGTCAATGGACGATGAATGCAAGTCTTTAGATTACTACCTCAGTAACTCCCAAATTGTCTCATTTTCTCTGTTAAAACAGTATATTTCATGACTAAAATAAACTCTGAGATTAGCTTCACTACAGTGTGGAAACAGACCCATTGGCCCAACCAATCCACACCGACCCTCCGAAGAAACCCACCCAGACCCATTTCCCCTCTGACTAATGCACCTAACACTGTGGGCAATTTAGCATGACCAATTCACCTAACCTGCACATCTTTGGACTGTGGGAGGAAACCAGAGGACCCAGAGGAGACCCACGCAGACACAGGGAGAATGTGCAAGCTCCACACAGACAGTTGCCAGAGGCTAGAATCAAACCTGGGACCCTGGTGCTGTGAGGTAGCAGTGCTAACCACTGAGCCACCGTGCCCGAGAATTTGAAAAGGTACTTTATAGAATTTCTTTAACTTGACAGAGTTACCTGATCATATAAGTTATCAAAAGATACAGCATTTCCAGAAGACAGATATTCTCTATTTTGAAGAAACACTGTCCACGTAATCAGACACAAGGAATTTAATAAACAAAAATTTCAAATCTCATATCAATTCAGACAAGCATTTTAGAACAAATCAAATGATATTCACAATATTAAGATGGGTGGTGCAGCCCTTCAGTAATGATTTTGCTGAAATCTAGAGAAAAAAAACCATATCAAATAAATCTTCTATTTCTGAAATTTCCTGACACAGTAGAAACTCTTCATGTTGTGGTCAATA